>NC_056500.1:34384833-34391397 GCF_014905685.2 Nematolebias whitei
TCAGTCTCCCCACCATCACAGACATCTACACCTCCAGATGCAGGAAGAGGGCCACCTGCATCATGAAGGACCCCACCCACCCAGCACACACACTTTTTGCCCCACTCCCCTCAGGAAGGAGGTTGAGGAGCATTAAGTGTAGAACCACTAGACTGAGGAACAGCTTCTACCCTGAGGCTGCTAGACTCATGAATCTCTAACTAGAATAATCAATGTGAAAAACCATATCATGTTGCTGCTGATCTGTTTCATGTTGCTGCTGATCTGTTTCAATGTTGATGTGTTCATGCGTGCTCATCTGCTCACAGACTCATGTTCATGTTTGTGCTGATGTTCAATGTTTTATGTTATGAGTGCTTAGTGTATATTTAGTTTATGTTTTTCTTAGTTCATATCTTAGATGTAATTACTGTTTTTCTTATACATTTTATTGTTGGATGTAACTGGGACCCCGTGTACATAATTTCGCTCCACCACATGTACCACATGAGGTGCGAATGACAATAAAGAAACTCTGACTCTGACTCTGAAATACGGTTATGGTTAAAAGCCAGTGCTACTGAGTCAGGGCTGCTGTATTTTGTTTGGATTTTTAACTTTTCTTCTCAAATTCTCAGCTTATTTTTCCAAAATGAAGTTATTCTTGTCGTTTTCTGTTCCTTTGTGTGAAGAACAGAAGTTATTGTTGGGTTTTATTATTTTCTACGCAGACAATAAAAATAAATTGTTACTTTTTTGTTTTTAAACAAACTTTTGGGTTTTGTCATTTATGTTGCATCCACAATGAGCTGGGACGTATTCATTCATTCCTAGGTGACTCTCTAAGTTTCCCACTGTGAGTAAACCTTGCAGCAGACCCAAAATTTACTAAAGGGATTGTGTATCCTCTCTGGCCTGGAAAACCTTGACACTGTCCAGGAGGAGCTGAGAGAGGGAGGTCTGGATTTGCTGCTTCAGCAACTTGACCATGTTTAAGAGGCAGAAAATGAATGAACGAACGACTGCGCTGATGGACGAGCATGTTTCCCACGAACAAAACTGATAGAATCAATTGCAAAAAATAAATAAATAAAAGAAAAGGTAAACTAAAACCAACTACTGGCAGAGATAAAATAAAATACAAATAACCCTGAAGATCCACAATCTTTCCTGCTCCTACAGTCGGTTGGGTCAACAATTTCAAACATTTCACTTCAGTGTGTGAAGACTAGCTCATTGTGCCACCTGAGCTGTGCAATGTCAGCCTAGAAGATTAAACACAGATTAAAATTAGGAACATTTTCATATAATTAGCAAGACTAAACGAACAGGACTAAATATGGGACCATGTATAATACATAAAGGGTTTAATGTCTTTGTGACAAGTGGCTCCTTCAGGACACGATTAACATGCAGGAAGAAAGCCAAAATCTTTAGCAGTGAAGGAAAAAATAATAATTCAAGCACTTTATTCATATACACTAATGTACATACACCATGCGTAAAATATGCGAGAGAGTAAATAAACTCTGGCTCGGCCACCCAAACTCCCACATGCTGTCTAAGAATAATCTAGGGTTTTCTTTTATGCTAAGTGGAACAGGTCTCAATGGAGCAATGAGATGGGAACAAGAGCTGTTTTAATTAGAAAAGGTGCATGTATATAAATATATATCCTTGTTTGGTCCAGAGCCAGTTAATTATGGCCACTGGACCAGCTGATTCTTCTGAAAGTGGGCTGAAGCACACAACAGTACACTGGACATCTTCAGACACACTCACTAAGACAAACACAATAAAATAAAAAGTCATGATGTTTTTTTTTTTTTTTACAGCTGCATAAACAGCTATTAAAAACCCAACATCCCATGAAGGAAGGCATGAACGCTCTCTGCTTCTCGTGCCGGTTTCACACTCTGGTCATCTCAAGAGAACACTGGAGCCAAACCTTGTAAATGACGTGCACATTTTCATGTGATCTCTTGAGAAACGTGTCAAGCATGATACTCAGCTACTGCCACATCAAAATCAGTATTTGATCATATGATATGTTCAATATACGTAAAACTAACTGGAGGTATTGTCATTTTGTGTCAGCTAATGAAGATGAACTGTGATGGTCATCTTGAAGTGGTTGACTCCTAACGGTTAACGAGCTGCAGATCTAAACCTACCATTCTGTTAAAATCCACTCAGTGGCTCACAACATCGAGGTGGGGGGTCATGGGAAAACTAGTTCAGATCTTAATAACTAACTTCAGGAATACTGAGTGTTGAATGGCAGCTGAAATTTACTGAAGAAGCTAAAAATGAGTCGTCAAAAACTAAAAAAAAGCAGAACATGAGCTAAAGCTCTAAGAAGCAGAACACTAGCTAAACGTTAAAACGAGCAAAGCACTAACTAAAAACTAAAAGAAGCTAAATGCTAGTAAAAGGCTTAAAGAACGTGGCAGCAAAACTTACGTGTAAATAAGCAAAAAAGCTGATGTGGCAACACATGTGGAGCATGAACAAGGAGACCTGGAGGAAAACAGAGCACGGTCCCTTGGGAGGACAATCCACGGACAGGGAAAAACAAACTGACCCAGAACTTATAGAGGACACTAACGAGACACAATGGTGAACACCTGGGTGATTGGGATTGAGGACAGGTGAGACAGGAGCTGGCAACATGAGGAAAGAAACACTGAGGAAGGCAGGACAGATGACACCAGAAAACACAACTAAAACAAAGATCCTCTCACTGCTGGAATATAGACGGAGGTGATGATTACTATTGTCAGGTCTCTAGGCAGATAAAAAGCTCTGCAAGCAACAGACATTGCTTCGATATTCTGAGAGCAGTGGGTGTTTATGATTTTGCTATTTGTGCACCAATCATTGTGAACACACACACATATGTATATATATATATATATATATATATATATATATACACACACACACACTGTCCTCTGCTCTTACTGGAGTCACCATTCCTGTCATAGCAGTGAGTGGTGCGTCCTGCAAGCTGTAATGTAGCACCCTGGATCAGTGGCTGCAACCAGGTCTATGTGAAGACTAACACAGCAATCACGTACAGAGGGGTTCGCTGCAATGCTTAGGTCCAGTTCATTGGTCATCAAAATGCTGGAGAGAGTCAGTTTTAGTGGATGTTTCCTTAGCCTGGGCTAACAGGCCCATTCTGTATCCCTGCTTTTGCTTGCATTCTCTGTGCGGCCAACGTCGCTTCCACAGACCGATAACAATCCAAGTAAAGTCTGGTAGTCTGGTTATGTCCAGCACAGTGGTGGGCATGATTCCACTAATCCGCTAATTGTGGAATTGAGTTTCCATTTAGCGGATGAGTGTTTTCACTAACTTTAAAATCCTTTGGCAGAATTAGCTTCTGCTAAATATAAATTTGGTAAATTCAAGTCCGCTAATTTCTTTAGAGACAGTTCTCTGCACTAAAAGTGTACAGGAGAATGATGATTCCATGGAGGGATGCTAAGCTATGCTATACAGAGATAAACAAAGCCAAGTGCCGTTCGGTGACATGATTACTATTGCAATGCCCTCATACCTACCGCAAACCATGTTTGACTCATGGTGTCAGTTTACAGCCACTAACAGAGACTTTAACATAAATGCAGCCAAACCAAACCAGAACAGGAAAATAACATGAAATACCCATTTTTACAATCACAAACATCGTATACAGTCACATAATTCACACACATAATTCCTAATCTGCACGTATGCTGAAGCTCATTGCAGGAGAAAAAAAAAGTTTCTGAAGGAACTGAAGAGAAAACTGCAATTTGGGGAGAGAAAAGTTTGTCAGAAACAAATTGCTAAATATGTATAGAACAATAAAACAAACTAAATAGTGTGAACGCTGATTCAGCATACAGTATATTATTGACCCATCATCCTTAGAAAACCAGCTTTGTTAACCTGACATGAGGTAAACAACTTTTACTTTGTTTAAAGTAAATACCTTTCTAAAATTGTCCTCTCTTGACTTCCATACCAAAGAATATGTGAAGGTGAAGACAGCGTCTCTAAATGGCTAAAAAAGCTAAAGATTACCGTTTGTTGAATTCTTTCAAATTTATTATTAGTTTGTTTTTAAGGCAAAAATATTTTTGACTCGTGTTTAACTCTGTTTGTGAGGACACGGGACAACTCACTCCAAATATCTGAATGAAGTTTCCTTTCAGAAAATTGATCATTCTTGGTCTTTAAAGTAGGAAAAATAATTATTCCTACAATGATCCATGAACTATCACCTCTGCCTTTAAATCTCTGAATAAAATGATTACTGTATTTTTCGCCCTATAAGTCACAGTTTTTTTTTTGCATAATTTGCATGCCCTGCACTTATACGCCAAATCGACGTATTTATGGATTTTTTCCCATATTTAAAAACCAATTTTTGGCTGAGATATGACCGTTTTCATTCATTCTGAATGAAAATATTGAACACTACCATTTTCAGCCACAAGATGGCACTCGAGTAGTATGGCATGCCGTTGTGTCATGTAATAGGTAAAAGTGGCTATTAATGATACAATCAGCTTGCCACAGTCTGCCACTGTCGTCTGCCTGGAGCAACCGTCAAATCAGCTTCACTTCGCTGCACCGCGCCGACAAAATACAGCTGAATTGACCATTAAAGTGCATTTATTAAGTAAAAGTTAGACTGAGACACACTTTTACAATAATGTTGAGCAAACAAATATTTGTTTTTAGGAGTTTATCTTGTTAAATTTAGAAGAAATGAACAGAGGCTTGTCCCTCTGCGTGTTCATGTTTCTGCGTATCGGCTTTTGAAAATGCAGCTGATTTGACTGTCAAAGTGCATTTATCAAACAAAAGTTAGACTGAGACACACCTTCACTATAATTGTGGGCAAACAAATAATTGTTTTTAAGTGTTAATATTGTTAAATTATTGTTAAAGTCCTCCTGTGCACGCTCCTGCGACTGCCAATTGGCAGCCCATTGATTTTTGGCACAACACTAGTCCACAATTCCAGGTTGTCAGCGGTGACGTGTAACAAACGCGACACGCCAGCGGTAACACATAATAGATACGACATATACGGCGAAGCGACGTATACGGCGAAGCGACGTATACGGCGAAGCGACGTATTCATGGATTTCTCCACTTTATTAGACATATTTGGACTGATGCGACTTATAGTGCGGTGCAAAGTTTACGGTGGAAAATACAGTAATATTTACAACAAAAAAGTTAAATCATGACATCTGGATAGGTTTCTTTAAGTGAGAAACATTTTGTCCCCCATCCAGAGGACTTCCTCAGTCTACCAACCTGCCAAGCAGATCTGTGACTGTCCCATAGGTAGCCTTCACTGCTGTGTTTCAAGCCAACCTCTTATTGGAATCTTAAAAGAAGGATTTTAACGTGCAAAACACACCCATCCAAAACAGTCAATCATCATGTACAACAATCAAATGTTTGTGAATAATATTTACAACAAAAACTCAAAAAGCAGCCTAGTGTTTGAGTGAAGCCTGCAGAACTAAAAGCTTTCTGATTAAAAGCCCCCCTTCAGGAGATGAAAAGCCCTCTTTGTTGCTCTCATTAATATAATTGCACGCTGGCATTTTGAGTTTGTGCAGAAAGACGAGGGTTTTGACATGTTTCTCTCTGACGGGGACGTGCTCTTCTGTTTTACAACATCTCACAGGGAAAACAAGATGGAAATTCATGTTGATCAAACAGGCTTATTTCTTAGCTGCAGTCCTTACAACTGAATAATAATCATGAATGGACCTTGAATTAATGGGATTTTGATGTTTCTGTCCAAAACAAAATAACACACTGCACATGAAAAGGTTTTTGTAAAGACACCAATAAACCATGTTACATTTTCCTGAATATTTTAGTTAAATTAAAGCACAATATATTCATGACAGTAAGAATTTTGCTCTGTTTTAATGCAGAAAAAGATTTAGATGTTGTAAGGAAGTTGATAAAACTCATTTTCTTGTGACAAGATAAAAAATAACTAAACTTATTGAAAACATTGTATCCCAGTTTTCTCTAAAACATGAAATTATCTGACTATACAGACAAGAATCTTCATTTCTTTAATAACTAGAGATGCACCAATCCGAAACCCATATCGATATCGAACACGTCTGGATCGGGTATCGGTGACAATATGACTGATCCATGACTGGGCAGATCTATTCACTCTAGTTCTATGCTTTGTGCTCTGAGTGACGACGCGCGCTAGCGTACTGACTGAACAAATTAAAGTTGTGTTGTTTTTACATGATTAACCAAGCTTGTGGTGCAGTTTTCAATAAATTTGTAATTCAGTACATTCATGTCTGCGTTTAACAGAACAAATGTTTTAAGTTAATTCAGAACTGGTAAGCTCAAACATCCAGGTAGAAAACAAAAATGGCTATATCATGTCATCTGGACCTGTTTCAGAAACGGGTCCAGATGACATGATTTAGCCATTTTTGTTAACACAGCACTGTTTTTCTGTACCAGAGAGATATCGGATCGGTATCAACAGATACAGAAAAACATATATTGGTATCGGATCGGAAGTGACAC
>NC_056500.1:34391497-34396487 GCF_014905685.2 Nematolebias whitei
AAAAAAAAAAAAAACAAGTGGATCGGTGCATCCCTATTAATAACCGGAGTATTTCAGTGATTTTTAGCATTTCTTATCTTTGTTTAGTCTACTGTGCTTCATAGAATACTGAAACTGGAGAATTTATGAGTACTTTATGAGTACATTTCGAGAGTTTCATTAAAAATCTCGGCTGGATGAGATATTTTGCTGTCAGACACACACACCACAGACATCACTGCCCGTCTTTCCCGGCGGCGAGCAGTGATTTCATAGCTCACCCCAATGTGGAACTGTCCAGTGAAATAATCCAGATTGGCCTGAATGAAGCCGATGTTTGTCAGGCCGAGCTGAGCACTGCGCCGCTGGGCTCTGACCAGAGACTCCTCCTTGTTCTCGATCAGGATGATCTTAAAGAACAAAAACAATGGATGTTGTCATAAACTGAGATAAGATCGCTCAAACATTTGGACGTGCCTAACACGTTCAATATACTGAGAACAATCAGCAGAAACACATTTCAATTAATCCAACAGCAACATGAATTTATAGGAAGCCCAAGAAAAGAAGCAGATCACTTTTTAATTCAGAATAAGAGCTAGGCCTGCTGCGATAAACAATCAATCAATCGCATGATGAATGAAAATTATCAACCTCAGTTTCATTTACTGACTTTATCGTTTCTTTGTGTCTCTCTCTTTCCACTGAAGACACGGTTCAACTCTGTTGCTCTTAACTGATCCCTCCCTTTCCCTTTTCAGCACTTTGGTTGGCCTTGTCGCTGTTTTAAGTGCTTTATAAATAAAGTGGTATGGTATGGTATGGTTTCTCTTTTCTCTTTAAAATCCATTTTAACAGTTTAAAATAGCATTTTTGGATCGTTAAAAGCAGCTAAGCTGAGAAGCTAAGCTACGAGCTAAGCTAACAGGCCAACCTCGGAAATAAACCTTAGTCTTGTCGAAGCTCCAAAATTCACAGTTGAAACCTGTGCCTTTGTGTAAAAAGTTGTTTTTCTCTGCAAAAAGAAGCTGAGAACTTGTTTACTGATTCTTTATTAAAAGCTTTGTGTGAACAATGCTATGCTAAAGAGCTCAAATCACAGTGTCCACCATGCCACCATGTCAGCCCATGTCACATCAAGGGCCCTCCCTCCCATTTTTCTTTAAAATACACGATGCTCAACTATCTATCCTTTGGTTCAAACAGTCTTATACTGCCATCATGTGGTCAAAAGAGGTACTACACTCCAAACAAATCAACATTTCTTCTAGAATTTGACAATTAATTAATGTTAAATTTCAAACAATATTATCGTTTAGTGCAATAATTTCTGAGACAATTAATCAACCAACAAACTTTGTTATTGTGACAGGCCTAATAAGAACATTCTCTTAACAATTAATGTCATCCAAAGCTAAATTACTTTCTATGATAGAATTTATTTGGCAAAATGGCAATTAATGCCACAAAAATGAATTTAACTTAATTTCAAAGTGCAGGAAGGCATTGTTTGTTTTTTTTTGTCTTAAAGACTAATAAATAAATAATAATATAATATATTAGGGATGGGGCCGATCTGATCCAGTATCGGTATCAGCCTCCGATACCAGCATAATTTACGTATCGGATTTTTCCGATACACCTGCCGATATTTCTGATCCATGATGCATGTTGGCTTCAAACTATGGAATGGATTTCCTGAACGGCGGCGTGTCTCATGAACCCAGAGTAATAAGTCCCGCCTCACATTCAGGAAATCCATTTCATAGTTTGCAGCCAGCTCCAACGTGAGGACTGAGTTAGCAGCACTGTGGCTAACAGCTAACAAACTTTTCATCTAAACATGTCCGCTGTGTGGAAGTATTTTACACTAAACACCACAAAGCAATGCAGCAACGTGCAATGTCTGCAGAGCCATAGCGCCACATTAAACAGCGGTAAAGTTAGTTTTACGATGGACATTCGAGCTCCGTGGCTTCAGCGGGGCGCTACTCTTTGGTCAAACCGAAAGAGGCGACGCAAACCCGGCCAGCTGCGTCCAATCTGCCCCGCTCAGTCTGCCCGTCTCTGAGGAGGGGCAGACTGAGCGTGGCTGCCCCAAATCAGGCTGCCTGCTTCGGACTGAACAAGAAGAAGACGTCGCTGAAACCACGGAGCTCAAATGTTTTACAGAGAAGTTGCTAAACTTCATCATGATTAATGACCAACCACTATCAGTAGAAAACGAAGGATTTCTCAGCTTGATACTTGCAGCCAAGATATAGTTTACCCTCCAGGAGATATTTATCAGTACAACAGTAAACAATCATAAAAAAACATGATTTGAAAATTATATATATTAAAAACATAAACAGCTACATTATAAAGTGATGTAAAATACTAAAAACAGGAACATGTCTGTTGGTTTATGCCATGAACTTAGCAGGTGTTTGAAGCCATTTAACATTTAATTTAATTTATTAATTCATTCATTTAAATGAAACAAAATAAAAAATAAAAATCATCAAAAAGAAAACATTGAATGAAAAGAGTGCAGAAAGAAGAAAAAATTCTTATATCTGCCCCTTATAAAATATAAAATAACTTTAAACAATCACTTAAATTAATCACTTTAATATCCACTTTAAAACTAGGAATAAAAAGAAACATGTTTTGTGTTAGTAGAATTTAATTCTAACTTTGAAACTTATCCAACATTAATAAAACTTACCTCAAGTTGCCTTTTTGGACATGCATGCATATATTTGTACAAATTGTACTTGAGAGGAGATTATTACAGCCTCATATAAAATCAATGATGATCATGATATTGGAACTGGATCGGTATTGGCCGATACTCAGTTCTAGGTATCGGGATCGGATCGGAAGTAAAAAAAAAAAAAAAAAAAAGAAGTGGATCGGTGCATCCCTAAATATAATATCATAATAAATACATAATAAAGAGGGCCACCTGCATCATGAAGGACCCCACTCACCCAGCACACACACTTTTTGCCCTGCTCACCTCAGGAAGGAAGATAAGGAGCATTAAGTGTAGAACCACTAGACTGAGGAACAGCTGAGACTGTTAGACTCATGAGTCTCTAACCCCCCCAACGAGACTTCTCCTTATGGGGACTTGACTTTGGTCCCCATGAAGAGCAGTTGTTTCCCACAATGCATGATTTTTTTGTAAAACTGGTTCCTACAAGGTAACCTGAAACAAAAATGCATGCATGCACAGAAGAACAATTTGTCAGACACACTTTACCTGGCAGTCTGGAAGGGTGTGAGCCAGAACGATCCCCACATGACCCTAAGAGGAAACACAAAGAATTAAAAAGCACAACCCATCAACAGAGGAGCGTTTCCTGCTGTGACCATGAAGAGCAGGCTCTGCTCTAGGCCTGTTAGTATCAAACTATGGAAGGAGCACTTGAGTGTATTGTCCAACGACCAAACACATCCAACTGGAAAAACTAAAGTCTGACAGAATGTGAGGACATGTTCAGTCCCGGCTGGCCTCCAATGAACAACATTTATTATGGAGTCAGGGTCAGATGGTGGGTGGTGGTGATGTGTGTATCTATGTGTGTGTGTGTGTGTGTGTGTGGGGGGGGGGGGGGGGGGTATGCATTGCTGGGTCGATGGATATGTTTCAGTACCGTTCCACTGCAGAAATCCACAACTGTGCAACCTGGCCTGGCTCGCTCTGTGACCATGGCAACCAAGTTATTTAGCTGTTGCATCTTCCTGACGGCGCGGATGTTTGACATTTTCCCTGCACAGATGGAAATAAAATGACAAGTTCTTACTGAGTTTGAGAACAGAGACAAGAGTTTTTACAGCTGAAAACTCAGTAAGGGATAAAGAACCCCATATTTTATCAAAATCTTTAAGGATACTTTTGGGCTTTGATGGCTGCAAATGTGAAAATACCTCCAAGAATCCAAGTGCACATTTTCATTCATCTAAACTGCTTGTTTCCTCAGTATTTGTGTAAAACCTGCTCAGATTATCATTCACAGCCAACAGCTTGCTCTAATGGCTATAGCACGCTCTTATATAACACTCATCACGGTGATTCTCCCCATCTGCCAGGATGGCAGCAAACCATTTCTCATCATAAACAGCAGGCCTCAGAGCCACAGTCAAGTGTGTCTTTATTTGTGGTGGAGCTTCCTGCTGCTGCGTCCCCTAACTCAAAGCAACGTGAAGTCTCCTGCATCCCCGCTCTTCTGCTGAAACAAATGTCTTATTAGATACTGATGAACTGCACAGCTTTGTGCTCACATAAATAAACTGATAAGGGCTTCATTTGCTCCTGAGTCTGGTTTAAAAAAAAAATACAACAAAACTTCTTTTTACACAAAAACATTTTCTTCTTATGAATGCTTTGAATGAAACAACAGGCGAACAGACAGAATATGTTTTCATTCTCCAGACTCTCACAAGAATCTGTTACTGAACTAATCCAAGAACTATATAGAAAGTGAATCACTCTTCCTCAAACACGGAAAGACTTCTACATAACTAGACCCTGTGTTCTCTGCTGGAATGCATATCGCCCGCTGCCTTCTTGTGGTGGCCATTTTGAATTGAATGGACCCAAAATTTGCTCATTTGTAGACAGAAAGTGATTACTCTGAGACTAACAAAGTCCATGCTCAATAATCCAGGTATACAATCCAACAATTTTCAGTCAGGTCATCTGGACAGTTTATTTTTTGTTGTTGTGCTGAAACGTTTCACCTTCCATCCAGAAGGCTTCATCAGTCAAGGAAACACACAACAAAACTGATTCTTCCCCCAACAGCTTACTCCAAAGTGGAACAAACCAGTTATGTTGGTGCTAAGATGGTCCCTTTTGTCACGCTCAGCGGCCCCCGCTGCCCCCCCCATCTGCCTAAGCCTCTGCTCCTCATATCACAGCCCCTGTTTTAAGATCATTCACGTTTTTTCCTGCCTCAGTTTCTGTTTATTTCATCCTGTTTGGTCCTGCACTGCCTATCACCCATTTTCTGCTCCTGTC
>NC_056500.1:34411487-34435385 GCF_014905685.2 Nematolebias whitei
TGGGAGCCGATCTCCCGCTCTTAACGTAATTTATACGGACCGGGTGGGGCCCACACAGCAGGTGGGCGTGGACTAAATTTTTTCAGTGCTTATGCTCTGCATAACGGGATAAACCCATCAGCGACAGCCTTAAAGGGCGAAGCCTATATGAAATAGAACATATATATTATGTTGGCTTCAGAAAAAAAAATTTAAACGGTGAACGCTCAAAATGGTTGCAAACTGTCAAGATTTATTTTCCCTTTTACCAACGACTGAAACTTCTCAAGGCTTGATACATAAATGACAAACAAAATGCTATGAAGACAAACACATGGGGAACAAGCAACCCACTGTGAGCATCTGTGGAATGTCTGTCAAAACATGACCTGACGTCGCTGCAGGCGACATGTCTGCAGAATCCAGCAGGGCCTTGCAGGTCACGGCACATTTCCAATTTGTCTGCACTGTTAGATTTTAAAACGAGCGCTCAGTAGAACGGAGATGTCAGTTTAGCTGCTCCAAACACTTCTAATTATCGACTCTCCTGACATGTGTGCACATCATCACATCCACTGACGATAAAATAAAAATCTGAATCTAAGGCATGGCTGTATTTTGGCAGCAAACAGTTTGAATAGAAACACTAGTGTGCGAGTGATCCTTTTATTAATCTGAGTACTTGCAGATGTTGATCCTCCTGATAACACACCGTAAAATAAAGAACAACTTCTGATGTAATCGTTAAATGTCAAAGTGTCACAAAGGGATTGCTGAAAGCTTTCTGATCTTGTTACAAATGCATTCATCACAGTAATTTGACTTTTCCTTCAGGAGCAAAACAATGAACTAAACGACTGATCTGAGATTAATTGTTTAAAGACAAGAAAAACACGTTTTAAATAACGCTTTGTAAGTCTCTACAAAAATTGTTTCTCTAAGCATTTATCAAGACATTATGGTGTCTGTTGTTGCTATAAAGGCGACCATGTAAAGTTTTAATATTGCCAAAAAGATAAAGCATTAATTCTCATCTTTCAGTCACTGCAAGGACTAAACACTGATTCAGAGTCAGTGTCTGTTGTAGTCTGAATGCCACAGCTTGACATTGATGATGACCACAATAAACGTAATTATTATGAGAAAAAAATGTGCTTTGCTGTAAATCAGGTGGTATGGAACATACCTGCCCTGTTTGTGAAGATGTATTCGCTACGGAAACAGAAACACACATTTAAGCAGTTTTTCTAAATAAATATGTGCCAAAACCAAAAAGTGATCAGCTGTGATCTTAAGCAGCAAAGTCCTGCTTAGCTCAGGCCAGGACGCTACTGTCTGACACATCCTTCGTGTCCACAATTTGTTTTCTGTCACTAAAATGTTTGAAGAAATTCGGACGCTGCAAACGCAGCTTCTGCTCACAAACCCAACACACGGACCTGTTCTCTCTCTCTGTGGCCCGTTAGAAACATAAAAGATGGTTTGTCTTAAACCACAACAAAGTTTAATGGTTATCCATATTGAAACTTTAAGACAAAACTTTTTGTTTTTTGTCCTTTTTGGTTTTTAAGACCTTTAAACTGAATTCTCAGTTGTTTTTTTTAAGTCAATTCAATTCAATTCAGTTCAGTTCAGTTTATTTATATAGCACCAAATCACAACAAAGTTGTCTCAGGGCACTTTACAGAAACATTCACATACATAAAAGCCAATTAGTAAAGTTCTCTATCTAAGGAATCCAGCAGACAAGTTGAATCTTGGCTTTGTTGCAGTCTCCCATCCTGAGCAAGCACAGTGGCAACAGTGGAAAGAAAAAACTCCCTTTTAAAAGGAAGAAACCTCCAGCAGAACCAGGCTCAGGACAAGCGGCCATCTGCTTTGACCGGCTAAACAGACGTGACACTTTCACTGCCGAGAACCCAAAATGTAATTGCACCCATGATGGAATAATATAAGAAATAAAAACCTGCTGAGTAAGAACCAGCAACTCAGAAGCTGCTGACTCAGCAGTTGTTTCTTTTCTGGAGAACAAGGGGTGGTTGGGGTGGGAGAGCACTTTACAGTAGACAGATAGACACAAAACTGTAAAAAAGAGAAATACAACTAAATAAACAAGGAAAGAAAATAGGAAAGATAAAGAAATATAATAAAATCAAAGGAAAAGAGGTAGGGAAAAGTAAGGAAAAGAAAAGACAGTAAAAGGACTAGAGGATGTAAATAAAGGAACAACAAGTAACGAAAGAAGAAAAGTAAGGCAAAATAAAAAAAATTTGTAATGAATCATGTTCCAAGGCAAGCCTGGCCTATGTATATATATTTTCTGATTGCCCCACTAAATTCCTCCACTCATCAGCTCCACTAAGCTCAGCTGTGCCATTCATTCATTCAACCTTTATTTATACAGGTTAGTCTCATTCAGCCGCGAGGACGCATTTACAAGAGAGACCTGTTTTTAACGAAGAATGACGACAAACAAACAGGATCACGTCTGCATTGGTTTTTCCCATGAACTTACCAGTTGTTTGAAGCCATTTAGAGAGGTCAAGGTCGAGAGCTTCAGATCATTTTGCAAGATATTTCAGAAAGCAAGAGAGGAATACATAGTTCCCATGTGATGTAACATTCGGGGTGGATCCGGCACTCTCTCCACCAATGTAGGCTGGCTCTAGCTGCAGACGCCAGCTTAGTAAATTTCGTCAAGTTTTTTTTTTTCTTTCTTTAAGTAAATTGCAATTGCTGTTGTAGTGAACCTGATCTGACCTCAAATCTGATCAGATGGACAGAGACTGTTATTTCATTGATCTGCATCCAGAAATACAGTTTGAGCCATCTGGAGACTTTCTTTCTTGAATTAATCAAGCAGAAAAGACAATCCTCTATGATCATTACTATTTTACAAATGTTTGATAATCAAATTGTGTTAGTTCACTCAATGCTTACAGGTTGAAGAGAACTACTCATTCTTATTTTACATAAACAGTAAGTAATGATTTTTATTCCTCATTCAAAGAAGAAATCAGGTTAATATGCATTTCTTGATTTTCTGTCTTCAATGAGCAAGTTTTGTAAGTATGTTAAAGTTCAGGCTTCGGTCAACTAAAATGTTTACCGAGAAGAAATGTCATGTTTAATCTTTACAGAAGATACAGAAGAGTTTGACTCCACGAAGTCTGGTTTTCTGCAATAATCTTTCTGTCTGTTTTTAAACAATCTCATTCTCTGCCCTTGAATTTGATAACATCTTACGTCACAAACCACACCTCTATTCTGGTCCATCCACGAATCAGAAAGCTCTAAATTGACCCGGAAGTCAACTCATTTAAAATGTGGCAACTTCCCGGTTCAAGTTGAGTTCCACACAGAGTGCTGAAGAGTGATGGATTTAAAGAGCTAGAGTGTAACAGAGTTCTGAGAGCTAAAGAGATGAAAGGAGTTCAGAGTTCTTGGATGCAAACGCATTCAAGATGATCCAGAGACGTTTTGGGATTATAACTTCTGTTTGGATAACCTCGTACGACTCTCTAAGGGTTTGGCAGTCCTCACGGAGACGCTGAAAGAGTCAGAAAGGAACCCTACGCCGACGCTGATTTTATCATCAACCAGGTAGAAGGTTCTATTTTCGACCAAGTGTACCGTGGGCAAGCTGAGATCTGAAGGAGCGTGCACGTTTCTGGTCAAACAGATTAATTCCCTCACACATCTCTCTGTAAGATAAATCTCCATTTCCATCTTAAACTCTCCTTTCTCCTAAAATCAGTACAGATATTTTAGAAATATCTGAAGCAAAGTCCTCGATCACCGCCGTGTGATTGATGTCCATTATCTGTGAAACTTGTCTGTTATTATTTTCATATTTTGCCAAATTAATGTAAATGTTTGATGTTAAACTTTGATTCTGAAAATAAATGACCGCATTCATTTGATGGGTCAAAGGTAAATAACGTCTCTCGTTACATTTCTGTTAAACTCAATGCACGACATTTACACAGTCAGAAAGATGAGGAACTCGTGAAAAAAGTATGAATATATCCATATATGACATACTACACTGTTTCTGATGGGTTAGAGGATGTTCCAAGTGGGCAGACGGTTTGGCAAAGCGCAGTTTTCACCTCATCCCCCAAATCAGGAAATGCGAAGGACCGCAAACGAGCTGAATGCAGAACTTGGTCCAATCTTAGCTTGGAAAGTAAATATCACCCGCATGGATCTAACGTTGAAGATGTGAGGAATCTGCTCCGATCTCTTTTTTCTTCTGGTAAAAAAAAATTCTATATCAATCATTTTGTGAAACAATGTCTGAACAATGTCAGACTATAACTGTGTGTGTTGGAACTGAGTTTTAGCACATCTCTGCGGTAGTTAGCTTAGCTATGCTAAGGTTTGTGCTAACACTGCAAACGCACAGTAACAAGGTTGTGGGTGTATCTGCAAGCTATGAGGGACATCTACGTGTATATTATTGTAATTACTTACTCTCACAGTCACCAGAACTTTGTTATTAACATGAAGAGTTCGGACGTCCTTCACAAATCCATTAAACAGTGATTATTCCATGGATTTAACTTAAAACTGCAAAACTCCTCCATTGTATAGTTTAATCCTTCTGTTCACTAAATAATTAATGATATCAGAGTAAGTTATCAGTGACAACATGTCAGCATGGTCTGACATGATTTGTTTCTCCACCTCATACAGGTCAACTCCAACAGCAGCTATTTTAAAAAAATATCTTTCTCTTGCGCCTTGGTCCTTTGGTCTGTCTGTAAGCCATCTTGAGCAAACGCGGTCCAGCGCAAGCCTACAAGGGTGGAGGAAATGCGTTACTGCGCAATACTGGTCACACGTGTGGGAACAATGTATAGGAGAAGGCCCTTTGCCTAGATCAATTCTCACGGAGGGAACACTGCATGTAATAATGTCCTGAGAGCGCACACTGCAGTTGCACTCACAAAGTGACATGTAGGAGGAGATGTATGAAGGCAACAGACCAAGAGATTTAAAGATGAAAATGTACCAGTGTGAGAGTCTGCGTGACGTTAATGATGACCAATTGACCAGTGAACACAGGTTGAAGTGATGGGTACGATAGTTACAGCCAGTTATGAATCTTAGCGCACCATGATAGACAGCGTCCAACATATGCAAGGTGCTTGTAGGGGCGTTCATGTAAATAATATCATCATAGTCAATGGAGGGAAGGAAAGTCGAAGTTACAAGGTGTTTTCTAGTGTTCAGAGTTAGACAGGATCTATTTATGAAAAAGAAACCCAGTTTAACTTTCAGTTTCTTTACCAAATTTTCGACGTGGGGCTTAAAAGAGAGATGCGAATTGAACAAGAACTGTAGGAATCTACAAACTCCATAGGAACACCATTCAAAGATATAATAGAAGGAAGAACTGCTGGTGTAGGGATTGGCCTGTTTCATGGGTTTAGCCCCATATTGTTTTGTGTTTTTTATCTTATGTCCTTCTTCTCAGTTTCTGTTTTCTATAGGATTTGTGTTTTCCTAGTGTATGCTTCCATTTAGTGTTGTGTGTCTGTTCCTGCACTCCCTGGTTTCCTGGTTTGTCATTTTCCCTGATGTGGTTCAGCTGTGTGTCCTCACAGGTGTTTTGTCTCATTTGTCACTGTATACAAGTCTGTGTCTCTGTGTTAGTCCTTCGTCCTGGCATTGCTTCCTGTCACCCTGGTCCTCTGCATTTCCTACAGATTATGTAAGTTTGCTGCCCCGACAGCTGTTGTTTTGTTATTATTAATAAATTATTTTATTAATCTCCTGAGTCCTGGATTGTCTGCCTGCACCCCTGGGTTTACCTTCACCAACCAGCATTACGACAGCTGGGACCAACTTCCTGTTTGAAAAGAACATCCCTTTGGTTTTGTCGGCATTTAGGATAAGTTTGAGATGGAACAAATCTGACTGGATGATGTCAAAAACAGATTGCAAAAGCTGGAAAACCTTAGCAACTGTTTTAGCTTGACAGTAAATAACTGTATCGTCAGTATTGAAATGTAAGGATGCATCAAGGATGATCTGACCTACATTACTTGTGAAGTGGGTGGGTTCTAAGACTGAGCCTTGTGGTACACCATTGATAACAGTTAAATAACTAGAAGAAGTAGCATTATGTTGAACACATTGCATCCGATCTGAGATAGTTAGTGAACCAACCAATGGTGTGATTTGGACCAATGGTGTGTTACTTCCAGTCTTCCTCCTGCTGCACCTTTGCCTATGTGCTGTGCTTCTTAAGCATTCCCCATTCTATGCCCCCCTGTCAGATTATCTGATCGCCTCGGGCCGGAAGTATCCAGCTTTCTTGTTCCTGCTCTTGTTATTAACTCTACTTCATGACCATGGATTCCTCTCCTTTTTGCTTTGCCCATGACAGATAACTTCTGCCCATTGGATATCAGATATCTAGACCTCCACTCTTGTTCTGCCTTTTGACCACTGATTCCCGCTAAATTTCTCTGATAAGTATTGTCTTTTCTGCCTCTATGTGAATGACCCATGCCTGTTTCTTTTTTTTACCACGATCTCAGACCCTGGACTCTAGGAGTTGTGAGTTCCCAGAACCAAGGTATTAACGCAAGGGGACCGAATAATATTGCACGCCCCACTTTTCATTTTTTTATGTGTTAAAAAAGTTTGACACATCCAATAAATTTCATTCCACTTCACGATTGTGTCATTCATTCTTCACAAAAAATTAAAATTTTATATCTTTATGTTTGAAGCCTGAAATGTGGCAAAAGGTTGAAAAGTTCAAGGGGGCCGAATACTTTCGCAAGGCACTATTGTCCATGGAAAACAGAAGCTTTGTTAAAGTTCCTGGTTTGCTTTCAGGGTACACTCAGAGCTGTCAGAGGGAGGGAGTGTGTGACACAAAGCTGCTATCTGTGAAGGCTTGTGTAAATGTCTGCTGGCCTGTCACCTTTGTAAATTCTCCCAGTCAGCAGAGCTTTTAGCCCTTGCACTGCAGAGCTAACTAAATGTTGGAGATGGGCTGCAGCCAGCTGGTGTTTGTACTACTCCTCGTTTCCCTGCAGAACCACCGGGCTGTCAAAACCCAGCTCCTCTGGAGGGACAAATAAAGATACAGGTCCTTTTGACTCTGCTAGCTTGTGTTGTCACTGCAGGAGTCAACTCCTCAAGCCTGAGGGGGAACTCTGAACAACATTTTGTTTTTGGAGAAAGACAAAAATGATTGTTGCCTTTAGTGTTACAGTTTTCAGCTTAAACGGTTCTTGTAACAGAAAACAGACTTTTCTCTCAATAGATATTTAATCCCTTATAGCTGCAGAGATATTATTTTGAAAACTGGGGCAAGAACCACAGGACTGAATATTGGCTGCAACACTGCACCTGGCCTCGATAATTAGACCATGATTAAGTTAAATTATTAATATGTCTCTCTGAGCCACCTGAATACAAAAACACACTGCATCCTACATAAACTTGGCACAAGTTTTCTTCTCATGAAACCCAAACCAGAATAATCTTACTCCATTATTTAATTTGGACAAAATACACTTAAGATGATGGTTTTGCCAAAGTTACAATCTAAATACTGACAGTCACAAATATTATTGTAATTACGAGGGTGAAGAGTTCACCATATATATGTGTATCTTTAAACAACAGTTCACTTTAAATATCATTAAAATCTCTGCTGCAGAGTTTATGGTTGCACTTTTTGACTTTGTAAAGTATACAGATGTGCTTCCTGCAGTTAGCATACTGGACCTCTGGTCCCAGCTTCTTTTCTTGAGAAGGACTGAAGTAACAAGAGCCCATTTTAGAGGTGCTGCCTGCTGTACTTTTTTAGAACCAGTCTTTGCACCAAGTATATGGAGTTTTAAGTCTCGCCTACTCCCCCACACATTCATGGTGTCAATTGGACCTTAAGGCATGAAACAAGTAAACCCAGAAACATGTATCAAAATATTTAAACTTACAACAGGTATGTAAGAACTAGGAGGACACAGCTATCAATCAATCAATCAATCAATCAATAGTTTGTCATTGTTATAAAACAATGAGAAAACGTTGGAGCATCCACCACATTACAGATTCATAAATTATTACCAGCAATAATCCCAGAATAAAAAGTGTGCCTGATTACTAGTAACCCCCCCCCACCCAAAAAAAGGGAAAAAATAAAAATAAATAAAACATGTAGAGTATAAACCGCGCTCTCTGAGGTCAGCAGACCAGATGCTTCTCTCAGTCCCAGAAACCTGTCGTAAGCTCAGAGGTGACAGGGCTTTCTCTGTTGCAGGTCCACGACTGTGGAATGAGTTGCCACTGAGTGTCCGGCAGGCTCCCACACTCTCAGTCTTTAAGTCTCGCTTGAAGACCCACTTCTATTCTCTTGCCTTTAACACGGTGTGATTTGTTTTGGTCCGGTCTGTTCTCTACACTGTTGGCCATTTTAGTTAGCTTCTGCTGCTATTTGTATCTGTATTTCTATTTTATGTTTTCCTGTCCGCTGTGCATGTTTGTTTTCTTTTGTACAGCACTTTGGTTGGCCTTGTTGCCATTTTAAGTGCTCTATAAATAAATTGGTATGGTATGGTATAAAGAATCAAAATCTGAAAAAATGATCAAAGGAACGTGTATAAATATGTCCAAGTAAAATTACAAGTAAAAAGCAGAAAAACTACATGGTTTTGTTCAGAAACCTCATAATAAATGGGCTGAAGCAGCAGGTCCCACCATGGAAGAATGATCACAATTAGAGATGGCTGGTTGTGTTAGAAAGCCTGCAGTGCATACAGATGATGATAGTGGAAAGACCATCCATCCATCCATTATCTTTTACCCGCTTCTTCCATTTTGGGTCACGGGGATCGCCGGTGCCCATGTCCAGCAATCACTGTGCGAGGGACGGGGTACACCCTGGACAGGTCGCAAGTCCATCACAGAGCCACATAGAGACAAACGAGACAAACAACCATGATAAATGTGAGCTCTGGTTCTGACAAAGCAGTGCTTCCTCAGAGCTGTTTTACATTTGCCATTTTAAACTGAATTAAACTGTTTGAATGGTTTAAGAAACACGCCACTCGAGGTGGCTGCATAGCTCTTCCTTTATTTTTTTTATTGTGCAGCTGGAAGGATTTTTACTGAAACCTTTTTATTTTTGACATTTGTTATGATGCATAACCATAAATGGTAAATGGACTGTACTTATATAGCGCCTTTCTATCTGATCAAGATAAAGTGCTTTACAACAATGTGTTTTTTTTTGTTTTTTTTTCAACCGGGAGCAGCTGATTAACATCTCAAAAGCTCAACTAATATCTCAACTACAGCTGGGAAACAAGTTGGATGAACCCCCCTAACAAGGATCCATCCAGAGTATCAGGAATGCAGTGTTATGTGTTTCACTGAAACATGGCTGCAGGATCATATCCCCGACTCCAGCGTTTTCCTGCCAGGCTTTCTGACCATACGAGCAGATACTGTAGAGATTTAAAGAGGAGTGGCAAAAGCAACGGAGGTGGGTTGGCAGTACTTGTGAACAACAGATGGTGTAATCCAGGACATGTTACTGTGAAGTGTCGCCTCTGCAGTCCATATATTGAATTGTTGGAAGCAAGTTTTCTGTATTGTTTACTAAGAGAGTTCACCAGTGTTATTTTGGCAACTGTTTACATTCCACCCTATACTATTGCTGAGACTGCTTGCGATGTCATCAGCTCAGTGGTTGCTGAGCTACACCCTAGGGTGTTTGTGGCAATATCTGGCAATTTCAATCATGTCTCACTCTCTGCTACACTTCTGACATTCTAACAGTTTGTCACCTGCTCTACCAGAGAAAACAAAATGCTGGACTTGTTTTATGCTATCTCTTCTGCCATCATCTGCTGGGGTAGCAGCACCAGAGCAAGTGATTTAAAAAAGATCAACAAGCTCATAAAGAAGGCTGGCTCAGTTCTGGGGACTCCTCTAGAACCTTTGGAGATGATTAAACAAAGAAGGATTCTTCATCAAATGAAGAACATTATAGACAACCCTCAGCATCTTCTTCATCAGACTGTCATACAACAGCAGTGTCTTCAGTCAGAGGCGTCTTCAGATTTGGTGTAAGACAGACCACACAAGAGATCGTTCTTGCCCGCAGCCATCAGCATCTAGAACAACTCTTTAATGAAACCAGAATGACGAGTTACAATAGTTTTGAATTTAATTGAATTAATGCACCAGGGATCCTGTTTAAAGTGCCGTGTGTGACTCCAGTTTGCAGCAACTATCAGAAATACAACCAGAGATCCGAAATGCTGTTCAGCAGAACATTCACAAAGTGTTGCTTAAAACAGGTTTCATAAAACAGACTAGCAATAACGAAATAGGAATAAAGAGACAAGCTTTGATCTGTGGAGTTAAGAGTCTCTCTGCTCTGTGATGATCTACAGAAACTCAGAAGACAACAAGGGAGGATCAAATATTTACCACAAGAGACATTTAAAGTGACATAGTAAAGTGGTTCAGTGTTAGCTTTGGGGTTCTGGAAAACCAAAGCGGTTCTTAACGGTTTGTTTAAAGAGCCAGTGAAGAAGCAGCTCTGGCACCAACTATGGTCTGGAACTGGATCCTCTGTAGCAGAAAACAGCTTGAGTGTGCTAAAAGCACACATTTAAATCTGGTCCTCAGCACTAAAGTTTACAGCCTGTTCAGACAAGATGAGGTCAGCATACTGCTCTGCCTGTTACCAACAAGAAAACAGAGGTTTGAGATAAGGCTGCAGAATATATCACACGCATTCACATTCAGAAAATCCATGTTCATGTTCTGCAGGATAATTATAGTTTTGCTCAATCTAACAGATAGTGTTAAAAATGATTTCAGAAAAACTGGTTCATGCATTTATTACATCTAGACTGGACTATTGCAATGTTTTATTATCTGGGTGTCCAAATACTTCTTTAAAAAGTCTTCAGTTGATCCAAAATGCTGCTGCCAGAGTCTTAATTGGAGTTAGTAGCAGAGATCATTTCTCTCCAGTTTTAGCTTCTCTTCATTGGCACCTTGTCAAGTCCAGAATTGAATTCAAAATATTACAAAGCTCTCAAAAACCTAGCTCCATCTTATATTGGAGATCTTTCTTTGGTACAAGTAAATGGTTCTCACTTCTACCTCCAGAATTAGTAATTAACATCAGGGCATTTTAAAGGCTTTGTACAAAATTTTATCCTTCATTTTCAGATAAATGCTACGTTACACAGTATGTGTTTTTGTTGGGATTCTTCTGGTGGTATTATTTTTCCATATTTTCCTAACAGAGCACTTTGCTCTCAGACTGCAGGCTTACTTGTGTTTCGTAGAGTTTCCAAAAGCAGAATGGGAGGACGATCTTTTTATTATCAGGCTCCTCTCTTGTGGAACCAACTTCCAGTTTCTGTCCGTGAGACTGACACATTATCCAGTTTTAAGACTGGACTTAAGACTTTCCTTGTCCTGAGACTGGTTCTGCTAAAAGTTTCTTCCTCATGAGGGAGTTTTTCCTTTCCACTGTCACTTTCATGCTTGCTCAAGATGAGAGTTTTGTGATGGACTGCTCCTCAGATAAATAGTGTTAAATTATTATTATATATATATATATATATATATATATATGAATGTTTCTGTTCAGTGCCCTGAGATGACTTCTGTTGTGACTTGGCACTATATAAATAAACTGAATTTAATTGAATTGGCCTTGAAGCCCAAGCCTGGTTGACATGAAGGTGATGACAAAAAGAGAAAGTGAGGAAAATATTGCTTTAATACAATATGAAATAATATCCCACATCACAATTTTTCTAATCTTGTGCAACCCTTTGTCCTGTGATGTTTTAGAAACAAAAACACTTATTGTGTAACGTAGCATTTATCTCAAAATGAAGTATAAAATTTTGTACAAAGCCTTTAAAATGCCCTGATGTTAATTATTAATTCTGGAGGTAGAAGTGAGAACCATTTACTGGTACCAAAGAAAGACACCACCTGACCCTAATGTTTGCTTTTAAAATGATCTCCAGACGCAAAAAGAGATAAGACATAAACCCACAAGTGAAAACAAACCCCTATAGCGTGATGAGCCAACAACATAAGAACACGTGAGAAAAACCTCACTTCTTCAACCAAGTCATACACGTCAGAGCGGATACAAAGTCCAGCTTTGAGTGTGTGTGGGATGGGGGAGAAGTCCTCTCTGTGTGGGAAGTACATTTCAGATGACTGAATATGACACATCAACTAATAAAGTTCACACTGTACTAAAATGTGGAATGACAGCAACAGCAAATACTTAAGTCTGCTGTCAGGGGGTTGTGAAAATAAAAAGGTTTGCAATAAGAAATAACTGAAAACAAACAAGAGCAGAAAAACAGAAAACTAAATAAAAATAACTCTGTTTTATATGCACACATGCTTTATGCATCTCTACACCCAAAAACAGCCTATACTGTTCTACAGTGTGCACAAATTAAGAACTAAACATCAAATATAAGTATAAGTGCTATGTGTTGTCATCATTGTATGTTCCCATACAATGGTGAAATTAGTTCTCTGCATTTAACCCATCGCACCTGAGATACACCCAGATGGAGCAGTGGGCAGCTATGTAGGTGCCTGGGGAGCAATTAGGGATTACTGTAGGTGTCTTGCTCAGAGACACCACGACACGTGGGAATGGCTGGGGATTGAACCTGGGACTTTTGGGTCCCAAGTCGGTTGCCCTACCTCTAACCCATCTCAGCCAAATAGAAAGCAAGTCCTGTATAATGATGAAATCTGATTAAAAAATAAAAATAAAACATTTTAAAATGTTTGGACCTCTGTTACAAAGAATACATACGCTGCACACATTTCAAAATCTAAAAAATGCAAACTGAAAGGTTTCACGATTGTTCTGAAGCCTTCTGGAAATCTGCAGAGGTCCACCAGGAGCTGGCCATGGCAGCTGATCGGACAGTCCCACTATACTAGAAGACCTTTGGGAGAACGGTGGGCTCAAAGGGGAATTCAAAGACCCAGAAAGGACAAGAAAAATGAATTCTAAAGCTGTGATCCTTGCTGTTACAGACATTACCTATCAGACAGGGTGCACAATCCTTTATGTCTTGTTACTCTCAAAACATGATGATGTCATCTTTAGGTTCAGGAAGTTTTAGAAATCAGGATATCTTTGTCTCACAAAGATGTTTCTGTATTACAGCATACTAAAAAAACACACATTCTCTGAACATTGAACAAACTCATCTGTTGTTATTTCATGTGTCAGTGATAAGAGGATTGAGCCAGACTAACTTTGTGCAAATCAGTAATCCCACAAGAACCAGAACAAAGAAAACCAGCTGGTTTAGTGATTGGTAGCACGCTGTCCAGTATATATTTCATATAGGGCTCACTGACCGCTGGAGACTCTGAACAGGATCAAGCAGGTACAGAAAACAGACGGATGAATAGTTCCACAAGTCGTCCATTATTAACTCTTTTATTCGTGAACACTTGGAGAGCTGAAACAGTAAAAGTACTACCTGCACTGTAGACAGGTGTCGGTTACAAATGAGCAGACCTGATTAAAGTTGTTGCACCGATGCAGCTCGTCTCTAACAAGAAGACAAAATGGAAAGTTTGGAGTTGTGAGGATTGCCTTTTTAATCCCTTGATTTATATATGTTATATTTGAGCCATGTTTCTTGGGTTGCATCAAAACAACTGGAAATCTGGACTTTTAAGACTAAATATTTAATATTTTTAGCTTATTAACTATTAAATTCCTCACAGTTTTTCATGGTTTGACACACACACACACAAAAAAAAAGATTTAGGTTTACATGCTGCTCAGAACAGAAAAGACTGATTATCGGTAGTAATTAATTAACACTGTTGTGAAATGGCCAAATAAAGAAAGTGACTTAAAGCTGGTGGAGGGATTGCTGAACCGTCTTCCTGCTTCACACCGCAATGCCTCAGCAAAGATTACTGAACAAAACTATAGTGACAAATGAATATTCATGATATGGCATTTACGAGGAGCTTATTATGCAGACGGCTCGAGGCTCTGAATTTCAATAGGCACAAGTCAAATACCACAGCAACTGGTGAAACTTTGCTGTAATCCCCGAGGGAATCGAGATGTGTTTGAACTTGAATCGTACTAATAAAGTGCCAATTATCCCTCTAATTGGGAGTAACAAAGCTGGCGTCCTGTCGCGCAGTGTCCCGTGTTTACTGTGTACTTTGCTTCTCCAATCTAAAGGCTGTAATGAGTTCAATTAACTGAGAATGAAAGAAGTGATTTGGGAGTTGCAGCTGTTTGGAGCTAAAAACCCATGGGAAGAAATGAACCAAATGTTAACGCAAGATCCTCAGCAAGACTCAAAAAGAGAGGAAAAATATGTATTTGAGTTCAAATGTTGGTCATTTACAGAGTGACAGCTCTACATCCATCCATCATCTTCCGATTGTTTCAGAGTCAGGTTGCGGGGGCAGCAGCTTGAGCAGGGAGGCCCAGACATCTCTCTCCACAGCCACCTCTTCCAGCTCTTCTGGGAGGACCCCAAGGTGTTCCCAGGCCAATCAAGAGGCCAATCGTAGTCTTTCCAGCGTGTCCAGGGTCTTCCCCAGGGTCTCCTCCCAGTCGGACATGCCCAAAGCACCTCCCTAGGGAGGCGCCCAGGGAGCATCCTTACCAGACGCCAGAACCACCTCAACTGACTCCTCTCGATGTGGAGGAGCAGCGGTTCTACTCGGAGTCTCTCCTGGATAACTAACTTAATAAATAAATAAATAACTTGAGTTAACATTTTCTTTTATTTGTTCGTCTCAATTAGTATGCTTTATTTATGATTGTCCATTGTTGTCTTTGTTGTCCACTGTTGTCATCATTCTTTGTTGAAATCAGGTCTCTCTTGTAAATGAGTCTGTGAGGCTCAATGGGATTAACCTGTCTAAATAAAGGTTGAATGAATGAATGACTTAACATTTTCTTTCATTTGTTCTTCTACAACCGTTTTGCTCATTATATAACGAGTCGAACAGAGTAGTACAAATACATTTATTTTGCTCTGACAAACATGCAAACCATTGAGGTTTGGACAAACAAACATCTAAAGACATCAGAACAACAAATTAGTGATAGGGTGTGGTGTTTCCTCACATAATTGATTTCACAATTTTTTACACAAGCTGGCTCGTTTTTAGACTTTAGAATCAGTGGACTCCACAAAACAGCTCGCCGAGTCCAGTTTAATGAGGCAAAGAGTCAACAGTTGTTGGCTCTACCTACCTCTCTATTCCTGCTGCTGTTGTTAGTGAGTAGTTTTCTCCACCGTTGGAGATATTCACTGTAACTAGATCTATGATTTTGGCAGAAAATGTGGACAAGTTGGTCTTTTTGGTCAAAAACTTAAAACTTGATTAGTTAGATTGTAAATGGTCTGTTGCTGCTTATTGTTCTGGTTCTGACTGTTATTGGATTTATTAAGATTTTTATTATTGATAGTATAGTTTATTTATTATAAAGAGTGCCATTTATTTAAAATATCATCCAAATGGGTCGCTTTTATTTATTTTTATAGAAACGTATTGTTTTACTTGGCATATTTTCAAAATAAACATTTTGTAAGTCTTCATTTTGGCCTTTTTTGTGCCAAAAATTAACATAACTGAGCCCTCCTTGAAACTGAACTGAAATGTGTGTAGTGAACTTGATCTGATGTCAAATCTGACCAGATGGACAGAAACTGTTATTTCATTGATCTGCATCCAGAAATACAGTTTGACCCATCCTGAGACTTTCTTTCTTGAATTAATCAAGTAGAAATGACAATTCTCTATGATCATTACTATTTTACAAATGTTTGATAATCAAATTGTGTTAGTTCACTCAATGTTTATAGGTTGAAGAGAACTACTCATTTTTATTTACATAAACAGTAAGTAATGATTTTTATTCCTCATTCTAAGAAGAAATCAGGTTAATATGCATTTCTTGATTTTTCTGTCTTCAATGAGCAAGTTTTGTAAGTGTGTGTTAAGGTTCAAGTTTCGGTCAACTAAAAGTTTACTGAAAAAGAAATGTCATGTTTAACTTTTACAGCAGATAATAGGAGTAGAGACTCCACGAAGTCTGAAGTTCTCCAATAATCTTTCTGTCTGTCACTAAAACAATCCTTGACTTTTCATAACATCTTACATCACAAACCACACCTCTTTTCTGGTCCATCGACCAATTAGAAAGCTCTCAAATGAACCGGAAGCCGACCCATTTAAATGTGGCAACTTCCCAGTTCAGCTGTGGGTGCGCTCTAGATTGAGTTCAACATGGGAGTTTTCAGAGCTTGAAAGTTTTCCTGGAGAAGAGTTCCAGACTTTAACTCTCTGAAGAGAGTTAAAGAGTTCAGAGTTCTTGGATGCTAACGCAGGCGTCCAGAATGCTTCTTGAATCCAGAATGCAGGGACGATTTTGGGAATTATAACTTCTGTTTGGATAACCTCGCACGACTCTCGAAGTATTTTAGCTGTTCTCAACGGAGACGCTGAAAGAGTCAAAGGAAGGATTCTATACCGACGCTGATCTATCATCAACCAGGTAAAAGTTCTACTTCGACCAAGCGTACCGTGACCAAGCTGAGAACTGAAGGAGCGTGCACGTTTCTGGTCAAACAGATTAATTCCCTCACACATCTCTCTGTAAGATAAATCTCCATGTTCCATCTTAAACTCTCCTTTCTCCTAAAATCATTACAGATATTTTAGAAATATCTGAAGCAAAGTTCTCAATCACCGCCGTGTGATTGATGTCTGCTGTTCTGCTGAGAAGTGAGGACAATCGCCGTATTGTGCCCACTTTCTGTGAAACTAGCCATGTTATTGTTTTCATATTTTGCCAAATTAATGTAAATGTTTGATGTTAAACTTTGATTCTGCAAATAAATGACCGCATTCATTTTGATGGGTCAAAGATAAATAACGTCTCTCGTTACATTTCTGTTAAATTCAATGCACGACATTTACACAGTCAGAAAAATGAAGAACTCGTGAAAATGTATGAATATATCCTGCATATGTCATACTACATGTGATTTTAGCGTACCGTGACACCACTAGTACAGATGCTTACCCATAACGCATCTTTGTAGAAAACTAAACACAAACACTTCAGACCAAATGTCAAGCACAGTGATAGAGGGCTGATGATATGGGCTTGTTTTGAAGCCACAGGTTTTGGATACCTTGCAGTCATTGAGTTGAGCATCAATTCTTCTGTAGACCAAAGGATTCTGGAGTCAAATGTGAGTCAATATGTCTGACAGACAAAGCTGGGACCAAACCGAGTCCAACAGGAAACTGACCGAGGACAGCAGCAGCTAATCTACAACAGAATGAGTCAAAATAAAAAGGATCAAGATGCTGAAAATCTAATCAATGTTCAGACGTCAACCCAAAAGAAAGGCTATGGTCTGGCCTTGTGAGCTATGCACATAAAAATGCTTACAAACCTCAATGAACTGAAGCTATGTTGTAAAGAAGAGTGGGCCAAAGTTCCTCCAGATTATTGTGAGACAGATAGTCCTCCAGAAAACTACTACTTCACTTTATTGTTGCTAGAAGTGATTCTACACACTGCTGAATCATGGAGTGGACTTAGTTTATTGCATTTTGTCTTTGTTTAACAAATAATTACACCATATGCATGTGGTTTTATACATTTGAAGTTAGATTTTAATCATTTTAGAACCTGGTCAAGACAAGTTTGTCCTTCATAAAACCCTAGATTTGATAGGGAGCAAACGTTTCGTTCCCATGACAATGTGTAAATAAAACACAGAGAAGAGTCCTTTTAGACAGCAATGAAATGCCAAAGATTTCATCCATCCATCCATTATCCATTTCATCCATTCCTTTCCTTCCCTCCATTGACTATGGTGACATTATTTACATGGACGCTCCTACAAGAACCCTGCAGATGTTGGATGCTGTCTATCATGGTGCACTAAGATTCATAACTGGCTGTCACTATCGTACCCACCATTGCACCCTGGATTCACTGGTTAACTGGACACCATTAACTTCATGCAGACTCTCTCACTGGTACATTTTCATCTTTAAATCACTTCTTGGTCTGCTGCCTTCATACATCTCCTCCTACATGTCTCTGCGTGAGTGCAGCTACAGCGTGCGCTCTCAGGACATTATTACCTGCAGTGTTCCCTCAGTGAGAACTGAACTAGGCAAAAGGACCTTCTCCTACTTTGCTCCTGTTTCCTGGAATATCTTACAAAAAGATCTGAAGCTCTCGACCTTGACCTCTCTAAGTGGCTTTAAGAATCTGTTGGACTCCTGGCAGGGACCAATGCAGACATGTTCCTGTTTTTAGTTTTCTACATTCGCCTTATAATCTAGCTGTTTTCGCTACTTTTTTTGCCATCTTATTTGAATTTAAAAAATATGTATGCTTTTTTTTATAACTGTCTATTGTTGTCACCGTTGTCCATTGTTGTCCACATTCTTTGTTGAAATCAGGTCTCTCTTGTAGATGAGTCCTCGAGGCTCAATGGGATTAACCTGTCTAAATAAAGATTGAATTAATTAACTTTACCCACTTCTTTCTTTTTGGGTTGCAGGGGTCACTGGTGCCCATGTCCAGCCATCATTGTGCGAGGGGCGGGGTACACCCTGGACAGGTCTCTAGTCCATCACAGGGACGCATAGAGACAAACAACCATTCACTCTGTCACTCACACCTAGGAACAATTTAGAGTCACCAATCAGTCTAACATGCATGTTTTTGGTCTGTGGGAGGAAACCGGAGTACCCGGAGAAAACCCACGCATGCACGGAGAGAACATGCAAACTCCACCCAGAAAGGCCCCCGGCCGGGATTTGAACCGGGACGACCTGCTCGCTGAGAGTCGGCAGTTCTACCAACTGCGCCACCGTGCTGCCTCAAAGATTTCATGGGAAGAGCAATTTGGAATATGAAATCATTAAAATGTTTTATTTAAAGTTATGAATTATCTATGTCTAGCTGAGATCATTTGAAATGCTGGAGGGATTGTGTATCTTATCTGTCCTGGGAACACCTTGGGGTCCCCCAGGATGAGCTAGAAAGTGTCGCTGGGGAGAGGGATATCAGTGTTTCTATCCTGGACCTGTTGCCTCTGCAACACCACTCCGGATAAGTGAAAGAAGAGGAAGATGAAGATAATTTGATACCATGTCCTGAGGCCATCCCCTCAGTTTCTCATGTAAAAAGTAAAAGCACTGCAGTTAGAAATCTGTACTTGAATCTAGTCTAGCTGATTATCTCCTCCTGGCTTCAGAACAAGGAAGATGAAATGCCTGAGGGAAAATCAAAAGCAGAAAAAGCAGAAAAGCCTCTCAAAGTAGAGGAAATGTACATTATGTAAAAACATATTTTACATTTCAAATGAAAGTCTTATGAAGTTATTTTTAATACAGAAGAAATCTGAACTAATATGGTGAGCATTAAAGGGTATTTTAAAAGTGAATCTGCTGGATCTTTGATTAAGTCTGTCCACGGCATGCAGCAAAGCAGAGAGAAGGGTGACCCACGGCTTCTGATGAGCGCCTGAGTTTCTATTGGGGTTTAAATTACGAAGAGGAGGTCAGGTGAGTAAATTCTAGCTTATTAATTAAAGACAGTGTGAAAATGTGTGCTTAGTGCTGCTGCAGGTTGTTGTAAAACTACTTAGCATTGCATGGATGTTCTACTAATCAATAACCTTTATTGTAAAGATTTCCCTTCGCAGGTTGAGAAGTTTCACCGAGTAACCAGAACAAGAGAAGCAGCAGAAACCACGCTTTTCTAAATGTGTCCTGTTACAGTTTTACAGATCTGCTATTATGTGTAAGTATATATATATATATATATATATATATATATATATATATATATTATTTATTTATTTTTTTTAAGAATTATTATTTTCTTCACTCAAATTTCAGCATGTGACTGGTTGTCCATAAAGGAGCCACATTTAATGAACAGGTAGAGATAAAGGAGGCAAGCAGATTAATAGATCACCGTCACCATGGCAACTTGATCTGATCCTGATGAAGGAAGGAGCTAAAGAGGGAAATAATGAATAAATGCTTATTCAAGCACCACACTGCAGTTTGTTCTTATGTTCTGTGTTCAACAGGATAACAAAATGTTAATGTCTGTGAGTTTCCTTTAGAAAGAAGTTGTTGATCATTGGAACTTTTTAAAGTTTGATTGTGTGTTACTCTCTTTCACCTTAGAAACAATAAATTACAGTACATCCGGATTTCTTACTACTAGATTTTTCTTTTTATTATTACTAACTTTAGAATTATTCAGGCACTAAAAGGCTCCTAAACTCAAGGGATGAACCAGTGTTGTTGTTGAACAAAGTTAATATGGATTGTTGGGGACTTGTTTCCAGCGGCTGTTCACAAAAACACAGCTTGCTTCTCTTACTTTAGTTAAAAACCCACAATAACACAGTTTGACAGAGAACTTTAGCTCCAACATGGTGCTGTTAGATGAAAACTTGCCAAACTGTGAATTATCTATTTATTTATAATTATTATTATCATTTTTTAAAACGCTTTATTTATACAGGTCACAAAGTCACAAAGACTCATTTTCAAGAGAGACCTGTTTGGGAGCAGATGGTGGGGGTTAAGGGCCTTGTTCAAGGGCCCAGAATGGGGCAAATGAGGGTGGAGGCAGGTGTGGGTGCATCACCTTTTCCATCCAAATTTTGATGTCTGTCTGGTGAGTTGAACCGGCAACCTTCCGATCAGACAAACCCACCTTCTCTAACCTCTGCGTCACCACTCCCCTGATCATCTGAAGAATGATGGATCCCTCAAGTCCTGAGTCAGGTCTTTACTGGAATTACTTCAGGTTTCTTCAAGAACTTTCACACACTGTTCATCTGCTAGACAGTTTTTAAGGCCTCACCCGTTATTTGTCCTCCACTTTTTCAGAGGTTTTTTTTTTTTTTTTCTTTCTTTTTAGAAGTCTGGCTCCTTAGATGCAAAAGAGCTGGTTTCAAAACAAAATCTTAGCACAATCTTGTTTTACCAATCGGACCGGCAGGATGGAAAAAAAACACATCTCAGGCAAGGGAACTATCTGTTTCAATCACCCGTGTACCTTTTTTGTCTCATCATCTCTTTCATTGCATTTTTTTATTTTACCTGATCTTTGTTGCTCGTCTCTTCATCCACTGCTGACACTTTTTCATCCCAGTTTTTGTTTTCTAAAACTGTGAAGCTGGTGGCTTTATTCACAGGTCCTGTCTTTGTTGCAGTTTGTTGAAATCTCATGATTAAATTAAGTGAAACAGCCTTCTATAAAAACAGGACAATAAACCAACACTCACAAATGTGTTTTTGTTTTTTTACAAACCTGAGTATTGGTGAGAATTTGTTGCAACTAAATAAAAATCTGCTAGCATCAAAAGCTAAACTTTACTGGGACTATCTTCTTTCAAGACAAAAATGTAGATATATAAGTAAGAGAGCAATTTTAGGGAATCAATTCATTGATGGCTTCTTTGTTGTTCGGTTCTGCTAAAACATACTGGATTTCAAATTGTAGAGTTTCAGGGTTCCTCGGTTTCATTCATTTCATTTCAAAAAGAAAAACAAGTGTTTCATGGAGAGTGGCAAGATAAAACAGAAAAATAAAATCTGAAATGTTCTCCAGGCAAACATTCGAACTGTTTATTTGAACTCGGTGGTAATTTTAGCCAAACAAACCTCCAAACCTCACCCGTTTGCCTATTTGTTAAAGATCTACAGAGCTTATGAAAAGTATTCAACCACTTGGATGTTTTACTCTTTTATAAGGGTGCACCAATATTTCAGCTCGCCGATTTTCTTAATTTTGGATGATCGGCGATCGGCCGATACTTATATGAGAAACCAATTTTACAGATTTTTTTTTTGTAGTTTTAACAACAATTGTCTAAACTTCATTTATATGTCAGAGCACTACCTCATGGCCAGTTAAAACAAGTTTGTATTGTTTCTAGGATACTGTTCAAGGGTAAGTTTTTCAATAAAATAAGATTGGAAAATCGAAGGTGCTTTACCCGACAGTGTCGATTATAAAATAAAATCAGTATCAGCCAAAACTGGAATCGGCAGGTCAGACTTTTTAGAGATCGGTGATCGGACAGCAATCGGTGCACCCCTACTCGTTTAATGCTGTCATAAATCAACTATGTTCTATTTAAATTAGCCTTTTTTATATAAATGTCAAAGTGAAATCAAATATGAAAATAAATATTCACCCCTTCAAAGTAGCAGTCCTAATTCAACTCAAAGGAAAGATTTGATGAAAAGTTCAAGTCAGAGGATGAAGACAAAAGGATTTCCAAGGCCCTAAACATCCCCGGTAGTTCTGTTCAATCCATCATGAGGACATGGAAGGAATATGGGAAGAACGTAAATCTACCAAGAGTAGGCCGTTCTAACAAACTGAGAGACCATGAAGCAGGAGAAAAATGAAAGAGATCACTAGGTCACGTGAGACCACTCTGAAGGAAGTACAAGCTTCAGCAGGTGAGTTGGAGGAGACTGAGCATACAACAACTGTTGCCTCAGTTCTTCACCAATCTGAGCTTCGTAGAGATTGAATATACAACAACTGTTGCTTGCTTCAGTTCTTCACCAGTCTGAACCTCATGGAAGAGACTGAGCTTTGAAGAACATTGTTGAAACCATTGAAAATAAATATTGATTGTCTCTAACAATAGACAAAGTCTAGTCTTTTTGTAATTTGTGAATCCTTTATATAGAAACTGTTAGTTGTTTAATTTTTTTACAACTAATTACATGTTTAATTAGTTAAAAGCTACTAAGGAGAATGTTAAAAAAAATAATGTTTTCAATGTAATAAAGACTTTCAAATCAAGTTTAAAGTTGCATAAAAATTAGCTGCAAAACTAACAAGGTGCCATTGTGTTAGACTGATGTCTGTTTACAAATGTGCCAATTAAAAGAATTGCACCCAATTTATTCTATAACTCTAAATATTTCCTGTTGGGTTTATATTTAGAGGACTAAATTTTTAAAGCAAAGTCTTAACTAGCTTGTGAAGCGTCGAGGTTGCTGCTTACAGTAAAATTGCTGTTTTGAATTGAGATGACGGCTTTAAAATGATGGGCTGTGATCTCGTGCGTTTCTCAACATGACCTTTGAGACAAGCCATTTATCAGAAGCCTGAACTATCACATAGGCCATAAAGATCATCGGTACTTAACTTTATAAATATTGGTCAGCTTTTTAATCAACATTTTTCAATAAACTATAAATTGCACAAACGAAAAGGTATTATAAACAACACAAAACCTCACAGTTTTTGCACGTTGGTGTTTCTGCCTGCTTTATAAAAAGCGGTGACATCCATGAGGACAAATGAAAACGTTAAAACACCCACATACTCAAGTTGAATAGTATTGTTTAACCAAGATAAAAAGTGTAGAAATACTGTAGGTTTGCATATATTAGTATAAATGCTTCGTGCATCATAAAGTCAAACGAGGAGAAAGCCTACGCTTAATGATTCTGGAGAAAAAAGGTCCTCTCACCTGTATTCCTCCTTAAATACACACGATTGAAACATGGTAGTTGCTTACCTTCCACTCTGAATGTAAAGAAGTGTTCATTTTATCCTGCAGTGTTGACTAAAGTGCAGTAAATCAAATGTGATCACTTTCTTTCATTTCTGCTCTCAGAACAGATCCACTGCCCATAAACAACAAAATACAAAGCTGGAGTTTGGTACCAAAACCACAAAAAACAACGCTCCACTCTTCTTTATCAATAATAAAATAATAACAGAAAAAAATAGATGAATACAAATTGTAGGAGTCCCAATGTCTGCAGCCTTCCTCCAAGATGGCCGTTAAT
>NC_056500.1:34435785-34449327 GCF_014905685.2 Nematolebias whitei
GCTCCCATCTAGACGTCATCTCTTTCAGGGAAGACCCTGCATTTTTCAACACGATAATACCAGACCACATTCTGCAGCAATCACAACATCATGGCTACGTAGGAGAAGGATCCGGGTACTGAAATGGCCAGCCTGCAGTCCAGATCTTTCACCTATAGAGAACATTTGGCGCATCATAAAGAGGAAGATGCGACAAAGAATGCCCAAGACAATTGAACAGTTATAGGCCTGTATTAGACATGAATGGGAGAGCATTCCTATTTCTAAACTTGAGAAACTGGTCTCCTCTGTCCCCAGACGTCTGTTGAGTGTTGTAAGAAGAAGGGGGGATGCCACACAGTGGTAAAAATGGACTTGTCCCAACTTTTTGGGGATTTGTTGATGCCATGAAATTTGGAAACAACAGATTTTTCCCTTAAAATGAAACATTCTCTCAGTTTAAACTTTTGATCTGTGATTTGTGTTCTATTCTGAATAAAATATTAGATGTTGACACCTCCACATCATTGCATTCAGTTTTTATTCACAATTTGTTTAGTGTCCCAACTTTTTTGGAATCTGGTTTGTAAAAACATGACAATGAAAGGAAAAAAAGACGACATTTCAGAACAAGACAACATTTAAATAAAGTTAATTTACAGCAAATAATTACCACTTAGTGTAAACTAGAGATGCACCGATCCGATACCAATATCGGTATCGAAATTTTTTGTGTGTGTGTGTGTGTGTGGGGGGGGGGGGGGGGGGGGTTAAAAAAAAAAACAACTTCTGGATCGGGTATCGGTGACAATGTGACCGATCCATGACTGGACAGATCTATTATTCATTCTAATCCTATGCTTTGTGCTCTGAGTGACGTCACGAGCTAGCGTACTGACTGAACAAATTAAACTTGTCTTGTTTTGACCAAGCTTGTGAAGCTCTTGGTGTGTTTAAGTGTGCTGTTATGGTGCAGAGTTTTCAATAAATTTGTAATTCAGTACATTCATGTCTGCGTTTAACAAAACAAATGTTTTAAATTAATTCAGCACTGGGTTTGTAAGCTCAAACATCCAGGTGGACAACAAAAATGGCTAAATCATGTCATCTGGCCCCGTTTCAGAAACAGGTCCAAATGACATGATTTAGTATTTTTTGTTAATTCAGCACAGATTTTCTGTATCAGATGGATATTGGATTGGTATCACCCGTTACTAAACAGCAGGTATCAGTATCAGATCGGAAGTGGAAAAAAAAAAAAAAAGTGCATCGGTGCATCCCTAGTGTAAACAAAAAAATTAACTGAATATTATTTGAAGTCATAGCTGCTAGTTTTTTTTTTTTGAATTTGCTATTAAAAATAAATTAAATTAAAATAAACGACTAAGTAGAATTTCAATACAGCCAAACTGAATCCCCTCTGAGCACATTAGAAAGCCCATAATTACTGAACTCAATGAGGTAGACTTGTTATGTCCAATTAGCCAAACTGTATGAATCTACAGTCATCTGGTGCAAAGTTATAAAATCAACTGCAAGCTGTGTGGTTTTGTGTCAGCCCAACAACTCCAAATGGAAAAGAATTATGGGCAAGAGTAAAGATTGATTGTAACATGTCAATGCTGGAAAAGAACGCAGGAGGACTTGTGACCAAAAATCAGAAACACAGCTGCAGCTCTATTCAGGAAGTAGAGAGCAGGAAATATTTAGAGTCTGCTTTTTAAAAACAATGCCAAGCAGTGACCCCATGCATTACTTAGCTTAAAAACAAAACTTCAAGTTTGACACAGTTTGTATTTTAAGACATCTAAATCCATGTGAAGGCTGCTGTTCGAATACTGGAAGAATAAAAACAATAAGTTTCTGCAGCTCATACGGACGCTGGCATAATTACAGTAGTCCCTCGTTGCGGTTCAACTTTCGCAGTTTTTCAACGATTGTCAACTTTAATATTACTTACATGATTGGGATGGTATGGGATAAAAAGTTAACAAAAAAATATATACATAGAACAGGCGCTGACATTTTATAGTTTTCTTTCAATAAGCCTACACTGTAACGCCAGTCAAAAGGACTACACGGCCCAGAATTCAACAGTGCTTCCAGACGCTGCTTTCTGCTGAAATGGAGGGAAAGTTTTGATCCATTCCCAACCTGACTAAAAAATTTGGTCCTTATTCATAGTGACTTCAACGCTCAGTGGATGCAGAGAGCCGATCAGAACCAGACCAGAACCGTACCAAGGCTGGTGATTCGCTATATAAAATTTTGTAGTACTGTACAGTACATATAAGTATGTTGTTAAAAAAACATAGGTTTAAGATTTTAGAACATTGCAAGAGTGTGGGAAGGGTTTATAAGGCCTTAAAATATAAATAAATACTAAAATAAATATCACATTCCTACTTTGCGGTTTTTCTTCTATTGCAGGGGTGTGTGAAATGTAACCCCCGCAATAATCGAGGGACTACTATATAGTTAACCTGGCCAGGACTCTCACAGTTACTGCAAAGTCTGTTTGTTTCATCAGGTTAGGGCTGGGCCATATCATATCGTTCACGATAATATGCTCTGAAATATCACAATATTATATTTGAGCCATATCGCCCACCCCTACATCAGGTTTTCACTTTTTGTCTCTTTTTGGACTAAAATTTTTTTTATAAAGGCCTCTAAAAACTGAGGCATAAAAAAATGCTGGGTCAAATTTCTGTAGTTTGGTGCAATAATCCCCTTTGAGCAACACTGAGGAATGAGTAGAAGGTTGATGCAGCTCGTCAGGTTTCTATGCACCTTCTGAGTGCTGCTGACGTCAAAAAATAAAAACAAAATCACCAAAACAGAGAAGCAGGGGAAGTATTCATGAGAATAAACTGTACAGTGTGAGCTGGTCCCTCAGTACCTATGTTTACATGTGCAAAATTCTTTGACCGGATTGAAATGTTTTCAGATGAAATAATTCAAATGTATCGTTTACATGGGCACAATCTGTTCACGACGAGCATTTACATGCAGCGGGCTTTGTTCTGAACAGAAGTACTGACATGCGCAACGTGGTAAACTCTTCTTACAAAAACCACAGAAGAAGAAATTATACTTCTGGTTTACTTCAGCGATCAGCGTAAACCACCCGTTTCGTTCCGATTACAAATTATTTCAGATCGAGTTGAATAAACAAAAAAAAACCCGAATGGGGCATTATGTTCCGAATTGGCCATTTAATCTGATTACTTATGTCCATGCAAACATAGCTTCAGTGACCAGTGTCGCCCTGATGGTTCACAGTAAAACCTGAAAGACAGGCTGGGTTTGCAGTGCTAGAGGTTCATGTAGATGATAATACGAAGGAATTATAACAAGTGAGGAGGAGTTTGGACAATTATGAAATAAATAGATATGACAGACATTAAAAAGCAACAAAACAAACTTTTATTTCAGTGTTATAAATAAATAGAGCACAAGCAAGAGGGTTTGGGGGCAGAAGGGCAAAGAAAAAATGAACAAAGAGACGATGAGAAGAGCCAGGTGAGCTCTGACCTTACCTTCGGTGGGGCTGAGCGCTTCTGGGAAGCTGTCCCACGGGAGGGTCCAGGCAGGGCAAGGATGACGAGCGAACATGGCCTCAATGCCATTTTCCTGAGGGAGAGGACACACACACACATGACCATAAATCCTTTTCCACTGAGATCCTGTGCTGGTCCAAATGGCTGTAATGACACAGCTAGACATTAAATATTATGGAGCTTGGTATTGTGTGATTTTTAATGATAAAGAACAGGATGTAATAATGAAGGTGAAATCAACTAACGTGATTTATTTAAGGTTTACAGTAAAACAGTGTTCATGCATCCTGGACTAATGCCATACAAGACAACGTTCCCAATAACATGTGTGTGTGTGTGTGTGTGTGGGGGGGGGGGGGGGTCATTGGTTAGGGTTAGCTGGTTTCTCAGATGTTGACACGACTCAACCCCTGAAAAATAATATTAAGTGTTTTTAAATAGGTTAGCTTGGAGGTTTACTAGAATGTTAAAAGAAAAAAAATGAGTGTGTAGGAAAGAAGCACAAAAGGAAGTGTGCATTTTTCAAAATAAAATGCCATGCAGTCTAATGTTTAAAACAATATTTGTACTCAGCCTCATAAGCAGCACCTTCTAGAGCTGCATTCGGGCATAAAAAATATGACCCGACCCCAGCCCGTAGCCATCATTTCTGAACCCGACCCGTCCCAACAAATTAACAGTACGGTAATTACAAGTCCGAACCCAAAAAAAAAAAAAAACATTTTTAATTAAGCTTTGACTGCTTATATACTGTAGTTATTAACGGTCAGCAGATGCACACGGCTGAATAAAAGTGGCAGAAGATCGGAGCTGAGGGGGTGTTTGTCCTTTCATGGCCATCAAAGCACATTAAATCCCTGCTTCTATCAATCAACCTTTATTTATACAGGTAAATCCCATTTACCTGTAAATCCATGCCTGCATTCTGCATTATTCAGACATGGACCCTGCTCTGACATGTCAGATATTTTGTGATCTCGCCTGTTTGGGTCGTCGGCTGCGCGTGTCCGCTGAGTGAATGAACGTTCATTTGGGATTTGATGGATCACTGCCTGGCAGTAGTCCATCTGAAGCTTAACTGAACTTTTTTTTACCTCTTTCAAGGCCAGTCAGCATGCTGTCAAATGGCCGCATGCAGCTGGTGATTGTATGGCAAGCCATGTTGACATATAATTGGTTCATCAGCCACGCGTGTCCGCTGACGCAATGAAAAGCTCGACACCGGCCTGGCCCGCACAGTATTATGGCCCGGCCGGGCCCTAATCCGGGTAGGCTGGGCAGGGGTCCGGGTTCGGGTTAGAAATGACAGCTCTAACAACTTCACATAGTGGGCCAACCAGTTTGATGGTGCTCTGATGGTTTCTGGAGTCTGCCCTCTCTCTCTCGCCAACTCGTTTGAGGCAATCATGGCCAAAGTGGTTCAAAACGTCAACGTTCAAGCTCAATTATCCAGGTAAAAAAATCCAACAAAGTTAAGTCTGTCAAAACTCCTGATATCCAGGCAACATCCTCACAGCACTGCTTTCAGGTTTGTCAAGTATGTGACGAGGAAAGGAACAGAGTTTAATGCAGCCTTTGGTCCAAATGAGAAGCAGCAGTACTGCACTGCCTGGCCAAAAAAATAAATAAATAATTGCCACCAAAAAAATAAGTTCACACATTAATATTTTGTTGGAACATCTTTAGCTTTGATTAGGGCATGAATTATCTGTGGCATTGCTTCAATAAGCTTCTGCAATGTCACAAGATCTATTTCCATCCAGTGTTGCATTAATTTTTCATCAAAATGACGAGGCACTAGACATGATGGGTGCATCACTTCATTTGCCTCTCTTCTTACCCTGATGCGCCCATCACTTTGGAACAGGGTCAGTCTGGACTCATCAGACCACATGACCTTCTTCCATTGCTCCAGAGTCCAATCTTTATTCTCCTTAGCAAATTGAAGCCTTTTTTTTTCCAGTCAGCCTCACTGATTAGTGGTTTTCTTAAGGCTACACAGCTGTTCAGTCCCAATCTCTTGAGTTCCCTTCACATTGTGCATGTGGAAATGCTCTTACTTTCACTATTAAACACAGTCCTGAGTGCTACTGTTGTTTTTCTTCCATTTGATTTCACCAAACATTTAAGTGATCGCCGATCACGATCATTCAGGATTTTTTTCCAGCCACATTTCTTCCTCAAAGACGATGGGTCCCCACTATCCTTCCAGTTTTTAATAATGCGTTGGACAGTTCTTAACACAATTTTAGTCGTTTCTGCAATCTCCTTAGATGCTTTCTCTGCTTGATGCCAATGATTTGACCCTTCTCAGACTGACATCTTTTCCACGATCACACAATGTGTCTTTCGACATGGTTGTTTAAGAAATGAGAAGCAACTCATTGCACCAGTTGGGGTTAAATAACTTGTTGTCATCTGAAAGATAATCACCCATGCAGTAATTATCCAATAGGAGGCTCGTGCCTATTTGCTTAGTTAAATCCAGGTGGCAACTTTTTAGGGGGCCAGGCAGTGTAGGTGTATGTTCTGAACTTTCAAGATCACAGTTTTCACTGGAACCCCCACACACTGTGCCTTTAATCCCTGTTTATCTTACAACTTCCTTTGACAACAGTTACTCCAAATACATTCTCACACTTCCTTCACATTTTTTACATCTGATTCTATTTATTTATTAAAAACTCCTCGCTGGAGATTTCCTATTCAGAGCTTTTTAAAGCTGCTGCCTGCTGTTGGATGTTTTATGACGTTACAGTGAGCAGTCGTCACGCTGGTGATGGGGCCAACTTGGTTTGCATTTGGATCGCAGGTGGCGACTCCACAGCTCACTGCGTAGCCAGTTTGACTGACATGCGCTGTCATGAGTCAACTCATGTGAGAAAATGAGAATGTTCATGAGCTATTGATACTGTAGCTAACAGGATGATGCCTGTGGTCAGCTACAGCGAAGGATCCATTCTTATCATGGCACACCGCTCGCCTCCTCTGTGTAGTGCACAAACACACACACACACAACATCTGCACTGCAGACATAACATTGGCAATATGTAGCCATTTTTATAATCCCTCTGAGTAAGACAATGGCAGCCATTCTGTGTGTGCAGGGGTGGGGGTGTTAATGTGTGATTTCAAACCCCACATGAAAACAGTCATTTGTACACATCTGGGCCTGGCTGAAGTTTCATCCAACAGCAGTAAATCTGAGAGACCAGCCCATCCTGTGGCCCCCCCAGCTCACTCAGTCTCCAAACGCACCCTCTTTTTCAGCCCCTTCACATCAGCCTTAAAGACATGGAGGAAATGGCAGAGATATTTTTGCATGGTGAGAGGAGGAGGAGGGCCAGAGGACCAGACTAAAGCAGTGCTCAGTGGTGAGGAGATAGTCAGGGTCCAGGAGAACCGCTGGCGCTGCTCGTCTCCTGCTCCAAAGCTGCTTGATCTTTGGCAGAGGTGACATCTGTGATATCTGGGGTGTGACAGAGCTGAGTAATCTGCACATGGGGCTCCATGTGCCTCGCCAATGATCCGAGAGGAGAGTAACGTAAAAAATTCAAAGTGTGAACTTGATTTGTCTCTTTAAACGTGAAGACTTTTATACGCAACCCTAAACAACTCAAGGAAAGGCTCGTGTATTTGAGTAGAAAAAGATTAACAAATTTTATTCAAACTAAAAAAGGGAGAGTCCAAATACTCTGCATTGTTTCAAAAAGCAGCAGGATCCACTGACAATGATTTGATCTGCTTTCTAGAGGACACACCTGGTGATAAAACACTGTTACTGTTTGTTATCATTTACAGTAGTCCCTCGCTACTTCACGGTTCGTTTTAAGCGGACTCGCTCTATTGCAATTTTTCAAAGTAAGATTGGACATGACGCACAACAGGCTGATTGATGGATGAGCTGCACAATCTGCGTAGATTTTTTAATTAAAAATAAATTATTTTAAATTACTTAGCACCTGTGTGTAGCCCACAGCTGTGGGAGAAGCTTCCTCCTGCAGCTGATCAGCTGATCTCCATGCAGAGCAGAGAAGTGGGCGTGGCAGAGAGAGCAGCCAGAGGCAGAGAGATGAAATCATGACATTATGTACTCTTTTAAGAGCGTTTAGAGCAGGGGTGCTCAAACATTTTCCCTGAGAGGGTCAAATTTAAAACCTATCATACGGGCGCGGGGCAAATGTAATAATAAATGAAATGCAAATACTTCTTTAAGTAAAGTCTATTTATTTATTATACAGTTAATTAACCTTCCATTCTGTATAAACAACATTACAGAACAGGCTGCGTTGTAGTGGGGGGTCTGGGGTTCCTTCCCCAGAGAATTTTGAATAAAATAGATGCCATTTCCTGCATTCTGGTATATTTTACAAAGGTTTATTACAGTAGATTAACATGAAACAAAACATGTAAACTCTGTTACTATTGAAATCTCTCTGACTGCAAAGCGTTCATAAAGCAACACCGCTGCAGCTCTGCAGGTAAGGGGCGTTCACTTCAGGACAAACTGAGGTCGCTGATTGGTCAATTGCTGACATGCTCAAGTGATTGACAGGTGGCAGACTCATGCAAAAAAAAAAAAAAAAAAAAATCAGATTTTACTTGCTTGTTTGAGACTGTCATCATTTATTCCATCCATCCATCCATCAATCCATTATCTTTTGCCCACTTCTTCCATTTTGAGTCACGGGGGTCGCCGGTGCCCATGTCCAGCAATCACTGTGTGAGCGGCAGGGTACACTCTGGACAGGTCGCAAGTCCATCACATATTCATAACACAATTTTTGACTGATGCTTTAAATTGCGAAGAAGTCCTACCGTACCCGCTCGTTTCACTGGTGCAGACAGAGGAACGCTGAAGAGCTAGCGGCTCCTGCCACGATGGATGGATAGATAGATGGTTGGATGGATGATAAATGAATGGTGCCACGCTACCCCGGCAAAATGAAGCTGTTTTGATCATTAAATAAATGCACAATAAATGTAACGGGTCAGTGGTGATGCATAATAAATGTGACTTGTATACCTTTTTTTCCTCTTCATGATGCTTTTTTTGACTGATGCGACTTATACTCTGGAGCTACTAATACGCCAGAAAAAATGGTATTCCTACTTCGCGGCTTTTCACTTATCGTGGGGCTTCAGGGTATGGATCCCTCACGATAAACAAGGGACTACTGTATATTTACTTGGAAAGGTCATTCTTGTTATTTTTGTCTTCATTTTAACTTAAATAAAAAATAAAATAAAACAAGAAAAATAATTTCAGTCTCATAAGTTGCACTTGATTGTTAATTTTGTTACTGTAAGCACAGGATCGATAACGCACACAAAAAGAGATAGTTCAGATCAATTAGCGTCAGGTTATAATCAAATAATATCCTACCTGTTGTAGATAGCCCTTTTAAAAACCTCCGTTTGGAGAATTAATTTGATTCTGCCTCGACTTGCTAGTCGGAGCGAAGCCAAGTCCAAACTGACGTCTAAAAACAACTCTAACCCAAACACCAGCTCATAGAAGGGCTCCAAATATTAAACTTTCACACTTTCATCAGTTTTGCATTACACTGTTCAGTATTTCAGTGCTGCAAACACCCAGCTAGCTTCTGCTGCTGTTATTTCTGTTTGTAAATAATCAAAGGATTTTATGTGAATAATTGTGAGATGAGAAAAAGGATAGTGCTATAAAGATTTATAAATGAGTGTTTCCATGTACCACTATGATTTTTTTGAGATTTGAAATGTTTGAAGTTCTGCTCCGACTAATTAGCTCAACAATCTGTTAAAGTTAAACTTGTTTCCCCAAATTCAAAGAAAGGTAAGGTCTTGGTTATAATCAGTGGTGGGCACATCTAGCCAAAAAGTTAAGATTTGCTAATTCACTAACTAAAAAATTAGCTTTGCTAACGCTAAACAGATATTTAAAAAAATTTGCATATGTTAATTCTAAAGCGCCAACTTTTATCACACACTGCTGTGGTTGACACTACGACTGTCTGTAATGTGACAACATTGTAAGTGAACACGATTTAAAACAGTTCATAAATCACAGGTAAAGTGTCTGTGTCCCCTTCAGAGGTGAGCTTTCAGAAATTAATCCGGTCCAGCAGAACCAAACAGACTGAGCAGAACTCTGCTGTGCTGAAGCAGAGTGATACATTCAATGTATGGCGGACGTCTCCCTCGTGTTATTTAATATAACAAATTAACTAATTTTAATTATCATTTTTGTGGTTAACTACTTAACAGTAACTACAAAGTTGCTGTCATCAGTATTCTCAGTAAAATCTGTTTGTATTAAAATGAAGTGCGAAATGTGTGAGTCACACCCAAGAGACAGTGTGAGCGTTGCAAAGCATGCTGGGTAGGAATTATGTGTGCAATGTTTCTGACTGTTTACGATATTTATGAATGTGAAAGTTGTTTTTTTTCATGTCATTTTCCTGTTCTGGGTTGGTTTGCCTGCATTTATGTTAAAGTCTCTGTTATTGTCTGTAAACTGCATCACAGTCTGGTACGGGAGCTGCTCTGCCTCAGACCGGAAGGCGCTGCAGAGGAGTGGTGAAAGCCATCCAACACATCACCGGAGCACCACTTCCTGCCATAAAGGACATCTACAGGAAGCGGTGTCTGAAAAGGGCTGGGAAAATCATAAAAGACTTCAGCCACCCAGCGCACAGACTCTTCACCCTCCTGCCCTCTGGGAGGCGTTACAGGAGCCTCCAGACTAAAACCACCAGGTGCCGGAACAGCTTCTTCCCCACAGCTGTCACACTCCTGAACTCTGCCTCCTGACATCTGAACAACAATGATGATCTGTATTCTCATACACACAACAACAACACATGGACTGTAACACCACCACCTGCACTTTCATCTGTTAGCCCACTACTGTACAAACTGTACACATAATCTACTACCTACTGTTCATAAGTACTCACATACTTACATATATATATTTTTTTTCTTTTATATAGCTGTTTATGCCCCTTTATATTATAACCTGTTCATTGTCTGTACACTCACAACCTGTATATATTTATACCTATAGCATATTCAAAGCAACTTACTGTATATTGTACTATATTGTAGTATGTCATATAGGGATATATATTCATACTTTTCACGAGTTCCTCATCTTTCTGACTGTGTAAATGTCGTGCATTGAATTTTAACAGAAATGTAACGAGAGACGTTATTTATCTTTGACCCATCAAAATGAATGCGGTCATTTATTTTCAGAATCAAAGTTTAACATCAAACATTTACATTAATTTGGCAAAATATGAAAATAATAACAGACAAGTTTCACAGATAATAGACTTCAATCACACGGCGGTGATTGAGGATTTTGCTTCAGATATTTCTAAAATATCTGTACTGATTTTAAGAGAAAGCAGAGTTTAAGATGGAAATGGAGATTTATCTTGCAGAGAGATGTGTGAGGGAATTAATCTGTTTGACCAGAAACGTGCACGCTCCTTCAGATCTCAGCTTGCGACGGTACGCTTGGTCGAAGTAGAATCGTTACCTGGTTGATGATAAATCAGCTCGGTATAGAATCCTTCAGACTCTTTCAGCGTCTCCGTTGAGAGCAGCTGAAATCCTTCGAGAGTCGTACGAGGTTGTTCAAACAGAAGTTATAATCCCAAAACGTCTCTGGATCATCCTGAACGCGTTTGCATCCAAGAACTCTAACTCCATCACTCTTCAGCACTCTGTGTGGAACTCTCAGAGCTCTGCAGCATCAGACTCTTTTTAGCTCCATTAATCTTCAGCGTCTGGCTTCAGACTTCAGACTCTGTGCACTCTCTAGTTGAACTCATTCCTGAGCGCAGCAACTGCAGCAACTACTGCATGAACTGGGAAGTTGCCACATTTTAAATGGGTCGACTTCCGGGTCATTTGAGAGCTTTTTGATTGGTCGATGGACCAGAATAGAGGTGTGGTTTGTGATGTAAGATGTTATCAAATTCGAGGTCAGAGAATGAGATTGTTCAACAACAGACAGAAAGATTATTGCAGAAAACCAGACTTCGTGGAGTCTCACTCTGCTGTATCTTCTCAAATAGTTAAACATGACATTTTTTCTCAGTAAACATTTTAGTTGACCGAGAACCGACCTTTAACATACTTACAAAACTCGCTCATTGCAGACAGAAAAATCAAGAAATGCATATTAACCTGATTTCTTCTTTGAATGAGGAATAAAAATCATTACTTACTGTTTATGTAAAATAAAAATGAGTAGTTTTCTTCAACCTGTAAACATTGAGTGAACTAACACAATTTGATTATCAAACATTTGTAAAATAGTAATGATCATAGAGAATTGTCTTTTCTGCTTGATTAATTCAAGAAAGAAAGTCACCAGATGGCTCAAACTGTATTTCTGGATGCAGATCAATGAAATAACAGTCCCTGTTCATCTGATCAGATTTGAGGTCAGATCAGGTTCACTACAATATATATCTACCAATTTATTTTTCTTGCTAAGCACTTCTGGATAGATGCAAACTGCATTTCGTTGCTTTGTACCTGTGACATGTGCAATGACAATAAAGTTGAATTCTATTCTATTCTAAACTAACACCATGAGTCAAGCATGGTTAGCGATATGTATAAGTGGGGGAAGCACTGCGAGAGTCATGATGTCACCGGGCGGCACTTAGCTTTAAATCACCATTCTCCTGTACACTTTTAGTGCAGTGAACAGTCCCTAAAAAAAGACTAGCGGATATGAATTTACCAGATTTAAATTTAGCGGAAGCTAATACTGCAAAACGGAAAGTTAGTGTCACTATTAATGGATTACTGGAATTGTGCCCACCACTGGTTATAACCACTCCACAGAATCCAGATTCAAAGGATTCATGAAGCCATGGCTTTCATGACACTAGCCTCCAAACAAAACATTTGTCTTGGACTCTTTTAAGATATAAAGGTTCATGCTCAATAATCCAGGTAAAAAAAATCCAACAATGTTCAATCAGGTCATCTGGACAGTTTCTTTTTTGTTGTTGAGATGCCACATCACACAGCCAAAGTGGTTCTAGACGTCTTTGGCTGTGTTGCCTGGGAGGAGTCGACGGGGGAGAGGATGGCCCCCAGAAACCACCTTAAAAACAGCAAACTGGTTGGTCCACTGTAGGAGTATACTTCTTTGTGGGGAAAACAGTTTGTGACTCCTCAGACTGATGAAGACCTTTGGGTGGAGAGAGAAATGTCTCTCAAAAAAAAAAAAAACCTGTCCAGATGACTTGACTGAACATTGTTGGACTCTTTAAGGTGCACCTAACAAAAAAGGGAGGTGTGAATTTATAAAGATACTTGAACAACCAGCTAAAGTCTGAAAAGGTATTTCTCCATGGGGTGACTGAACACTTCGTAGACAGCTCAAACTTTAGGAATCAACGCAGAGATTGTTTGTTTAACCCAGAAGCATAACTTGCAAGGAATACGTTAAAAAAGTAATTATTTACTTTAAGTTTAGTCATTGTTGGTCTGGGCCCACCAATAAAGGGAAGTTGAGGGGTCATCTCCTGGTCCTCCTCTTGTTCCAGCAGGCTGACTGGGCTGTCCTGCTTTAATGTGCCTGGGGGGCTGGATGTGGGAAGTTGGGGATCGAATAGAAGGATCCCACAATCCTTGGCTGCCCGAAGGACCCCGGGTACCTCCTGAACCCGGCTGTACCAACGCAGCAGATGGGGGAGATGATACAGAGCGCTGGCAGCTTGAGCTTGGAGGGAACACTGAAACAGAGTAACAAAAGAAGAACAAAATACTGAATGAACTCATGTTAGTGTTAATGGGTCACAACTGACCCATGTTTCATAATAAAAAAAAATAAAAAATAAAAAGTGATTATGTGGTATGTAGTATCTACGTAAACACTGTTTTAAATGTTTTTTTAAGATCTTTAATCTTATGGAGTACAATTTCTTCTCAAATAAAGAAAGTTTAAATTCACACTATATATACAGTATATATACAGTATAT
>NC_056500.1:34449427-34450111 GCF_014905685.2 Nematolebias whitei
TATATATATATATATATATATATATATATATATATATATATATACACGTATGTATATACACACAGTGTGTGTGTATATATTTATATATATACACAAACACTGTGTGTATATATATATACAAACCGGATTCCAAAAAAGTTGGGACACTAAACAAATTGTGAATAAAAACTGAATGCAATGATGTGGAGGTGCCAACATCTAATATTTTATTCAGAATAGAACACAAATCACAGATCAAAAGTTTAAACTGAGAGAATGAATCATTTTAAGGGAAAAATCTGTTGTTTCCAAATTTCATGGCGTCAACAAATCCCCAAAAAGTTGGGACAAGTCCATTTTTACCACTGTTTGGCATCCCCCCTTCTTCTTACAACACTCAACAGACGTCTGGGGACAGAGGAGACCAGTTTCTCAAGTTTAGAAATAGGAATGCTCTCCCATTCATGTCTAATACAGGCCTCTAACTGTTCATTCGTCTTGGGCCTTCTTTGTCGCACCTTCCTCTTTATGATGCGCCAAATGTTCTCTATAGGTGAAAGATCTGGACTGCAGGCTGGCCATTTCAGTACTCGGATCCTTCTCCTACGTAGCCATGATGTTGTGATTGCTGCAGAATGTGGTCTGGCATTATCGTGTCGAAAAATGCAGGGTCTTCCCTGAAAGAGATGACGTCTAGATGGGAGC
>NC_056500.1:34450511-34452691 GCF_014905685.2 Nematolebias whitei
ATCAGTGATGCAGGCTTCTGAACGGAGCGTTGATAACAACTTGGGCTATCCTTGTCCTCTCTGGTCCGGATGACATGGCGTCATTTGACCACAGAACAGTCTTCCATTTTGCCACACTCCAATTTAAATGACCCCTGGCCCAGTGCAAACGTCTGAGCTTGTGGAGCTTGCTTAGAAATGGCTTCCTCTTGCACTGTAGAGTTTCAGCTGGCAACGGCGGATGGCACGGTGGATTGTGTTCACTGACAATTCTTTCTGGAAGTATTCCTGAGCCCATTCTGTTATTTCCTTGAAGGTGGCATTCCTGTTTGAGGTGCAGTGACGTTTAAGGGCCCGGAGATCACGAGCATCCAGTTGAGTTTTACGGCCTTGACTGTTACGCACAGCGATTGTTCCATATTCTCTGAATCTTTTGATGATGTTATGCACGGTTGATGATGATAACTTAAAAGTTTTTGCTATTTTACGCTGGGTAACACCATTCTGGTATTGCTGCACTATCTTTCTGCGCAACAATGGTGGAATTGGTGATCCTCTTACCATCTTGGCTTCTGAGAGACACTGACACTCTGAGAAGCTCTTTTTATACCCAATCATGTTGTCAACTGACCTAATTAGTGTTAATTGGTCTTCCAGCTGTTCGTTATATGCTCAATTTCCTTTTTCCAGCCACTTATTGCTACTTGTCCCAACTTTTTTGGGATTTGTTGACATTGTGAAATTTTGAGTCAACATATTTTTCCTTTAAAATGTTACATTTACTCAGATTAAACTCTTGATCTGTCATCTATGTTATATTACGAATAAAATATTGACATTTGCCATCTCCACATCATTGCATTCAGTTTTTATTCACAATTTGTTTAGTGTCCCAACTTTTTTGGAATCCGGTTTGTATATACATACACTACATTGCCAAAAGTATTTGCTCACCCATCCAAATTATTGGGATCAGGTGCTCCTATCACTTCTATGGCCACAGGTGTATAAAATGAAGCATCTAGACATGCAGACTGTTTTTACAAACATTTGTGAAAGAATATGTCGCTCCCAGGAGCTCAGTGAATTCCAGTGTGGAACAGATAGGATGCCACCTTTGCAACAAATCCAGTCGTGAAATTTCTTCGCTCCTAAATATTCCACAGTCAACTGTCAGCTGTATTACAAGAAAATGGAAGTGTTTGGGAATGACATCAACTCAGCCACCAAGTGGTAGGCCACGTAAACTGACAGAGTGGGGTCAGCGGATGCTGAAGCTCATAGTGCGAAGAGGTCGGCAACTTTCTGCAGAGTCAATCACTACAGACCTCCAAACTTCATGGAGCCTTCAGATTAGCTCAAGAACAGTGAGCTTCATGGAATGGGTTTCCATGGTCGAGCAGCTGCATCCGAGCCATACATCACCAAGTGCAATGCAAAGCGTCAGATGCAGTGGTGTAAAGCACGCCGCCACTGGACTCTAAAGCAGTGGAGGCACATTCTCTGGAGTGAAGAATCGCGCTTCTCCATCTGGCAATCTGATGGACGAGTCTGGGTTTGGCAGTTGCCAGGAGAATGGTACTTGTCTGACTGCATTGTGCCAAGTGTAAAGTTTGGTGGAGGGGTATTAAGGTGTGAGGTTGTTTTTCAGTAGCTGGGCTTAGCCCCTTAGTTCCAGTGAAAGGAACTCTGACTGCTTCAGCAGACCAAGACATATCGGACAATTCTATGCTCCCAACTTTGTGGGAACAGTTTGGAGCTGGCCCCTTCCTCTTACAACAAGACTGTGCACCAGTGCACAAAGCAAGGTCCATAAAGACATGGATGGCAGAGTCTGGTGTGCCTGAACTTGAATGGCCTGCACAGAGTCCTGACCTGATCCTGATAGAACACCTTTGGGATGAATTGGAGTGGAGACTGAGAGCCAGGCCTTCTCGTCCAACATCAGTATGTGACCTCACAAATGCACTTCTGGAAGAATGGTCAAAAATCCCCATAAACACACTCCTGAACCTGTGGACAGCCTTCCCAGAAGAGTTGAAGCTGTTCTAGCTGCAATGGGTGGACCAGCGTCATATTGAACCCTATGGATTAGGAATGGGATGTCACTTAAGCTCATATGCGAGTCAAGGCAGGTGAGCGAATACTTTTGGCAATGTAGTATGTATATATATATATATATATATATATATATATATATA
>NC_056500.1:34452791-34459360 GCF_014905685.2 Nematolebias whitei
AATATATATATATTTTTTTTTATTTTTTTTTTTAGTTTAACATTTTTCTTAGTTCATATCTTAGACCTTTTTACAGTTTTTCTTTTACATTTTATACTTTTGTTTGATGTAACTGGGACCCTGTGTACACAATTTCATTCCACCACATGTACCACATGTGGTTTGTATGACAAAGAACCCTGAATCCTTGAATATTCTCTGAAGTGAAGACAATGATTAAGTTTATTATCTGATTCTTATATTCTAATATTAGAGCACACATACCAGAAAAATTATTTATTTTCACTAAATATGAAGTACTGTGACATCTGTAATGCTACAGGATCTATGTAAGGAGAGCTCAGTCATTTTTTTTAATTCAGAAAACCAACTTTATTTACTCACAATGCAGTTCAAAATAAAAGCTTAAATTGAACATAAAAAAAAAAAACAATGTGGTGTGTCTCTGTGTGTGTGCTGTGTGATTGGACGCATGAACCCCAGCAGGAGATTGTTTTAGTGCACTGTACTCCATGATTATGCGTCTTCAGTTTGCCTGTTCTGGACGGAGGAGCAGAATAAGCACCACCTTCTAATGCCCACCCTGGCATCCCCTGACTGAGTCTTTGTGAAGGGTGTTGGTGTTAGCACGAAGCACCTGCATCTAGCTGTGTTTGTTCAGTCTCCATCCAACCATTGTCAAACACCCATCTCCCTTCCATGACAGTTTTGACCAGCATGATCGTGTCTGAAGGTGGCAGGAACAGCAAGATATGTAGACTTGTTGTGATGAGCAGCATACCTCATCTACAAGCCTCAGAATCATTTTGGTGATGTTCTCTTGATGGTCTGCATTTGCTGGCATAAGTGTTTAATGAACATGAATCCTATTCAGGATTTGAAGACGTCTGTCTGAGCGTCTGTCATTGGGTCCTCCTCTTCATCAGATGTGTCGTTACTCAGAGTCACATTAAATCCTCTTCCTCGGACACATCCTCAGTGTCACTCTCACGACAAAATCTGTGTTCAACACCCCCACAGTGAGAGCAGCTCTCCCTCATGCTGACTGCTGCTACAGAATGAAATAAACAACAGCTCACCACAACCATATTTATAGAAGCCAGTCTTTAATGATAGTCAAAATGTATCAATACTCTCAGAGCAAGTGTGTGTTCACGTGTAGAATGGGTGGAGTAGTGTGTGTGTGTGTGTGTGTGGGTGTGTGTGTGTGTGTGAGTGTGCAAGTGCAGTGTGAATGCTGAGTGCTGAATGACTTTATTAAAATATGCAGGGAAGAAGCTGAAACCATAGCTGAAAGCTAAAAGCTAAAAATAACAAAGAGCTAAAATTAGCAAAACCACTCAGAGAAGCTGAAATGACCTATAACAGCTTAAACCTACAACTATCAAGCAAATGCTAAAAGCCAAAAGCAGAATAATCATATTTTAAAACTAAAATAAGCAAAACAAAACAAGCTAAACACGTGTTTAAAGCTAAAATCTGCAAAACCATAGCTAAAAGCTAACATTTGCAAACCAGTAAGAAAAGTTAAATTCAGATAAACTGTAGCCAAAAGCTAAACTTAGCAAAAACAAAAAGAAAAAAACTAAAGAAGCAAAAGAAGTTGAAAGTAATAGGGATGCACAATATTGGATTTTTGGCCGATATCCGATATTCTGATATGTTAAAACTGATTTGGCCGATAACCGATAACAATACTGACAATTTTTTCCCTACACCTACTTACAGAGACTACACAGCTTTCTCTGCTGTGGAATTAAAATACATTATTCTGCATGGTCTTTATCAATTTGGCCTGCTACCAAATGCAGATACCAAAAAGGGGATGAAAATTATGTAACACTTCAACTTGGATTTTTTTTTATGTCAAATTTATTCATGACATTTACTCTCTTTAACACAATGACAACACTTGAACAGTGCAAATTTGTAAATTTTCACAAATCTAAACTCAGCGGCACACATGTTTCTGCTGACACTGCAGGCATCCTTGTCACTGGGTTGTCATACAAAATCAGAGCCTTTTAAATCGGTGAGTGATTTTGATGGAATGGCCGATGTCTGATATTAAACTTTATTGCTAATATCGGTCGATACCGATAATATTGTGCATCCCTAGAAATTAGAGCGGTTATTCAGAAGAAGTTTTCAAAAAGAAAAATATTTTAAAGAAATTGAAGAGATCTTAATATCCTTGTAGTAAATGTCTGTAAATAAGTTGAACATTTTGAGACTTCTAAAATATATAAATATTAAAATGGTTCCTGATCAGGCTGGATGTTGAAGTGGTTCAAATAATAAGCCAACATTCTCTTCTTTGTCATATTTGAGCTGAAACATCATCACTGCCACTTTTTTATTTAGAGACCTTCTGAATTTTCTAAAAAAGAAATAAAAGCTTATGTTGTGTTAAAATAGCTGTTTCTGAGGGTATCATCATGCAGTCTTCTTCCAAAACAAACAAACAAACAAACAAAAAAAACACTGGAACATTTTACACAGCTGAACTTGAAATCTGGTCATATTTGACCCAAACACAGTACAAGGGTTAAGTGGATCGGCTGATTTGTAACGTCGAGCTAAGCAAGAGGTCAGGATCCACTAAAATGTCACTCATCTTACTGCTAGATAAAAACACACAAATAGTTGACAAAAGAAACACAAGAGAGCTGTCGGCCCGTCAACTGGGGAGGATGAAGACACGATCAGAGGGTTCAACCGTGTGTGGAAGAGCGAAGAGGAAAAGGGTCAAAAAACAGGATGAAGAACGAGTGAGAAGGAGCCACTGGGGCTGCATGTGTCGTGGACAGACAGTCATTAAAAGGAGACATGCTAAGTTAAGTGTGAAACTGGAAACCAGTGAAGCACAGCTGACTGCTAAAAGCCTCATTGTGAGAACTTCGCTTCATTCCCACAGTCAGGAGAGGCAGTGGAGGTCGAGGCTCGCCTCACCGGGCAGCACTCAAGATCAATAACAGTACAGTTCTGGAAGAAGCTGCAGGAATGAACAGAATGCAGACAAAACTGCACATGCATTCAAATTTAAATTACTAGTTAGTAAAAATAATAAGAAGGTCTGATTTTCACGTAGGAAAATCAAAATGGCAAACATGCAACAATCGACCTAATTATAAGTAAAGATTGTAATTAGACCTTAGACTGTCCTCGAGATCTTAAACCATTATTATTTATTTATTTATCTATAAATTAACCTCTAAATTAAAATTTCACTCTATAAAAAAGACTGATTCTTAAAGATTTCTGTTTCCTGGTGGTGAAAATGCTGTTAGAGAGAATCAGAGGCTTTCATAAAATAAATGTTAATTTTAAAGACTCAAAGGTGGGTCACAAACATTGTTAAATAAGTACTCCAACCGTTCATAATCATAAGGTCAAAGTTGCAAAAGTTGTACTACTTTACAGAAAATGTCAACAACTTTCTGTTCATGCAGTGCAATCATGTCAGAATATGTAAAGTGTGTTTCAGCTTGATGTATGTAGCAATCCAGCATATTGTAATTATTGTTGGAGGAGGTGTGGTGTTGCCTAGGCCTGTCACGATAACAAATTTTGCTGGGCGGTTAATTGTCTCAAAAATTATTGCGATAAACGATAATATTGTTTGAAATTTGACAATAATAAGTAATTATTGTCAAATTTAAAAAGAAACGTTTAATTTGTTTTGCGTGTAATACCTTTTTTCGACCACCAGATGGCAGTATAAGACTGTTTGAACCGAAGGATGGATAGTGAGGGAACGAGCAGCGTGCCTCTTTAAGAAAAATGGGAGGGAGACCCCTTGACGTGACATGGGCTGTCTGTCTTCGGTTCTCAAAATGGCGGATGCTTGGTGTGGTTTGAGCTAGTTAGCATAGCATTTTTCACACAAAGCTTTTAATCAAAAATCAGTAAACAAGTTCTCAGCTTCTTTTTGCAGAGAAAAATTTTTTAGACAAAGGCACAGGTTTCAACCGTGAATTTTGGAGCTTCAACAAGACAGAGTTTTTTTTCCCCAAGGTCGGCCTGTTAGCTTAGCTTCTCAGCTTAGCTGCTTTTAACGATCCAAAAACGCGATTTCGAACAGTTAAAATGGATTTTAAAGAGAAAGGGAGGGGTCAGTGAAGAGCACCGGAGTTGAGCCTTTTGTCATCCGGTGTCTTCAGTAGAAAGAGAGAGACGAAGAAACAATAAAGCCGATAAATGAAAATGAGGTCGATAATTTTAATTTATCTTGCGATTAATTGATTTATTGTTTATTGTGACATGCCTAGTGTTGCATGAGGAAATCTGGAGTGGCAGAGAAGTATGTTAGACTTGTACAGGACATGTATGAGGACAACAGGACAGAGGTGAGATGTGCTGTAGGAGTGACTGATAGCTTCAAGGTGGAGGTGGAAGTGCATCAAGGATCAACTCTGAGCCCCTTGTTTGCTCTGGTGATGGACCAACTAACAGATGAGGTCATGCAGGAATCCCCATGGACTATGATGTTTGCAGATGATATTGTGATCTGTGGTGAGAACAGAGAACAGGTGGAAGAGAATTTTGGAGAGGTGGAGGTATTCACTTGAAAGAAGAGGAATTAAAGTCAGCCGTAGTAAGACAAGAGTACATGTGTGTGAATGATAGGCAGGCCAGTGGAACAGTGAGGCTACAAGGAGCAGAGGTCACAAAGGTGCAGGACTTCAAGGACTTGGGGTCCACTGTCCAGGAAAATGGTGAGTGTGGTAAAGAGGTGAAAAAGAGAGTCCAGACAGGATGGAATGGATGGAGAAAAGTTTCAGGAGTGATTTGTAACAAAAGGGTGTCAGAAAAGGTCAAAGGAAAAGTTTATAAGACAGTGGTGAGACCAGCTATGTTGTATGGTCTGGAGACAGAGACATGGACAAAAAGACAGGAGAAAGAACTGGAAGTGGCAGAAATGAAGATGTTGAGGTTCTCCTTAGGAGTGACAAGGATGGATAAGATTAGGAATGAGATCATCAGAGGTACAGCACAGGTTGAACAACTGGGAGATGAAGTTAGGGAGACCAGAATGACATGGTTTGGACATGTCCAGAGGAGGGACAGTGGGTATATTGGTAGAAGGATGTTAGAAATGCAGCTGCCAGAAAAAAGACAACGAGGAGATATATGGATGCAGTTAGAGAGGACATGGAGGTAGATGGAGTGAGGACAGAAGATGCAGAGGACAGAGTGAGATGGAGGAGGAAGACTCACTGTGGTGACCCCTGAAGAGGGAAAAGCCAAAAGAAGAAAACTGGCTAGTTCCATGGACGGCAATAATCAGACCAATGACCTGAGAGGAAAAGAGACAATATTCCAAGTAGAGTGTATGTTGGTGCATGTAGTGTAAGAGTACCACTGCCTGCAGCTCCTCCTCCAAGATGGCCGCTAATTAATCCCACCTGACGGCCATCAGACTGAGGAGGCTCTCTGACTACAAAAGGCTGCAGTCCAGTGCTACTCTTCGCTGGAGCATATCACCTTTCATGTAATCCTGATTCCTCGGCTTGTTCAAAGGGCCCCTTGTGATCCTTTGATTCTGGACTCCTCGTGTCCTGTTCTGTGTTCCCTGGACCTCCTCGAGACCTGTTCCTGGTTTGCTGACCCCCTTGGGTCTCTCCTTGGTTTGTTCTTTCCTGCACCTGGATTCCTTTGCCTGGTGCCTCTAATCCGGCCAGTGCCTGCCCTGCCAGCCGCTGGACTCTCTCTCTGGAGCTCCCCGGAGGACTGGACCCCACCTCTGGATCAAACTGAGCTGCAGAGGAGCTGTACCTGAACTGTTGTTTCTCACCTTGTAAATAAACACCGTTTTCTTTGTATTCCACCTGAGTCTGTCTCGTTCCGGGTCTCATACAAATCTGGGTTCCCCTCGGTTACGACATGTAGGATATTTCACATGTTCTTGTTTACAGAGTGCAAAGCACAGATTGATTATGGACTCAAAAGTATGTTCATTTATTTGTTCTCATTCTAAACCTTTAACTTATTTCCAAATCACACCAAACCATGAGCATTATTCAGGTTTATCTTTGAAACCAAAAGTGTGTCCCATTCTAATGAATGGCTTTTACATCAAAAGGGCAGAAGCTACCACTGTCTGCTGCAAAACACTCAAAAAACATGCAGACAAATTAAGATGGCACACAGCAAAGCTGGAGTCAGTAATCACTTCAAACAACAGGATCTTATTTGGGTTAAAGCCATCAGAAATTGCTGTTAAGCCGGGATAACATCCAAAACATTTTCCTCATAGGTTGTCCAAAGAATATAAACCTTTGAGCCATGGAAAGCAAAGGCTTCTAAAAATGTATGGACTGAAGGTTAGCCCACTCAGTGTCATTCCACAAACTACTGTAGGTCAGACTGCTTCTGCAGAACAAGCGGCGTGCCCCTGGAGCTGTTGACTGACCCGTGTCAACCAGTAAACCTAAATTACAAGTACCACAAATGAAGAGAACAAGTGGCTCAAAGACCTGGCACGGTGTGATAAATCAGATCTTCTTTAACATTATGAGGATGTCTGAGTTCATGTGTGTCACTTAAATAAGACAAGCCGCTGGGGG
>NC_056500.1:34459460-34471406 GCF_014905685.2 Nematolebias whitei
GACATGGGGCGGGGGGGGGCGCGCGTTGGCGCAGAGGGGGGTATGCAGTGTAGCTCTAACCCTAACCCTCTTCTGCTGGGACACTGGATGACCATGTGGAAGTTACTGTGTCACTTTGTTCAATTCAACACCAGCCGAGGGAAAGTCATTTCTAATGAGAGCCTCTTCTGGTAGGCTAACGCATCGTACCACAATCCAAAAGATTTGAGAACTGTTTGACAGACAGAACAAGGTTAAGGCAAAATCATCTGAGGGAGAAGATGAATAATAATTGTGAAATACCGATAAACAACTGCCAGTCGTTTTGATTATTTTAATAGTCTCCTGTTAATTTTAACAGAGAAATGACTTGATCGGTCAGATGAGTAATTAGGTGGACTTTTATTTTTTTGCCACCAACCTCACCTGCACATAATGATACTAAAACTGACTAAAAGGCAAACGGTGTTAATAATTTGTCTGTGTGAAAATGGGCTTCCAGCAAAGAGAGGGCCTTTTCATGAGGAGTGCTATTTTCAGCACAACTCCATCAAATCCAGAGGAAGTCGATCAGAATTTTCTGCTAACATTCAAAAGAACAATGACGTATTTTCAGCGTGAAACATTATTAATTCTCGTCTTGTAGTGTGTTTGTGCATATTAGAATACATTTTAGAGAAAGTATTTGGAAGACTTGACACTTGGAGCTGTATTCATAGTGAGATTTCAATAACCTGTAGCTCAGGTGAGAATGTGCACTGATCTGCATGGAGTCCTTGTGCTAAATTACTACATTTACAAACTACATGTACTAGAGATTATGTTTTTTTTATCTAGTAAATGTAAAAGTACTGTTATAATAAAGAACAACAACAACAAAAAAAAGCTTCATAAATCCTCCACTGGCTGCTGTGATTTAAAAGATATGCCAATAAAACATCCAAACTGGTCCAATTCTAATGGTTTGTCAAATATTTAAGTATAAAAATCAATATGTTTTCGTTTGGACCATTTTATAAAAATGTTCACAGTAATTTATCACGTGTATGTGTAAAGATGGTTTTCTGTGCATACTCTTCATGAGATGCAACATTTCCGACCCCCACATCAAACATTTCAACCATTTTTTATCACTTTCGTCTAATAAATATTCAATGCTTGCAAGCTTTAAGTCATTTTCTTTAGTTAACAGTTTTCAAGTCATCATAAGAACCTGCCCACTTGATTTGTTGAGGAGGGTCAAGTTCTCTCAGATGGAAAACATTTCATCTTAATGGAATAGAAATCCTCCCGTTTGTCGCTATCAGCACCTGCCAGGTGGTTCTGGACCACCTGTGTGAGCCAACACGTACCCAGACTGATGCAGTCAGTCTCCTTGACTCCACGATGGGCCTGAAAGGAGCTCACCCTGAGCCGAGTGCCAAAACAATACGTCCCACATTATTTCACATAGTCATTAGAAAAACATTAGAAAGTCAGTGAGCACATACAGCTGCAGCGCTGCAAGTGCACTGAGGCTCTGATAGTGATTATGTAGCTAAAACAGCCTTTGGATAATGAAAATTGATTTTGTTTGTGGTACAATGTAAGACCGTGCGTTTGTGTGAAGTACGATCTGGATCAGGTTAAAAAGGTGCTACTTGAACCATTTATCTCTACAATAAAAGGGTCTTGACATGTGAAAATAATAAGGATGCAGTTATGAAGTGATAATGAAAAGAAATGATCATTTAACGTGCATTGATGGATCCAAATTGAGCAGTAAGACGTAAGAAGAATAGGTTCTGATCAATGAGGGTTCAGTTCTAACAGAACTCGGACATAAATCACATTCATGTCGCCAAGTGGAAAGCTCTTACCAGGTACTGATGAATGCATGGCAGCAGCACCACATCAGTCAGAGTGAAGAACAGTCCCTCAGCAAACACGTGCTCCAATGGAGGCAAATCACTCGTCTTCACTTTTCTGATCTCAGGGTTCTCTCTGGTGGTTACGGCTGGAACTGAATCCACAGACAGCTGGGCCAGGGCAGCTCTCAACTCAAGTCCGTCAGAAACCTGTGCCGACGGTCCGGGAAGGGGCTGGTCTTCGGAGGGGGTCTCCCTTTCTCTCAGTCTCTGCGCTTGTAGTTTCTGCCTCCGTATTTTGTCGTCATTGTGGACTTTGACAGGCTCCGCCAGCCGCCGCTCGAGGGTGAGGATGGCCAGAGGCAGCTGGTCGGACTGCCGTGTGGGGTTTCTGAGGTGGTCCTCAACAGCAGAGGGGATGCCAGCTTCACAGAGTCTGGTCCATCTGCTCACCTGACAGAATTAAAGAGATGTTTAGTATTAAACACAGGCCTCTCTTTAAAACTGACTGAAGTCATGTTGTACCAGAATAACTGATGTCACAAAGCAGAGATGTTCAAAGAATTGTCAACTCTTGAGAAATAATTGCATATATACTGCACTGATGGCCAATAAAACAAAGGTCTTAATAATATTATTAATGGTGATATTTTTGTAGGACCTGATATTAAATGATTGTTGGGTGGTTTACTGTTGGACATCTCTGTGGACAGACAGGAAGGCTCCCTGGATGCACGTAGATGAATGTCAGGGTGTAGTAAAATATGATGAAGGCCGAAGGTGTTTGCAAAAGTAGAGTTAATAAGTAGTGAAATTCACATGAAGAGTCAGAGAGTGGGAATGTATTGTTGCACATTACAAAACACATATATAAGCCAATTATATAGTATTAAAAAGAGTGTGTCTGCAAGCATGCAGCCCATAGATGAAGTGTCTTTTGTACATTTTTTTCATATTGTTTAAATGCAAAGCACTGAATCTAAAAATGTCAACAAAGAGATAATATTTTGTGTGATATGAGACAAAGTTGTCACATTCAGTTTCCACTATAATAGGTGGTATGGAAGGATGCAAGAAACCAGTTGTAGGCTCTGTTTGAAACAGTTTTAACATCGGAATTAATAAAAATGTATTCATGCAGCTGACACGGATGAAGTTTTGCAGAAATGTTATGAAATTTTAGACTATTTGTCTACTCAGAGTGGAGAGGTTAGGTCCAACCAAAGACACATAATGTGCACAACTGCCTATTGGTGTGTTTTAATTCTCTAATTGTAAAACAGCATCTACTAGTAGTAATAATAATAATAATTTATTTTATTTAAAAAGAGCCTTTATGGACACTGAAGGACACTGTACAGCTAAAAGAAACAAACAAAAAAGTAACGTATCACACAGTCGGATTAAAATAGAAAGTGCACCTGAGTTAATTAAGGATAGAATAATCAGAAGAGATGGGTTTTTAGACCAGTTCTGAACAGAGGTGATATTTCATAGGTCAGAGAGTCCAGAGTTGAGGAGCAGAGCAGCTGAAGGCCCTGCTCCTCATGGTGGGGAGGCAGGCAGACGGTACAGAGAGGTGGAGGAGAAGATCTGAGGGAGTGGGAGAGGATGCAGATCTGCAGAAGATCTGATGATTATGGAGGGGTGAGATGGTGGATGGATTTAAAAGTGTAAAGAAGAATTTTGAAGATGATGCAGGATTTAACCAGGAGCCAGTGAAGCTGCTGCAGGATGGGAGTGATGTAGGAGGGGCTTTGGGTGATGACACGGGCAGCAGAGTTCTGAACCATCTGTAACTTGTGGTGGGATTTTTTTGAGGAGACCAAAGAGAAGGGAGCTACAATAATCAATCTGAGAAGTCACAAGACTGGAAAAGATGCCAGTGGAATGAGAGCTGAGAGAATGACGGAGACTGTTAATGTTACGAAAGTGGAAGTAAGCACATCGAGTGCATCACTGATGTGGGATGTGAAGGAAAGTGAGCTGTCAAGGAAGACACCCAGACATTAGGGGAGGAAAACACATTTGAGTTGTTGCGTGGAAGGAGACGATGTTCAGATTTGGAAAGAGTGTTTTTGGTACATACAAAGATGAGTTCTGTTTTATCAATGTTTAGTTGAAGAAAATTGCTAGAAAACCATTGATGAGCTCACTGAGACAATCAGTGAGGACGGAGGGTGGAAGAGCAGAATTAGGTCTGGTACACAAGTAGAGCTGGGTGTCATCTGCATAGAAAACAGACCCAATAATATGACCTAGAAATAGGTAGATGATGAAAAGGAGGGACTCAAGGACAGAACCTTGGGGCACACCAGTAGAGACAGGGGAAGACTGAGACCTGAAAGACTGAACTCTCAGTGCAGTATTAGTAATAGTATCCGCAGCACTATATCCATACATATATACAGGTGACATCTGGGTCAGCTGATGTCCAGACCAAACACGGGTTAGTTAATAAGTGTTGGATTTATTTATTTTTTTAGTTCCTGGCCTCACTGACCTCTGCACAAGCCTTCAAACAGGTTTTCTTGAAACCCAGCAGCGCCAGAACCTCCTTCCTGCTCGGCTCGGCCTCAGTGGTTCTGATGATGACATGCCTGAGGACCACGGCCAGTCCGGCTCTGCAGAACCGTCCACTTGCATCCACAGCAGCCGGGAGGCGGCAGCTCCTCACCAGCTGGGGCACCTCCTCCAGCAGGACCCGGGTGACACGGACAGAGTGCGGAAGCTGAGCCCTCAGAGACTCTGAGTCTGAAGTGATGCTGTCCTTGTTGTTGAAAACCAGGACCACTGTGAAAGACGTGCACTCACAGTAGGACAAAAGGAACAGGACTATGGATGTGTGCAGGGGCAGACGCGGCTCCTCATTTAGGGAGCAGACCTCCAGGTAGAGGGAGGGCTGCTGCTGCTCTTCAGCCTGTTTCATTGGAAATAAATCAACTGTGGACTTAAAACTAAGAACAATGCGTTTGATAGCTTTGGAAATGTGTTCGTATCCACAGCTCGCGTTACTGCGCCAACGTGTTAGCTTATTTAAGCACGCAACATAAAAAAAATATAACACGTACAACAGAAATCTGAACACATGTACCCGCTTGTTTTAGTGTTTCTTCTTCTCCTGTTTTAAAAGCAGCATAGTTCCGCACAGCGCCGTCAGCGGAACACTAATACGAATTTAAATAATTAAATATGCCTAAATTCATCTGTTTCCATCACAGGAACATCACTGTAAAATGTCCACGTGTATATAATAACACATGCAGCGTAAACAACAAGCACCGCTTCTGGTTAAACAAACAAACAAAAAAAACAACAACATAAAATCAATGTTTTTTACATGGTTCCGCTCAGGCTGCTGCCGGACACATTTGTCGGTGGCACAAGCGTAAAGACGCCGCTCGGAAGGAAGTTGCTCGCTCAGTTTTCTGGCGTTCGGCAAAATCAAAACATTCAGGGAGCACAACAGAAATAAGCTCGATCGGGTAAGCTTGTCTGTATAACATTTAAAGCTATAAACTTAGCCTTAGCAGTGACCTGTTGCTAAGAGAACAGGCAGCTTTAGCTTCAGTGTCAGTTTTATTGTCCGTGTTCCTGTTTCAGCGTCGCACAAGATTCAAACAGTCCTTCAACACTAGATGCTTTCATCAAAACAAATCATAACAATATGCTCCGCGGTGAGAATCAGTCCAGATGTTTTCACAATCCCATTAGAAGATGCAGCAGTGTGCCATTATAGCATTATTATAGCATTAAATTTGTAGGAAATTCACAATTAGGTGACCAATCTTTAATTCTGCTAGAATAACAGTATATTCTCGCTGTGGTTTCTGAGTTGTTGTTTTTTTTTGTTGTTTTTTTTTGCTTTACTGATCAATCTTGTCTTGTGTTTGTGCTGTCGAAATAAAGAAATGGAGTAAATGTGCGTTAACTAAAAAGATTAAATATTTGTGCCCTGTGGTACACCATGTGTTAATGATGACTCTGTTTCTTAGAGTCAAGTTGATTTATGGTGTGTTCAAAGTAAAACAGAACAGAAACAGAAAATAAGTGTAAATGTCCAAAGATAACACAACATTATGCAAGGGTTAGGGATGAAAGCTATCATCATTCTGTCATTTCCAGTTTAGGCCATGGCTGGACCAGTCAGCTTGGAGTTGGATCCCATCTTTCTAAAGGGGCTGAGTTATTTGCATTCAAAGAGCAAAGATTCAGCTGAGAAACTCAAAGCTCTGCTTGAAGAGTCCCTCGCAAGAGGAAGCGACTCGTCCTACCGCTCCTTGCAAAAAGTAAGAAATACATTTCTGCATTATGTACAACTCTGTTGTTACTGATGTGTTCTGTGTTTACAGGTGTCTGTACATCACGTGTGTCTGTGATTGTTTCGTCTTCAGGAGGTGGAGGTGTCAAAGGGGTCTGGGTCCAAACTGAGTTCAAGTAAACAAGACACCAAGTCTTCGAGCTCCTCGTCCTCTGGCAGCAGCAGTGGGAGCAACAAATCCAGCTCAGAGAAGAGCAAGAAAGAAGGAGAGAAGAGGCCATCTGAAAAGGTGCTGGAAGCAACCTGTATTATTAGAGTTCAAATAGTTTAGAGTTACAACAAATCCTGGAAAATGTGTGGCATGTCAAGCATTTCTTTATACACTTAAGTTTATTCTTTGTATCGATGTAGTAGAGTGCTGTATGAATGGGTAAATGAGGGCACAGATTGTAGCATAAAGCGCTTTCAGTATCTTGCTAAGATAGAACAGTGCACAGAGTTCACACATCATAAACTTCTTACAGTCTGGTGAAATAGATTGATTAGGAGGTAAAGAGATGACTAATTATGGGACATAGACAATAAAACCTAATATTAATGATGAAATCAGCACCGTGCAGAAAAAATACAGTGCAATAGAAAGTGTGAAGGATCTTTATGGCTCTATTTCTGAACCAAACTTTAGCTCAATTATATAAAAATACTTCACGATCATTTCCTGAGATGGTCCAACACATGACTCGAATATGTTGAAGTCAAACACTATGAATGCACTCACACTGATTAAGACCAGGATTTAGTGTGACGACTCAAAACAAGTTCTCATACCTTAGTTACCTTCAGCTCTGCTTTTTATTGCTTCGGTCATTCATCTTCCAGAATAGTTTGGTTGATTGTTTTTTTTTTTCTGTGAAGTAGTATTTATAAATCGTTTTGGTTGTAAAATGATGATGAGCATAACCTTTGGGTGTACGGTTTTTACAGTCATGTACATGTTCCCAAACAGAGAAGAGCCTGTTCTTTTTCTACTTTTTACTAAACCTCCTATCAGAGTGTGGAGGTCCCTGCAGCTCTGCTCAGACTTTATTACCTGATGTTAAACCTGAAATATAAAACGCATGCATGTTTCCTAAAGTCCTAATAGCCTATGGCTGAATTAAAACACACAGCTAGACGTTTTAATTTGTCAGATTTTTGTTCTTCTTTTGTTTTGTTGAAAACCAGGTCAGGATTGATGTCGGGGAAGTGGAACCTCCGAAAAAGCCTCGTTTGGAGAAGCAGGAGAACCGCGCTTCCCCAATTACTGTGCAGACGAGCAAAGACCTCCTGCCAAACATAAATGACTACGATGAGACTAATGCTGACGACTTTGCCATGGAAATGGGTCTGGCCTGTGTAGTCTGCAGGTATGTATTAATTTTTAGCCTATAAGAGCTATTAAAGTACATGTAGGGGATCTGTCAGTCAAGCTTGGTTTGTGTGTTTTTAATTGCCTCAGACAAATGACGGTGACCATGGGAAACCAGTTGGTGGAGTGCCAGGAGTGTCACAATTTGTACCACCAGGACTGTCACAAAACCCCAGTGACAGACAAGGAAGTAAACGACCCACGGCTTGTGTGGTACTGCGCTCGCTGCACCAGGCAGATGAAACGCATGGTAAGAAAGCTAAACCGTGCTGCATCACCTTTTATTGTCCCTGATCGATCCACAGTCATGTCAGCAGGAAATGATGAAACAACCTTGTTTTCTGTCCGTCGTCAAGGCCCAGAAACCCCCACAGAAACCGTCTCCTGCATCCGCATCATCAGCACCGGTCGTAAAAGACACAATGGTGAAAAAGACGGAGCTCAAACTGAAAACGGACACAGCCAGCACCTTCCAGGCCTTTAAAAGAACAGAAGTGAAGGTATGTGTTTCCTATATGATAATTCTTACACGGCTGAAGATTACAGCTTCACTTTGACTTTTACTAATGAGAAAGAGCAGGCTGGTCACAGTACTTTGCTGTTAAAGCCACTTTGAATAAGGAAGATGAACAGGAAGTTGTTTCAGTTTTACACAGTTTGTCTGTTTGGTGACGTTTGTTTTTTTTCCACAAAGTTTAAACTTTTCAGAGAGCTTGTAGTTTACACATGATGTAAAATGTAAGAAATGACAACACATTTTCTGCCTACAATTAAATGATCACTTCCTGTTGTGCTCACTCTTCTTAATTTCCTGCAGCCACCTGCCACATTAGCAGCTCCCCCCAGCAGCAGCACCTCCTCCTCCAGCAGTGGTCTCACTGGTTGGGCTGCGTTCGGAGCCAAAACAAACCCGTCTCTTCCTGCTACCTCCAAGCTGGTTTCCTCAGGCCCGAGTGGGAGCAGCAAGACGTTGACAGCTCCCTCTGCTCAGAAACCTGTGGGGTTATCGGGGCTCACTGGAGCCAAGTCAGGACTCGGAGGAGCAAAGATTGCTGGGAACAGCAATGGAAATGGCTCCAGCCAGGTAACTCTGAAACCTCCTCCGCCTCTCACTCTGGGGAAGCAGACCCTTAGCCGCTCACTGAGTGGGGACGGTCAGGGGAAAGGCTCCTCGGCCTCTGGATCCAGCTCTCCAAGCAGCTCCCAGACAGCCACTGGAGGGAACGGAGGAAACAACGGAGGAGGCAATGGGAACAATGGGAATGGGTCAAAGGTTCCACCAGGAGACAAAGCACCCACCTCTCAAGAGTCCCAGCTTATCGCCATGAAACGTTTGCACATGGTCAAGAAGAAAGCTGCACAGAAGAAAATGAAGAAATAAATTGTGACAGACAGGCAGACACGGAAAGGAAGAGGTGGAAGTGTTGCAAAAATAATTATGAGTATTTAATGCCGGAGCGTCGTGTTTGTTCCTGAAGAACATCTGTGGCCAAACGCAATCTAGTCACAAGATTGAACTGAACTGTTGTTAATGCTGCTGGACTTTGTGTGCATCTTCTCTCCTCCCCAATGTAACTGATGTGTTACTTTTTATCCACCTGTCATTAAATATCCTCTTCTTATACGCTGACTGTGTAGTAAGTGGTGTTTTTTAACGCAGGTCAATATATTCTACAACTCCAAGTCAGAACATGTTGAAATGGTGTAAAGAATGTCGGTACAAACAGAACTGAGTTATTTTCATGTCTCATAAACTAATATTTTGTTCACAATGAAACAAACATCAAATGCTTGAACTAAGAAATTTTACAAATTTTAGGACAAGTTAAGGTCCATTTGAATTTGATGGCAGCAACACATTGCATTAAAGTTGGAACAGAGGCAGCACATGGCTGTAAATGCTACACTTATAGCACCTTTCCATCTAATCGAGCGCTTTACCACAGTCTGTGCCCTCATTTACCTCCACACATTCATACAGCACTCTACTAGATCTCTACAAAGATAATCTGAATCTAGATGAATCAGAGCTTTATCACATTCATACACAGAAGGGACACACATCAGAGGCAATGAGAGCTTCAGTGTCTTGCCTAAGGACATTTCAGCATGTGACTGCTGGTGGAATCGAACCCCCAACTCTCATTGGAGGATGACCACTCAGCCACAGCTATCCCCCCCCCCAAAAAAAGGTGGTTTGATAAAGAAACAGCTGGATGAGCATTTAGGAAAAACTCAGATTAACTGGCAACAGGTCAGTGAGGACTGGGAATAAAAACATTTAAGAGGCTGAACTGCTCCAAAATAAAGATGGGCAGAGGTTAATGAGGAACAATTTCACAGTAAAGTTCCTGGATGAATTTCAGAATAAAGTTCCTAAATAAAGACTTTAATCTCCATCATGTCCAGTTCATAATCTGATCACTAGATTAGAAGAATCTGTAGAAATCTGAGCTCCAAGGACGAGGCCCTCAGGGACCACTGCAATAAAACCAGGTCTGGTTCTGGTTCTGTTGCTCAGGTCTGGGGTTGTACAAAGTGAGCAACAGTTTATTCGTTCATATTTATTTATTTTATTGTAGAGATAAATAGAAAATTGACAGAATCTGTTCATAAATCATTTCACATTCATCGAGTCTTCACGTGTTAAATTTACTTCATCGATTTGAACAACACTGGAATACAAAAAGTGCTCAGGAAAGTGCACCGTGGCTCATGTGAGTGTGCGCGCACACTCGTTCACTCCGCTTCAAAGGTTCAGCACCGCCGCTCTCAGCTGTCGCACTGAACGCTCAGACTGAAGATCAACATGAGGATAATAATAATAAAGTTTGCAAAGTGCAAAAATGACGAAGCAGACATTCAGCATGTTGAACAGAAACAATAAAACAGTTAAAAAAACACGACCTCAGCCTTTCTCAAGGTCAAATGGCAACAAACACATTCTATGAACTCAAAGTGAAGCTCAGACACGTTGAGCTTTATGTTTTCTTTTAATTCGTTTAGCGAATCTTCAGATTTGCATATTCCAGGATGTAGACAGTGACTGTGTAGAAAACAGAAATAAGAAAGGATCTTTGGTTCTGAGGATCCAGGTGACGCTTCGCTTCCTTCAACTTCTGCTGGCAGTTGTTCAGACACAACATCCACTTGATGTTTTCTTCAAATGACACAAAAATACCAGAGGATCCTTTTGGAGGGTGGCACAGTGGCTAAGTGGGTAGAGCTGCTGCCTCTCAGAGAGAAGGTCGCTGGATCAAATCCCAACTCGGGGCCTTTCTGGGTGGAGTTTGCATGTTCTCTCCGTGCATGCGTGGGTTTTCTCCGGGTACTCCGGTTTCCTCCCACAGATCAAAAACATGCATGTTAGGCTGATTGGTAACTCTAAATTGTCCCTAGGTGTGAGTGAGAGAGTGAATGGTTGTTTGTCTCATAGAGGGGAGTGGTGGAGCAGAGGTTAGAGAAGGTGGGGCCTGTGATCAGAAAATCGCCGGTCCAACTCCCCAGACAGACAACATCAAAATGTGGGTGGGAAAGGTGAAACACCCACAGCTGCCTCCACCCTCATTTGCCCCACTCAGGACTTTTGAGTAAGGCCCTTGATCTCCACCACCTGCTCCCAAACAGGTCTCTCTTGAAAATGAGTTCTCGTGACTCAATGAGACTACCTGGATAAATAAATGTCCTGATGCTCAATAATCTAGGTAGAAAAATCTAACAAAAGTTAAGTCAGGTCCTCTGGACAGATGCAAAAAAGTCAAAAATAAATAAAAATAAAAATTGTTGAAATGTTTCATCTTTAATCCAAAAGACTTCTTAAGTCTGGGGAGCTGCAATAAACTCAGTCTTATAAGCAGCACCTTCTCATAGTGGTGTTGACATCCAAAGCTGTCCACATGATCAAGGAGGACCATCAGCCTAACGAGCACTCATTAGCACCCTGATGGCCGCTTGCTATTCACAGAGGGCTGAGCGATTCTTACAATAACAGCATTGTAAGAGGGGACAGTTGATCACGGAGGCCTCCACCCCTGTTTAATGACTGGTGGTTTCTTTTCACAAAGATGGCCTCCTTTACTCTTCTCTCAAACCATCGTTCCTCTCTGTCCAGGATGTGAACATCTTCATCCCTGAAAGAGTGACCTCTGACCTGGAGATGAGTGTAGACCTCAGAGTCCTGGCCTGATGATGCTGCTCTTCTGTGCTGGACCAAATATAATATAAAGGTGTGAGGGTGTATAAATAAAGGTTAAATAAAAATTTTAAAAGTGTCTCATTTGTCTCCATGTGTCCCTGTGATGGACTGGAGACCTGTCCAGGGTGTACTCCACCCCTCACAGAGTGATGACTGGACATAGGCATCAGTGACCCCCGTGACCTGAAAAGGAAGATGCAGTAAAGATAATGGATGGATGGATGGATGGATGGATGGATGGATGGATGGATGGATG
>NC_056500.1:34471416-34519338 GCF_014905685.2 Nematolebias whitei
TGGATGGATGGATGGATGGATGGATGGATGGATGGATGGATGGATGGGTGGATCCATTTTTTGGAATCTTATATCATGTAGAAAAGTTAGTTTTCAAAATGGCTGCATTTGTTCTGCTCAGATTTAAACTCTGTTAAAATGGTTGTTTAAAGGAAACATGTAAAAGGTAAAGCTGCTCCTCTAGCTGCGTTTTGTTGGTACTGAATTCAAAATGAACTTCTTATCTGATCTTTGGTTTAAACTTTTCTAAATATCAAGTCTCGCTGACTGTTTCCCGTGTTTGAACTGCATCTGTCAAAGCTCTGAAAAGCTAAACAGCCGACAGGTCCTGAGTTCATGCGTAGGACATTCTGCCCAGGTAGTTGGCCGGGACGTATCCTTTCTGTCCGTTGGCCTCAGCCAGCCACCACTCTTTGTTGCCCCCCAGGTCAGAGAACTTCAGGATACGAACATGCTGGTACTCCTGCAGGGACAGCTCCTGGTCACAGCGTGCGTGAAATGCGTACACCGCATAAAACTGTGGAAACAGACAGAAATCACTCAGATGATTTGAGTTCAGGCCGTGCATCCTCCAGTAACTCCAGCAGGTGGCGCTGTATACCTGCTTTCTACCTGAACCTGTCTGCCTGTTACCTCACCTATCACTGGAAGAATTCTGATGGTTACCCCACACATACCTGCTGAGCATCCGTGTCTGCTGGATCCACCAGCTGCTCCCCGCTCTCCAGCTCCAGCTGCACACTGGAGAGGGTGGAGAGGTTGGAGAGGGTGGAGCTGCTGTCGGCGGTGCTGAGGTTGATGCTGCGCAGGCTGCTGCTGCCTGACACGAACAGGCTGAGGTCATCAAAGTCCTCATCGTCCATGACCGTCTGCTGCAGCTGGGTCTGCTGAGGCTGCTGGGCCTGCTGCTCCGAGGCCCTCTGAGCCGACCTCTGCGAGTCCCTCAGGGGGTTGTACTGCTTCACGAACGTGGAGTAGACGTAGCCCTGGGCTCCTAATGTGGGCAGGAGGCATGATATGTCAACATGGACAACATCTTGTCCGAGCATCTTAAAGACTTTACATTTTATTTAAAGGACATGTGCCGTGCACAACGATTTGATTCACTGGAATGCTGCTTCAACAAACTCTGACATCTAAAAATAGCTCGAGTCTTTTCAAACAAACACGTTTATTCCTGAGATTAAGTAGTTGGTGAACTTTAGGAGGCACAACTAAGCCTGAGCATAATTAAAATAAGATTCAGATTCCTGGAAGACAGGAGTTTGAGTCACTGCAAACTTTAAATTAAGAATGACATGATTTTATTTTATTTTATTGAATTTATTCTGGTCCCTTGAAAGTGTGACGACATCTCCAGTCCACTTTGTTCTCCGTCCTGCTTGGACCAACTGTTAGCTCGTCAATCCAGCAGGGACATATTTGATTTTGAGCAGGAATCATCTGTCTGTAAATGTTTAACTGACAAATCTTTTAATTAGTTCATTTGTGACGGAGTTGACTTTTTCTGTTTTTGCTATGAACGTTCTGTAACTTGTGTGCTGCTGCCGGTCTTGGCCAGGATTCTCTTGCAAAAGAGATTTTTAATCTCAATCAGATTTTCCTGGTGAAATAAAGGTTAAATAAATAATGTTTGTTTCTCAAAACTGGAGTCGTTATCTGCAGCAGGTAAGATAATGAATATCTTCACAAGGTCTGACTGATCCCAATAGATAAATTGTATTTCCTGTGAAGATGAAGTGTGGATGCTTATTGCTGAGGAACTTGCTGAACAACAGCTGGATTTTGGTAAAACCTTGCTGAAATGTAGCTGAAACGGAGAAACGAGCCTAGGTTAGCAGAAGAAAGCAGAAAGAACACGTTTTTGGAATTAGGTTTATATACCGTAAGCAGAAATGAGCACAAACAGTAAATTAGCTTTAAAAAAGCTGAAATTAGCAAAAAATAGCTGAAAAGGTAGAAATAACTTAAATTACCATAAAGAAGTAAAGCTAGCACAATTGTGCCCAATTAGAGTGAAAGAAGCAATTATCACAAAAAAGTGGAAATTATCTGAAAAAAGCAGAAAATAAGAAAAACAGCTGAATAGTAGTTAAAAAGGCAGAAAGAAGCTTAATTACCTGAATAAATTGGAGAGATCATAATTGTGCCAAATTAGGATGAAAAAAGCAGAAATTAGCACACAAAAAAAAGCAAATTATCTGAAAAAAGCTGATTTTTGGAGAGAGAAAAAAATACCAAAAAAAGCAAAAAGAAGCTTAAATTATCAGACTGAAGTGGAGAGAACACATGTTTGCTGAATTAGGCTGAGAAAAATTTAAATGAGTGCCAAACATGTGGAATTAGATGAAAATGCTAAAATTAGCATAAAATCAGCTAAAAAGTAGCTGAAATACCTGAAAAAGTGTATAAAAATTAGCTGAAAAGAGCATAAGCTGAAATTAGCTGAAATTTGAAAGGTTTAAATTTGCACAGTGAAGCTGAAAGAAGCTGAAGCAGAACAAAATGTGGAAGAAGCAGTAAAAGGTTGTAAACAGATCTAAAGATTTGAAGGATGTAAAATGAGCTCTATTAAATTTTATGAAAAAAAAAATCGCAGGAAAGAGTTAATATTTCAAAAAGCTAAAGTTGCACCAATACCAAAAGTCCCTTAGCACCTTCCTCCTGAAATGGATCACACTAGAGTGAATGCTTCATAAACATTCACATTATTAAACAGTACAGTGGTTTAACAACAATGAAACACTTCATATATTTCCATCTTAATGACTAACATCCAGGCAGCGATTAATTTATTAAACCCAGATTTATTTAGTGACTGAAGGATGTGTTCAAGCAAAGGAAGCACATCACCGTCGGCGTATAAGAAGATTAATCCTCCCAGAGGAAAAGACGAGTCTGTGAACAGCGTTCTCCTAACTGAGACACTCAGACTGGTTTAAGATTCACATGAAACTGGTGTTGCTGTGGAGAACAGCGAGGAGCAGGAAACCAGATGAACCACTCCAAGTTCTGAAAACCCAGAGGGAAAGGCTTCGTGTTCCCAGAAACATCCCAGAGTCCTGAGCCATCAGCTGATGGTGTGAGATGTAAAGTGGAAACAGAGACAACTTGTTCCTGTTGGGCAGCAACCAGCTCCAGAGGCACAGCAGCCATGACACTGCAGCCCCCCCCGGGACTCCACCCTGACTGCTGACTGGTCAGAAAGTACCTGAGCCTCAGGGCCGTCTGCAGGTGAGCCTGATCAGGTGTTGTCTGCATGCTGAGTCAGCACTGTTGTCCTGTTTATTCTTTCTTCTTCTGGCTCTGAACCATGTCAACAGCAGCCTGATCAGGAACCGTACACGCTGACTTTTAACTTTTAAATCTTTTAGAAGTCTCAAAATGTTCAACTTATTTACAGACATTTTCTGAAAAGACAATTCAGATCAACTGATCAATGATCAGTTCAGCTCCTTTAAAACATTTTCCACTTCTTCAGGAAAGTTGCTCTATTTTTGGCTTCTTTTGCTTCATCAGCTTCTCCTTTCTGTTTTGCTGCTTAGCTTTTGGCTACGATTTATCTGAATTTAACTTTTCTTACAGCTTTGCAAATGTTAGCTTTTAGCTATGGTTTTGGACATTTGTTTTTAGCCATGCTTTTGCAGAGTTTAGCTTTAAACAAGTGTTCAGCTTGTTTTGTTTTGCTTATTTTAGCTTTCAAATATGGTTATTCTGCTTTCAGCTTATAGCAACTGTTTGAGAGCTTTAGGGTTAAGCTGTTATAGATCATTTCAGCTTTTAAGAGTGGTTTTGCTCATTTTAGCTCTTTATTTTTGGCATTTAGCTTTCAGCTATGGTTTCAGCTTCTTCCCAGCAGATTTTAATAAAGTCATTCAGCATTCACACGGCACTTACACTGAAAATTACACACACACACACAAGCAAGCACACACACACACACACAGATTTTATCTTGTATCTTTATGGGGACTTTGCATTGACTTCCATTCATTGTTAATTCATTTCTATAGCCTAACCCACCAACGACACTTGAACCTTATGGGGACCAGACTTCAAAGAGCAGTTGATCCTCACAAAGTAACATGAACAAGCACACACACACAGAGTCTTACCTCCAGTGTCCACCAGCCAGCGGCAGCTGCTGCCTGAGGGGTCGGTGTCCTCCAGCAGGGCCACCAGCTCTCCCTCCAGCAGGCTGAGGTCCAGCTCCTGGCAGCCGTTGCACTTTCTCTTCAGCTGGTACAGACGGCTCAGAGGGTATTCTGACAGCAGCCAGGCACGCTGCTCCTCCGTCTGATGCTGCACCTCCGGCACCTGTAAGAGGAGTGATGGTGTAAATAGTGTAAAGCGGGTGTGGGCTCACACACAGGTGTGTTTTCAGTAATCTGTGTTTGTGTGTGCGTGTGTGAGGGGGGGAGGTGAGGGTGAGGACATCCTGAGCAGGGTGGGCTGTTACACCTGAATATATTCAGTTCTTTAGTTTATTCCTGTTGTCAGTCAGAAATTCATTTAGCTCAATTCATGTGAATCATTAATGTTCACGTTTGTTACGTTGATTTTAATCTTTTAGGTTGTGCCACATCTTTCAAACAACTCTACTAGTTTTCACAGAAACAGTAGGACATTTTGGAAACGTAACACGTCTAACCTGGTTATATTCTATTACCCAACAACGTTAAGTCAGGTCCTCTGGACAGTTTCTTTGTGTTCAAACGTCTTGTCTTTCATCTAAAGGACTTCATCAGTCCGAGGAGCCACAACAAACTCAGTCCCATAAGTGGCTTAGTGGGCCAACCAGTTAACTGGACCCATCTTACTACCATCATACAGTATTTGATGGTGCTCAGACGGTTTCTGGAGTCCGCTCTCTCCCCTGTCGACTCCTCCGAGGCAGCATGGCCAAAGTGGTTCAAAACATCAAACGGCATTTCGACTGAGTAAGTCCTTTGGATGAAAGATGAAATGTTTAAACAAAAATAAACCGTCCAGAGGACCTGACTTATCTTTGTTGGATTGTTTACTTGGATTATTGAGCATGAACTTTGATATAATCTATTACATTCAGCTCAACTCAGTATAATTTGTATGTTTCAATTAGCTTAATTCTCTCTTAATTATTTTTAAATATTCACCAGAAGACAAAGCAGTTGTTTGAACGTCCAGCGTTCAGTTCTCAACACATTTTCTGCATGATTTGAAGAATTTAATGAAAATGAATTTACAGGGAAATCTTTTGTTCTCTGCTGCAGCTGATCATTAAAAAACTACAAATCCTTTTAGAGTAAAAGTCTGTTGTTAATTCTTTCAAACAGTCACGCTTTTTGCTCCTCATCGTCAGTCAGCTGTGTGTGTGAGATCAACGTGGTGTGAAAATACACAGGGCAGATCCCGTCCACAGAGAGACACCGTCTGCTGGCAGGAATAACGATAAAAACCTGCTTGAGTTCATCAAACTGGACCAGAACGTGTACCGGAACAACACCAGATGTGACCAGTTGTCACTTTTAGCGCTGCCACTATTTCTGTTCAGAGTAATTAGAGTAACCTCCTCAACATGATGCCTCCACCACCGTGCTTCACAGCAAGGAGGTTGATCCACAACTTGATAGTTTGAAGAACTGGGCTTGGATCATCAGGTTCCCCCTCATGATCCCAGTCTGGAGCTGGTTGCAATTAGTAGTCAAGTCACATTTATTTATATAGCACATTTAAAAGAGTAACTGTTGTCAACGTGCTTACCAAAAAAGATCACAGCGTCAAATATTAATAACAAGATATTACAGCAACATGAATAAAAGCATAAAAACATGAAATATAATGAGAAACAATGAAATACTATGAAATACTATGAAATACTATGAAATACGAGGAGCAGGAAACCACACTGAACTGTAAACTGTAGCAGCTGATGCAAGGCTTCACATTTGTGCTAAAAACTGTGACTGTTGTGTCAACATGGTGCAAATCAAAGCATGGTGCCCTAAATGGATAAAATTTGGATTGTCATGGTAAAAATAAAAAATAAAATAAAAAAATCAGTTTTAAAGTCTTTTTGTTCATCTTACTGCTGTTTTCTTGTCTCGTTGTCTCTCAAAGCTGACTTTTCTCTCGATCAGCTTCTGTGCATTGTCCTTGACGAATGTCAGGTTGTTCAGCTCATCCATGATGCTGTTCTGAACTTCAGCGATGTTGGACAGTGGAGGCTGAAAAGGCAAAGCACCACAGAGTTCAGATGGATTTCAAAAGATTAACAATGAACTTCATGTGAGTTCGCTCGCTGCTGCCACAACTAAAGAAGGCAGCAGCCGAAAAGAGAAGAAGAACGGCTTAAGGACAAATGCTAAGTGCTGAATGGCTGCTTGATGCTATTTACCTGAGGAAAACCTGAAGCTGAGTCAGTAAAGCTGAAAGAACCACAACATTAGCTAAAAGTGGCAAAACATGAGATAAAAACAAAAGGCTGATAGCAAAAAAAAGGAAAAGACTGGCTAACAGCTAAAATGGCTCATTTAAAGCTAAGAACAACCAAAGTCTAGCTAATTAATCACAGATCTGGTATTGTGCAGCACGAAGGAGAACAATGTTTCTGAAGGAACTGAAAAGATCTCCGTGCATTTTAATGGAAAACATTGTTTTTAAATAAAGTATGTTGAAAATATTTCAAAGATGCAAAAACTTCAGTTCATAGCATCCACCTCCTGAATGAGCTGGATGTGTCGTGGGTGAATGGCTAAAACTAAATGAGTATGCAGAAACAGACTGTTAACGAAGGTCAGAACAACAAAGATGTGAAGACAATAGTGTGAATGCTGACTCAGCATCCACACAGACAGCACTGTTGATGATGAGTGGGAGACTCACTGGTAGCTGCTGGACAGCTGGAGCACCAGCCGAGGCGTTAGCCATCAGCCCTTTGAGAAGGGCCACCAGACTCCCCACACAGTTAGTCAAGATCATATGAGCCGCCATGTTGAACCTCTGCAACTCCTCCACCAGCAACGCGTTCATGGCCTCATAGTCTCTCTTGGCGAGACCAGGAGGAACCTCCGAGGCTTGTGAAGTGGAGGAAGATGTGGGAAACGATGAAGATGAGTTAGAGGACGAGCGCTCGAGGCGGCTGCAGTAATCCAGCAGTTTGTCATAGCGCTTCTGCATGAGCTTCTGTGGGGCTGTGAACATGCCCTGCAGGCAGGACAGCGGGGCCAAGACCAAGCACTCCATCCTGTCCTTCTGCAGGGGAAAAGTCAAGGATGACTAAACAGCCTGCATGGGTCATAGAAAATCATTTTAAAGCTTTTCAAACAAGTGCAGCAGCACAGGTTTTACACTGTTTTAGCATTAGTCCGTATGCTAAAACTCTTCTTAAAGCTAAAAGGGTTTGTTGTTCTAGTGCAAGAGTATGCATGTAATTGATAAATAAAGGAAGACAGCAGAGTTTGGCAAGGCTACAAAACCTAAAGGGCAGGTCTAGAGACAGAAAAGGATTGCTATGTTGGACATAAGACAGGAAGTGACAGATGATTCACTGTCAGAGGGCAAATATGAAGTCAGGGAAAAGCAAGGACAGACAATAAATTAAGATGGTTCATGGAGGTAAAGGAAGACAGGGAGGCTGGACATGACGACAGGTGTGATGCAAAGTGCAACTACCAGTACATTTGTACTTACAAAGTACTTGTATGGATCATTGCTATTGTTGTGCAATGAACCATTCAGGTCGTTTTTGCTTGGGTCTGTGAGAATGTTTTCCATTTCCTTCACGTTCTGAAAAGCCACAGACACCATCTCCTGAGAATTGACAGAATATATTAAACCAATTAGAGTATGTGCTTAGAGCAGGCTTTTTAGTGTTACATAACAATTAATTTACTCCGGTAACCACAATTTTTATATTAACTCACTTTTATTTAGACCCTCACGTGTTAATTTGTAAAAAAAAAAAAAAAGGGCATGGATTGAGCTTGAAGTCCAGTCAAACAGATGGATGACAGTAAGAGTTTAATGAGCCATTCAGAAAATCTATGAGTGGCACATTCTGACAATAAACAAGGGCATCTTTAAGTATTAAGAAAAGCGTTATACAAATCAAATGTATTAAATCTCAAGGAAAGAATATAAAACTAGAAGTGAATGGGGCCTAAAATGGATCCCTGAGGTACCTCAAAATGAAGAGGTGTCACAACTGAAAAGTACCTCCCATCTGATCAGCACTTAAAATAGTTAGAAATGAAGATTTGAGCGCTCACCTGAATGTGCTGCATGTAGCAGTGGACATTCTTGGTCAGTTGTCTCACGGCTTTCTCCAAACTCCTGAACAGTTTCTCTTCTCTGTCAAACACTTCATCTCTCACCTGCAGAACAAAATGACAGCTCAGTTTAAACTGGGTTTCTTTTTATTGAGCAAACTAATCAGTCTGTTCACAATAAGGTAAGATATTTGTTACAGCTCCTTACCTGTGGCTCAACTCCAGTGAGAATCTTGAGATAACCAGCAAACCGGTCTGATTTTTTGCGGATGGAGTGGATGTTAAGTTTGTTTAGCTTGCCTCTCAGCGTTCCTTCATCTTCTGACCTCTTGTATTTCATCACTGACACACAACAGTGATACCCCATCAAATACAGATAAAAGTGCATCTGTCTTGTGTTTGACATAGACACTAAGTTCAACTAAATGTACACATTGGATTAGCAAACAACACAGATGTGCACATCGTGTGAATCAAGTCGCACCGATGTCCTTTCTCCTCTTGAACTCATTGATGTTGACGTTTATGATCTTCGTGGCGGTCAAGGCCTCCTGCAGCGGCAGAAAGTCCGGGTGGTCTTCAGGTGTGGCCTGCCACAGTTCTGCAAGGAGCAGTGGGTACTTCATGATCCGCTGGACAGGTTTGATGATCAGTGAGCCCATGTCCAACAAATTAGGCTTTCCTCTGTGGAACAACAGGGTTCCATTTTATGAAGGATAATCAATGCAAGAAATCAAATATGGTCAAAAATGTACTTTGAAAAAAAAAGTACTTACTCTTGGTCATAAATTTTTCTGCAATGAAACAGCCCCAAGAAAGATAGACAAGATTAAAGGTTTGGATTCACACAATGAAAAAGGCGTTGCATGAACGTGACAGCACTTACTTCAGAGCCAACACACATGCAGTGAAATGTTGCTTCATTTCTTCCTCTCTCTCGTAGGATTTGAGCGACGTGTTAGCATCGTCGTGGTGATAACAGTAAATCTTATACACATCTTCTAAAGCTGCCTTTGCCTGGATGAACACATCACCTTCAAATAAAATCCAGACGTAAGAATCTTGTGTTTGCCGTTAAAGAGAGTAAACAATGGCAAAAGTGGACGATGAGTCCGAACCTATAACCACAGCCTCTGCGTCCGGCTCAGCCATGGCCTCATTCAGTCTGTGAAGAAGTGCTGCCGACACCTCGCACAACGTCTCCATGTTGGTGAAGAGACGATCCACATCCACCACCTGCAAAAAGACAAGGCTCAAATCAAATCAGAAACCACCCAAAATGAACAATGAAGCTGGTTAAATCGGTTAAAGGATTGAAGGAAAAGTGTTTGTTTTTATGGTTTTCTTTACTCTGTGTATCATTTAGCTCATTAGTAAGACATGCACTCAGTTCAAAGTCAGTTCGTTACATTTTGCTGGATGATTGTTAGATACAGAAAATCAGATAATAAATCCTTTAACATGGTTGCAAATTATAATGAAGAGAGAAAAGTTTACAAATCAATGGTTTAAAAAAACATAAAACTTCCAAGTTATACTATGTGTATTTTTATGTTGAAACATTTTTTAATTAAGTTATGTCCCAATAAGAATAATTATAATATTACTAAAATGTCCCTAGGTGAGAGTGAGAGAATGAATGGTTGGTTGTCTCGTTTGTCTCTATGTGTCCCTGTGATGGACTGGAGACCTGTCCAGGGTGTCCCCCACCTCATGAACAGTGACTGCTGGATATGGACACCAGTGACCCCCACAACCCGAAAAAGAAGAAGCAGGTAAACATGATGGATGGATGGATGGATGGATGGATGGATGGATGGATGGATGGATGGATGGATGGATAATAATAATAATGATAATAATATAATAATGAATGGATGATGGATGGATAATATTGGATGGAGGGATGGAGGATAGATAATAATAATAATTTAAAAATAAATAAATAAATAAATTATAATTAAAAATAGATGGATGGATGGATGAAGATAATAGTAATAATAATAATAATAATAATAATAATAATAATAATAATAGATGATGGATGGATGAAGATAATATTAATAATATTAATAATAATATAATGATGGCTGGATGGATGATGATGATCAAGATAATAATAATGATGATAATAATAATAATAATAATAATAATAATAATAATAATAATAATATAATGGAGGGATGGATGGATTGGTGAAAATAATAATAACAATGTAATAATAGATGGATGGATGGATGGATGGATAAAAAGTATTATTATTGTTGTTGTTGTTGTTATATTTAGTTTAGTTTAGTTATATTTAGTAGTAGAAGAGTTTCACTGTCCTGTTAAAAGCAGAGGTGATCAGAGAGTGATGTGTCTCTGTTGACAACATGATGTGTTGCTGAAAACACCTCATCTAGTCATTGAAATAAAACAAACTCTTGAGTCAAAGATGGCCGTGAGCTATAAACTAAATATGAACTGGACTGGTTTCAGGTTTGTAACTAAACTTTCCATTTAGAAAACAAGAGGAGTTCTATTTGTTTAATTTATTGAACATTTGTGTGGAAAGTTTGTTGACAGCTGACGGTGTCCTCACAGCTGAACAACGGGACAGAAACTAATGTGTGAAGTTGATTTGAGAACAAAAGTATTACATTTTAACAGTGTCAGGGTGGTTTATAGTTTTTTCCAAAGGTGTCGAGCAAACCAGAGGCTGATGTGAGCGACAGGCAGCGTCGGAGGAGAATGTTCTGTGAAGAACTCTGAGGAGCATCTACCTGCAGCTTTCGTAAAGGCTGCACCACTTCTCTGACGCACAGCTCCAAGTCGGTGAGGTAGTCCTTCTCAGTCTGCACCAGCTCCTTTATCACCTTGGCCCTGTGCTTCATCTTCCTCGCACGGACCTCCTCCAGGTCCAGGATGGGGGAGGGGAGGGTGGACAGGTTGTGTGGCATCAGTTTTTCTAAAGGGGGAGAAAACAAAATCTGAAAATGAGCCTAAACTTATTAGTTCTTGTTGGATAAACATCTTCCATCTGGAGTACAGACTGTGGGTGTATTTTCTACCTTCAGACCTTTTGCTCTGTGGAATGACATTTAAAAGAAATAAACATATATCCTGCTTGATATCTGAGTAAAAGTCAGTTTTTCATCCTGATCTAATTATTTCCAAGCCAGAGCCAAAAGGCCTCACTGAACATGGCAGTCAGGCTGACTCCTGTTCTGGGCTCTGCAGTCCGTTCAGTGATGAGAGATGCTTCATCACTGCCTGATCCATGCCAAGCACCTCCTCCTCCTCCTGATGGAGGGAGAGCAAAGAAGAGGGAGACGAAGGAGGAGGAGGGAGGCTCAGGTTACCAACCTGATCCGGCTGCTGCATGCTCAGGCATCCCATCTGCTCCCACTCTGTGTCGGTGTAGTGTTAGCAAAATATCACACGACGTGCTGTTCAAATGTTCGTGAAGAATCCAGAAAGTGGATGAATGACAGTCAAAGCTAATGAACTCAGAGCTGGCTGGACCTCAGTACAGATGTGGAGCTGATGTTTGGTGTGGTAGTAACAGTCAGTCTCAACACACCCTCCAACAGATCCTGTGAGATCCTGCAGTAAACGTTGTTTTGAAGGATAACCAATGAAGACGTGGCTCTGTCTCCTCATCAGAAGATGATCTCAGTTTGTTTAAGGTGGCAGGAGACATGCGTCCCAAAACGGGCCGTCTTATTTAGATCTTATTTGGAATAAGGGAATAAGAGAAGTGGAGCAGTGCGTTCTGTTCACGGTGTGAAAGGAGACAAACTGCAGATGGGCTGGCTGCAGCTCAGCAGGACGGATGGTTCTGGTTCTGGTTCTGGCCACATGATGAATGCGAGCACCATGGTGAGCACAATGCAGGCTGTGTTCACCTGAGAGCAACTGATCTGCCTCTCCCTGCAGCAGGACCACCTCCCAACACTCAGATTCACTTCAGCATTAAACTTTCACTAAAACCTCAAACATATAAAAGTTATGAAGTGAAATGACTAATTTCTTACAAAATTCATATTTTATATAATTCATATTTTTAAATATAATTCATATCTTGATGCCAGTTTTAACACATCATGTGTTCATTAATTGACTTTTGCACCGTTTAAATCTGAAACGTGCCCTCTTCAGTTCAACTTAATTCAGTGAAAACCAGATTGTTCAAACTTTATTTTGCATAATAAACTTTATTATATAACTTTCTTGCACTAACTTGAATGTTTTTTCAGGCACAAACACAACTATTCAAATAGTAAATTAACTTACATGTGCTTTAAAGACAAGCGCAGGCCTGCAGTTTAAAAGGTGTCACATCTACTTTGTTATCCATTTCCTGCTTTTTCCTTCATTTTTTTTAACTATCTCATGTTTTAAATCCTGTTTTGGTTCCTCTTCTCTTAATTTTTCCAACAAAGACGAAGCAGAACTGACTTCAATCTTGAGTTCATACCTTTTGATCAGGTCCACTGCAGATTTCGAGCTCTGTTTTAGATCAATTATCCTCCTGTCCGGTGTTGGTTTGTAGAGCTGTTTATTAATAGTTTGCTGTCAGAACTTGCTGGTATTTTAGAGTTTCTACCAAAATAACGGTCTTTATGGCTCGGACTGCAACACAAGGTCAAAAGCTGATCATTCAACCCACGTTCTTATCTTTTGGACAGAGGTTGTCCAAATATGCCTTTGCTGACTGCAGTCAAACACCAGACCAGTTTAAAGTCGCCACAACTGTTGAGATATTTATTTTAAAAAGAACAACAACAAAAGATTTTTCTTATTTCTACAACAATCCAAGGTCATATCTGTAATGAGTACTGCAGCTCAACGCTGCTCCAAGGCTTCTATGGTGACAAAGTGAACAATCAATACCTTACCTGTTGTAGAAACATCTTTAAACAGCATCAGTTTGGGAAAAGGAAATGTTATTCTGAGTGGACTGATGAGCTAATAGCTAGTATCAGCCTGAGCAATCAGCAGCACAGATAGTGTCAAATCTCCTATTAAAGTTGCATTACAGTGATTTTTCTGTTTAGAGATTCATGAGTCTTAACAGCCTCAGGGTAGAAGCGGTTCCTCGGTCTAGTGGTTCTGCACAACCTCCTGCCTGAGGGGAGTGGGGCAAAAAGTCTGAAAACTAATTAAATAACCCCAGTAAAATATGTAACATTCAGATGAAAAGATGTGCAGTCTGAAGGGACATGATGATGAATTACCATTTTTATGAGTGACTCTCAGCTACTACCACATCAGATTTTACTTAATTACTTTCTTAGAGTTTTATTAAAATCCGTCTGGTGGTTCAGAAACAAGCAACAATGTTACCACCCACCATTTGCCTTTTGGTGGAAGGCAAATTTAGATAAAAATGCTTGAAAGTATTTAATTTTTGACCTGAGTTAAACACAAGGAGAGGTCTTGAAACAAATTAAAGACAGAGAGACCTTTCTCGGAGTGGAGAAACACTTGTATTTCTTTCAGCTTTATTTATCCAGGTTAGTCAGTTGAGAAATTGTTTTCATATATAAGTAGAGAAGTTGCATTTCCTGTGAAAGTGCAGTGTGAATGTTTATTGCTGAAGAACTTGCTGAAAAACAGCTGAAATTGGCTCAAATACATGCTGAAATGAAAGAAAAAGCATAAATTACCAAAAGAAAGCAGATTGAACACATATTTGCTGAATTAGATTTAAATTATCAGAAATGAGCACAAAAATGAGGAAATTAGATAAAAAGGCTGAAATTAGTAAAAAAAAAAATTTAAATATTAAATAACGGAACAGTATTTGAAAAAACTACCAGAAGGAAGTGAAAAGAGCTGAAATGATCTATAAAAAAGAAAAAAAAGTGGAATTAGCTGAAAAGGCTAAAATTTGCATAAAACAGCTAAATAGTAGCTGAAATAGCAGAAAAAGCTGAAACTAGCAGAAACAACTGAAAGGAGCATAACAAGCTTAAATTGGCATCAAAAGTTAATTAGGCTGAAAGTACTAGAAATTACCAAGAAAAACTTGAATTAATCTCAAAACAGCTGAAATTGGCTGCAAAATGCTAAAAGTTAACTGAAAATGTATAACAAGATTACATTACCAGAATAAAGTAGAAAGAACACGTTTGCCCAATTAGGCTGAAAGAAGTGAAATTAGCACAAAAAAGTGGAAATTATCTAACCCTCCCAAAAAAAACCCCCTGAAATTAGCAAAGAAAAACAGGCGAAAAGTAGCTAAAAAGGCAGAAAGAAACTTAAATTACCAGAAGGAAGTGGAGAGAGCACATTTTTGCTGATTTAGGCTGAAAATGGTTGAAATGCATGCCAAAAAATGTGCAATTAACTGAAAAAGCTAAAATTGCATAAAACAGCTGAAGTAGCTGAAATAGCAGAAAAAGCTGAAACTTGCAGACTGAAGCTGAAAGAAGCTGAACAAGCTGCAGAAAGAAGTTAGAAGAAGCACAAAACTGTTGCAGTTAGCAGAAAGTAGCTGGACACAAGTTTAATTTTGCAGAAAGAAGCCGAAAGAAACTGAAGCAGAACAAAATGTGAAAGGAGCAGTAAAAGGTTATAAACAGATCTAAAGATTTGAAGGATGTAAAATGAGCTCAATTTATTTCCTATGAGAAAAAAGCGTCAGAAAAGGCTAAATATTTGGAAAAAGCTACAGGTGCACCAATACCAAAAGTCATAGCAGGATTGTCCTGAATGAGTTGAACGTTTTGATTTATGATTTGTTGAAATAGCACAAAAATTGTGGAATGAGAAAGATGCTGAAAAATGTAGAGAAGAAAAATGGATCACAATAGAGTGAATGCTTCATGAACATTCACGCTATAATGATTTGTGTGTGTGTGTGTGTGGGATGTGTTAGTAAATGATTGTCTGAACTGTTTCAGATTTGAGCTGCAGTAAATGTTGGACGAGCTGCTGTCACGTTGCCATGACTCTATGAGTTAGGAAGAGAATAAAACCTGTTTGACGAGCAGATGAGAACACGGCGTGCGGGGCTGCAGCTCATATGTTTCCTCCTTCAGTGAAGTCATCGTTGTGTCAATATTTGCATCGGTAATACCCGTGTAAATATGAAATAGTGCTCATCAGGTGAGAGGGAGGACAACAGTTTACTGACAACAGCTGTGTGTGTTATGATCAACTCTCTGTGCCCGTCGTCATACAGGCACCACGGGAAAATAGAAAGTGCAGAAGGAGCAGAGAGTTTGAGGTAAACAGAGCTGCTGCTGCTGATGAAGCAAACGTGTGGAAATGATCTTCAAAAACCTACTGAGGAGGAACTTTAACTCTTGCTTTTTGTAACTTTTACACTTCATTTACTTTCTTCACAGAAATCAGTTCCTTCAGTGCATCGTCCTTTTTGAAATCAGCTTCAGGATATTGGTCATACAAGGGGTGTCAAACCCACTTATAAATGGGGGCCAAAATTAAAACCTTTTTCAAACTAAGGGCCGGTTTCAGAATCTACATTAACTCAAGTTTGATACCAAACATCTTTTTTAGTTGTAGGTTCCCTCAACAAGAGTTTGATTGGTCTCATTTGATGTTCTCTGTTGCACATTTGACATCATCATCAAAGATTACTGAAAAAATTCAAGTGAAAAAGTATTTTACATTTAAAATAACATCTTGGGGGGCCAGATAAGATGTCAACAAGGGCCACATTTGGCCCCCGGGCCTTGAGTTTGACACATATGGGTTATACCGTAAAATCGTCTTCATATGATACTTGTAGCTATCATTCGGCTTCTTTTAGCATTTAGCTAACATTTTGCATCTTTTAGCTTTAGCCTAGCGTTTTACTACATTTGGCCAGCCTTTTGCTACCCTTGTCTTTTAGCTGGTGTTTTCCTAATTCCAGTGCCGGGCCTCTGTTCTCCCCCAGCCCTCAGCAGTCGTGCTGCATTTTCACAGGAAACACTTTTTCCATGTCAAGTGGATTGTTGACGATGAGGAAGGTGAGGAACAGGAGTCACAGGAAAGCCAACATACTTTGGAGCTTTCATGGTTTAAATACCCCCCCCATGATGTCATGATGCCTGAAGTGCAGCATTCCCGCTCCCTGAGTGCACTCGAGGACTGGACAGGTACAGCCAGTTTGTCACACATATGAATGTGTGTTAAAATGAACAAACTGTGTCAGCAATTATTGTCATTCCTTTCTTTTTACGACCCATTTCTTTTATAATCAGCTCTTTCTTCATGGATATGTTACTCAGTTTCCCTGTGACACTAGTTCTACTCCTTCTTCTAACACCGGCACAAAATGTTCTGAAGTTCTTTTCCCACATGTTTGTGCCATCTCCGTCTTGTTTACCCGCCGGTCCGGTGCACTTTTAAAGGGCCTCTCCTCTGAGCCTGAGTTTGGGGCCCAGTTTGCATATGTGGCTTCATCCCCTGAGGGAGGAACCAACTCTACAGTAACACACCAGGTGACCGGTGCAGACTGGCACACACTGTTCCCCTGAAGACACACACCTGCTGCACTCACAGCCCGTCAGCTGGTGACGCTCTACGTTCTCCTTGTGTTGGAAAGAAGTTGAGCTCGTTTGTTGAACCGAGTGTCGGCTTATCGTGTGTTTCAGTTGTTGCCATAGCTTTGACACCTGGGAACATCATTAGCTGCTGTACCTTTAAGTTTGGCGCTGTACTCCGTCTTATCAGACTGGCTCCTCCTCACCAGCGTCCCCAGGTTGATGTCACCTTTGGCCATGTCTTCAGCTACAATAGTGTCCGTCTTCCTCCTCTCCAGGTAGCGAATGAACATGGGACGGTTCCTCCTTTTTATCACTTTCTCCTTCTCCTTCTCGGTCCCGCTGCCCTCCTTGGGATCCATGGTGCTCCTCCTGTGCTCTCAGGTTGATGAAGGAGAAAAGAAGTGAAGAAAGAGAAAGAGGGACAGAGAGAGAGAGAGAGAGAAAGCCTGGGAAGTGCAACAGGTGTACTATTCACTGTACCCTGACTGCAGCTCTGTACAGGTAGCACAGCTCCTCCCTGAGTCTACCTGTCATGGAGGCCACACCCCTCACTGCTCTGCTCTGCTTTCTTCCCTTCAGGCCATCTCACCTGTCCTACAAAAGGAAGTGATGCCTCTGAATTGATAAAGTCTGACACTCATTGTCTCTTAAACTAGATAAGTGTCCTGGGAAGCATCGAGCTCTCACAGACGTGCAGCCTGACAGGAAGTAAAAGCAGGTAGTCATGCAAATGTCCTGGCTGTAAATCAAGACACGCAGCACCGAATGAGTGCATTTACGAATATTTCACACACGTGCCACAAACAGGCTCACCAAGCCTCACATAAACTAATTAAATGGGCAGATTAATAGAAAAGTCAGATCAGATCATTCGGTGTGTTCTGGATCTTCCTGCTGCAGTTCTTCCAGGTTACAAGGAAGACTTTGGACCTGAATGTACCCCAGCAAGAAGTAGTCCACCTGCAGGAGGCGTGACCAAACAGGGTCTGGACTGATCAGACAAACCTACTGGGCCATCAGCAGGGACCCGGGTCACTAATGTGCCATTAAAGGTTCACCCTGGATAATCCTCAAGTATTACTCATCCAACAACAATCTCATGTTTCAGGATGGTCCAAACCCATTAAATCTAAAACTCACTGGATGGTCCATCCATCCATCCATCCATTATCTTTTACCCGCTTATTCCATTTTGGGTCACGGGGGTCGCCGGTGCCCATGTCCAGCAATCACTGTGCGAGGGGCGGGGTACACCCTGGACAGGTCTCCAGTCCATCACAGGGCCACATAGAGACAAACGAGACAAACAACCATTCACTCTCTCACTCACACCTAGGGACAATTTAGAGTTACCAATCAGTCTAACATGCATGTTTTTGGACTGTGGGAGGAAACCGGAGCACACGGAGAAAACCCACACATGCACGGAGAGAACATGCAAACTCCACCCAGAAGGCCCCTGGACCGGGGTTTGAACCAAGGACCTGCTCACTGAGAGGCAGCAGCTCTACCAGTTGTGCCACCGTATTGCCCTGGGCCAAACCCAATTAGATCTAAAACTCACCGGATGGTCCAAACCCAATTAGATCTAAAACTCACAGGATGGTACACCCTCACATAGATCTCTCTAACCAGTGAGCTGATCTACTTTATTGAACCCGGTCAATCTTTTATGGTCCAGTTTGGTAAATCTTCTCAGTCTTGAACAGATTCAAGATGACTATATCAAAGAGACGCGTGCGCTGAATATTTTTGATAACGCAACTTTTTATGGCAGCTGTTCTGTTTGAACAGAGACTGACACTCAGAAAGGCCATCAAGGTATGTAGAATGGGGGTTTGTTCAGGATCTCACAAACACACGGACTTTGATCTCAGGATGGATTGAAGAGATTTAAAAAAAAGAAAACGAGAAAGAAAAGATAGCCTTTGACGAAGCTGCTGAATGGATCAGAAGTTGTAGCTTCAAACTGTGGACAAACCTGATTTACACTATTTTAACAGAACAAAACCCAACCATGACTACACGTCTACGAGCGAGTTCACTGAGCAAATACAAAGACTGTATTTAACTTTATCCTGAGCAATTAAACGCTGCAACAAAAGAATAGTTTCTGTTGCCTGTATACACTGTACTGCAGTCTCAAAATCACAATGTTAATTTAGAAATAAAATAGTATGGATCAAAACAAAGTCTTGCGAAAACTCAAGCGGACCAGCGTAGAAATGAAAATGGGAAGGATGTGTTGAAATGAGTCGCAAACCTTTTTATTTTTACATTCGAAACATACCAATGTCATGATCGCAGTGTTATCAATATAGCCAGGATACTTTCCTCAACGTTTGGCACCAACGGGACGTTTTAAAGCCAGAGCTCTGCTCTCTCAAACACAAATGTTGGCACTTTTATGCAAATTTGGCAGCTTGCATCAACCACAGACTTAAGCTGTAGGAAAGACAAATATGTAACTCTGACTCATTTCCTGGACCTTCAAGGATCACAAGCTCACATGATGTTGACTAATTGATAGATAAGTGTAATTAATACAGAAAGATGGATGTAAAGTGCATTACTCAAGTGGAGACTTATTGAGGTTTTTAGCTTCCATGGCCTGTTTTTAGTGTCCAGGTATTTCAGTTCAAATACCGTTTATCTTGAAGATACATTTGATTAAATGACCCAGTTTTTATTTTAATGTGTCTTATCATGTAGCTTCCTGCACCTGTGCCATCAAACAGGCCCAACATTACATTTACATTTTTAAATTAAACTTGCTGTGAAGATTAAAAATGACCATGAATGTTTTCCTGTTGTGAACAGTTATTTTAACTGTAGAATGATACTTTTCCAGTTTCCAAATATGTAGCAACCATTACTTGTCCATAACCATTGCTGATGTCTTTCCTTCTTGGAAGCCAAGAGTAAACAAGTCTTGTGGAAAAAAGAAAAAACAACAACAATAAGAGTGTGAAACTGTTGTTTTGTGTTGAAAACAGAGTAAACAAACAGGAACATGTTGTAGTTTGCATTTATTTTATAAAAGTTGTATTTAATTAAACTTCAGTCAAGCCCACCTAAATTCTCCTTTCACTCATTTCTGCGTACATCACAGTTGGTACCTGAATGCATCACACCTGCAAACTTTCATAACTTTTGCTTTTTTTAGAGAAGCTTAAACCTACTCTGATGATCTGAGAAAGGTCAGGACACGTTTTATTTTCCACAGTCTGCTTCTGCAGTTGGCTTAATTTTTGTTCATTAAATAACAATGCAGCATAATATCTCATGTGATGTTGACTGTCTGTGTTTAAATAGAGCTGGTTTTAAATATATCACAATTACTATATTTTGTACTCTTGAAAATAATACTCAAACTTTAGGTAAATACCGTTTTTAGATTTAGTATATTACATTTTAACAATAATCCCAAATACAATTTGGTATGTTGTAATTTTTTTCTCTCCATGATTATGACCTTGACATGAGAACAATTTGTACATGTGCCTTTTACTTTGAAAAATCCTGACCGGAACTTTTGGTTTCGTTGGGCGGAAGTGGACAGGAAGCCGGAAGCGACAGAGAGAGAGAGGAGTCAAGTGATGAGACCACTGCTGCTGCACGCCTCACTGAGTTGCCTGGTGCCGGCTCTGACCCGGTTTTCTGCTTCTTGTAATAAAGTCTTCGCACAAGCAGCAGCTGCGCCACATCTGTATTATTGCAGAAAAACGATGCATTATCAAACGGAGCAGAGAGGACAACCCAATTCCTCCGACTACCGCCTTTACTTTAGTAAGTGAACGTAACGCTCACGCTGGAGGGGAACGTCCCAATTTAATTTAATAATTTAAATGGCGCTAACAAGTAAACAAATACAGCTGCTTTTCACAGTAGTTAACCGTCCTTACATGGTGTTACTTCCGGTGTAGTAGTCACGTGGTATGTAATGCAAAAAATGTCAGTAAAATTAAAACGTGGGAATAATTAATTCTTTTCACGTTTATCCGGTTGTTTACAGCTTTTTTTGGAAACTGGCTGATTTTTTTAAGGCCTTTATTTTCTTACATATTGTGTTTTTTTTTTGTGAGTTTTATGTAATTTAATGATTCTTGTAGTTATACATGTTTTTATTGGACACACTTCACACTCAAAAGGTTTGTGTTCATTTATCATTGAAAGGACCATAAAATAACAGTGTCGCTGCTTTAATAGTAGACTTTTTTTTTTTTAATGAAAGCAGCACATTACTACGCAGAGTGTAAATATTTACTGTAAACAGTCTGGAGCTTTGTTGAGAAATGTGTTTGTCATCTTATTTTAGAAACCTCTGATGGGAAATACATTTCCCCGTTCCATGATATTCCACTGATAGCAGCGTCAGACCCGGTAAGTCCTGAACAGATTTAACGGAAACCCAAAGTTCAAATTACAAATCTGAATAATTATTTTCTTCTAACAGGACGATGACGTTCCAGCTAAGAAACTCAAGAGTGAGAGTGAGGTACCAGCTGCTTCAAAGTCCGTTTCACCCCCTAAAACGATTCTTGTCAACGTTTGTTTTTGTTGATGTTGTCCTTCAGGTGCTTTACAACATGGTGGTGGAGGTACCTCGATGGTCAAATGCTAAAATGGAGGTGAGTAAAGAACCCATGTACTCATCTGGACGAAGGATTCATAATATTTGTTTCTTGATTATACTCTTGATTTTCCAAAAGTATCGTTCCTTTGTTTACATGCCGTAAACACACTGTTCCTATACTGTAAATATATTTCCGAGTTCACTTTATGATCACACGTTTTCCTGGAGCACATTTGTAATGTTTGTTCAGTTTATAATTAAATAGCATAAATATCTCTTGTTTCTTTTTATGATCAAATTGCTTTAGATTCATGTAATTGACGATTCTCAGCTCCCTGCAGGACAGGTCATGAAATGTCACTTTCAATGAAACCAAAGTAATTTGTCCCTTAAGTTTAATTAAGTTGTTTAATGTCACTGATGTTAGAAAACAGGAATGCAGTAATCGTGAGTTTTTACCTGTAATAAGTGGACTACCTGCCGTTTTAAACAATTTAAACGTTGCGCTGCAACAAAGAGACCGTCTTTTTTTTTTTTTTTACTTTTAAGGCTTGCTTTGGTACAAATATGTGTATTTGTTGTGTCTCAGTATATTGACCAAAGTGCTGTTTGTCAGACAAACATTAAACTTGGCACCAACATCCCAGTAGCAAATTAATTCATTTAACTACACAAACGGCACCAGTCTTCAACATCTGGAGGAGCAACAAATTGGTCCGAGACAAAACTTATGTTGTAAAATACGACTTACTCACAATTTAGAAAAGTATTTATACAAAATAATAATTTTAACATTCCTTTTAATGATTGCGTAAAAGCTTAAAATAAGTTTTTAAATTCCTAAACATTGTATGTTCCGATATATAATGTTAACGGACTTTTTATGTACTTGAATGTTTCTGTTCAGTGTCCTGAGACGACTTCTGTTGTGACTTGGCCCTTTATATAAATAAACTGGATTGAATTGTTCCCAGATTGCAACAAAGGAAGCTCTGAACCCCATCAAACAAGACGTGAAGAAAGGCAAGCTCAGATATGTGGCCAACATCTTCCCACATAAAGGCTACATCTGGAACTACGGTGCGCTCCCGCAGGTCAGGACGGGACACACCTGTCTCAGATTTATGGCATGGGGGGAGTCTTTGTTGTAAAAGGTAGAATTCACTAATTATTCATCTGTACTCTTCCTTTTAATGTGTGGTGTTACTTCCCTAACATGAAAACTATAATAACTGGTAAAATACACAGTTTTAATGTTTAAAATTTGATTACTTTAATCTGTGATTCAACAAAACACTAAATATGCATCTTTCACTGCCAGATGTTTACCAGATCATTTGTAATAAACGAGTAAAATCAGCAGAGTCATGTTTTGTTGCCAACAATAACGAGTTGTTTGTTTACATCCGAGTAAACTTCAGACGTCTCATCAGATACTGAATCAGTAAAATAACCTCTGGATGTAAACAAAGTCAGACAAGTGGAAATCTAAAAGTAAAAAAAAAAAAAAAATTCTTAAAAAAAAATCTAATCAGTGAGGACGAGAGTGGACAGACGTCCTCATGTGAGGGGAAATCCAGCGTTGAAGCTAAAGTTAGAATCATAAACTGAGCTGCGAAGAGATGATCTGAACCACTAATCCCATAATTTACTTGTAAACAAAGGGGAGGAATATTTGTTGTTTTTACAAAAAGCCATACAAAAATCTTGTTAGAAGCATAAACATTCAAATCAAAAACACAAACTGCATTTTGACACCTTTCATGTCATTTCATCATCTCCATCACTGACGGACAGTTAACCCCACCTTTTTATTTTAAAGGTTTAATTAAAACACATTAATTAAGACAAGACTGTTTATGTGCGTTTTAATATTGGTCCATTTTTTTTCTCCAGAAATGTTGAACTTCTTGTGTGCTTTTGAACTCTTTCTCGGTGAAGACATGGGAGGACCCAAACTGCGAGGACGAAGAGACAAACTGCTGCGGGGACAACGATCCGATTGATGTTTGTGACATCGGCACTCAGGTACAACGTCCATCACAACTCCACGCTTCTCTGTCTGAATTCAGCTGCTCATATTTGGTCCTGATCCGTTCCTCAGGTGTGCTGTCCGGGTCAAGTGATCCAGGTGAAAGTGCTGGGCATCCTGGCAATGATTGACGAGGGAGAGATGGACTGGAAGGTCATCGCCATCAACGCTAAAGACCCTGATGCTGCAAAGCTGAACTGTGGGTGTTCCATTCACCATGAATCTGAGTCAAAACTTTCCATTTGCAGTCTTGACACAAGTCTTCTCAGAAGTTATTGCCACCTAAATCTGTATTTTAAACCATATGCTTGACCAAAACAACCTGGAGTAAAAAAAACAGTGCAAATATGAGATGAGATTATGGTTTTCCTGGCCCGTAACAACTCTTAATCTCATCCCAACCCCATGAAGGAACTATAAAACGGTTGGACTTTATGGAGTTTCTGTGCATCATTAAACATCCCATGGAGTTTTTATTGTCAACATGGTTTTGTTTATATTTATGGAACAGATTCTGTGTTTAAAGCCGTTCTTGGTTAGTTTTTTTTCCATTGTGGCTGTTTCTTAGTATTTCAGATCTGGTTTAATCCAAACTGTCCTTAAAGGTTTATACATCAAGTGCAAATTTAAAGATGATTATATATTTTGATCCCTAGTTTCTTCATTTAAACATTTCTTTATCCGGTCAGGCATAGAGGATGTCAGAACGACCCGTCCGGGTCACTTGGAGGCCACCGTTGACTGGTTCAGGAAGTATAAAGTGCCCGATGGAAAACCTGAGAACCAGTTTGGGTTCAATGGACAGTTCAAAGACAAGGTGAGTTTCCATAAAAATGAAACCCAAAACCTGACAGCAGGTGGTCCCAGTCCACGGTGTAGCTGTTCGTTGGGACTAAAACTGAATGAGCTGCGATTATTTAGTTGAAAAATCAAACCAGTTGCTCTCTGCTGACAGGACTTTGCAGTCCAGATCATTAACTCCACCCACAAGCACTGGAAAGCCCTGGTACAGAAACAAACCAACGCTGGAGGCATTGAGTGGTAAAAGAACTAAAAACTTCTGCTGCCTGTTTGATCTGGTTTCTAGTAGGAAACTGACTTCTTGTTTGTCATTCAGTAAAAACTTGTCCTGCTGCGACAGCCCCTTCACATGTGATGAAGATGAGGCCAGAGGAGTTGTCCACTCGGTCAGAACTTTTCCTACAAACACAGCTCTGATTCCTATCATCAAAGAATTACAGTAACAATAATTAATGTATTTTTTTCAGGCTCCTGTTGTTGGCAGTGCCCAGCCCGTGTCACCAGGAGGTAAACACACATTGATTAAAGCATGAAGATGACTTTCATCATATTTTAATGCTTTTATATGTTTCTCTGAACTGTCCCCAGTGGACAAGTGGCATTTCGTGTGAAGCTGTCAGCGTTCCTGTCAGGACGTCTCAACGTCGGAGGAAAGGCCTGTTGGTGCTGCTGGCGGGTTTATTTTTATTACAAACTGTATCGAAGAACAAAACCCCGACACACACAGACTGTCAGCGGATAGCTCTATTAACGTTGGACAGGAGGGACAGTAAGGCAGGACACCTGAAATCAGGTTCGTCCTGCAGCTACAAACTGTTCGTCCAACCCGTTTCTGCTGTTTGGTGAAATAAAAACATTTTGAACATATTCTGTCCCATTTTATCTGTTCTTGGACAAACGACTTCAACATATAGGCTATCGTAAACAATGACTCAGAATAAGACGTGAAAGTGTTTTAAATAAATATAAGTTTTATTAAAAAAAAAAAAAACAACACCCACATATAAGCAACATCAGGAATGATACAATAAACAGTTTTCAGATCACCTGCATCCAGTACATTACAATACTTATAGTATTCACACCGTCCTTTATTCTTTTTTTAGCATACCAGACAGAGAGAACTTAAGCCCTAAACAGAAACTTTTTTAGTTTTTAATCGAGCGTTAGTGTCTAACTGAGCCTAACCTTGGAGCTGAGTGCAGGAAATGCACACGTTGAGTCAGAGGAGGTCATTCAAGTAAGGCTGAAGCATCTTCAAGTATGGCTATGCTTTTAACCCGCTTTCCTATGACAGCCTGCTACTGTAGCTGGGTCCTGTACAAGCAAATTCATTTTATATCATGTAGGTGTATTTTACAAAACGAGATCATCTAATGACTGAGCTACCATAAGTCTAGAACTGTTAACAGAGAGTGGATATTTACAGAAACATTCCCAGTATTCCAGCTAATATCTCTGTTAATTTGGAAAACTAAAGTTTTTTTTTTAGTTATAAAGACGACAGTTGAAAAGCCATGGGCCAATTAAACAAAACAAGAGCCTAACATGAATATCAAACAATGAGTTATACTCCCGCAATACAAATTCTTGGTATGTACAATGTAACATAATTTATATTTTTTAAATAAAACCTTTTGCTATTTTTTTTTTTAATTACAAACTTCCTATAAAAGAACTGAAGTGCTTTCATAAAGTTAATATGTGAAGGAAATGGCGTGTCGTTACATGAATTTGATGATTTCTGTTATCAATTAAATGGAATAGAAGGAGATAATGAACTGCTTAGTGGCTACAAATAAATTGGACTATACACGGTCACAAAGACATACAGCTACAGTCCTCACCTCAAACAGATTAACTTAGTTCATATTCCCTTTAACTCGACTCAGTGCATATTTGTTCCAACTACATTTGAAAGAGCATCCTCAACACAAGTAAAAAATAAAAAAAAAACGACAGCATCTTTTCCCCACAAAATCCCAATTTCCTGCGTGAATTAAATGAAACGAGAACGTTTTAGGGATTCAGGATGCAAAGATGAGGCCCTGAATGTGAAAAACACTAAACCATGAATGCAGCTTCAGAAGATGCACATCAAATTAGTTGACCATGTCCCTGATTTTACAGTAATATCAAAGTTCAAGTAGTACTTTCATTGCAAACTGAAAGTAAAAATGTGAACTTTTATGCCTTTTGGTGGCTGAAACTTCAACTGTTAATATTTTGAAAGTAATTTACACATGCGAAAAGATCTGTAAAAACAAAAGTCCTATTGTCCAGCTGGTTTTGAGGTATATGATATGGGTGTACTATACATTATTTATAAGCCTTTTGACTGCCCAAAGAGTCTCTTTAATAGTATGTTTTTAGTAGGCTGAGTAGCACCACGTGAAATAATCAGCTGAAACTCAAAGAAGTACAACATAAAATCTCTAAATCCATCATGAGAATTAATTTACTGTACAAATCTCCCCTCGTTATCTCTGTTAGATTACATTAGTAAAATATGGCAGAACAAGCCAGCTGCCCTCTGAACCTGACACTGAGCTTACCCTGTTTTATGTCTCTCAGTGTATTAAAATCACAATATTTGAGCACTACAGACATAAAACTACAAGAAGTATTCACAAGGCAAGGTGTTCTGAGAACCTGCTGTAAGGAACTGTCAAAAATGTTGCTGACAAAGTAAACCAGGTCAAATACAACCTTTTTTTTTTTTGTTTGTTTCATAATATCTAAAAATGCACCGTACGAATGGCTCAATGTTACAGTAAAACAGCATCTGCATAAGTGATAAAAGCACCAACATAATGACAGTTTTATAAAATGACGTTTTGAGTACTTAAAACATTGTCATGGATTGGAAATACAAAACCTTTAAAAAAAAAAAATTATAACCTGATTTTTTTTTTTTTTTAATTATTACAAACATTTGTTTTTACGGTTCAAAAAGTGCTTCAGGAAACACCGACTTTTCCACAGCTCTGATGCTCATGACAGAACAGACATGATAGTGTCGGTGTCCTGTCCACTGAAGTTAAACGAGTGTCACTCCTAGAGTGTATTATGGTTTTAATGTAAAGGTATTTAAACTGAAATAAATGGTAGAAGCACCGACTTTAGCACCATGACTGTTGTTGCCTACAAAGTCAGTGTTTTTTTTTTGTTTTTGTTTTTCAAAATATCCAAAGTTTTGTAAGAAAAATGAAATCGCAACAAAGGAAACTTTGTTTCCAGCTAAAATAGATCTTCATCAATAAAACTGAAAGCACCACAGATTTTTTTTTTTTGTATGTTGCAAAAGTTGCTAATTTGAAAAAATACATCCTTTGTAGGTTTAACAAGTAAAGCTTGGCTGTGAAAGAAGTGTAAGACGTGATGTAAGAAGTTCTTTCTGTCCCATCACAGGTCTATGTTTGACTATGTAAGGGCTGTTGATGGGGCTCTGATGGACGTGGTCAGGGGAAGGGGTTGTTTTCTACACAAACTGGTTGTAAGGCCCTGTGACCTTGGTGAATGCGTATGGGGTTGTTATGGCATATGTGTTAGTTGTGCATGATGAGGATCCTTCCATGAGTGCCTTAATAAAACGCTTGTACGGAGGTTCTCCAGTGGTCTCTGATGATTCAGAATGCTCACGCTTCACCCCCTTTTTACTGCCCTTGCTGGGGGTCCCCTCACCACCATTCCTTTCTGCCTCTTCCTCTTTCTCTCGAGCCTTCTCTGCCATCTTAGCTTCCCACATTGCCAACCCATGCTTTGCCTCATTCAGATTCTTATGCTGGTAGAAGACTAAGGAGATGCGTGTTGGGTGGTTTCGATCTGGATTTTTAAGAGGTGTTGTAGCATGGAGCTCCCGTTTTGCACACTCAATGAGGACTGAGCCATGACTTGGTGCCACAGCAACACCACCGATGTCAGGATCTAAGAAATTGTGCTCATTGTCTGACCACATCTCGGGCTTTTGTGGAGTTGTTGGCGTTTGTGGCATTCCAGGCTCCTGCTTAATAATGGAGCTCAAAACTCCCCCGTTAGGCTGACCAAGACCTGATTGCATTTCAGGGTTTAAACACCCAGTACTAAGATGAGCGGAGAGCATTTGTGGGCCAGGCATACCCGTCTCTGTCTTGATTTGCATATGGAAAGGAGCTTGGCCCGGGGTTAAGACATGTGGGCTCGGTTGCAGATATGGATTGGGGTATTCTCCAAACTGATTACCTTTGCTTACAGCAAGTGTGTAATCAATGCCTCCATGGGCAGAGGGTGCTCTTAAGAGGGGGTCAATAAACTGAGTCCTGTTAGGACCACCTGGGCCATAATGTGTCATGGGGTGAGTTGGTCGTATGGCATTGTAGCCGTTAACTTGTAAACCTGTTTCACTGTAACTTGGTGGATAATTGACATCAAAACGATGTACACCATACTGTTGCTCTGAGTACAGTGTTGTTTGCTGTTGTCCATACATATCTGGGTGCTTTTGGCTTGAAGCATAGAGTGGATGGAAGTTGTCACTGGGCATTCCCCCATTACACTGATGGCTTGGGTATGGATGATTTGACCCATTCATGTAGGAGTTTGGTACATGGAACGTAGAAAGGTAAGGGTTAGCTGGTGAAGGTGGCTGAGGGTTAAACATGCCTGGCTTGGAAGTGCTTGGAAAAGGTCCAGAATGGTTAGAAAACCTTGCAACTGCTGCATTTGTTGGGGCAGGGAATGGAGGAAATATGCTCTTGTGCTGCTGTTGTTGTATTTGTTGTGACTGAGCCCCAAGAGGGCAACCTGATTGAAGGGTTGGTCCTACAGCACCTATAAAACAAAATCCAGTAATTGATCATTCTTTACCAATCCATTGTTCTTGTTTATGTTTTGCCTTAGGTGCTCATAAAGACGTTAACAAAACTAAAATACAATTTGTAAAGCACAGCTTTAAAAGGTTACTGTACCTGCCAATAGAGTGCTTGGAGCAGTATTCTCATAAGTGCCTGCTTTTGACTTGGCCTGGAGAGCCTTTTCTGCCTTATCATTAGAGCTTTCCAGCATGGCATTCTTGTTGGCGGATGCCTTTTTTGCATCCAGCTTCTTCTGCCGGCAAGACTTGGCGGGCTCTGCAAGCATGCGCACCTGGCGACGGAAGGCACTGAGGACTTGGATGGCCCCTGCCTTTATTTTTTCCTGCTGGCCCTCCTCACTTCCAAATTCATCAGTGTTAGAGGGCTTATAAAGAGGTAAGACATGAAGCTGCTCATCCTCTGGTATCTTTCCAATTTCTCGATTATCTTCTCTTGTTAATGTACAAACCTGGAAAAGGAAGTGAATACTGTTTTAAGGCATAGGGTTGATAGTAAACACCTAGTCTATTTATACCATTTTGTTTATTGTTCATTGTACTGTTGTGCAATTTGAGTGTCTCTCAATCACTTCCATTCCTGAATGAAAAGTCATTCATATAGCAGTAGTGCAGTCAGTCAACATGGCTAAACTGTCTACATGATTTTCATAGAATTATTTGAGTTTTTTTAAATGAGCTGTATAAAACAGAAAACTGCTGTCTCAAATGTCATTATAGCAAAGTCAAAATTTTACTTAAAGACAGATTTCACCTGGGTCTGCTTTATTTTTATGAAGAAAGGGAAAGAATAAGAAAAAATGCTTATTTTCAATGTTCAGCTTACCACAGTGCTGCCACCCTGCATGTTGTGGACGTCTCTGTGAGCATGGGCACAAAAGTCCATACAAGCAGTGACCCCCGAGAATGGACGACCCTCCATGTGTCCCAAACGACAATCTGGTGCTCTATGCTCATATTCTACCTGTGACCAGAAAAAAACAAGGCATAAACAAACTGAAAAGTTCACTAAATTCTGTGTCACCAACAGGGGTGGAAGTAATGAATTACAAATACATAACTGTAATTAAGTAGATTTTTTGGGGTACTTGTACTTTTATGTCTATTTCTTTCCAGTGTAATTTTATGCACACTTGAATACAATTTAGACCATGTAATCTACTTTTCTACTTTTAAAATCATAAGTTGCTACTGAGTACGACCACAATTTGAATTATAATTTAAACATTGCGAATGTACCAATTACCTATGACGTAAGTAAAAAACAACTCCATAGAGTAGAGAGTCATTTATGGACAGAAGATTTGGAGAAAATCCAAAATGGAGACAGAGGACAACACTGTCAACAGAGAAAATGATGAGGTAAAGGCTGAGGATGAGTGCACGTGGCCGTACCTGGAGGAATTTTTTCATGTACAGAGGGCAAAAAGGAGACAGCGTCCAGATGCAAACTCTGTGCTCTCTACAGTGACAGCAGCTTACAAGACTTCGGCATCCAATCTTAAAAAACATATTGCGGTATACGAGGTTTTACAGCTACCTGTATGATATTGCTTTTTTATTTTTTGTATGTGTGGGTTATTAGTTTGGCTAAGTATGCAAAGATCTTAGATTTTGTCACTGCCATTGGTTTGCCTGGTACTAAAATAAGACGGAGCTTCTGAGCGTCTGAGAAATGTGCTTTGAATGTAGCTGTTATACTGTACACAGTAAATCAATTGAATGCCTTATATTGACAACACAATACAATATCAATTTGTTAAAAAGTAATTAATACTCTGAGTAGTTTTTGAGAAGGGTACTTTGCACTTTTACTTAAGTATTTTTATAACGCAACTACTTGTACTTAAGTACAAATTTTCAGTACTCTTTCCACCTCTGGTCACCTGTGTGTATTTGTCATTTTTAAAAGATGCATTGATTGAGTGGCATCCGACTGCAGTCAAAGTATTTTTTGTCCAACTGGCCCTGACCAGCAATCTACCTGTCAAGCCTTTTCTTGGTGCAGCTTAAATGTAAAATTTAAAATGTATCCTGAACTACAGGATAGTTTGTGTCATAACACAACATAGCCCAGTTTGACATCACCGGCTCAATCAGGCTGCTCCCTTCTTCAGGGCTCACCACAGTGATCAAACTCACATGAAATATTTGGCGATTGTTCTCCAGATACCCTTCCTGATGCAACCTGGACTTGAACCTGCAGCCTCGGGATTACGACACCGCGACACTGATCACTGAGCTACAACAGCTCTCATGCAATATTTTTACAGTTTCACTTTGTGACATGTTCTTGCCACGCTATGATTATTTAACCCCTCTGTTCAAACTAAAAATGGATTATATTTTTAACAAATTACATAAAAATGTGCACTTGTGGAAATCTGAGTCTTGGTCAGTGGAACTTGAGTATGTCAGTTTTGGGCTATTTTGTGTCAAATAACTTCTGAGATCTGCAGTGTATTAAAACCTGCAAAGTTAGCATGATATATAGCAACAACAACCCCATTAAACAAACTTAAGAAAGGGATAAAATGAAACTACCGGTAAACATTTTTAACAGTGCATGGGACAATAACTCATGTTTACTTGAAATTTGATCCAAAGATCAGTTAGCTTTTGATAAACAGCCCCTTTTATGACATGTTTTATATCCAATAAATACTTCAGTTTAAAGAATATTAAAATGTTCAAATAAACTCACCTGGTTTCCGTAGGCTTCAGGTGCCATGTTTTTATACAAAGGGGCCAGTAATGTTGCTAAATTTTGAAAATTTCGCTCAATTTTTTCCTCCTGGAAACAAAAAAACAAACAAAAAAACAGTAACAGTAATGTTAACTTAGTAAATTCTAATATTAAAACCAAAATTCAAACTTGAAATACATTTTTTTAAATTTTCCATAAAATACCTCTTTGGCATCATCTACTAGTAACTTAAATCTTCTTGGAATTTTGCTACGGGCAAACTTGCAACCATTGTAGTACATGCTCCAGGAGCAGCCAAAAGAGAAAGATGCTCCACAGGCATCAGGATTTAATCCCTGGCAAGCACACGTCCTCCTGAAATTGCATATGACGTATATCGGTTCGTTCACAATGTGCCAGAGAAATACTTAAAACACAATTGGACTTGTGTGTAAGAAGCGGTAAAGTTCTGTGTTGGTGTTCCTTACTCTTCGTTGAAAGCACAACGTCTCTGGGTGAGGGCTCCATGTTTTGTCAGAGTTTCTCTCAGCTCAAGGTAGAGGTGGTCAGCCAGATTGGGCTGGATGCCTTCCCAGACCAAGATGACCACTATGATGCAGGCAGTATCACATCGGTGACCGGTACGTTCGCGCACCAACACCAAGAGCTTTTCTTCCACACTGGCTCGACGAATCACCTGAAACATGTCATTTATTATAATAATAAATGTAAGAATGTATGCACGCCAAGATAAAAGATGGATAATCACAGAGGGATGATTTGTCTGTATTTTAAATAAAATAAGCAATCATACCCATTTGGCTATGGGGCAACCTTGTGTGCTTTTCCCTTCTTTGCCAGTGTAGAGAACTTTTTCGATCCTGATGGCATGGCCAGTAAGCCCCGACCTTTGATGCAGAGGAAAAGCATTAAAATAAACAAAGAATAAACTATTACTTGTAAAATTCTGTCGTTCAGTGATTGCATTTCAAAATTTTGGCTAACCTTTTCTCCATCTCCTCCCGTATGCCAGCAACACTAGGTGCTGAGCCCAGGTGAGTGTAATATGGGCCCTCATCCTTCTCAATGATTTGATCTAAAGTCAATAAAGGAAAATGTGTTAATATTTATGTGCTGACTAATCACTTATTTTTCAGCACTGACAATGTCAGACTCACCAACACAGTGGCACGATGGAATTTCATATTGTGTTTTCATGGGAGTATCCAAAAGGTTCTTTATGGGTGTATCCAACAGCTTGATGGGAGAGTCAATGAAGGTTTTTAGGAGTTGTTCCTTCTTAGGAGTGGAATCAACATTTTTTTTCAGAGCTAGCTTGGATGAGGCTCCTGGTGATGATTCTATCCTGTTAATGTCTGTGTTGGCTGACAGGATCGTGACTGGCCCTGAAGACTCCACCTTGACTTTATTGGATGAGTTAACCATGATAGATTTTTTTTCAAACGCAGGTGAAAGCTGATAATTTTTCAGACTTTGCTCCATTGATGACAGGATGCTTCCCTGCTTCTTGTTTTGAACACACAGAGACTGCTGACTTTCCTGCTTGATGTGAACACCACCCATGCCTACATCTCTCATTTGCATCAGCTGTTCTTGCTGCCGAGAAGCAGGCAGCCCAAATCTGGGCCCATTTTCAATTTTCACACCTCTAGGGATTTGTTTGAGATCACCGGAGCCTTGAAGGGGATGAGAGGAACCATGACGTTCCTGCTTTTGTAATAGATGCATACGTAGAGCTGCATGCCTCTGAGAGTCTCCATGAGAACCCACTGGTCCCAGAGGTAGTTGAGGTCCCATTTGGAACCGAGTGCAAGAAGTCTTCATCTGCTGTTCAGCTTTGAAATACATCTGTGATGTCACCTGCTGGTTTACTAGACCTTGTGTTACATGTGGTTGTGACTGTGTTGAGATCTGGGGAAAGTCCACTTGGTTGGTCTCGTGGCAGTGGTTGTTAGACGGCTGTGGTTGAAATTGTTTGAAGTTCTTTCTGTCCGAGTTTGTAATGAACTGTTTTTGAGGTTGTGGCATCTCTGTTGCATTATTGAAGGTGAATGTTGGTTGGTCAATGCAATGAATGTCTTGGTTGCAGGCTTGGGCTGAACCGTTTCGAAGAGGCTGTTCTGTTTGAAGCTGTGAACCTGGTGGAGGCTGACTGTGAGGTCTGTAATTGGGAGAGTTAAGTTGTCGCCCTTCAGATTGTGGTGGATGAGACAGTGGACGTTGAAGAAGACAGAGCTGTTGTTCTTGTTGCTGCTTCCGTGTTGTTACAAAATCTGCTGACAATATGTCCTGCAGGTCACTATCCTCACATAAGTGCTCTGGTTCCCTCTGGGACTGGTAGCAGTTTTCTGCTTGCTGATTTAGAGGGACATTTATTTGCTCAGGCATTTTCTTGAGCAAAGTTTGCTGCATCTGAGGTGTTTTAAGATTTGACTGCTGCCACTCAGGGGCAGTATTGTGCTGCGTTGACGCACACTGCCTTTGTAATGGTAGACAGTCCTGCTGTTTTTGCTGTGAACTGTTAGACCTCTGACTGCTATCTGTGAAAACTCCAGACGCCTGTGTTTGCCTGTAATGTTGCACTAGGTTTGACTCCAATAACTGACTGCAAACCTGGGTATCTTCTTTTTGCTGTTCTGGCTGAGGCTTACCAGGGAAGTCCCTCCACATGTCTTGTTCCTGTCCCTGAGATGATGGACCACTTGTTAGTTGTTGCTGGGATTGTGAAGGATTTCCATCCATCCAACCTGTCTGGCTGGGAGTGGAACATGATATATAATCTCTACGTTGAGTGTTCTCCGTACCATTTTCCATCCTAATGTGGTGTGGCTGTTGGAGATCAGGCCCTATGTGACCAAAACCATCAGGTCTTTGTTGTTTCCCAACATTTTCTTGAAAGTTCTGAGTCTGACTTCCATAATGTTGTTCTCTGCCAGTCCCATGATGAAGAATTTGACCAACTGCTGATTTTTCTTTTTGTTTATTTTCTTGTATCCCAGAGTTGCAAAAAGATCCATATCCACCTGTCTCTGCTGTGTGTTGAGGATTACTGCGCTTCACAAAAGAGCCCAGACTAAACTCCTTCTGGTCTTCTGTGTATTTTACTTGAGGATTTGTGTCATTTGGGAAACACTGTTCACTGCTGGGATGTTGTGAGCTACCATCATTTCGTAAAGGTTGAACCATGTCTGGCAGTGGCCCCAAAGCCGACTCCTGACCAGAGTAAGATTGTGGTTGTTGCTGCTGGTGGTTTACTTCAAAGTCGTGGGAATATCCATTCAGTGAATAATTGACAGAGTTATAATTGTTGCCACCTTCAGCATCTGCAGACGTCTCAGACTGTTGTTGCTGCGAGTCAGACATGTGGGATGAGTTGGTGTGAAATTTTGAGGTTAAAGCAGTTGGCTGAGCACCTTCACTGGACAACTGACTGGTCAGTGAATCATTCACAGTGTCCAACTGGGACCCAGATGTTTGTGGTGCAATTGACACTTGTTCAGGATAATACTGAGACAGTGTTTTCTCCAACAGGTCACCTGGAGTGCTTTCTATGGTTGAGGAAGATGAGACAGCACCATTGGGAACTTGTTTATTTCGCTGTAAATGGAAAATATCCCCTTTAGGAATATGGCAATTCCTTTTATCAAAGTTGGTCTCTGTCTGTTGGGAGCGCCTTTCTGCTTCATTAAAGTTGTTCGCCAACTTATAGCTTGTGTCAACATTGCCTCTACTTTCAACATCCACTTTCATTTTCTTGGGTTGGTGGACCAATAAGGACTGCTCAGTGAGTGCACGATTCAACTCTCCATTCGTCAGGTCTCCATTCATTTTGCTCAAGCCTTGCTCTGATGCAGGGACGTTGCAGTTCTCCCTGTACCTCTTTACAGAGCTGACACCTTTGCTGGGTTTGTAATGTGCTGAGTGTGTATTCCAATTTGTGTCTTCAGTGATCTGCAGAGAATCTTCTTCTGAAGACGGAGCTCCATTCTGGAGTTTATGAGAAAAGTTACAACTTGTCTCAAATTGTGCCAACATCAGACTTTCTTCCGTCTCATGCTTGGTCTGTTCTGTTTCCATCTGGCTTGCTGAAAGTCCATACACAGGGCTGCCCTCTTTCTCTCCTGTAAAATAGAAAAACAACACATAGCATTACTTTTTTTTGTACTTTTCAATGCAGTTATACACATTCTATATCTTTAGCGGTTTACTAGCAACATTAGAAATAAGAAAATCTAGATTTTTCTTCTGCTGCTTTGAATTAAGAATGCTTGTCATAGCTGCAGCATGTGACAGAATCTGACAGCGTCTGCAGTCACTGCGAATCTTTGCAGCGCTCAGGTTGAAAGAGTCATCACTAATCTGGGTGACGTGTTTGCAGGCGCCAAAAAATAGATCCAAAAAAGTCCTTATTAAATGTTGAGTAGCTATGACAAAACTAAACTCCATGCCCATCCCAACACAGCATAGCTACATTTATTTGTTTCTGTTCATTCGTGTTCTGGAAGTGTCTCACAGCATTTCACCTATTAATTAAAAATGATCAACTTCATTGATTTTTCTTTTGGCTGTTCCCTTCTTTAGGGGTCGCCACAGTGATTTAAGTTCTTACGAAGACTTGGCAAATTAGTTTTACTCCGGATGCTCTTCCTGACTCAACCACAGACCACTGAGCTACCACAGCCCTCTGTGTGGAGCAGAGAGCCGCTATCTAGGGTGCCTGGGGGAGCAGATGGTGGGAGTTAAGGGCCTTGCTGAAGGGCCCAGGGTGGGCCAAATGAGGGTGGAGGCAGGTGTGGATGCTTCACCTACCCCACCCACATTTTGATGTCGGTACCGGAAGTTGCACTGGTGATCTTCCAATCACAGGCTCACCTTCTCTAACCTCTGCACCACCACTCTCTCAGATTGTACTATGTACTAATAGATAAAAATTCATCATATCTGAAAAACCTCAGCTCACTTTAAAAGGTTTCAAATAAGTTTTTAGAACTATAAATGTTTTAGGTCCTCCGCCTCCATCAATTATAACAATAAAAACATTCATTTAAAGGAACTAATAACTTTGTTTCTGCTACACAAATCATTCATCTATAGTCATCCATCCATCCATCATCCATCAACCCATTCACCCATCCATTCATCATTTCATCAATTCATCATCCATCTATCCATGTAACCTGCTTTTTCTTGTTCTTTTGATCTGGAAGACATTGGGAAACAGTGTATATAGATTTCAACAATCCACACTTGTATTTTTAAAGAAAATCTCATATTTGATTTTTTTTAGACCAAAAAAAAAAGCCAGCTTTTTGTACTCACAAGGCTAGCCTTTAAACAATCTTAAAACAAATCCAAAATCCTATTTGAAACTTCTGAACCTACATTGGAGCTAACTTTGAATTTCAAGGTTCTTTGTCATTCGCCTCACATATGGTATATGAGGTGGAAGGAAATTTTGTACTCAAGGTCCCAGTTACACCCAAAAATAGCAAATTATAAAATTAAAAATATAAAAATATGCACACAAGCTGTGGAGTTCATGTAAGCCTATTTCATGGGGGCAGTAAAGGTTTGAGTAAAGTCCAACAGCAGATCGGATTGGACCCGATGATCACATCTGGAGCATGTTACAGCGGTTTATCGTTCAGGAAGAGCAGCGGTTTGCTTCAAAAGACTACTTTTACGCAGTGTTTGATGAATTCTTTCAGAATAACTTTTGTGTAATTAAAATTTCCTTTTTTTCCTGAAAGTCACCATCTAGACCATATGTGTCAAGCTCAAGGCCCGGGGGCCAAATCTGGCCCTCGTTGACATCTTATCTGGCCCCCAAGATGTTATTTTAAATGTAAAATACTTTTGTCACCTGATTTTTTTTCAGTAATCTTTGATTATGATGTCAAAAGTGCAACAGAGAGCATCAAATGAGACCAATCAAACTCTTTTTTTGAGGAATCTGCAACCAAGAAAAGACGGGGGGTATCTAACTTGAGTTAATGTAGATTCTGAAACTGGCCCTTAGTTTGAAAAAGATTTAATTTTGCCCCCATTTTGTAAGTGAGTTTGACACCCCTGATCTAGACAGACAACACAAAACACAAGAACCAGCTCTCCAAACTTGACCGACTGTAGCTAACTCTTCCACTTTCAAGACAAGCTGCTACAGAAGTGTCCAAAAAGGCTCATGATTGTCAGAACCAAGCAGCTCGCTGGCTGTCAGCTGGTCCAAGATGGAAGCAGCACTCCAAAAACTTCAAAGTTCATGCTCAACAATCCGGGTAAAAAAATCCAACCAAGTTAAGTCAGGTCCTCTGGACAGTTTCTTCTTGTTGATACATTTGGTCTTTCATCCAAAAGACTTCATCATCATCACAACAAACTCATTCTTATAAATAGCACCCTCACATAGTGGGTCAACCAGTTTGATGGTGCTCCAAAGTCCAAAAACAGTTTCAACTGAGTAAAACTGAGGCTTTTTTTGTTCCCAAATATGATCTTTAATTATGAACAAAACTTTTCTTGTGACGCAAGTGTACTTTTATGGAAAATTAAAGAAAAACCACTGACGTTAAAAAAACTAACAAGAAACCCAATTTAGTTGCTCTTAATCACCATTTATATGACTAATTCAGCTTTTGGCAATATGTCTTTCCACCAAACTATTGTCGATCAATTGGGACAGATTCAAACTTTAAAGGGACAGTTCAGATTTTTGGAAGTGGTTTCTATGTAAAGTTTATGAACAGTTACTATCTTACCTGTTGAAGGTAGATTTTTAAACGAACTCTGGCTGGAGAAATAAAGTTTAATTTTGACCATACTGATGAACTAGTGGCTAACCCAATTAAGACAAAGACCAATTTATATTACTGACATCTTAAAACTCCTTCCACCACAAAAACTTCATAGGAGTTCAAGTGAACACTGTTTTATTAACCTTTGTATTGATATTATTTTGCGTTACCCAACTCTTTACAAATACATTCTGTGGTGATTTCCAAGCACCCTAGCTGCACCCTAGCCTGTGCTAGCTGTAGCATGTTCTGTGCAGCCTACTTCAAACAGGAAAACTGCTAAATGTGAAATTGATGGAGGTGTAAAAGTTTATAAATCACCACCTACATAAACTGTTACTAGGAGTTGTTTCTAGATGGCAGGAATCCAGTTCTCAGACTGGCTGCAAGCTCCTCAGTTATGTCATAATTTAACTTATTTCTCCAAAAGCCTGTTTATAACCTTTTCACTAAACCCCACTTCAGAAGCTCTGAACTATCCCTTTAAACTCTATTTTATTGAGCAGTGGGTTAACTGGCATTAAGAGGTTGAAGTGAACTACTTAATCAAAATGTTTTCAGAACAAATGATCAGTGTGGCACCAAGTCCACATCATGGCTCACTTTTATTGGTTGTTTTCATAAAACGATACGTCAGAGAGCAGAATATCCCGGTAGAACTCGTGCACAGCACCCTCCATAACCCAATGTGAACCCTCCTTTGTTTCTCTGGGGCTCAGCTCGGTCCATTAATCAGCCCCAGTGTTGGGAGGTGAACGCCGCTGCTTCAAGGCAGCTCCATTCCTAAGGGACGCGCCATAGTTTGCAAAGCACCGAACGGATCCAAGCAGCTTGTCACAGTTGGATACACCCACATAGACAAAAAAAAAATCTTTGCAAACCCAGAACAAAGCCAAGAGATCCCAGCTGTGTGTGTGTCTATCCAGGCTTTGTACAAATACACACACAGAAATAATGCAGTGATTTAAACCCAATACGAACCCAACTTTAATTGTTTGTCTTATAGACACTGGACAGCTGCACATTTGATTGACAGAGAAGTCTCATTTTGCTGCAGAGCACTAAAGTAACAAAGACAGCACAAAAGTAGCTGAAGATCATAATGCTTTGATCTATTTTTGTCTTCTTTCTTGCTGACGTTATCAGAAGAGTGCATAATCTGGTATATGACTCAGTTTATTTGGTTTGAACTGAATTCTCTCTAAATCTTTTTTCCTCTCTAGAAGTGAGTTTCTTTGTCAAAGTGTCGTTGTTTCCCTCCCTCTCTCTGTGTAATTACACGTCAGGTTCAGGTTCCTAAAGCCTGCCCCTCATCTAGTTCCTCCTGCTGAGTCCACCTCCAACCTTTACCCCCTCATCTTCCTGCTTGCACTGTCTGAATCACAGTATCTCACTTTCTCTTTAACATAATTAATTGTTAACCTTATTAAACAGCTAAATGTTGACTAGCTTGTTAGGACAATGAAAAGTTTTAGAAAAACTCAAGTTTATGACAATCAGCCGCACCAAGCTCTTATAAAAACCTGTCTGAGCCACTGAACACAAGTGTGCAAGTGTTCAGCCCTACCAGCGTTCAGTCATCTTTTAAAACACGCAGGGCAGTTTGGTAAAAGTTGGAGAACTGACGTTAAAAGACATCCTTGCACTGATGTTTGGAAGAAGAATGTAGAATGCTGTCAAATGTAAAAACACGCCATCAATGATGAAGCACGGAGGGGGATTCATTATGCTTCAACTTGGTTTTGTTGCCCATGGCATGGAGAAACGCTCAGCAATACAGAGCCCAAGCCAATTATTAGCTCATTCAAAAATTTAAAATAAAACAGTTTGTAAAAAAAAAAAAAAAAAGTTGAAGAGGAGGACGGCTTCTACGACTGATGTGGATTTAAAAAAAACCCACAAAGACCAGCTCAGGCCTCTAGTTCTCCTCATCAAAGAGTAGAAATGAGACGAGAATCTCACTGAACTATAAATCTGAGTGGAAAATCAAACTATTCTTGCAATTTGGAAATGGGGTCACACATTCTCAGCATCATAACAAAATGTTAATGAGTGTGTCCAAACAATTGTGTGCCTCTGTATTTACTGCCGGGGTTGTTGGCTTTGACTCGTTGGGTGTGACAATGAACTTGTGGAGAAAATTTTACAAAGAAATGACTGGTCTTTGCACAAAACATTTAACATGATTCTTCCTTATTCACAGTTTTAGAAGCTGCAGCAGTTATAAAGCTGAGCATGAATTAGTCAGCTACAACAATGAGTTCACACAACTTTTCAACTTAGAATGCCTGGGTGCAACAGTAAAACATGTGAGATGTGTGAAGCACCAAATGTATCATAAGTAAATGGGCTTCTGTGAGACAAAAGGTCCAATGTAACCAGTTGTTCCTAGGCCAGTTGCCTAAAGCTAGTGAAAAGTCAATGAGTTCAAAGTTAGAACATGACCTGTTTTTCTCTGTTTTACATAAATATGTTCATTGTGTTTTAATATTCTGTTTACAAATATTTTTGTGGAGCTTTCAATTTTCAAAATCCGCTCTTGAAATGTGTTAGTGTTTCACACTTGCAATCAGAAAAGTCCTGTTGTGTACTGCAGGGCACATGTTGTAAAATTTAAATAAAAATATGGTTAAAACAAAATAGGTTTTGCAATGTGATTTTTACCACCCCAAGTCGTCATGTATATGAAAATATATTTTTTAAATCAAGATACTTTTTTTCTGCTTGGTCTCAGGAGACTACAATAGAATATACTGTATTTGGTGGAATGCGAGTCATTTGGCCAATCACAATCAAGATAGACGATAGGGAAATCTTTCCCATGGACGAAGGAAACTGATCTATAACTAGTCACTTCTAATGTTGGACACTGTTAGTTTTGAGCTAAGTCTTATTACCTGCCAACTATATACTATGCTGTGTAAGTTAAACTAGATTTACTTAGGATGTGTGTGAGAAGTGGAGTGCTGCGTGTGTATCATCCTAGCTAGGTTAAGATGTAGTACTGCTGGCTTTATGTCTGTAAATGACAGAAGGCGGCATATTTTTGGAAGCTTTGTCTAATCTGAGAAGGAAGAACTTGTACCTTTGCCCTAAGATTTAAAAAGTCCAACTGATGGAGTTATGGAGAATATCTTGAAGGAGAAATATCATGTTAGGAAGAAAGAACCGTAGTAAAACAAGTTTCCTGGAAAGTAAAATTGGTAAAAGCAGTGTATGAGGAAGGAATAGAGGGAAGGAAAACAATGGGAGAAGCGAGATGGATGTTATTCAATGTGGATTGTGAAAGAAAAGGGAATAACCGTTATGAAGTGGTAGAAATTGTGGTGGCGCCAAGGTAGGAAGGAACCTGTAAATTATCATTTTAATAATTATATGCAGGTTGACAAAACTAATAAAGTTTTATTTTTTATTTTTTGGAGTCACTGTTGCTTGGCACAGTGTAATTTTGTGTTGTGAAGGCTGAGCCACATCATTTTTTTGTTATTATGAGTAGGTCTGTATCATTAACTCAGAAAAAGTAAAATGCCCTCCTAAGTTCACTGTTTGTGGATATCAAAATTGCACCTGTTCATTAGATAAATTTAATATTCTAGTTTTTAAACATGCAGTTCAGTGCCACCATTAAAGTGTTAATACACCAGAATGCAGGAAATGGCATAAACTTTTTCAAAATTTTCTCAGGGAGAATACCCAGAACCCCCTCCAGTGTGTCCCTCCCCCACCCCACCCCATGTTACAAATGCTTCTGATGCAGATGAGCAAAGAGAAAGAGGCACATGGCCAAGAAGTGGAAATTAGCCCTTGAAATGCTTGTCCAAGCCCAAAATATATTAAAAAATAAGATTTTGCTATTAGCAAAATGCTGTGGTATACAGTGAACCCTCGCTATAACGCGGTTCACCTTTCACGGTCTCGCTGCTTCACAGATTTGCATCGTGCATTGTGTTCTGCATTCTGATTGGCTAAACAGTCTCAGTACTTACAGTAGTTATTTGTAAAAAACGTTTATACAGTACTTTTATTTGTTAAACAAATGCTTGGGCCTGTAAAAAGGTTTTGTTCTTTGGTTTGAATGTATTATGGAGTATTTCATTGTATAATAATTGTAAAAAAAAATAAAGGTTACTACTTCACGGATTTCGCCTATCACAGGTTCTTTTTGGAACGTAACCCCCGTGAAAAACGAGGGTTCACTGTATTTGGTTTCTCTAGCTGGCTTGCTGCTGTTGTTGCTCGTTTATTTTTATTTTTTGGTTGACTAGCCATCTACACCATTTTGGGGGCCGAGATGGTGTAGAGGCAGGGCAGCCAACTCGGGACCCGAAGATCCTGGGTTCAATCCCCAGGCATTGCACATCCTGTGGTTTCTCTGAGCAGGACACCCCATCCCCAGTTGCTCTCAGGCACCCCCAATAGCCACCCACCACCCCAACTGTTGGTGGATGGGTTAAATGCTGAGAGCCATTTTCACCATTGTATGGGAACATACAATGAAAACAATACATACACATTATTATTATCTTTCCTATGTATATCCTAACACAGCACAGAACACCCCCCCACCCCCCCACCCCCCCACACACACATTCACAAGGCTTGTCACCTGCTTCATCCCTTCTGAGTTTGCAGGTACGATATCTTCTCTTTGGACTCCCTGTTTGTCTTTTTCCTGGCAGCTGCATTTCTAATGCCCATCTTCCAATATACCCACTGTCCCTCCTCTGGAAATGTCCAAACCACTGTCCCTCTTCTCGACATGTTCAAACAATTTCAGTCTGGCCTCTCTAACTTTATTTCCCAGTTGTTCAACCTGTGCTGTACCTCTGATGATCTCATTCCCAATCTTATCCATCCTTGTCACTCCTAAGTAGAACCTCAACGTCTTAATTTCTGCCATTTCAAGTTCTATCTCCTGTATTTTTGTCAGTACCACTGTTTCCAGACCATATAACAAAACTGGTCTCATCAATGTCTTGTAAACTTTTTCTTTGACATTTGCTGCCACTCTTTTGTCACAAATCACTCCTGAAACTTTTCTCCATCCACTCCATCCATCCCAGACTTTCTTTTTCACCTCTTTACCTTATTCCCTATTTTCCTGTGCTGTGGACTCCAAGTACTTGAAGTCCTGCACCTTTGTGATCTCTGCTCCTTGTAGTCTCATTGTTCCACCAGCCTCCCTCTTATTCACACACATGTACTTTGTTTTACTACGGCTGACTTTCATTCCTCTTTCAAGTGCATTCCTCCACCTCTCTAAGTTCTCTTCCATCTGTTCCCTGTTCTCACCGCAGGTCACAATGTCATCTGCAAACATCATGGCCCACGGGGATTCCTGCCTGACCTTATCTGTTATTCAGTCCATTACCAGAACAAACAAAAAGGGACTCATAGCTGATCCTTGATGCAATCCCACCTCCACCTTGAAGCTATCTGTCAGTCCTACAGCACATTTCACCACTGTCCTGCTTTCCTCCTATACCAGTCTAACATGTCTTGCTGTCCTCATACATGTCCTGTAGCAGTCTAACAGATCCTATTGTCTTCATATATGTTCTCTACCAGTCATACCAGGCATACTTCTCTGCCACTCCAGATTTCCTCATGCAATACCACACCTCCTCCCTCGGCACCCTGTCATATGCTTTTTCTAAATCCACAAAGAAACAATGGAGTTCTTTCTGACCCTCTTTGTACTTCTCCATCAGCATCAGCATCCTCAAAGCAAAGATGGCATCTGTGATGCTCTTTATCGGCATAAAACCATACTGCTGCTCGCAGTCAACTCTTATCTAAGTCTAGCTTACACAACTCTCTCCCATTGTGTGGCTCATTAACTTAATTCCCCTGTAGTTGCTACAAATGGCCACCAGAACACTTCTCTTACATTCTTCATGCATTTTCTCACCCTAATATATGCCATTGAATATTTGAGTCAAAAACCTCACTGCCATCTCTCCTAGACACTTACAAACCTCCACTACTATGTCATCTGGTCCTATTGCCTTCCCCTTCTTCATTCTTTTCAGAGCTTTCCAGACTTCACCTTCACCAATCTTTCTAGCTTCCTGATCCACAGTTTCTGTGACCTCTACTCTTTTTTCTCTTTCATTCTCTTCATTCATTAGCTCCTCAAAGTACTCCTTCCATCTTCCCATCATGGTCTCCTCACCATTTATATCTTTAGCAAGCCTAATCTGCTGCATATCCTTTCCAGCCTGATCCCTCTGTCTCACCAATTGGTACAAGTCCTTCTCACTCTTTAGTGTCCACCCTCCCATACAACTCATACACTTTTTGCTTTGATTAAATTGATTAAAAACAGGTCTATCTTGTAAAGGAGTTCTTGAGGATCAATGAGACTAACAACTTGTATAAATAAAAGTTGAATTGATTTTACTGTTTTAGAGAGCAACAACAGCAATCCTGTGTGTGTGAATAGAACAGCTCCGATTCTGTCAAGCGTCCTTACTTTTAATAAATAATCAAAATAAAAATGTGCTATGACTTTGGACTTTTATGTGCGGAGATATGAGCTGACGGATCCGAGTGAACAGTTGCCAGAACGCACATGGTGAAAATGAGGGATTTCCCGGATCTTGTTCCGGCAGGAGCCGGCTCAAATTAACCACTGCCTTTGCACCTCCCTCTTTGCTCTATGTTGCATCTTCTTATATTCCTGTCTCCTCTCTTCAGTCCTCTCACTGTCATATTTCTTCTTGGCTTACCTCTTTCTCTGAATAGCTTCCTGCATTACACTATTCCACCACCAGGTTTCCTTTTCATCCATTCTCTGTCCAGATGACACACCTTCCTACCTGTCTCTCTAATTTCTGTTGCTGTAGTAGCCCATTCATCTGGAAGCTCTTTCTTACCACCCAGAACTTTTAACAGCTCCTCTCTGAACTTCTCACAACATTCTTCCTTCTTCATCTAACATCATTTGGTCCCCTTCTCTGATACTCTTTTTCTCTTCTTCACAACAACAGTCATTCTATACACAACCATCCAATGCTGTCTGCCCACGCTCTCCCCTGCCACAACCTTACAGTCCCTCAGGTTTCTTCTTTTGCACAGAATGTAGTAGACCTGCGTACTTCCTCTTTTTTTTATACTGTAGGTCACTATTTTCTTCCATCTTTTGGAAAAGTGTTGACTAGAGCCATTTCCATTCTCTTGGCAAAATCCACCACCATCTGTACTTCCTGTTTCTTTCCTTGACACCAAACCTACCCATCATTTCCTCATTCCCTCTGTTTTCTTCACCAGCATGTCCATTCAGGTCTGCTCCAATCACCACTCTCTCCTCCCTGGGAATACTCTATCACTTCATCTAGATCCTTCCAAAATTTGTCTTTCTCCTCTAAATCACATCCAATCTGTGGAGCATAACCACTGACAATGTTTATCATCAGACCTTCTGCTTCTACCTTCAGACACATCATCCTGTCTGACACTCTTTTCACCTCTACTACTTTGTACATTTTTTGCCAACCCCTCCTTCAGGAACACACCCCAACTCCATTTCTTTTTCTATCCACACCATGGTAAAACAGTTTGAACCCTGCTTCAATGCTGCAAGCCTTGCTGCCCTTCCACTTGGTCTCTTGGACACATAAAACATCTACATTCCTTCTCTGCATCATGTCAGCCAACTATCAAATGCAGATAGTTGGCTGGTAAATGCAACCTGTCATTGTCCCCACATCTAGTGTTGCCACATTCAGTTCTCCAGTCTTGACTTTCCTCTTCTCTGTCTCCAGACACTTTCCTTGCTCGTGATCTTTGACTAACAGTACCACAATTTCCTCTACCTTTTTGTCATCCTCACCAGTGTTGGTTGTGGTTAAACTGGGCCTCAATCGATCTAGTATACAGTAATGTCGCTTAGATGAACTCACGTTAGTTTTAATATTATGTCATGCTCAGTGCCGGACCAAGCCTCCATGGGGCCCTAAGCGAAATTTGGTTTGGGCCCTCTATTTCTGCTAATAATGTGGATTACTGCAATCAGCAGTCAGATGATCAGATCCTTCACCCACCTAACATAAACTCATTGCAACTTTGACAGCCCTGTTTACATTATCTTATATGTATATACTGTATCTAGTGGTACTAAAAGTAACAAAAGAAAAAAAATGCCAGTATGCAATGTATTTTACAACAAAAGTGTCATCTGGTTTATTATCTTTGGTTCAAAAGAACTGCAACAGTAATGTTCAAAATAATTTGTAGTGCAACATCAACAACAAACAGATAAAATAATTTAGATGCATAAAAATAAATTAAATTGTGCAAAAACAGACAAAATTAAATACAATCAAAAATAAAACATCAAGGAAATACTTAAATAATGTAAATCAACAGTTTCTTGAAACCACGTAAAATGGTTTAAAAAATAAATCTAAAGTTGAATAATTAGTTCTTAAAACTATATAAATGTATGCAACAATTTGCAGAAGCTGAACTTGAAATATTAAATAGAATCATATACACTTCCTGCCCCCCCCCCCCCCGCAAAAAAAAAGTCACCACCAAAAAAAAGGTCACACTAATATTTCATTGGACTGCCTTTAGCTTTGATTACGGCATGCATTCTCTGTGTTCTGCAATGTCACAAGATCCATTTCCATCCAGTGTTGCATTAATTTTTCACCAAGATCTTGCATTGATGACTAGGCACTAGGCATGATGGGTGCATCACTTCACCTGCCTCTCTTCTTACCCTGATGTGCCCATCACTTTGGAACAGGGTAAATCTGGACCTCATCAGACCACATGACCTTCTTCCATTGCTCCAGAGTCCAATCTTTATGCTACCTAGCAAACTGAAGCCTTTTTTTCTGGTTAGCCTCACTGATTAGTGGTTTTCTTAATGCTACACAGCTGTTCAGTCCCAATCCCTTGAATTCCCTTTGCATTGTGGTGTGGAAATGCTTTTACTGTCACTATCAAACATCGTCCTGAGAGCTACTGTTGTTTTTCTTTGATTTGATTTCACCAAATGATTAAGTGATCGTTGATCACGATCATTCAGGATTTTTTTTCCGGACACATTTCTTCCTCGAAGACAATGGCTCTCCATATCCTTCCAGTTTTTAATAATGCGTTGGACAGTTCTTAACCCAATTTTAGTAGTTTCTGCAATCTCCTTTATATGTTTTCTCTGTTTGACGTATGCCAATGATTTGACCCTTCTCAAACAGACTGACTGAATCTTTTCCACGACCACGCGATGTGTCTTTTGACATGGTTGTTTAAGAAATGAGAAGCAACTCATTGCACCAGTTGGGGTTAAATAACTTCTTGCCAGCTGAAAGATAATTGCCCATGCAGTAATTATACAATAGGAGCCTCGTACCTACTTGCTTAGTTAAATCCAGATCGCAACATTCTTTTGGGCCAGGCAGTGTAGAAATCATATATAT
>NC_056500.1:34519738-34600017 GCF_014905685.2 Nematolebias whitei
CCACTTAGAGGGCCCCCTAGTGGCCCCGGGGCCCTAAGCAGCCGCTTAGTTTGCCTATACCTTGGGCCGGCTCTGGTCATGCTAGTTTTAGGGCGGCTGTGGCTGAGTGGTTAGAGCAGTCGTCCTACAATCAATGCAAGAGTTGGGGGTTTGAATCCACCAGCAGTCACATGCCCAAGTGTCCCTGGGCAAGACACTGAACCTCTCATTGCCTCTGATGTGTGTCCTATCAGTGTTTGAATGTGATAAAGCTCTGATTAGTCTCTTTAGAATGATTTGTTCAATTAGCTTTGTATAGATCTAGTAGAGTGATGTGTGAATGGGTAAATTAGGGCACAGATTGTAGTGTAAAGCGCTTTGAGTACCTTGATAAGATAGAAAGGTGCTGTATAAGTACAGTCCATTTAACATTTTCTAGAATACTATCGTATATTTTGACAAAAATCATCCATCCAGCATCTTCTGATTATAGATGGATGATGCCTGTACCATCCTGTACATGTCTTGTACCAGTCTAACATGTCCTGAACTCATGTTAGCTGACAACACTATGAAGACTGCAGGACATGTGTGATGCAGCACTGTAGGAAATGGTGGGACAGAGGTTAGAGAAGGTGGGCCTGTGATCGGAAGGTCGCCAGTTTGACTCCCTGGATTGACAACATCAAAATGTGGGTGGAAGAAATGAAACACCCACACCTGCCTCCACCCTCATTTGTCCCACTCTGGGCCCTTGAGCAAAGCCCTTAACCCCCACCATCTGCTCCCAAATAAGTCTACCTTGAAAATGAGTCCTTGTGACTCAATGAGACTACCTGTATAAATAAAAGTTAAATAAAATAAAAAAATCAGAGTCAGGGCTTGGGGCAGAAGCTTAAGCAGAGAGATCCAGACATCTCTGTCCACAGCCACCACTTCCAGCTCTTCTGGAAGGATTCCATGGTGCTTCCAGGCCAGCAAAGATGCATAGTTTCTACAGCATGTCCTGGGTCTTCCCTGGTGTCTCTTCCCAGTTGGACATGTCCAGAACACCTCCATATAAGGGGGCGCTCAGGAGGCATCCTTACCAGAGTTATATGAACATAGGTAAGGATAGGAACGTAGATCGACACCGGTAAACAGAGCTTTATCTTGCAGCTCCGCTCTCTCTTCACCACAATAGACCAGAACAGAATCTACAATACTGCAGAAACTGCACTGATTCGTTTATAATACTATCATATATTTTGACACATGCATCAATCGTCAAATGGTCTGTATCTTTATGTCTCACCTGCCACTGTCTTTTAACACTAAACACAACAACAGGTTTTAATATTAAAGTGAAACAGTCACAAGTGGAACAAGTCAGTGTTGAAGAATATTTTGTAGGTTCTTGCTAATAGACAAAAATGTAACCAGCATGCTTCTACTGTATTTGTTTGATCAGATTAAACTTGTCACTCTAAGGTTGACGTGTTTGAATCCCTTAAAGCCACAGCTGTCCTCAGCGCTCTCTGCTTGTGAGAGGATCGTGTAAGATTTGATGAGACAATGAAGAGTTGGTGAAATGTTGATCACCTGCCAGAGAATTTGGATTGAACCGAATCATACAGAAGATTTCTTTTGTTGCCAATGATGTGAAATGTAAAGCGTTGATCAGTGCTACTGGTCTGTCTTTTAACAAAACTAAATGGGCCTCTGGGATGGATTTCATGGAAAGTCTGAGTAATATATAAGAATATACAATTAATTTTTTGCAGCTGTTGTTTTTTTGTGAAGAACTCTATGAATGCTATTTTCTTTTTACCCTCTTTTTATCATCTCATAATGAGAAATTATGTGCAGATATTTTCTTTCTTAATAAAATTATAATTATTGGGGATGGTTAAAGAGGCTAGATCATTTGTGTTCACCAAAGATTACAAATTATCTGCACAAATAACTTGTTGGATGGATGCTTGGCTCCATTTCTGTCGTCAGTGCAACAGTTTGCTTTGCACTGGACTCACACTCAGGCATGCCAGTCCTCTGGAGGGCTGCCTGTGAAATCTGAGCGTTGTCAGAGTAAGAGAGGTGGACTGTTCGGTGGGACTTGGCAGCTCTGTGTGACATTCACCACCACAACAGCTGCTTGGAGGTCCAGAGCAGAAACACAAAGGAAATAGAAATGTTAGTATATAAATCAAAGTGTGATGTTTGATTGAATGGTTCCAGGAATGGGCCATAAACTCAAGTATACGTTTCCTTCACAAAGAAGGTTGTATTTTCCTGGCTCATAATAAAGACAAAATAGAAAATCCTCATTTTCACAATAGTCCTGTTGAAGTCTCTCTTTAAAACAGAATATGTTGTCATCTGAATATATGTAACCATGCCAACACTGGAACTCAGAGGCAAATTAATTATGGTTATACCAATATGTCACTTTTGTGTACCACATAAAATACCTCTCACTGTCTTTGCATGTCATTTTCAAGGCAGCACTAATGATAGCATGGATACAGAAATGGTCCATTTTATATGAAACTTGATCTTATTTTGTCAGACAGGAGTCGGGCAGTTCACAGAGCATGTAGCGGTGCTGCTGGTGAAACCTTATCCTGAGCAACCCTGTGTAATGAGGTCAGAGGGCTTGCATTGCTGCGTTTTAAATCCCTCTCAGAAATATTGAGCTGAGCTTGCTGCTCCGCAAACCTAATGACCTCCGGCAGCATCTTCTATCCCTGCCTGTATCAAGAAAAGCAGATCTGTGTCAGCTTTTCTGCAGCTCAGAGACGGGTGTTTGCTCTTCGGACATGTGTAGGTTGTTACCTGGATTTCAGAGACTCGACGCTCGGACCTTCATGTGACACATGTTGGTTCCATTAATAACAACAGGGTGGGGGAGGGGCTGACTCTGCATTGCACAAGCTCAGGTTTAGCTCTTTTTGAGTCCAGCACTTCTCTGTTATTGCTCTGTTCAGTTTAAGCACTAGTCTGTGACGTAAGGACAGTTTCGTCACATGAGGAGCCCGGAGCAACAGACCTGTTAGTCCTTCCTGTTCTCTACTCAACACCCCCGTCACCGGCCAAAAGTAGGACAGCCCTGCAGTTAGAAATAACTTCCTCAGAAACAAGATGAACCACTCTAACACTGACAAAGTTACACAACACACAAAGACTTCACGGAGAAGCTTCGATCCAGTTTACTATCTGCTTCTCTAAATTTGATGGAAAGATGAACCGACTTTGGCAGAGACAAAAAGGACAAACTTCTGTTTGTAATTTCTTCCCCAGAGAGCCTCCTCCCTTCCCCCTCTATGTGAAGAAGGGATCTGTACAATTGACATTGTTCTTTATGTCTAATGGGAGACAGATGTGTCCAACATGTGGACGCTCTCTCTGCAGTCTAACCCTGCTGGTTGGATTGTTGACATTACTCCTAACTCCATTCTTATCGAACCCTAAAAAGTATCATCATCACTTTGTTTCTGGCATTAACAACTCACACTGCAGGGACCAAAACTGGAAAACTCTCCTTTAAATCAGCAGAAAAATTAAAGTGTGGCCCGTGGTAACGCCACAGCTATAAAGTGTAATAAATGTGACCCATGAAGTGTTAAAGGCAAGACAACAGGTCAGTGGTTAGCACTGCTGCCTCACAGCACGAAGGTCCTGGGTTCAATCCCAGGTTGGACCTGGGGTCTTTCTGTATGGAGTTTGCATGTTCCTCTCGTGCTTGCGTGGGTTTCCTCCGGGTACTCCGGTTTCCTCCCACAGATCAAAAACATGCATGTTAGGCTGCCTCCAGGCCTCCCTTGCAAGAGATCTGTGATCTCAATTGGATTTGCCTGGTTAAATAAAGGTTAATAAATAAGTAAATAAATAAATAAAGTTCAGCTGTTTTGAAGTGTAAAAGTTATGAACAACGGATGTTGTAAAAAGCTTATTATTAGTTTAATTCTGACCCTTTTAGCAAACTAAAAGCTAGTCTGCATGAGGTCCGGACCAGAGGGGATCGGTGCCGTCCCGGATTCAAAACATTTTTGTGGTTCAAGCAAAAGCTGTTCTTTAAACTTTAACACTGTTTACAATTTAAAATTACACATTTATTCTGTGCAAAAGAAAACAATATTCATGCTGAGTGGACGTTCTAGTTGGCTGCTGCTGTTGGTATTTCTGTTAGTCCACAACTACAGACCTCTCAATGTAAATAACCACGTCATGTGACGTTAACAGCAATGTTTATAAAATAACATTCACAGAAACTGAAATAATATTTTTAAGACAGTTTTAGGATGAGAAAAAAAAACAACATTTTGTTTCTGGTCCTGCTCAGGCTAGTCTTTGTCTGAATTTAACTAAACTTTATTTCTCCAAACTGACATTGATCAAAAATCTATCTACAACAGGTAAGATATTACTTGTTCATAACCTTTTTATCCTTTAAATTATCTAAATATTGCTCTGACTTTTTAAGTGTGTACGCAGTTCTAAAGTTTATTCTCAAGCACATCTTTATTCCTTCGTCACAGCTGGAAGCCATCAGATTAAAATATGAAGAATTTCATATTTCAGACCAAACAACATTAAAACAACAAAATCTCAATCTCTGGGTGATATGGGTACTTTGAAAACAGTCTCAGGTTCTCCAACAGGAGAGTTTCAGGAGTAAATCAGTCAAATGATTGTTATGATTACGATTGTTAAATCCTGTTAGTTTTTTTTTTTTTCAGTTGAGGCACGGTCTGAATTGAAGCCCATACTGTCCAAAAGTAATCTTGAGACAGTAATACATGCTTTCATAACATCCTGGCTTGATTACTGCAATGCACTTCTGTTTTGAATCAGTCAGACCTCCATTGCATGATTACAAAATGCTGCAGCCTGATGTTTAACTGGTACAGGCAAAAGAGAGCACATTACTCCAGTTCTGGCCTCCCTGCACTGGATCCTGCGTCACTTTCAAATTCCTTTTAAAATCCTTCTGTATGTTTATAAATCTCTGAACATCTCTGCCCCCTCGGATCTCGCTGATCTGCTGCAGCCAAATGTCCCACAGCGCTCTCTGAGGTCAGCAGACCAGATACCTATTTGAATCTATGTTTTTATCCCATGTCCTTTACTTATTTTGTTTTGCTGTACAGTAGCCCCTCGCTACTTCGCGGTTCGTTTTTCACAGACTCGTTCTATCGCGGTTTTTCAAAGTAAGATTGGACATGACACACAATTGGCTGATTGATGGACGAGCCACACGATCGGTATGGAATTTTTATTTAAAATAAAGTATTTAGCACCTGCTGCACCTGTGTGCAGTCCACAGCTGCAGGACAATTGTCCTCCTGCAGTGTGTCATATCTCCACTCTGGTGGCAAAGAACAGCCGAGGCAGGGAGCTGAAATCATGACATTCTGGGCTCTTTTAGAGCGTTTAGAGTTTAGAAACATTGTTTAGAATATTGCAAGAGTGTGGGTAGGGTTTAAAACACCTTTATTTATATATACTAAAATAAACTACTACTTACTACTTGTACTACTATTCCTACTTGGCAGTTTTTCACTTATCAGGGGGGCTTCAGGATACGGATCCTCCACAATAAACAAGGGACTACTGTATAGTACTTTGGTTGGCCTTGTTGCCGTTTTAAGTTCTTTATAAATAAAGTGGTATGGTATGGTATGTTAAATGAAACATAAACTATAATTAGATGGAAGTCATTATTAAGAAGTGCTTTATTTTCATGTTTAATTACAGGAAGGTACTGTTGGACTCCATCAGGATTTGTTTTCCCAGTCTCAGTGCTGAAACTATACCTCTGAATAAATAATATCAAAAAGTGTACAATAGGCGATTATCAGAGTTGAAAGCATCCTGTGGTCTGCATGATGAAGAGCACAGAGACTCGTCTTCAGGGCACAGGAGGGATTCTACGTTTCATGTGTAACCTGACCACAGAGTCTTCTCACAGAGGTGACGTCACAGATCCAAACTGATGCACCTTTTCTGGATATGACAGTTTTGCCTGTAAATAATTGGGTGAATGTCTGCTTTGTGACCAGGTATTCACAGAATCAGAAGCTGTGTTAGCTTTTTAGGTTTAGAGATGAAAACATTCAGGTTCTTCTAGAAACGGTCACGAGTAAGAGTTTCTTTGTCGAGGATAAACCCCACCTCTGCACACTTCTGATACAACGTGTTGAACCTGTATTCCAGGAAAACTCTTCTTTGTTGATTTAGCTGCATGGACCACTCTGATCTGCTCAGTTTCCACACTTCATCAAAGGTGAGACATCAATATATTTAATAGTTCTGTTTATTTGGACAATTATAATGTTAGTTTTTTTGGGTTTTTTTTTACTCAGAAGTTAATATAATCCATGTTCAGCTTTTCTTGTGAGCGCTCAGGTAAAACATTGTCTGCACACAAATACTGACCCCGATTTAAGCAGAGCAGGTTAGTGCTGACGGTGGAGCATTAGCTCACATCTTAAACCTTTTCTCCTGTTTAATCAACATAATCTAAAAGTACAACCTGCCCAGCAGCTCACACAGTCTGGACCTGCTTTGTGTTCTCAAGCTGCATCACATGGACACTGAAGAAATGAGCTCCTGCACAAACAAATCCACTGACCTGACCCCAACCAGCAGCAATGCTCAGGATTTCCTTCCAACTGTCTCTGCTCCCTCGGCCCCTTCATCTGTGCAACAGTCAGCATGATGAACGGTGCACAGCGCAACGTGGATCTCTTTCAGGGTAGCTACAGCAACCATCTCAAGAGTGCTTCAAAGCCCATCTGGTCTAAACATCTCCCAGCATGGCTGATTGCATCTATGGCTGCTTCCTTATGGAGAGCACATGTGCTTCATGCAGTCATCCAGAAGTAGTTCAGAAGTTGCAGACTCTTCAGCCTCGCAGGACATTTAAACCTATCTTTTGGAAAAGCTAATTCCAAATGAGTGGTGATGAAACTAGCTGTGAAATGCTTTATGTTCATTCATTGTCCAATCCCTAGTACTAATGGCTCTGTGGTGGGACTGGGCCTTGACTCTGTGGAGAAGGTGATGGAGCAGAGGACATGCTCCAACATCAGGGCGATCATGTCCAGTCAGGGCCATCCCTTGAACGCTGTCTTCTCTCATCAGCGAAGATCAGGGAGCACCAGGTTCCGTTCATTGAGGTGCTCTACTGATAGACTAAACAACTCGTTTGTCCCTTGTGCCATTAGGTTGTATAGTTCGGCCACTCCTGGCAGGAACAAGAGAAGCTAGCTGGTTATGTCCCCTAACATGGTGCTTGATCTCCTCTTTTAGTGTTGTTTTAATTATTTATTTATTTTTGAATACTCCTTTTTTATCTGGTGGGTTTTTATCTTATTGTTCGTATGAATGGGAGCTACAGACCACCATGTAATTTCCTTCGGGATCAATAAAGTATCTATCTGTCCATCCATCCAATATGATTGGAGAAGACATCTACAAACTCTGATGTTCCTTCAGACAGGTTTACTGTACGTCCTCGTAAATATTCAGTTAGTTTTCATGATCCAACAATAAACTGTGAGCAGAGCAAATGGGAATATATGGCCAAAGGATAGTACTGCATTGCATTTAAAATGCTTTACAAAACTTCAAAGTTAGCAAACTTGTCCAAATGACATGATTTAACCTTTTTTTGTTGTTATCTACCTGGATGATTGAGCCTGCAAATCTTTTTTCTGAACCATTTTGGCCTCGGTCTCCCTTTAAGAATCTTGTCTAGATGTCTTGATTTAGCCTTTTTGTTTTTAGCTAATTTGAGATTTATTGAAAGCAAAAGGACAAACCATGGACTTTGTAACCCCAGAAATTAGATACGAGCTTCCTTCATCAAAGGTGACACTAAAGACATTCAGATGTAGAGCCCACAGAAGCTTCAAACAGCAAATCTTAGACGTAAGTAAATGTAGAATGTTTAGTTGCTTGTGTTTTTAGTTTGTGGTAGTTGTTGGTGTGTGATCAGCTGATCTGAGCTGATGAGGCGCTCATTGAACAGAAATCACAAACCCTCAGAGTCACAGCTCGTTTATTCCTCGACTCATTCCTGCCGCATCAGAAGCTACTGAAACCCTTCTCTCCATCTTCCCAAACACGAACAGTGTTAAAGAGCTAAACTCTGGGTCATGATGTGGGTGTCCGTTGATCCAGTTGGTTCTAAGAGAGACATCAGCTGAAGCTCGTAAAAATGTTGGTAATGAAACCTTTTATTGAGCCAAAGTGCTTCTAAGAAGATGCTGATGCCACTCCAGGCGTTTGGTACATTTCTCCTGTAAAGGACCGTCCAGACCAGCTGTCTGAACCTCCTCCTGTGGACAGCAGAACCTTTAAGAGACAACTCCTCCCCAAACAACTCTCAGCTGACCGCCATTTGAACCAGAACCCTTTATTTACACAGCTTTGGACTGCGTGGAGTTCAATGGTGTTTTCATGACTAAGGTTTGCAGATCATAGATGGGACATTACCTTTGGAAAAGGTTTAAACGTTTACAGAACAAGATTGGACAGTTTGTTTAGCCAGAAATTATATTCTGACAGGTTATATGCTCATAAACTCAAACTATTTGTCCTTTGAATGTTTGTGGTCACGCCTCTCGGCCTCATCATGGAAACTGATTTGATTTACCTGGAGCTGATTTGTTGATGTGCGTTTTGAGGTTAAAGTCCAAGAATCACACAAGGTTCAGTCACTTTTAAATCTTTAAAGTTGGCCTATTTCCAGTCTGTATAAAAACTCATTTAAACGGTTTGAAAAGGGAAAGGCAGTGAATTGAATGGCAGATACAGGTCCATATTCACTATAGTGTAAACATTTTAAACCAGCCTTAATTATATTTCCATATAGAGAAGCCTGATTTCATTATAATCTTCTGAACTGATTTTGATCAACAGTTTAAAACTTTCTGAAGGTCTTTGAAAGAGTTTATTTGGATTTTGGCTTCTTTTCTGAAGTAATTGTGCTTGACCATCACAAAGTGGACAAGTTCAGGACAAAGAAAAGCTGTTTTATGTATTAAAAACCTTTTTGCAGCAGATGACCAGTATCTGAAAGTCATGTATTTTAAGAAACAGGAACAAATCCAGCAATGACCTGAGAGAGGAGTCACCTCTCAGATCTTGTGTGTGTGTCAGGTTTTCAGCTAATGGCTCTTCAGGAAGCACCTTGTTGGCTCTTAAACCCTATTTATGTGTCAAACTGGGTTGTTTTTAATGTTTTCCATATATTAAATTGGATAGAATGGAAATAAATCATGTTTGTGACAAACTGCTTGTAACAAAGTGCCTAAAAGTCTTTATGATTCAACACAAGGCTGGCTCATCCTTTGAGTTTAGGAGACTTTTTACTCCTAAATGATTCAGAGCTCACAAGTGGCTTAATAAAGAAATGTAAAAAAAAGTTCCTCTGAAAAAGGTCAGGCACTGAAAGTAAGAGAAAAAACATTAAAACATCTTGAGAAAGCGTGAAAACAATTATAAATATATCAAATGAACGTCTGGCTTCTTGGAGCTTTTGTACAGTCAGTCACTTTATGTGCAGCACTGCAGCAATGCAAACCAATTTATTTTGAATGAAGGTTGAGTTTAAAATGCACAGCATCGAGAAAATACTTAAAATTGTGTTTCAGTGAAAACTAAAGCCCACAACTTTGAAGCATTATTGGTTAAAATAAAGATGTATTTCAGGCTCCTGCTGCTGTTAGTACATCTTTAACCAAGATGTGCATGGAACAACCTAAAACCAGGAGTGCTCGAGTCATGACTCCTCGGTGAACACATCCCTAACCTAGACTGTGGTTATGTGTCGCTTCCACTGGTCTAAATGGCAAAACGCTCAGTCAAGAAAAATGGACAGCGTGTGGGGGGAGCGGCTTGGCGGGAAGCAGGAAGAGATGCTATTGGCTTTATAGTTGTTACGTAATGTGTTTCTGCGCAGAATGCCAGGATCCTGTTTGTAAACAGAAAAGCCACGTGTGAATCCTCACGTGGAGGAAGCTTCCGAGCTGCTGCCCTCCCGCCTCACCCCTGAGGTAAAGCCTGACACTGATACACGCTCACAGTAACCCTCCCTGCAGCCCTGCGCATCAAACCCCCATCATTCTCAGTCACCACCACTCAGCTCGCCTCACACCGAACATGAAGACTACGGGTCACAGTCGGGATTCATCGTTCGCTTCGGTACAGATAAGACTTTTGTATCTGACACTCAAAAAACATTATCACAAATTTACAGCCCCAAACCTGCTGCAGGCCATGATTAAATCAGTCTCATTGACGAGTCAGACCTCAGTGGACGTCTTCTCTCTGATCCTGGTTTAGTGATAACCTATTTCTGAAATATTTATATTTCAGCTGGTTTACAATCTACAACAGTTCAACAAATGACAAAAGTGATGCAAAGTTCACACTATACACTTTTCTGAGTAAAGTTGGTAAAAGTGCATCTAAACAGTATTATAGCTCAGTGATTCTTTAGGGATAGATTGTGGTTTCCTGCCTTTCTCTCACCATAGATACCCCCACCCCTCCTGATAGCAGGCAACAGAGAAATCAATACTGCAGAAATCAATATAACTCTGCATCTCGCCATTTTGTCTTTCAATCTAAAAGGAGCGCAGTCTAAAATGTCCAACCAACCACTGAGCTTTGGTTCTGGGCCGTTTGAGCAACAGGCTTCAAGGTGGATAAATGACACTCGGGCTGGACGGAGCGGGGTCAGAGGTGAAAGCTTGGCTAAGGGCTTGGCTTTGTAAGCGGACAACATTGTTGTACAGCGCTATGGCAACTGGACATTCTTCCCAAAGGTGATATTGTCTTTGCCCCAGGAGTGAGTTAAAGGGAGCTCACGGCCTCGACGAAGGAGCAATCCAGCCGCGCGCCTTTATCTGTAGGTGTGGACAGACGAGAGCAGCTCTGTGGAGCTTGTGATTGATTTACATGGCCCATCCCCCGCTCTGCCCCCAGTAACCCCGTTAAACCTGGTGCCTTTTCAGCTACTGATGTCAGCCGTGCACAGGCCCATGAAAATATATCTTCTACGGCTGACTTTATTGTTTTAGCATGTGCTAGCATTTTAAAACCTGCACAGAGTGCAGCTGAACGTAATGGAAAACAGAAATATTACCGCAGCACGCCGACTGATAATTAATTAGACCATCCAAACAAAAATGCAGTTCCAGTCTTTTGTCTAACCGTTTCATGGGGTATTCTCTGCAACATCTTAGCACTGCTGTGCAGTGATTGCATCACATGTATGTGCATGCACCACATCATGGATCGCATGAACTCAGGCAGTCACAATGAAGCCTAGAGCCACAAGGACCAATCTTCAGCTATGGATTTGAATCTCCACGTTCAATCACCATGTTTGCAATATCAAAACAGTAACAACTTTTTGCACGAGGTGAGTGCACCCTAAAAGCTGGGTGTTTCGGTGTTTACAGACAATTACTGTAATTAAAATAGAATATGTTGTGTAGGAGCTGCATGCACAGACAACCAAGAGGAAAACAAAACAAAACTTCAGAATCATAAAGCCATACTGTCATCAGCTGCTCTCATCGAGGCTTAGTAACTGATGGCATGTAAACAGCTGTCTTCATTCTGACTTGCCTGTTCTGTTGTCTCCCCTGGATCCAGTCACAAAGGTCCTCTCTGCTAGGTGAGGCTTTCTGAACATTTAGGACTGTGGAGCCCTTTGTTGCTCCAGCAGTCAGATTGCACTGCTAAAGGTCACCCTGCAGAAATACTTTAACTTTACTTTGTGACCTGAGGTCAGAAAGGAGACACATGGTGGCAGTATTCAAGAGAATACACAGGAAAAACACACAGACCCAGAGGGAGATGTGTCGTCTTCAAATAGACCATTCAAATGGTGATTACAGTCTTTGGGAATTAGAACAAAATAACTAACAAATAAATAGATGTTGACTGTTTGGAATGAGGTTTAAAATCCAACTTCAACAAGGATTACCTCACTGCTCTAACTCCATTAATGTCACTTAAAATGCTCAAATATTTATTATTTCTTTAATGTTCACATATAGGAAGTCTGACCTGTTGTCAAGAGCAAACTGTTCGTGATATTTAACTACCTGTAAAGAATAAAAACATACTTTTATTTTAAGCTACCATTTGATTTGATTAAAATATAAATATCATGGACTTGCGACCCATCCAGGGTGTACCCCGCCCCTCGCACACTGATTGCTGGACATGGGCACCAGTGACCCCCATGACCCAAAATGAAAGAAGCGAGTAAAAGATAATGGATGGATAAATATCATGTTCAACAAACAATAAACTGAGTATTTCAAGTTTTGGTGAGGATACAGTTTGCATTCACCTTTTTTGCCAATTTGAGCAGAATGTGTTTAATCGTTTTATTTTTATTGCCGTAGTGCTTTGGTTTCATTGCTGTTTTCATAGATATTTTTCCCTCTCTTTATTGTGTTGTTGCTGCTTCGAGAACACAAATTTATCAGTTGGGAGATAAATAATTTATTTGAGCTTTTTGTGGAAAAAGCCGATTGTTTGTTGTCTTTTCAAAACAAACCATTTAGCTTCAAGTTAAGTAAAATGTTCATAAAAACATTGTTTCGGTCACTTTGTGGGGCTGTTGTGTTTCATCTCCATCAGAACCTTCTGACCTTGTCTGTCTTCCTAAGACATCCTGCTCAAGTCTCCTCTGCTTTGCTTTTCTGTGGGACGAGTCTTTGTGTTTCTGTTTTGCTTTGTGTCTTCTGTTTCTGCTGTGGTGCTGGGCCCGGTTCACTCGGGGCTCGTCCAGGCTGGACCTTTACTCTGACACGATACTGAACATTCATGGATTCATAGACACGAACATGCTGTGTGTCTGCATCTAAACACGTGAAAAGAATTATTGTTTTTATAACTCAAACACACATATTGTGTCAAACAGTATAAAAGTCATCCATGTACATGATTTTTAAATTTGCCTGATAACAGGGCTGTAAGCGCAGAGCATGCTCCTGGTATTTAAAATATGCTCCTGAACCAGCATGTAAGTGCACGGTTTCCTTGCGTGCCTTTAAAAGCAGCAGGAATGTTGAGTGAATTCAACTACAAAGAAAACAGAGTTATTCAGTTCCTGCTAAAGACAAAAAGACAACTGTCAGCCATGTTGGAGTAGCTTTATCTAATATGCCCTGTTATTAGGTTGGCTTGTTTTGTTACCGTCATGGACATCTATGCCTCACCTGATTCAAAAATACTCACAAACACTCTCAAGGTTGTAAGGTCAACAGAGGATTAATGCAGCGAGCACATTCTCACCTTCGTGTTTTGTCCCTCCACTTTGTAGAAAAACCAACAACCCGTCTGGATCGCCTCTTTAACAAATCCTAAAGGGCAGCCATCTTGCCTCCTTCTGTTCTATGAACCAGTCTATCCTCCACATCAATATTCATGGAAACCAGCCTGACGTTGGCTCTCATCGTCAGGAGCAGCCCGGGTGTCGCTGTTCTGCCGGCCTGAGAAGAACACTCACATGTCCCTGTGGAGGGAGGCATCCATACATCAAGCTTAGAAACGTATCTGCAGCCTGGACACACCGAGAGTCTGCTGACAAACTCAAAAAGAAGAAGCAAATCACGTTCTAGTTGAGTTCTTGTCACACAAAGAGGCAGGTTCTCTTTCCCCCCTTCCCTCAGCCAGCCGTACACAATAGTGAACACTATGATGGCTGCTCTCAAGCACTGGAGTGGATTCAGTGAAGAAAGCAGGACTCCTCCCCCACTCAACTTTGTGTTAAATATTGCACAGGTCTCAACTGTCTGACTACGACAGAGGAGAAACCGCCTCCACCCCCTTCCTATTCTCAGACAGGAAGCCAAGTGACTCAGGGTTTTTCCCTCCCTTTTTCTGTTGGAGGTTGAAAAACTTCCCTTTGGGCGTAAAAGAGTCTCTTTATGCAACATTACACTTCCAAAAAACACAAACAGTCTGGTTTAGAGTCATCACCAACAGCCTCCGTGGGCTAGCCGGCTCCTTTTTTTAAAAACGACTCTGCTGCAGGAAGCAAGACGTTGCTGCAGAGTCTCTGCCAAGATCCACCTCCTGTTGACACCGGCCACGTGGGCCTGAAAAGATCCAGAAAGTTGTGAGAGAGAGGAAGGAGCTGATGGTGACTAAAAATACAAGTTCAGCCCTGAAAAGCTGCTGTGACAACAAAACTATAGGTTTTCTACCGAAGCCAAGTGTGACACTTGTTATCTTTGATGCTTGATATCTCTGAGAACAAAGTTCTGCTTTGCAAGTAGTTTTATTTTTGTATCTCTGAGATACCGGGTTGTGTTCATAATCTGAAATAAAACTGATTGAAGTCTGCATGCCACACTTTCATTTTACTGTGGGATTCCTCCATTAGTGTTGCCTCTGAAATAATCTGCTTTTAGCTGCACTTCAGGCTTAAAAGCAGACCCCTCCTCTTTCCCAGAAGCCCCTGCTCGGCTGCACTGACATTTGTTGACTCAATACTTTCAGAGCAGAAAAGGAGATTTGTTTTTACACAGACTGGGGGAGGGGAGGAGGCAGAAAGGCAGGAGGAGTCAGATCTGGACTCCAACACTGATCCCACAAAGATGCACAATAACTGCTTCCACGTTCTACCAGTCAGGAGAGAATCGCTCTTTGGATAAAAGTGGCTTTAATAAAAACACATCGTTCAAATGTAGTGAAAATAATGAGCACGGATTTTTCTGCTCTTGCAATAAAACATGACGGAAACGTCCAGAATACAAAGTATTTGGGCAAGCAATCCTTTAGAGGAGAATGCCAGGAAAGGTAGAAAAAAAGAACTGTGCCGTTTTCTTTTGTTGTTGGAGATGAATCACAGCTGATGATTAGAAAGCTAGTCCTGAAATGAGCTGCTTAAAGAGCGGTCTGTCACGTCTTTAACTGCCATCAAGCTGGGTCGTAAACCTGCCAGTACCCTCCAACAAACCTCTGACCAGAGATGCAGGGTTTTCTGTAGCTGGACGGGTCGGCGTCCTTCCATCTCATTTTCCCTCAGCCAGAGCTGAGAACAACAAAGTGACGTCCGTCAGGACTTCGTTTCGCTCCATAACAATCAAAATGCACAACTAAATGTCTGTTTGTACTATTTATCTTTCCCTCAGTGACTAAAATTTATTATTGGCCACATAAATATATTAATATGTTACGCCCAAGTGTTTAGCATCTTGTTCCATACAGTTCTGCGTTTGATCTGCGTTCTCTGTGAAGCTTCTCAGCAGACAGATGGAGCCAACAAACACATGATGACAAGACTCAAGCAGGACAGTTGTCATGGCAACCCAACCCAATCACGTCAAGTTTGTGGCACTGAAGAATACAAGTATGATTTATTTATTTATCTTTTCTTTTGTGCTGTCACCATCGATGCATGTGCTTTCATCACCAAATCTTTTTTTGGACTGACTTGAATAATCTAAATAAAAAATTGTAAACCTGAAAATCGATCCATCTGTTTTCATTCATTTATCCAACGTTGAGATGCGAAGGCAAACAGCTTCATTTGACTTTGACTCTCCTCCTCAACACCCCTTCCCCCTTTGATCTGCACTTTAAAAAGAGCTTAAATGTTCGTAAATTATCTAAAATCCAATATGTTAGAAATTGATGCTTGCTGAAACTGATTAATAAAAATCTTTTTTAGAGGAATAAGTTTAAAGTAAAATAATTAAAAACACGTTTGACATGGGCGGCACGGTGGTTCAGTTGGTATAGAGTTGTTGCATCTCAGCAAGAAAGTCATTGGATTGAATCCCTGCTAGGGCCTTTCTGGGTGGAGTTTGCATGTTCTCTCTGTGCATGCGTGGGTTTTCTCTGGGTACTCCACTTTCCTCCCACAGACTAACAGTGCCCCAAAGACCCATCTCTGCCTGATGCCCTCAACAAGTTCTACACACGCTTTGAAGACCTGACAGACCACCCAGCACCAGACTCCCTTCACCACTGGATGAAGAGCATCTCAGCGTGACTTCAGCAGAAGGAGTACTTTCAGGAGGATTAACCCTCACAAAGTGACCGGCCCAGACAACATCCCCGGGAAGGTGTTGAAAGAATGTGCCGATCAGCTCTGCGAGGTGCTGGCCGACATCTTTAACTCCTCACTTACCTTGGCGACAGTTCCCACCTGCCTGAAGACTGCCACCATCATCCCAGTCCCAAAGAGCTCTACAGTGACTGGTCTGAATGACTATCGGCCAGTGGCCCTCACCCCAATAGTCACTAAATGCTTCGAAAAACTGGTCATGACCCAGATCAAAACAACCATCAACATCAACGAGGACCCTCATCAGTACGCATACTGCAAGAACTGATCAACAGAGGACGCCATCTCCTCTGTGGTCCACAATGCACTCACCCACCTGGAGCAGAAGGACTCCTACGTCCGTATGCTCTTTGTGGACTTCACATCTGCCTTCAACACCATGATCTCCCAAACCCTGATGGACAAACTACTCACACTAGGACTAAGCCCCTCCATTTGCAACAGGGTACTAGATTTTTTAACAAACAGACCACAGTCAGTGAGGATCCACAATTTCTCCTCCTCCACCATAACCCTCAGCACTGGCTCTCCTCAGGGATGTGTGTTGAGCCCCCTCCTGTTTACTCTGCTCACATATGATTGTGCAGCTACCCATCCAGGCTGTCACATTGTAAAGTTTGCAGATGATACAGCGGTGGTGGGATGCATCACAAACAATGATGAGTCCAGCTACAGGCAGGAGGTGGAACACCTGGAGAGCTGGTGCAGAGAGAATAACCTTCACATCAATGTGAAGAAGACAAAGGAGATGATTGTGGACCTCAGAAGGAACAAACACACCTACACCCCCCTGAACATAAAAGGATCTGCGGTGGAAGTGGTCTCCAGCTACAAGTACTTGGGTGTACACCTGAATGTCAACCTCAGCTGGAGCAACAACACCACCAGCCTGATCAAGAAAGCTCATCAGAGACTCTACTTCCTCAGGCGGCTGAGACGAGCTGGTCTGGGAAGCTCAGTCCTCACCTCCTTCTACAGGTGTGCAGTGGAGAGCATCCTGTGCTCCAGCATCAACATGTGGCATGGAGGCTGCACAGCTGCAGAAAGAAAAGCTTTGCAGAGAGTGGTGAAGGCTGCACAGAAGTCTGTTGGAGTCAGTCTCCCCACCATCACAGACATCTACACCTCTAGATGCAGGAAGAGACATGCATCATGAAGGACCCCACTCACCCAGCACACACACTTTTTGGCCCGCTCCCCTCAGGAAGGAGGTTGAGGAGCATTAAGTGTAGAACCACTAGACTGAGGAACAGCTTCTACCCTGAGGCTGTTAGACTCATGAATCTCTAACCAGAATAATCACTGTGAAAAACCACATCATGTTGCTGCTGATCTGTTTCATGTTGCTGCTGATCTGTTTCATGTTGCAGTGTTCATTCATGCTCATCTGCTCACACAGACTCATGTTCGTGCTGCCATTCAACGTAATGTTGTTATGCTATTAATGCTTAGTGTATATTTAGCTGATGATTTTCTTAGTTCATATCTCCGATTTTATTCATGTTTTTATTTTACATTTTATTGTTGAAAGTAACTGGGACCCTGTGTACATAATCTCGTTCCACCACGAGATGCAAATGACAAATAAATTTCTCTGAGTGACAACATCCATGTTAGACTGACTGGTAACTCTAAATTGTCCCTAGCTGTGAGTCAGTGGAGTCTGGACAGTGAGGGCCAGTGGGAGACGCCTCTGGGACGCTTGACCTCTGCTGGTTTTAAAATGAATTCATTGTACCACCACTTCATGAGATTCTGCAGCAGCAAACAAACCGAGGTGAAAATCTCCCTCTGAAACAGTTCCAACTGTCACATTAATCTACCATGGACTCTTTGATCACAGCACGTCCCGATCATAGACGCAGGACGCAGAAATGCCAGAATTCTTGTGCAGCTCAATAAAAAGCCCATATCAAAAGCGCAGATGGTGAAATGCACAGAAAAAGAGCTGAAGTAAAGCTGGCAAGGCCACGCACAGGCGCCATCTTGGTTTCTGTATACAGTTTATACATTAAGTACTGTTTTACATGTTGCTCAAGCCTCCCTTAACAAAGTAAAAGTTTTACCACCAGCTGAGCCGTTTCCTCTGAGAGCTACTCTAACCTGTCAATCACCTGTCAGTCTCCTGTAAATCTTTCAGTCTTTGCTCTCATCTTGTTCCATTTGAAAGGACAGCAGGCGTGTGCCGTCACCTCATGTGTAAACACAGAGCTGTGACCCCACATTGAGCCCAGGGCAATCAAAATTGAGGCACACTTATCACTTGTGTGCTTTCACAGCTGACACTGCGTTAGTCTGGAACTTCAACTACCGGTACATTAACTGCCCTTGGTTTACACCAGACCCGACTAAAGTCTGCTTCTGTTTTCAGATGTGAACCTCTAAATCTAGTGTTTGTTGAAGGATTTCAGCTTGTTTCTGAATGAACATTTTGTTCTTTAAAAATGGAGAGGCTGCACGAAGTTAACTGATGGACTGTAGACAATATTTTGCATTAATATTACTTGGCGGTCAGGGCCATGGTCTCTAATCCTGAGGCTGCAGGTTTGAGCCCAGGTTGGGTCAGATATGGTTCATGTCCTTCTTTTTTATGATTATAGGATCAAAATAAGTCATTTTTGACCAAAACCAAAATAATTGAATCCTGTAGACACGATCTGATGGTGAAAGTTTGTTTTTTATATATTTAGTGTGGAACATCTGCAAAGAAATGATTTTCAATCAGGGTTCTGGTGAAACCAACAAAGTCCATGCTCAATAATCCAGGTATACAATCCAACAATTTTCAGTCAGGTCATCTGGACAGTTTCTTCTTTTATGTGCTCAAATGTTTCACCTTCCATCCCAAAGGCTTCATCAGTCAAGGAAGCACACAACACAAAACTGATTCATCAGTCTGATGAAGCCTTCTGGATGGAAGGTGAAATGTTTCAGCACACAAAAAAAAAAAAACTGTCCAGATGACCTGACTGAAAATTGTTGGGTTTTGTTAAAAGTTACTAATGATATTCTCATGGCCTCAGACAATGGACTTGTGTCTATACCCATCCTGTTATGCCCTTTTTCCACCAGTATTACTCAGCCCTGCTCAGATCAGCCCTGCTCAGATCAGCCTGGATTTCCATTGCACTTTAGGACAGTTTCTGGAGGCACGTCCAGAATCCAAAATCCTACTAATGAACTTTTAATGAGCTTCAGTTCACCATTAAGAGTGAGAGTTCTGCGATGAGTTAAATTCAAAGCAGCCTGCTCCTCAGATAAATAATGTTAAATTATTATTTTTAAATATAAATGTTTCTATTATATATTAATATTTTGTTCAGTGCCCTGAGACAACTTCTGTTATGACTTGGCGCTATATAAATAAACTGAATTCAATTAAATCTGATGAACCAGAGTCTACAAAAACATCCATCCAGCCATCCATTATCTTTTACTCGCTTCTTCCATTTTTGGTCACGGGGTTCGCTGGTGCCCATGTCTGGACATGTCGCAAGTCCAGCACAGGGACACATAGAGACAAACGAGACAAACATACTCTCTCACTCACACCTAGAGACAATTTAGAGTTACCAATCAGTCTAACATACATGTTTTTGGTCTGTGGGAGGAAACTGCAGTACCTGGAGAAAACGCACGCATGCACAGAGAGAACATGCAAACTCCACCCAGAAAGGCCCCCGGATCGAGATTTGAACCGGGGACCTACTCGATGAGAGGAAGCAGCCCTACCAGTTGTGCCACCGTGCTGTCCTCTACAAAAACATCTATATTTTAAATTTTATATTTTTCTTCATCATTTGATGTATTTGCACTCATTGTGTCTACTTTTATTGTTCAATTTAAATATGTGGTTTTGTTTCTTACAGATTTTATTTTAGCTTTGGTTTAAAGTGTAATTCTTGTTTTGTGATTTGTGCATCTGTGGGCTAGAATAAAGTTGAACTAAAGGCCGTAGTTCTTCTTTAAACATGTTTGAGGGAAATATTCCTGAGAGATCCAATAATTTTGTCTTTTTATGATTTTTCAGCTGAGTTAACTTTAATTAACAGATTATTTAATAAAGTCAAAGTGAAAACAGGATTTCATGATAAAGCCAGCACCGTTTATTTATTTTTAATCTTAACTGATAAAAAACAACATTATTTTATACATAAAATGTTAAAAAAAAACGTTTCAACCCTTCGTCCCGGTTCTCCCGCCTGCCAGGGCTTGGAATCCGTCCTTTGTGAGCAGGCGAGGCCGGGGCTCGGAGTCCGGCCTCGTGTACTTCAAAGAGTCGGCAGCTCGTATGATCCTCCGCGGTGACACCGCTCGCTCATATTTTGTCGTCAGTCACCAAACACAAAAAACACCTGGACTTCAGCATTAAACACGGTGTTGTCATTATTGTTTATAAAATCTTAAAAATAGACATAGCCGCTACTCAGAGTTCCGAGAAATTGCAAATGGCGGATCGGTGAAAAGTTTCTTATGTCAGATGCCAATTCCTGTATTCTGGTGTATTTTAACAGGGTGTTTAACATCTACTTTTACCTACACAAGTAAATACTTGATTCAATAAGTATTTTAGAGTTAATAGCACAACAAGAAGTAGCCTGACCAACAGCTCTCCTTGTGTGAATAGAGCACACTCTGCTTCTCTCATGCATAGCCACAATCCAAGAAACAAAAGCCCCTTTTCCATGGTACTTTTTAGTACCAGTACAGCACGGTTTGACTCGGCTCGGTACAATACATGTTGTGTTTCCATTATGCTCTCAGTACTGGTTCCAGTGGGCGGGGTTCAAATTGACATGACGCTCCTTCCCAGCTGGTGGTGGTAAAACCTTGAAACAGGTTTCAGTACAGGGTGAGAATTTATTTTGAAGTTTCTGGTAAATTAAAAAGAATACAGATTATTAAAATGATCAAATTAAACTATTTATACAGTATATATATATATATATATATAGGTATGTGGTTTTGTTTCTTGTTCACAGATTTTTTTATTTATTTTAGCTTTGCTCTAAAGTTTAATTCTTTTTTTTGTGATTTGTACATCTGTGGGTTAGAATAAAGTTGAACTAAAGGCTGTATCTCTTTAAACATATTTGAGGAAAATATTCCTGAGAGATCCAATAAGTTTGTCTTTCTATGATTTTTCAGCTGATTTAACTTTAACATATAATTTAATAGTCATTAAAGTGAAAACAAGATTTCATGATAAAGCCGGCACCGTTAATTTTTTTTTAAAATCTTCACTAATTAAAAATACTTCTTTTTTTTTTATACATAAATTGTTTTTAAAAATCGTTTCCACCCTCCATCCCAGACCCATCCCGGTCTGCCCGTCTGCCGGGAACAGGGTTCAGCCTTCATGATCACTCAAGGCCGGGGTCCGGCCCCCAGCCTTATGCGTGACAGAAGCTCGTGTGATCCTCTGCAGTGACCAGCGGAGCTCAGAGCCCACTGAACATGCAAGGCTGGTGCCCAGAGCCCGAGCCCCGAGTCGACAGCACGGAGGCTCTTCCACGGTGACCGGTGGAGCTCTGAGCCAGGGTGATGGGATTTACCTGTATAAATAAAGGTTGATTGATGATGCCCTGCATGGCCTGAGGGGGCTCCGATGGAGAGGACCGGGGAGAGTCGGTGACTGACTGAGTTCCATCTAGCTCGCTCGGATTTTTGTTGTCGGCCCCCAAGCACAAAAAACGTCTGCACTACAGCATTAGACCACAGTGTTGTCTTTACTGTTTTTATTATCTTTAAAATAGGTCCAATCGCTCCTCGAGTTCGAACACCGGTAATTGCAAATGGCGAATCGAGTGTTGTGAAAAAGTCTCAAAGCCCTCTGACTACCCCCCCTGACCAATCAAGGACCGACAGTGTGCGAGCTCAGTCGAGCTGAGTCCGGACAGAAACGTGAATGCAGGACGCTGATTGGTCAAGGGGAGGAATCACTGGATCTCAGAAACTTTTCACCGATCCGCCATTTGCAATTTCTCGGGATGCGGAGCAGTGGCTGGATCTATTTTTAAGATTTTAAAAACAATAATGACAACGCCGTGTTTAATTCTGAAGCCCAGACGTTTTTTGTGTTTGGTGACTGATGATAAAATTCGAGCGAGCGGTGTCACCGCTGTAGGGGAACACCACCTCAGAAAAGAACACCTCTTCTCAGCTCAAACAAAAAAATAGTTCACCTCATCTCAAACAAACATCATTCATGTGTTTTTGTTTTAAATGGTTAAAATAAGATTCATCTATTCCCTTGGGAACAAACAGACCATTATTTTACAAATGTTCAACTCAGTTCACAAACTTCTTAGTTGACAGTAATGTGAATGTATTTTAAAAAAACTTGTCACTGTGTTAATCACTGCCAATATGAACTCATTTCCCATGAAATGGACAGATCGTTTTAATGAGTTTTGGTTCAACTGACCTCGGAGTTTGAAACAACTGCTGAGACTTTACCTTTATCAAAAAGAAGTATTACTCCCAGGATGGGTTCCCATGCAGATAACACATGAAAGAACCCTTTTGTTTAATGACATTTTCTTTTCAGGAGATGGACAGCGACACCTTTTGAAGAACATTGCATGTTATTTCAAAAGATGCCTGAATGTTTATTCATGAAAATGTGTGTTTTAAGTAATCTCTCTTTAAGATAATCATTTGTCTTATTTTTCTCTTTTAAAAGAAGAGTGACTTTTAAAGGCAGGCAGAGAAAATGGACTTTAGATTTTATAAAAACAAAGCCAAGAGTTAGGACCATCCCTCTTCTGAGAGGTGGACCAAAATCAATCTGAAACACACAGACAGTTAAGTTAAGTTTCACTTCTTCTACAAGTACTTCTTTACTTCTACTTCTTCGCAAGCACATCTAATCATCTTTCTCTACACGCTTCTGGAGCTCGGAACTGGGAGAGAAAAACCCAGTATCTTCATGGAAGAGAAGCATCCTTTCTGCACAGAGACGGGACAAAAGATACAGAAGAAACCCTGCAGAACCAGAAGCAGAACCTGGCATTAACCTGAGATTTGTTACTAGAACCATCACAGCGCAGAGGAGTGGAAAAATCCCAGCTGACTCCCACATGGACCCTCGTCCCTCTAAGATGACAGGTGAACTTTGAGGAAAAATTAGCCTCTCAGTCATCAGAACATCTGGGCTGGTACAATTTTTAAGCAGCTGTTGGACCATTCTGACCATCTCATTCTGGTAGGACAAGAGACTTTTTAATGCCTTTCTGGTGATCATACATCACAATAATTTTATCAGACAAACTACAGCTCACTTTAGACACAATTTTAACTACTTCACAAACAGAACCAGTCCAAAATCTGCCTTTTTAAGTTTCACTGATTTGAATAATCAATTAGACATTTGATACAAAGCTATTTGTAATTCATTTGTTTGTTATGCATAACTTTTCATCACATATATCACAGATTATTATTTTTGTAATAAAATACATAAAATCAACTGAATTTGTGATTATTTTGGCATATCTGTGTGTATTAACTGATTTGATGCCCTTTAAACATGAGAAAGAACTCACGTTTCAGTTTACATTCATTTGGGGTTAAATGAGAGACTGATTTTTCCTCTAAAACAGAGGTAGTGCCCACACAACGAGATTATTTGCATAATAAATGCATATCTTATGAGCTTAACTCATAACTGATAATTTACAATATATATCCAGCCCCATATCACCCTACACCATGGAGGATCATATGAGCTGCCGACCCGTTGAAGCCCGCGAGGCCGGACCTCGAGCCCCGGCCTCGCCTGTTCACAAAGGTTGGATTCTGAGCCCTGGCAGGCAGGAGGACCGGGACGAAGGGTGGAAACATTTTTTTTTAACATTTAATGTATAAAACAAATAAGTAGTTTAAATCAGTGAAGATTAAAAATAAATAAACAGTGCCGGCTTTATCATGAAATCCTGTTTTCACTTTGACTTTATAAATAATCTGTTAATTAAAGTTAACTCAGCTGAAAAATCATAAAAAGACTAAATTATTGGATCTCTCAGAAACAGTTCCCTCAAACATGTTTAAAGAAGAGATACAGCCTTTAGTTCAACTTTATTCTAGCCCACAGATGTACAAATCACAAAACAAACATTACACTTTAAATTAAAGCTTTAAATCAAAGCTAAACTTTAATTCAAAGCTAAAAATAATCTGTATACAAGAAAAAATAATCTGTATACAATCCAAAAAAGTTCAATCTGGTCCTCTGGACATTCAAAAAAAAAAAAAAAAAAATGTAGAAACATTTCGTCTCTCATCCGAGAGACTTCCTCAGTCTGAGGAGCTGTATTCATCTCAGTCTCTTAAATAGCACCGTCTCAGGGTGGATCAACCAGTTTGCTGCTGACAACCAAAACCAGCTGATCACATGATCAAGAAGGACCATCAGCCTAACAATGGATCATTAGCACACTGATGGCTGTTTACTGTTCACAGGGGGTTGAGTGATACTAGCAATCACAGCATTGTAAGAGGGGGACAGTTGAACCCGGAGGCCTCCACCCCTGTTTAATGATGGATGATTTATTTTCACAAAGATGGCCTCCTTTACTCCTCTCTCAAACCATCGTTCCTCTCTGTCCAGGATGTGAACATCTTCATCCCTGAAAGAGTGACCGCTGGCCTGGAGATGAGTGTAGACCGCAGAGTCCTGGCCTGATGATGTTGATCTTCTGTGCTGGGACATCCTTTTGGCCAGTGGCTGTTTTGTTTCCCCGATGTAAGACTGATCACCCTCCTGACACTGAACAGCATACACAATATTACTCTGTTTTTGCCGGGGGACTGGATCTTTGGGATGAACCAGTCTTTGCCATAATGTATTTTGGGGTTTAAAAGCCACTGGGACGTTATGTTTAGAAAATAAACGTCTCTGATACTCCCTCAACATACGGAATGACCACTGGTCTGGGTCTGGGTTCCTCCTTTTCACCTGATGGCTGACTGGAGTCCTGTTTGGGTTTCTTCTCTGCTTTCAGGAAGGCCCAGTTAGGATATCCACATTGCTCTAGAGCCTGTTTTGTGTAGGATTTCTCCTTCTGCCTGGCTCCTGAGCTAGTGGGGACGCTGTCTGCTCTGTGATACAGAGTCCTGATGACTCCTAACTTGTGCTCCAAAGGGTGATGGGAGTCAAACTGCAAATACTGGGCCTCTATCAGAGACTGAGACCTCACAGTCCAAGAAAGCCAAGCTGCCATTTTTTACATCTTCTCGTGTGAACTTGATGTATTTATCCACAGAGTTGATGTGATCAGTAAAATGTTGGACTTCCTGAGATTTGATTTTAACCCAGGTGTCGTCAACATACCTGAACCAATGACTTGGTGGTGTCCCTGAAAAGGACGTCAAGGCTCTCTTTTCTACCTCCTCCATGTACAGGTTGGCAACAATAGGAGAAACTGGAGACCCCATAGCACACCCATGTTTCTGCCTATAATATTGCTCCCCATATGTGAAGTAGGTTGACTGCAGGCACAGTTTCAAGAGTTGACACAGTTGTTCTGTGGAAAGCGTGGTCCTGCTGCTCAGAGTGGTGTCTGATTTTAATCTTAAACTGACCACCTCTACTGCATCATCAACAGGAATGCACGTAAAGAGTGATGTGACATCAAAAGAGACCATTGTTTCATCAGTCTCCATGATGACATCCCTCACCTTATCCACAAAGTCCATGGTGTTCTGTATGTGGTGTTCTGAGCTGCCAACTAAAGGGATGAGTACAGACGCCAGATATTTGGAAACATTGTAAGTGACAGAGTTAATCATGCTAACGATTGGTCTTAAAGGTACACCTTGTTTGTGGATTTTAGGTAAACCATACAGACTAGGTGTGGCCTCCCCTGGGTACAGTCTGTGGTACAGAAACTGGTCAATAGCCTTGTCCTGTTCCAAATTTTTCAGGCAATCTATTAACTTCCTCTTGTAACCACTTCCTGGATCTCTTTTCAGAGGTTCATAAGTGGTTAAGTCACTAAGGAGTGTCATAACTTTCTCATGATAGTCTTTCTGGTTCAAAATCACTGTGCACCTTCCTTTGTCTGCTGGGAGAATGATGATGTTTTTGTCCTTGCTAAGAGTGGTGAGTGCATCCCTCTCCTCTCTACTGATGTTGGAAGGTGGTGGTTTGGCATTGCTGAGGCAGGATGAAACTTTGACTCTGAGCTGTTCTGCTTCAGCCTCTTTCATTTTGTTGTTGCGGATGGCTGACTCAGTAGCTGTGATCATCTCCACCAGAGGAATTCTACTTGGTGCAACCGCAAAGTTCAGTCCCCTGGCAAGAATCTCTGTCTCCGGCTGGGTGAGCTGTCTGTCAGATAAATTCTTCACCCACTTTTCTGTCTCCCTGGCATGTAAGTGACTACTGGAGTGTTGTCCTACGCTGAATGTGTTGTTATTGGAATAGTGATGGTGTTGATGAGTTATTAGTAAGTTACTAATAAAGCCCCGCTCCACATGCCAGAAGTGGAGTACAGCGCAGGGTAAACAAACACCATTTCTCTGACCTTGTATGGAGCCGTCAGCTGCCTTGTGTGAAAAACAATATTCTCCATGGTCTTCTGTCTCATCTTCTGCTCATGCTGAGTCCATTGGTGAAAAATTACAAAATATAACTGCTAAAACTTGATGCCACTCCATTTTTGTTTTTATTTACAGAAGAAGTGTCTTCAGAGGTTTTTGTGTCGTTTCTTTCAGTAGTTCTTGGTGCAGCGCCCCCACAGGCGAGCCGGGGAACAGGTTGGTTCAACAGATTGACTCGACTGCACAGTGCAGTGTGAATGCAAACTCACCAGCTCAAATGTAACAAAAGCTCATGAATATTGGTACCGAACCGAGTCTGCCGGACTATCAGGTGTGAATGCATCCTTAGTTTCTCATGTTGTTTGTGTTGCTGCTGTTCGGCATATTGTTTTACACTATTAGTTCTTAGTGCATTTTTAGTTTAGCATATTCTTAGCACATATTCTTAGTTCATATCTTAGATCTTATTACTGTTTTTCTTTACAATTTATACTTTTGTTGGATGTAACTGGTACCCTGTGTACACATTGTTGTTCCACCACATGTACTACATGAGGTGCGAATGACAAATAAAGAAACTTTGACTTTGACTTCCTGTCCTCTCAAACCCTAGCCGGATGAAGCAGATGGCCGCTTTTCCTGAGCCTGGCTCTGTTGGAGGTTTCTCCACTGTTGCCTTTGTGTTTACTCAGGTTGGTAGACTGCGATGAAATGAAGATTCAACACAATCTGCTGGCTTCCTTAGATAGATAACTTTACTAATTGACTTTTTTGCATGTAAATGTTTTTGGACAGTGCCCTGAGACAACTTCTGTTGTGACTTGGCGCTACATAAATGAACTGAATGGAACATTTGGCCTCTAATGAGGTGGAGACTTTCACTGAAGACAGATTTGTGATGCAGCTACTGATTGACAGCCGTCTTTCCTTTGGTTCCAAAGTGGGGGTGGGATGGGGATCTGAGAGCAGACCGTCTTGCTGTGAAGCTGAGAAAAACAGCACCTCTCACAATCAAGTGTGATACTCCACACTTCTCACCTGGGGCAACCTAAACACACAAGTCTTTATGTAGGGGTAATGTAATCCCTGTGCTTCAGCCAATACACAAATTGACCTCCCCCCCCCCAACTCACTAACAAGATGTCATCCTGCACTGCCCCTCCTTCTGTTGTTATCAAGGGAAAGTCGTTAGTGGGGGGTCTCTCATAGCCTAACTGTTAAAGCTCCAGCAGCGTGTGTGAACTAATTTCGTGTAATGTTTGTAAAGCAAGTACAAGAAACATTTGGCACCATTATTCCATCTATTTTAAATCGAATCGCAAGACTTGTCCTGCTTTACAAATGCCCTGTGTGTCTGTGTGTGTGTGTCGGGGGTGGGGGGTCGGTGTTGATTGACTGATTCACTCTCTGGGCAGCTATTTGCTTTAATTTTGGAAGTGGGTGGGGTGTCAGCTTCACTCAGCTTCTGGGCACAGCGGGTTTGGACAGAACCAATCATAGCCCAATGGTATTCCAGAGGAAACCAAAGAACTGGTTCCTGCATTCAGGGTTTGAAATCCTCCATCCTGGTTCTACATGGCCCCCAGCTAAAGACTGAGCCTCCATCCTGGTTCTTCTATGGTACTTTGCCTCCAGAAGTCTGCTCAAACCATCCATCCATCCATTGTCTTTACCCGCGTCTTTGCTTCTGGGTCGCGGCTGCTAAAACCAAAAGTATACAAACCGCTTAGGCCGTTTATTCATTGATGTTTATGGTTTATTGTGTTCTGCAGAAGAAACAGTCATCAGCTTTAATATGTCTGAGCTGATATTGAAGAATAGAAACACATTTGTCTTGATAAAAATGAAAGTTTTGGGTTTTGCATTCAAAGTATGTGCTATCAACATGTATGGAGCAGAAGGTTTCCCACATGACACGGAGCAGAGGTTGACCCCTGCTGGTGATGCAGGAGTACATTAAAAAAAAAGCATCAAATCCTTTATTAGAGTTAAAAAGTATTTAAACAAACTTGGCCTGTCCATTATTTATTGTAACAGACATGTATGGAGTAAAAAGAAAAGCCTTTCATGGCACCATTCTTGTTTGAGTTCAGAGTTTGTTGCTTTTTTATTCAACTTTTTTGTGGATTTATTTCAAAACTGATTCTACTTTATACAACTATTAACGTGTCTTTGTTTTAAACCACCTACTGTTGGAGACGAAAGAGCAATAATATGTTTTACCGAGTGAGTGTGCTTGTGTGTTTATTTGTGTTGTTAGAAAAATATTTCATGAACGTTTTTAATGAAATTCTTAGAAAGTAATTAGCGGATGGACATCTACAATGGACTGACATTTAGAGTCATTCCAATTCAATATGGTCACCACAGCTAATCAACTTTAGAAAACACAAAATTGCTCCAACACATGTTTAGGTGAATTTGGTGTGGTAGCTGAGAGTCATCCTTAACACTGAGCACTACACAGTGCAGAATATCTTTCCTTAAACATTTGACATTAACTTAGAGTGAACAGTGTCCGTCTGTTAGCAAAATATCTGTTTAACCACTGGATGGATTTAAATGAAACTCCTAAATATTTATTGGATGTTCATGTATGACTGATTAATATTTGGAGTCCGTCAGATTCAAGATGGCCACCACAGTTACTTGAATTAGTCAACATAAAAGTTATAACTCAGTGAATTTACAGATATTGAGGTAAAGTTTGATGTGGTAGTAGCTGAGAGTCATCCTCAACGCGCGCTTCTCTCCAACAGACAAAATTAGACACAGTAGCATTGTTAACACAGCTTACAGCGTTTCTCATCATCAGCTGACCTCCGTCTGAAATGCTGACTCTAAGGCAGTGGGCGACATGCATTACTTCAAACGATCCGCAGGAACTGCCGGAAACATCCCTTCATAGGTCTAAGAAGAGTTTATGTTTGAAGCTGACTGTTGGCACATTTCTACCTTTGTTCCATTCCCTGTTTTTAATCTGAATTTCAGGCAGGTGTCCTCAACTTGTTCCTGTGTTAACTGTCAAACTGTACACGTGTTCCAATATTTATTATTAATAAAGACGGTTTTATTCTCACTGTTTGTCAAACCTGAGCGATCTCTGCAACCAACAGATGTCTTTGACACCCGTAGCTCTAAGACTGGAAGACTCTGTGAAGAAGAGCTTGTTTAGCAGCAGCATGTGGCGTACAGTTGTTCCCTCACCAGAGACGGGACACGTGGCTCCTAAAAGACAAAACCTGATGAGATGCACACAGCTGTCACCTAACATGTGTGACTGCTAATGTCATGCCGACTGTCCCAGGCTGTGGCAGCTAGGATCCATTCGACCTGTCAAAGAAACCGTGCCAGGATGTATGAGGGACAGGAAATGTCCCCATGTCCAAGTTCAAGTTCAAGTATCTTTATTATCCCCGAGGGGCAATTAGTTTCACAGTCAGTAGATGTGTACATATACACGCACATGCACATACACACACATACACATATATACATACGCATACATATATATATATATACACAAGACCAAGACATTAAAGTAATACTATTGAAATTAGTGTTCATTGAGAAACCTGATTGCTACGGGGATGAATGAGTTTTTCAGTCTGTTTGTTCTACATCGGGCAGCAGAAACCTGCGTCCAGATGGAAGCAACCTGAACTCACCATGGAGTGGATGATCAGGATCTGCCAGAATCTGCCTGGCCTTATTCACTGACCTCACCTTGTGTAGGTCAGCGAGGTTCCGTAGGTCTATGCCAGCAGTTTTACTGCACATCCTGACAATCCCCGAGAGTTTGCTCCTATTCTTACATGTCAAAAGTCCAAACCAACAGATGAAGGTAAAGGTTAAAATAGAGTCAATAAAACATGAATAAAACATTCTCATAAAAGTTGAATCAACATTAAAGCCACAAAGCTTCTGATAAAAATACATTCTTTGGTGGGCCTTTTTACAAAATGAGTTCACATGGCGGTCAAAGGTCAGTTTATCATCAAGAACAGTTCCTAGGTATTTATATAGATGCACCATCTCCACAGCTTCACCATTAATGACCACAGGAGCTGCAACTGAAGATATTTTTCTGAAATCAATGACCATCTCTTTTGTCTTAGTACTGAAACTGTATTCAGAGGCTTCACTTCTGTAAGATCGATATTGACAGAATTGAACATTAGATCATTTTGCAACAATAATATCTGATTTTCTTGTTAAACCGATGCTGTTAATTAACAGCACCAAAAAATAAAAAAGAGAACCTTAAATTGGTATACCTATGCCTATTTTATGACTGTCTATGGTTGTCGTTGTTATTCATTGTCATCGCTATTTGTTAAGAAATCAGGTCTCTCTTGTCATTGAGTCCCCGAGGCTCACTGGGATTAAATAAAGGTCTAAATAAAGGTTGAATGAATGAAAATCACAAAATTAATAGTTGTTTTACATTGAGCTAGAGCTGATTTATAGCTTACAGTGTAAAGAACACAGGATAAATTCCTTTAAAATTCATTAATTTCCTACAAAAAAGCATCACTGATGCTAATGAAAAACTGTTTTCAAAAGTGGCTTCAGAACCGGCAGCACGGTGGCTCAGTTGGTAGAGCTGTTGCCTGTCAGTGAGAAGATTTGCTGGTTCAAGTCCTGGGCCAGGACCTTGGGTGGAGTTTGCATGTTCTCTCTGTGCACGTGTTTTCTCCGGGTACTCCGGTTTCCTCCCACAGACCAAAAACATGCATGTTAGACCTATTTGGTAACTCTAAATTGTCCCTATGTGTGAGGTTAAGGTCCAAATGATGAGCATCTCATCCATGATGTGCAGAGGTCCACAACTATCTGCATAAGTCAAGGTTCTCATTGTTTAGAAATCATTTTTACTCGCATACATTACTTCCCAGCTGGTTTGCGACATATACTGTATGAGTTACTTCCATGTAACGTGTGTGAACTTATGCATAACTTACCGGTTGCATACCTGTAACTTTTGCCCACTTATCAGCAACACATCTCCTTACACTGACATTTTGGGTGCAAACAGAATTATTGGCCATCGAATATCAACATGCTGGTGACTTATTCCAAACTTGCACCTAACTTATGCAACTTACACCAGCGTTTGTTTCGTTTTTGGTGTGCTTAAGCTAGTGCTATGCGTCATGTGACAGAGCCTTTAACAGTGATGATATGGTCTTCACTGTCACCATTGATGTTATGTCACAGATGACTTTGAACGGTTTTAATAAAACTAAAATGAACCTGATGATTATACCTTTAGTAGAGAACAGTCGGTACCGGAATAAAAAATATAAAACAAAACCTGGTTTGTTTGAGTTGACTGTAACTTAAATAATTTTTATTTCGTTATTCCTATTTTTTTTTTTGGGGGGGGGGGGGGGGGGGGGGTGTTACTAATAGTTAGTGCGTTAACTGTTTTCACAAACAGGCAGATGTACTTAAAACACATTTGAGTGTGTTAACCTGATTCTGCATGCTTAAAACTTGCTCAACAAACCTGTCAGGCTGGAATCTAGAGCAACCAGCCGGTTGAGCAACTGTCCCTCGGACATTCAGCAACTGTCTCTGTCTTATCTGTACACTGGCAGCTGATATGGCTTCTTTTACACAACTCAGACATGAAGTCATCGCTCCACCTGCTGAAGTTCTGCTTCTAACAGCTTCCTGCAGGGCCGTGGTGTGTCACAAAACAAGAGTTGTGAAAACAGTGTGTGGGACAGTTAAACCTGACAGGAAATGGTAATGATAAGGACAGGAGATCACAATTCTTTTTCAGGAAAAGAACATGGGGAACATTTTATTCATTCATGTTGATGCTCCTGCCTCGTCCTGTTCAACGTAGAAGCAAGCTGAGCTGCTGGAGCCAACTACTGTCTGTCTCATGGCTCTTTGTCCTGAGTTAGGGACGGACCAGTGGAAACTCTTTACTTCCTGTTCAGGGGCACCAGTCCATGCCTAACCCAGGACAAAGAACCATGAGACCCAGGCCCCATCAGAGAATATTGTCATATTTTTGGAGTGTGGTATAAAAGTGACAGGAAGGCCGTGGCAGAGATTTGACTCAGGAACCCTCTTGTTGTTGGGCAGCAGTGTGCTGACCACCTCTGTGAGAGCCACAGTTACTGTTCTGCTACTTGATATTCAGATAAGTGTAAAACCACATCGCTTGAAGCGACGTCTCTTCCAGGAAACCATTAAACCTGCTGATTTCTGTGCATTTTACCAGGAAAAGGCCGCGTTCTTAAAATTGTGATATACAAAACTATAAACATATATAACTAAATAAAAAAAACTCTTTTTTTTAACCTGCAAAGAAGACAAAATCTTAATGAGCCTCCTCTAGTCTTTTGAAAGATTTTTCTTAAAATAAATAAATACAATTAGTAAATGTGTAACTAGTTAATGAGGAACAGTCCCTCACGTTTTGGCATAAAAAAAAACCTGTTTCACAAAATCTCTTCTTTTCTATTTATATCATGATTTTAGTTGTCTTGATGAAGCCACACAGCATGTTTTACACAAGGTGTTATTCTTCAACACCTATTGTTGAAAGTGCAGTTTGAAAAGTGGATCAAATGATGATGAACGAGAGCTTTGTCTGAGGCTGTGATGGACATTATTCTTTACATCAAACCTCCACCAGAGAGCAGTGTGTCCAACAGACTGAAGTCCCAGGTTGGAGGAGAGGGACCAGCCACACAAAGACAAAAATGAGAAAGAGCCTCTGGTACAGTAGAATATAATCTGATTATTACCCTGATACCTGCCAAATACAAGACGAACAAAGACATTTTTCCATCCGTGCCGTGAGTTCCATCAGACTTACAGAACATCTTCAGGATCTTTGTCACTTTTCGTTTTTCTTACCTTTTTAGTGTCCATTTTGTGCTGCTTCTAATTAACTGAGCTTCAAAGGAAATTACAGTAATATGGACAATAAAACCTTCAAAAATAAGATGTATTTAACAGATTATGTCATTACCGGTGATAGGTATGTTTTATGGTTTCTAACAGATAGAAGCTGCCTGCCTCCATATGCAGGATGTTTTTCCTTTCCTTCTTCTCTGTGTCCCCTTCACACGCACACATGCTCGCACGCACCCACACACACACACGCACACACGCACGCACGCACCCACACACACGCACACACCACAATGCTTCTTTATAGCCCCCCTCCTGAGGGATCATGGGAGTTGCGCATGTCGTGTGGTGTTCCATGCTCTGCCCGCGGCGCTCCAGGAGGAGGCGCGCGGTAATGACCTGCTCCTCAGCTCGCCTCGCCGCCATCACCCTCACAATTAATTCCCGACTGGCGTTCCTACTGGGTGGCGGACGGGGAGGAGGAGGAGGAGGAGGGTGAGAGTGTGAGCTCCCTCATTAGAGCTCCTTGTAATGTGTCTGGCAGCAGTTCCCATCCTGACACTCCTGCATTTCCACTGTTGCTGCTGTATTTGTATTATGGGATGCCTCCTTCAACGCGATCCTGCCTCCCAGAACAACTGACATAAAGTAGAAAAGATGCGACTGCTCCAAGGTTTTATCCAGAAGACTCCAGGAAACACACACAGAAAGAAGTCTGAGGTGGACGGGTGTGAACGGGGCAGTTCTGGAGCAGGTCACTGATAGTGACCTACTATAATGGTATCACCGTAGTGGTATAAAAGTACTACTATCACAAAAGTAGTATGACAGTAGTGGTATCACAGTAGAGGTATAAGAGTTGTACTATCACAGTAGTGGTATAAGAGCAGTGCTATCATAGTAGTGGTATCACAGTAGTAGAATCACAGTAGTGGTATCAGTAGTAGTATCAGAGTATAGTATCAGCGTAATGGTATTAGAGTAGTAGTATTATAGTAGTAGTAGTATAACAGTAATGGTATCAGTGTAGTAATATCACAGTAGTGGTATCACAGTATTGGTATCAGAGTAGTTGTATCACAGTATGGTATAAGAGTAGTAGTATCACAATTGTAGTATCACAGTAGTGGTATCGCTGTAGTGGTATGAGAGTATTAGTATCAGAGCAGTAGTAACACAGTAGTTGTATCACTGTAGTAGTATCAGAGTTGTGGTAGCGTATCTGGTCAATAATGTTCACTGATGATGCTTGCAGGCTTGTTTGGAGGCTCTTGACAGAATTTTGTGTCTAATGTTTTTTACAATAAGCATGGCTGATGTTTATTCAGGTAAAATAAAGTTATCTCCATGTGTTTCTGCACTGATGACTCAGCAAAGAAAAGCACACGGTGGTGTTAACCATAAGGCTTCCACATGTAAACAGTACAGAGTAAAACACAAAGCTCTCTGCAAAATGGCTGCAAGGAAGCTCACCTAGTGTCGTCAGAGGCCGTTGAATTGTTTCCCTATTTCAATGGTCCAGACTTTACTGAGCCAACATACTGTACAACAAAAACCTAAGTGTTTTTATAGTAATGTGTCCACATCATAATGGCATCAATTCACTTCCATCAGAGTCTGGGTTTGTGTGAGATCAATCTATTCATGATGCTTTTATGGTGTTTTTAATTAATTTTATTCCACTTTAATTGAGATTCCAGTCTATGGTGCAAATTTAATTATAAAAAAAACCCAACAACACAGATTATAATTCAAGGAACTTTCAATTATTCAAACTCCCAAGAGAACCCCTAAAACCTTTAAAAGTGTTTGAGCAGGATGAATTTATAGAATAAAGCACTGCTTAGACCAAAAGAATAAAACCCGGACATTCAAAGTTGAACAGTACTCTTAACTAGAAAAAAAGTACAAGTAATCTGTAGTCCCATTTCACTTATTTGAAGATTGTTTTAAAAGGAGAAACACCTACAGTCTCTCATAACTTGATACAGAGAACTTTAGTCTGGAAGCCTGAGCATCTACATGCTGTCATGCAGCAGCCTGAGCCAGGAGGTGTCTGTCTTTTAGCAAAACTACTAACAGGATAATTAAGGGTGCCGTCTACACTCCAATTAGCAGGCAACGGCAAACGGAGGGAGACTCACTCAACACACCGAGGCAACCAGAGTAAAACTGCCTGATACGCATCAAATCACAGCAAATGGCTAATGCTCGCAAGGTGAGGAAGTCATAGATTACAGGGAGGGAGAGGAAATTAGGCCGTTTTTCAAAGAAACGCTTCCAAGGCTGCCTCTAAATGGTAGTACGTCTCTGCCAAAACCAGAATCACAACAGGTTTATTTTCTCACTCTCTCACTCTCTCGCTCTCTCTCGCTCTCTGCCCCACCGGCTCCCCTCACTTGGCCTTAATACCGTTTATCATCAAAGTCTGGGTGAACTAATCAGAAAACACCTCCAGGGAACACAACAAAGCTCCTCCCAGGTGAATCTTTTTTTCCTAAATGTTTCTAACATAGCACAGTGGTGAAGTTGTTAAAGCTGCCACCTCTCAGCGAGAAGGTTGCCCTGGTTCAAATCCCAGTCCGGGGGCCCTTCTAGATGGAGTTTGCATGTTCTCTTCGTGCATGCGTGGGTTTTCTCCGGGTGCTCCAGTTTCTTCTCACAGATCAATAACATGCATGTTAGATTGATTGGTAACTCTAAATTGTCTCTAGGTGTGAGAGAGTGAATGGTTGTTTGTCTCGTGTGTCTCTATCCCTGTGATGGGCTGAAGGTCTGTCCAGGGTGTCCCCCACTCCACGCACAGTGACTGCTGGATATGGGCACCAGTGACCCCTGCAACCCAAAAAGGAAGAATGTAAATGGACTGCACTTATATAGCTCTCTTCTATCTTATCAAGACACTCAAAGCTCTTTACAATGTCAATGTCAATGTCAATTTATTTATATAGCACATAAAAACAACAAAAGCTGACCAAAGTGCTTTACAGTTAAGACAGATTAAATTTTTTTTTAAAAGAGTAAAAATGCATCTAGTGCCACTCAAAAACATAAGTTGACAATAAAAACAACACATAACAACAATAAAATCAGCTCAACTTGTTCTCAGACTCTGCGTGGATGAAATGCCAAGGAATACAGATGAGTCTTGAGCAAAGATTTAAAAGTCTCAACAGTCTGAGCGGTCTTTAAATTCTCAGGTAAACTGTTCCACAGTTTTGGAGCAGCAACCGCAAAAGCCCGATCAACACAATCTGTGTCCTCATTTACCCATTCATACAGCACTCTACTAGATCTCTACAAAGATAATTGAACAAATCATTCTAAAGAGACTAATCAGAGCTTTATCACATTTATACAATGATGGGACACACATCAGAGGCTATGAGAGGTTCAGTGTCTTGTCCAGGGACACTTCGACATGTGACTGCTGGTGGAATCGAACCCCCAACTCTTGCATTGGAGGACGACTGCTCTAACCACTCAGCCACAGCTGCCCAGAAGCAGGTAAAGATAATGGATGGATGGATGTTTCTAACATCTTAACACAGCCGTCTAATGGAGTTGAGAAGTGTATAAAAAGAAAGTATAAATGCTCAAAGGAAACATTATTCAAATCCCTCAACTGAATGTTCATCACCAACTGAGAACAAGGGACTGGGAACGTTTATGGTTCCGGTCTCATCTCCACACAGATGTGAGCACACTCCCTGCCTGAAACTAAGATTTAAGTGATAAATTTCCACAATTAGTCATCAGACGTGATCAGTCTCATGACCTCACTCGTCTGTGATTCTGTTCCCATCGACAAAATGCTGCCTGCGTACGTTTAAAGAGTGAGTCGTGCCTGTTAACGACTCCTCTTTGTCTCATTGGAAGCCTCTGGAGACAAAGCAGATGCACGGGAGGACAGCGACGTCACCGAAACTAAAACCTGCCACAAAGGTTTTCACTGTACAGTGGCTTTGTAGGCAAAGGTTTGGACCTCAGTGGATTTCCCTCAGGTTCTGTTACTGCTCAGAAGATACAAATGGCACCTTACATGTTCTAGCTTTTATTTATGACACTGATCATTACGTCTTACGGCTTAAACTTCTGACAGAATAAATATATATGGAATAATAATATATAATAATAATAATATATTCCCAACTTTGCTTTCTGTGAAGTTAAAATATACAAATTGATATAGTTCCTTATTCAAAAACAACAATCAGAGTTATTTTGTTGGATAAATACATCCATCCATCCATCCATTATCTTTACCCGCTTATTCCATTTTGGGTCACGGGGGTCGCTGGTGCCCATGTCCAGCAATCACTGTGCGAGGGGCGGGGTACACCCTGGACGGGTCGCAAGTCCATCACAGGGCCACATAGAGACAAACAACCATTCACTCTCACACCTAGGGACAATTTAGAGTTACCAATTAGCCTAACATGCATGTTTTTGGTCTGTGGGAGGAAACCGGAGTACCCGGAGAAAACCCACGCATGCACGGAGAGAACATGCAAACTCCACCCAGAAGGCCTCTGGACCGGGGTTTGAACCAAGGACCTGCTCGCTGAGAGGCAGCAGCTCTACCAGTTGCGCCACCATGCTGCTGGAGAAATACAATAAAGTTATAATTTTTAACATGCCTAACAGATAAGGAGAGATGACAAAGGAACCTTCAGTGGTTAGATCACAGGAACCAACCTCATGTTTTAAAAATTACTGAAGGCTTGGTGTGGTTGGAAGGAATGCATATCATCCACTGCCTTTCAGACCAGACGTTTCAACTGAGATAATTTTAGAACAGAGTTCAACCACATTTTAGTCCAACCTTGTGACAAATATCTCACCTACTAACAGACCAAATGTACCTCACTATCTGTAAAATACTTGCGTTACAGCCAATTTTGGTTGGATTAATGGGGATTAGCTGTGGTGATCATCTTGAATGGGGTTTAATTTAAAAATGAATCAAAGATGTACATCTAGTGATTCCTTCATGAAAGTTTCAGAAAGTTTTAAGATCTCTCTGGTGGTTCATAAAATTATTTTGCTAACACAACTAGAGCCTGACAGATATATCGGTAGGGGTGATATAGGTGATTGGGGACACATCGATATTGGTGATAATTGTCACAATATGACAATGGGACAATGATGTGTCATTATTATCAATATAAACACTGGGAACCAGCAGTGTCCTTAAATGCTTTTCATCTTCTTTTTCTTCTTTCGGCTTTTCATTCTTCAAGGGTCACCACAGTGAGTCATCCTCTTGCATCTCACTCTGTCTTCTGCATCATCTGTCCTTACTCCATCTCCATGTCTTCTCAAACTAATCTTATCCGTTCTTGTCACTCCTAAGGAGAACCTCAACATACGTATTGCTGCTACTTCCAGTTCTTTCTCCTGTCTTTTTGTCAATACCACAGTCTCCAGACCATGCAACATAGCTGGTCTCACCACTGTCTTGTAGACTTTTCCTTTGACATTTGCTGATACCCTTTTGTCGCAAATCACTCCTGAAACTTTTCTCCATTCACTCCATCCTGCCTGGACTCTCTTTTTCACCTCTTTAACACATTCCCCATTTCCATGGACAGTGGACCCCAATTACTTGAAGTCCTGCACCTTTGTGACCTCTGCTCCTCGTAGCCTCACTGTTCCACCAGTCTCCCTCTCATTCACACACAAGCACTCTGTCTTACTACAGCTGACTTTCATTCCTCTTCTTTCAAGTGCATACCTCCACCTCTTTAAGTTCTCTTCCACCTGTTCCCTGTTTTCACCACATATCACATGCAAACATCATGCAAACTTCCCTCTTTGCTCTACATTGCATCTCCTAATCTTCCTGTCTCTCTTAGGTCCTTTCACTTTCATATTTCTTCCTGGATAACCTCTTTCCTTGAATAGTGTCTTGCATTTCACGATTCAACCAACATGTTTCCTTATCATCCATTCTCTGTCCAGATGACAGACCAAGTATGTTCCTACCTGTCTCTATATTTACTGTTGCTGTAGTAGCCCAGTTATTTGGAATCTCTTTCTCACTACCCAGAGCCTTTACTGTAACAGCTCCTTTCTGAATTTCTCATAACATTCTTCCTTCTTCAGCTTCCACCATTTGGTCTTCTTCTATGATTTTACTCTTTTTCTCTTCTTCACAACAACAGTCATTCTACATACAACCACCTGTCTGGCCACACTCTCCCTTGCCACAACCTTACAGTCCCCAATCTCCCTCAAGTTCAAGTTCAAGTTCTTCTACACAGAATGTAGTCAACCTGCATACGCATTCCTCCACTCTTATAGGTCACTCTAAGTTCCTCCCTCTTTTGGAAATAAGTGTTGACTACAGCAATTTCCATTTTCTTGGCAAAATCCACCACCATCTGTCCTTCCTGGTTTCTTTCCTTGACACTAAACCTACCCATCACTTCCTCATCCCCTCTGTTTTCTTCACCAGCATGTCCATTCAGGTCTGCTCCAATCACCACTCTCTCCTCCCTGGGAATACTCTCCATCACTTAATCCAGCTCCTTCCAAAGTGTGTCTTTCTCCTCCACATCACATTCAACCTGTGGATCATAACCACTGACAATGTTTAGAATCAGACCTTCTACTTCTACCTCTTCAGACACATCACCCTATCTGACACTCTCTTCACCTCTGCTACATTCTTTGCCAACTCCTCCTTCAGGACCACCCCTACTCCATTTCTCTTTCTATCCACACCATGGTAAAACAGTTGAAACCCTGCTCCAATGCTGTGAGCCTTGCTGCCCTTCCACTTGGTCTCTTGGACACAAAACATCCACATTCGTTCTTTGCATCATGTCAGCCAGCTCTGCCTTTGCATGTCATTGTCCTCATTTAACCATAGTATAATTTCTGTTGGCACGCTGTTTGTCAATAGCACCGGTGGTGGTCGTTGTTAACCTGGGCCTCAACTGATGTGGGATGGTTTTGCTTAGATTAACTCGCATTATAGTTTTGGCAAAGTGTTTTACACCAGACAACCTTCCTGACACAACCCTCACCATTTACCAGGGCTTGGGACTGGCACAAGAGATACACTGGCTTGTGTTCCCTATTTAGCTGGTTTGTTCCCTAGTGGCTGATTAATTGGTAACCCTAAATTGTCCCTTGGTGTGAGTGAGTGTGTGAATGGTTGATTGTCTCCTTTGTGTCCCTGTGATGGACTTTACGGGTTGCAAGGCCCACATAAGCAGTGCCCTTATTTGCAAATGGCATAATTATACAATGTATCCAGCAGATGGTGCATGAACATTACTTTCAAGTCAAGACTGTTCACTTTAACTTTCACTTTCATCACAGCCAAAGCAGAGAGCAATATTATTCATTCATTCATTCATTCATTCATTCAAAGTAGCATATTTTGCTGAACAGAGCATGGTAAGTTTATTTTAACTGATCTGTAAAAAAAAGTAAATCAGCATTAATAAATTATCTTCAATCATCCAATCGCTTGTCATTAGGTCTCTCAGGTCCCTCTTGAAAATGAGTCCTCATGACTCAATGAGACTAACCTGTATAAATAATGGTTGAATGAATGAACAAATTAGTTACGTGCCTCTCAAGTTAGCAAATTAACATTTAGATAACCTGGCATAGGCCTTTGACTTGTAAAACTTTAGCCAGAACAATAAATCTAACGTAGAGGTAAAACATATCAGTGTTAGTAACGTTATCTTTGTTGTCCTCAATGAAATGCATTGTTTGTCTGAAATCTTTAATTCTCTGGAAAGAAAAAAATGACACTGCTGTGGTCAATACTAATCAAGCCTTCACCAAATGTGACTGACTATTTAAAAGATGAACAGTGAAAGGCGTTACTTGATTTAATTTATATTTTTGTAACACACTTGATAACTTTATGGTGAATAGTGGAAGATAGAACATGTGAACGCACGTTACAAAGACTGTTTCAAGACTGTTTCAAGACTTCAAGTGTTAAAACAAGTTCAAAAGTAGCTATTTTCTTAGACTCTTGGGGGTGGAAAAAGCTAAAAAAAATTTCAGCTAATATATCGGTTATTGTCATTAGCCTTCTCCGCCCAATATTGTTAATGGCGATAGCCAAAATGTTCATATTGGTCGGGCTCTAAACACAACAGACAAACAAACCCAGCCACACACCCACAGACACAGGCAACAACATTATCACCCTTCCCCGCTTCCATTGAAAAAAGAGAACAAAGAACATAGTTTAATAACTTTGGAAAATTAGGGGGAGTGGTGGCACAGAGGCCAGAGAGGGTGCGCCTGTGATTGGAAGATCGCTGGTCAACCTCTAGTTCAACTCTCAGACTGACAACATCAAAAAAATGTGGGTGGAAAAGGTGAAACACCCACATCTGCCTCCACTCTCATTTGCCCCACCCTGGGCTGATGAGCAAGCCCCCCCCCCCACCACCACCCACCCAGGCAGCTCCCTGGGCACCTTGGATGACAGCCTACTGCTTCACATGTGCTCACATGTGCACTGGTAAAAATGCAGAGAATTAATGTCCCAATTGGGGATAAAAAATAATGAAAGAACACACAAAGGTTACTGTATCTGTTTAAAATCACAAAAACTGAAATAAACAGATCCGATGTCACAATTTATTAAAATGTTTCCCTTAGAGTTTTGTTTACATTTAGCAGAGATACTACAGTCCTAAAACATAAAATATTTAACAAAATATATAAAATTAGACTGCTTCTTTTTTTTGTGATGGACTGGAGACCTGTCCAGGGTGTCCCCCACCCCTCGTACAGTGATAGCTGGATATGAGCACCAGTGACCCCCGTGACCCTAAAAGGAAGAAGCGGGTAAAGATAATGGATGGATGGATGGATGCTTCTTTTTTTTTTTTTTTTTTTAGAAGGAAATGCCCCAACACTAGCTCTCAACCTTTACTGATTTGTGTCTGTTATTGAACAACATTTATCATGGAAGGCAGTTTTCTCTTTTTGTCCCATCTGCTCCAGACTAGGGGTGCACCGACTGCAGTTTTCTGGCCGATCACCCATTTTTAAAAAGTCTGACCTGCCGATTCCGATTTTGTCCGATACCGATTTTGTTTTATAAGCAACATTGTCAGGTGTTATAAGTTCACGACGCACCTTCAATTTTCCAATCTTATTTTATTGAAAAACATACCCTTGAACCATATCCTAAAAACACTGAGTCCAGACCCATGGATCAGAGTGAAGTCGTCAGCAGCTTGAGGTGAATGTTACAAATGATATTCTCATGGCCTCTGACAATGGACTTGTGTCTACACTGGTCCTGTTAGACCTCAGTGCTGCATTTATACAGTTACTACTGAGGCTTAAATATAATATAAGGATTACAGGAACTGTTCTAAAATGGTTTAAAACATATTTATTTGATAGATTCCTGTTTGTAAATGTAAATAATTAATCTTCTTCATACACCAAAGTTAGTCATGAAGTTCCTCAGGGTTCAGTGTTTGAAACAATACTCTTTATCTATACTTTATATATGCTTCCATTAGGTAAAGTTATTAAACAGCATGGGATAAATTTTCATTGTTATGCTGATGATGCTCAGTTATATTTGTCCATGAAACCCAATGAACTCAATCAGTTACTTAGATTAGACTACAAGCATGTCTTAAAGACATAAAAGCCTGGATTACCCTTATTTTTCTGCTTTTAAACTTAAGACTTGACAGAGGTTGTGGTTTTTGGACCGGAGCAGGAATAAACCTTCACTTCCTCTGGATGACATTAAATTGACCTACATTTCCAATTTTAAAAACCTTGGTGTTATTTTTGATCAGGATATGTCTTATCACTCACATTAAAAACGTTACCGGAACCGCTTTCCTCCACATGCGTAAGTAATAATATCACTAAAGTTAGCAACAGCTTGTCCTAAAGTGATGCAGAAAAACTGTTCCATACATTCATCATGTCTAGGCTGGACTATTGCAATTGTTTACTATTTGTGTGTGCAAAAACTTAGTAAAAAGTCTTCAGTTGATCCAAAATGTTGCTGCCAAAGTTAATAAGAGTTGGTAGGAAAGATCATATCTCTCCAGTTTTAACTTCTCTCCTTGTCCAATCCAGAATAGAATTCAAAATCTTACTTCTAACCTACAAAGCTCTCAACAACCTAGCTCCATCTTATATTACAGATATTATTGTTCCTTATTTTCCTAACAGAGCACTTCGTTCTCCGACTGCAGGCTTAAGTGTGTTTGCAAGAGTTTCCAAAAGTAGAATGGGAGGAAGATCTTTCAGTTATCAGGCTCCTCTCTTGTGGAACTAACTTCCAGTTTCTGTCTGTGAGGCTGACACATTGTCCAGTTTGAAGACTGGACTTAAGACTTTCCTTTTTGATCAATCATATAGGGTTAGGGTTGGCTTGGGTTTCCTGAGCTGTCCCTTAGTTATGCTGCTCTAGGCTTAGATTGCTGGAGGACAAATTGACCACAATTTTTCTTTACTTGCTCTACTTTACTTTTTTATATTTGTAAATATTTCTATCATGTGGAAAAAGTGTAGAAAGTACACCTGGACCTGTCATTCTGTGTTTGTTCCTCCTTCCTGTCCTCTCAAACACCAGCTAGCTGAAACAGATAACCACTGGTCTTGAGCCTGGTTCTGTTGGAGGTTTCTTCTTGTTAAAAGGGTCTGTTCTCTTTGTGCTTGCTCAGGATGGGAGACTGCGACCAAGTGAAAATTCAACACAATCTGCTGCTTCCTTAGATAGAGAACTTTACTAAATGGTCGTATAATGTATGTGAATGTTTTTGTACAGTGCCCTGAGACGACTTCTGTTGGAACTTGGAGCGACAGAAATAAACTGAATTTAATTTAACTGAATATTCTCATGAAACCACTCACCAAATCTCATCTCCTTCAGCTCCCTCCTGTGCTCCTGTGACGTAGTCTTGCAAATAAAACACTTACGTGTCTTACAAACTATTTGATCTCCCATGTCTCAGTAAAAGCTCTGTGTATTGAAAACACTGAACGTGATGGTTCCTGCATGTTCAAACATTAGAAATATTAAAAACGTAGCACATAAAGCTGTAATTGTGTATTTCATGTTTCAAAGAAAGATCACGTGATACCATGAATGTGTGTGCAGGAGAAACGTTGGGACATGAAGACCCACATCATAAATGCTGCTTCCAAAAATATCACATTTCAGATTACCGGTGTGTAAACCAGTTTGGCTGTGAAGTAAAGTCAGGCCATTTGGACGTTATTTATTTATTTTTTTTAAACATTTTGTCTTTCATCCAAACGACTTCTACCAGTCCGAGGAGCCACAGCAAACTCAGTCTTAAAAGCACCTATAGTGGGTCAACCAGTTTGATGGTGCTCAGATGGTTGAGTCCGCCCTCTCCCCCGCCGACTCCTCTGAGGCAGTCATTTGGCTTCACTTCCCAACAATGAGAAAAGGCATGTACAGTTAGTTTGTCACGGAAATGAATCTATGATTTTCTTACAATTTTATGTTTCTAGCTAGTTACTAACAGTCACAGTGAGTGAGACAGTGGCTGAAACAATGTCCTGCATCGTTCTTACAGGTTACGGGATGAGTTTCTTTGCCTTAAAAGGAGGCGTTCAAGTATCTCAGGATCAGGAGTGATAGGTTGGATGTGGATTTAGAGTTGCATTTGGGCCCAAACAATCCGATCCAACCCCGATCCAACCTGGCCCCAGCCTGTAGCCATCATTTCCGAACCCCACCCAACCCAACGAATTAAAAGTAATTACAGGTCCGAACCCGAAAAAAACCCTGACATTTTTAATTAAGCTTTGACTGCTTATAGTATATCAACGGTTGGTGGAAGCGTAGACCGTGGTGAAGTTAGCTTTACGTTGGACATTTGAGCTCCATGGCTTCAGTGGTGTGTTCCTCTAGTTTGAGTTCAGCTGCCTGAAATCAGACGGCTTGCATCAGCTCGAACGAGAGGAACACACCTGCTGAAGTCACGGAGCTCGAATGTCCAACGTCCAATGTAAAACTAACTTCACCGTGGTGACGCGCGACTGAATAAAAGGGGCAGAAGATCGGAGCTGAGTGGGTGTTTGTCATTTCATGGCCGTCAAAGAGCATTAAAACCTTGTTTCTGCCTGCATTCTGATTTATTCCAACACGGACCACTCTGACATGTCTGCTTTGGGATCTCACCTGTTTGGGTCATCGGCCACGAGCGTCCGTTGAGTGCAGCGGCTGAATGAACGTCCATTTGAGCGTTGGATCACTCCATCTGAAGCTGAAATGAACTTTATTTTACCTCAAGGCTGGTCAGCTTGTGATGAAATGGCCGTGTGTGGCTGGTGATTGTATGGCAGGCCATGTTGCCATATAATTGGATCACTGCTTATCCGCTGATGCAATCAAAAGCTTGACATCGACACGGCCTGCCTATCCAGCACATTATCATGGCCCAGCACGCCCTGAATTTGGGTCGGGTAGGGCTGGGCTTCGGGCCCAGGTTAGAAATGACAGCTTTAATGTGGGTGGAGCAGGAGACGGATTGGTGGATCGGGGCCTCTTCCTCAGTAAGGACAGTGATTAAGTTTATTGTGGTTGAGAAAGAGTCGAGTCAAAAAGGTAAAGCTCACAGTTTACTGATCTGTATACATTCAAACCTTCACTGATCATGGCAAAAACAAAAACGAGATTTCAGATACAACCTGCTGAAACGGTCTCTGCTCAGCCTTAAATATAAGGTCATGCTGGGAGCACTCAGAGTAGAGACGCTGCTCCTCCTCAGCAAAAGGAGTGGGTTCGGTGGTTGGAATATTTGATTAAAGACACCTCCTTTTGGAGATTTTCCAGACATGTATCGTTGGAAGGAGGTCACAGAGCAGACAGAACTTCTCTCTGTCCTGGGCAAGACTCAGGATCCCCCAGGAGGAACTGGAGAGGGAGGTTTGGGTTTTCCTCCTGGATGGTTGCTTCTGTGGCCCGACCACAGATAAACAGTAGAAGATGGCTAGATGGATACCACTTTAAAACTCCCATGAGCCCTTGCTTCTTTTAGATGAGAGGACAAACTTCTTCAAGGACCAAGAGCAGTCTAGATGTCTTCCATAATAAATAATGATGCGCTGCTAACTAGACCTGCCTAACACATACCTGACCGGAAATGGTTGCACTTTTATTTATTTTTCTATTTTCCAAACTGCACAGAGATGAATAAGTCTGCTCCATTTGACTGGAGCCATGACTCCAACCAGAGCTGAGCTCACCAGTCCTCACAGGGGGGTACTGTCAGGTGCAGCAGAGGCCACGCACGCCGCGTGTCTCCAAGCACCTATTATGGTTGAAGCTGGGGGGCAACAACCCGACAGAGGCATTTTATCTTAATCACAGCTCTGCTCCATTCAAATTAATTGGACAAGTTTCCTCCTAACCTCTATTAAAGCGGCTGGGCGCGTGCGCGGCTGAACAATAACAGCAGCCGCGCGCTGACGTCCCGTCTTAAAACGCTGTTAAAAAAGGAAAAGAGGCGCGGATGTTTTCCTGTAGACGTACACCCCCCACCCCCCCTGCACCCCGAGCCATCCCCCCTCCCGAGTGTCTCTATAGTAATTTCCAGCCAATGATCAGTGGGTGTCCACAGCCGCGCGTGCTCACCTCAGCACCAATCAGCCACACACAGCGGCAGGAGCCACGGACCGAGCGGAGAGCGAGGCACACACAACACAGCCGAAAGGATCCGGAGGTGAGGAGAGGAGGCACCTCCTCTGCCATTTCTCTCCTTCTGGGCTTTGGTTTTGTCCTCTGGGCTCGTTGAGGCTCCTCTTGCTGCAGCTCAGGAGCGAAAGTGGCTGAAATGAACCTTTTGTTTTGAGCCGTAACTCTCACCAGGTCGATCTGCTCTCTTCGGGAAGCTCTCTTTCCGTTGCCCCCCCACCCCCCCAACCCCCCATCCCTCCTCCTGACACGCGTACCTCGCAGAGATGTGCCTTCACGCGCGCTTAGGCTGGTAGCATCTTGTTTGGAGCTCCTCTCAACAGGAAACCAGGTAGGTGACGCTCAGAGCTTCTCTGTCCACTGCTGCCAGATTATTGTTTTTTCACCTTGTGCATTCTCGTGTGTTGTTAGTTATGTAGTTTCAACTGTTGCACCGCTCCTTCAGTCTTTATTTTATTTGTTTTAATCACCTAGGATTGACCTGTGAGCCAAATGTTCACCACAGAACAGAAGTGGAATTAAAGGCATCTTTGTGGGGTGCACTTTCCATCTTCACTCTAAGCCTTTTCTCCTCCTCCTCCCCCCTCTGTCTCCCCTGTCTCTCTCCAGCTCCCAGTATTGAACATTTCTGTCTCTTGAAACTTTGTTTACAGGCGGAAAATCAATGTCCGTGACTTGATTGCCTCTGGGCTGTGTATTCCGCTCCAGGGGTGAATTGATTAAGTAATAATGACCCTGAGGAGGGCCGATCATTAAGCCAAGGAGGTTCTGTTTACGGGTGGCTGCTGGCTTTGGACTGAACCTCCAGCTCTGGAATATTCAAGTGGGATTGTCACTTTGGATAAGACCTTTTTGTGCCACTATTTGTGCTTTTATTGTTTCCTTGTGGGCACTTGCATATGATGCCACCCAGCTCCATGAAAATTGACTCCTTTAAATCAGGATTCTAAACGCTTTAGAAATACATCAACTTTAGCAATTAAAAGAGAAATCCCAAAAAGAAAAACAAGGTAATGGATGCAGGGAGAGACGAGACTAATGGGCTTTTATCTGTGGAAACCAAATCCAGACATGGAGGAGAGATGGAGAGAGGAGATGGACACACACGCAGACACACACAGATGTGGTATCCTGAGGCAGCTGACACCGTGGTCGCTCTGGTCCATGATCTGGTTGTAAATTCACCCGTGGCTATCACTGAGAGCTGTCGCTGTAATGGAGGCGGTGAATGAAGACCAGGTGGTGCTCAGAGACAGGACAGTCTTGTTTACACCAACGGACGACCTCTGCTGCTGCTGCGTTTACGGGAAGATAGGATCGATATATTTTACAGTATCTGACAGTGTTCCCTCTGCTGTCTGGACGTGAATGATTTCAAGTGCCAATATTACAGGAGACCAGGTAAATTATGTTGTGCTGTCGTCGTTTCCACAGCCGACACCTGAGATTCTGATGGAAATATATTTTATCGTGCGCTCTGATCAAACTTATTGTGTGGAAAAGCTCATTAGGCTTTCTTGAAAATATGCTCTGACACGAGATCTAAAAACAATTCAATTTCCCCTCTTATTATGAAAATGCCCTGTTGGTCTGTCACACTTAATGTGTTCCTGGCACCAGTTCTGTTTTTAATGGTCCCACAAAGTAAACGATGCTCCCAGAGGAGGGGAGAAATCAAAACCTGATTTCAATGAAATCATCTCTCTTTTATATGTTAACTGTTTTTCTTTTCCTTGTTTTCTGCTTGTAGCGCTGAAAAGGACCAACCAGGATGGTGGCACATTATTCGTAACCAGCTTCTGTTTGACGAAGGCCACAGCAACCGCACACTCTCCTCCAGAATCAGTGACTACCACCCCTCAACCATGTCTGCCATAAACAATGCACTTTGCATCGAGAACGGACAGAATTCAGACGTGTCTCTCTTACAAAAGGATAACCTTCAGGATGGTGGATTAAGCCAGCTTTTGGATTATAACGCAGAGATGGAACGGTACAGGTCTTTTGCAAACTTTTATAAAACCAATGGAGCATTTCCGCAGACTGCTAAAATTGCCCGCATCACAACGCCCATTTTTCCCAGTGCCAGAATTGGCATGTCCCCTTGGAACTGCGATAACGCCATGCTCTGGGGAAGGAAATCAGCGGCAATAAACCCTAATAGGACCGGCATGCATAGAAATGACTCCCAGAGGCCGGGGAAGCCTGGCGTGTCGCCAGAAACGCTGCAAATGGCAAATAATAATTTCCTCTCTACCTTATCCCCTGAACACTGCAGACCTTTAGCAGGAGAATGCATGAACAAGCTGAAATGCGGTGCTGCTGAAGCAGAGATAATGAATCTCCCAGAACGCGTTGGAACTTTTTCCGCTATTCCGGCTTTAGGGGGCATCTCATTACCTCCCGGGGTCATCGTCATGACAGCCCTTCACTCCCCCGCAGCCTCAGCAGCCGTTACAGACAGTGCGTTTCAAATTGCCAATCTGGCAGACTGCCCACAGAATAATTCCTCAGCATCCAGTGGAAACCCAGCGAAGAAGAAAAGGAAAAGGTGTGGGGTGTGTGCGCCCTGCAGGCGGCTAATCAACTGTGGTGTTTGCAGCAGTTGTCGGAACCGCAAAACAGGCCACCAGATCTGCAAATTTAGGAAATGTGAGGAGCTGAAGAAGAAGCCAGGCTCATCCCTGGAGGTGAGAACCGGAGCTCTGCTTCCCCTTCTTTTCTTATTATCCCCTCGCAATCCAAAGCATTAACCTTTTCATCCAGTCACGTTCTAAGCTCTTGAAAATTGTTTCCATGCCCACCCATGCCTGAACATCCCCTGCTCTCTCAAATCTGCCTACCCGCCTAGCCTAATTGGCAGTAATTAGGGGTGTTTGTGCGGAGCACAAGCTGAGCTTGGCTCAGACACCCCTAATTGCTGCCAGTCAGGCTGTGGCTGGAACGCATCCGAACAAGCCCGAGCTTGGCTCTGCTCCAAGCAGGGCTGGGAAATGGTTTTCAGCAGAGAGCCGTCTCTCTCTGCACCCGGTCATTTTAACCAATTATGGAAACCGTCTCTGGATGGGGAGAATCAATATCCCACAAAGCCTCAGCCGCTGACCACCACGAGATGGTGAGAGTGATGGCAGGGCTGCTGATGGCGCCTCTTCAAACACCCCCTGAGTTGTGTGTGTGTGTGTGTGTGTGTGAGAGAGGCACATGAACAGATCTTTTTCCACTGATTTGAACTGATAATGCACGTATAGCAGTGTGTGCGCATTCACTCTCTGTCTGGGGCATACAGCGTCTCAAGAGAGAATTTAAACACATTTATTTCAGATGGTTAATTTAAGAGATGCCGATTGTTTTTCAAGAGCCAAGGTGAAATTTGGATGATCAGCAGGAGCGAGTCTTTAGCCTGAGAGTTTGAGCTCTGTCACCATCCTACAGGAGCCCAGGAGGAGGACGGGTTTCCAACAAATGCATCCTGAGGCCCGAATCATTTGCTCATTAATTAAGCCATTACCCAGAGAGAGAAGATGGGTTAATTATAATTTATTACCTAATCTACGTCTGGAAAAACACAATGCATGAACTCCTTTATGTGCTGTGAATTTAAAATGTCACCTTGTCAGATTATTGCCTTAATCTGGATTAATTTTTATCTTAATGTCCAGTTCTAAGCCTGTGTGTGTTGTAGCTGTTTTGTTTATTTTTAAGTAACCAGAACATTTATTTCAAAGTGGATGCAGTTTTGTGCATATTTCTGGTGGTCTTCAGGAGGTCATTGTGACCAGACAGATTTAAAAACTGGATGCTCGTCACTTACGTCTCATGTGTTTGCCTATCAAACATGACTGGAGATAGTTTTTATTTCTCTCCTGGTGTGACTGCGTGTCTGTATTACTGATATTTCTGGTTAAAGTTTCACAAGGTTTGCATTATTTTGTCAATAACAGTTTTTTTTATTTACTTTTACTTTAAAGGACAAGACAAACCTAATATCTAAGGCCTTGTCTACATGAAATTTTGTTCCCCCCAATAATTAATTCACTGTTGTTACTTAATACATTCTCGTAAACATGGTGGTGTTTTTAAAAAAAAACAAAAAAAAAAACGTTTTAATTTGTGCAGAAACACAGAAAGAAAATATTGTAACAACTATGCCAGACCTGTATGTGGCGTTGTGACGCTGCCTCATGAATACACCAGAAACAAGTCATGGAGGCGGTGCTACAAACTGTAAACACAAGAGGAGAGAGAGGTAGATCTTCTTCTTCTTTGTGTCACATTAATCCACAGAAATGCAGGACAGTGAGTGTCCATTGGGTCATGTTCGTCCAAATACATGGACTTATTGGGCACTTTTCAGGAACAGTTTCTAGTGAGGGGTGGCTGCAGGGAATAAAAAGTACATCAGTCTTTCATTTTAATACAAGAGTGTCAGGCTTTCAAAGCTACTCCCATTTTATTTATGCATGTAAGTTTTCTTTTATATATATATTAGGGATGGGGCCGATCCGGTTTCTGTATCGGCGTCCGATACCAGCATAATTTACATATCGGACTTTTTCAATCCAACCTGCAGAGATTTCCGATCCATGATGCATGTCTGTGTCTGATGAAACTTCTCATGTGATTCCCTGCCAGCTGCTCTGCACGTTGGCTTCAAACTTTGGAATGGATTTCCTGAATGGAGGCGTGTCTCATGAAACCCAGAGTAATAAGACCCGCCTCATATTCAGGAAATCCATTTCATATTTTGCTGCCAGCTGCAACACGAGGACTGAACAACAGCATTGTGGCTAACGGCTAACCAATATTTCATCGAAACATGTACACTGTGTGAAAGTATTTTACACTAGAAACACCATAAAGCAAGACAGCAACATGTAATGTTTGCAGAGCTGCTGTACCGAGAGGAGGAAGCTCGGTCGTGACGTACAATACAACACAATCAAACATAGCACCACAATAAACCGTAGTAAAGTCAGTTTTACGTTGGACATTTGAGCTCCGTGGTGTTCTGCTTGTTCAGTCCGAAGGAGGCAGTCTGATTTAGGTCAGCCACGTTCAATCTGCTCGTCTCAGACGAGGGGCAGACTGAGCACGGCTGACCGAAATCAGGCTGCCTCCTTCGGATTGTTATGTAAACCCCCCCCCCCGCCCCCCGGTCAACAACTGCCCGCACTAAGCTCGCTAAACTGGCGAGCGAGTAACACAGAGGTGTCTCCATCTCCTCCACCTGTGCGCATTTTCTGCCGAAGCAGGAGGAGACACACAGAAACACTGCAGGTGTTTCACCATATTCTGTGACCACCATATATTGTGACCGTGGCAACAGGCTGCTGTGTTTACAGTTGGAAGTAACCAGGAAAACCTGGAGTGGAGTTTTAGTGGTTTGAGTATTCTCCTATTGATCAAGTGGAATGGATTTGTTCACGAAGAAAGAAACTGCGCCGCCTGAACTAATGTTTCATAGTAAAAGTGGGGGGGTCCAAATTAACGTTTTTTTAATGTGGGGGGGACTTGTCCCCTTCACATATAATGGTCGCGGCGCCTATGATATATACATACATATATACATACATATATATATATATATATATATATATATATATTATATAAATATATACATATGTGTGTGTGTGTATGTATATGTATGAAAAGAAACAAAAACAGCTACATTATAAAGCAATGTAAAATATTAAAAACAGGAACGTCTGTGTTGGTTTATGTCATGAACTTAGCAGATGTTTAAAGCCATTTAATCACTTTAATGTCCACTTTAAAGCTAGGAATAAAACAAACAAACATGTTTTGTGTTAGGATTTAACTCTAACTTTAAAACATATCCAACATTAATAAAACTTACCTGAAGTTCCTTTTTTAGAAATACATGCATATATTTGTACAAACTGTTTGAGATGAGACTATTACAGACTCATATAATAATTTAACGTAATGATGATTATATCGGAACGGGATCGGTATCGGCCGATATCCAGTTTTAAGTTTCGGGTTTGGAAGTAAAAAAAAAAAGTGGATCGGTGCATCCCTAACACACACACATACACACATATTTATATATATATATATATATATATATAGTGGAGCCGTGGTAGCTCAGTGGTCAGTGCTGCGGACTCATATTCCTGAGGCTGCAGGTTGGAACCCAGGTTGCCTCAGAAAGGGCCTCCTGCGTAAAATAAAAAGCAAATCTTTCATGCGGTTTGCTCAGTGCGGCAACCTGTGCAGGAGGGAGCAGCTGAAAGAACAACTTAATATATAATGTAGATCTTTTTCTGTAACTAGCTTTAGTATTGTTGATGATGCCTAAGATTGTTTGGTTTAACAATAAGAGACATTTGCTGCTCTATTCGAGGCAACATTCACCTGCCTCATCTGTTCATTGAAGTCAAACAGATTAGGAAAGTTTCGTAATGCGAGCATTTAATCTGTCAGGTTGTTGCTAGGCAAGTCGTAGGTCAGGTCAGGTCAGGTCGTAGGCGGGGCTATGACATCATTGTTTTCAGGAGGCTGTGTTTTGGCTTTTTGACAAAAACATGATTCCATTTTAAAGTTTTTCATTTTTAAACCTTTTTTTTAATGCTATGTTGAATTTCCTAAGACACTGTTTCCATGTGGATGCAAGGTAGAAACAATACAAAACATTTGTGCTTTCACAAAAATGCTGTTCCCGTGTGGACCGGGCCTATGTTTGACTTGATTTTATTTATATCTGCAAAACAAAACTCATTAGGACCAGATGTTTTGTAGCCAAACCCACCAAGTTTTAATTTAAATTCAATATAATTTAAAATGTATTAGTTTGTTCAAATGAATTACTTATATTAAATATCTATCACCTATATTTGTCAGTGTCATAAGGATCTTCTATATACAACAATGTGCTTGTACAGAGAGCAGTTCAGACTTGTTTACAGAGAAATTTATTTTTTAAATATCTTTTTTGTCTTGAAAGAACAAGAATGTCTGTTTTAATTGTTGTTTTATTTGGCAAAACTAACATTTTTAAGACAATAAAAGATCTCAAGTTCTTCCATTTTCAAAGAAAACTTTGACCATATACATAAAAAATTAATTTCTTTCTTTCAGAATATTTATTTTTTTAATCAAAAGGCGTAAAGGTTTAAACTCTCACAGCCTGCTGTGTTAAGATACGTATGAAATGAGACATATTTCTGACGCTACTGGATGGCTGAGGGTTGTTTGGATCATGAATTGAATGTAGATACTCCGGGTGTGTCAGATTCAGCCTCCAACAGGTGTTTCTAACAGGTGCTAAGGAACCAGAACTCCCATTTAGAACACACAGGTAGGCTCACCTCTGGAAAACACCCATTTACAATGAAAGGTAACATTACCCAGGGTGTGTGAAGCCCTCAAACAGCACAGTTGCTTTTAAAAGTCTGTTCACTGACCAGTGTTCACAGTTTGAACTTTTTCCAGCAGTAATTGTTGTTTGGGGGCTCTGTCCTTTGTAATTACAGGTGCACCCTCTGAAATGCATCTGAGTTCAAAATGTAGTCTACGTGATACATGGGCATAAGGAGTATACCCACTAGAAAAGGCCAAGAATTTCAATATATCCACTTAAAAGTGCCCAATGATACATGACGTATCATTAGGCACGTGTCTAAAGTTAAACGCTTCCATAACAATCTATCGTATGCAGCGCTTTTTTATTACATTCACTTATCCAGCGAATTATTGTATAATTAATATTTCTGTACTTACTACTTAATACTTGAACATGTTTTGCTTTGATACAGTTTTATAAATTCTATAACATGTTTTTAATACAAAGCCAACTGTTGTACAAAGTTTGTTGTATATTTATTCAAAAATAAGCATCAGAAAAATTTGGAAATGTTCAATATGCTTAAAAAAATTAAATAAAATCGACAATGACATTGTACTAACCAGTGTACTTTGGTTTCTAAGCACAATATATGGACCAACTGTGGTAAAGTTAGCTTTGCGTTGGACGTTGGCGCGCCGTGGCTTCAGCGGTGTCCAACGTAAAACTAATTTCACCGTGGTATACCCACTACAAAATGTAGACTACATCACTGGTTCAAAGTTGTTTCAGAAACGTGAAGTCCTGGCGTTCGTCAACAGGAAGTTGCACATTGGAAGTCTGTGTCAGAGATGGTAATGTGTTCACCATGTGGATGGCTGCCTTACCGGCTCGGCTCTGGGACTGAGCTGAGAAGTGTGAAGAATCAGGTGCTGCAGCTCCCTCAGAGGGAGAATTTACAGCATACGTGCAAATTCACATGTGAACAGCAGGCGCACAAAGTCCCACAGCTTTCCTCCATCTCTCTCTCAAACACACACACACACACACACACACGTGCGCACACACCAAACATGAGCTGAGCGTACCTTCTGCCTTGCAAGAGATGATAAGCTACTGGCTGCCAGTTAGATTTGCCTGTCAATGTTTTCCACATGGGAATCACCCTGAACTAATTATATCTTAAGCAGCGGTGGAAAATGCAAATCAGAATTTTACTCACACCCCTGAAATCGGAGAGCCAATTTAATCTAATACCCCCTTTAATTTAGCGCGCTAATGCGAGGCCCTAGAGAATTGCCCCGTGTCAGTGCTGCTCGGCTCTGCAGCAGATTTCTGCTCCGTCTCTCTGCTGCTCTCCGGCTCCAGGATGGATTAGTCTGGCAGATGAATCTCATCTAACCTAACATTTCCCCAGCAGTTACCTTCGCTCAGCGCTGCGGCTCACAAGGTCCTGCATTAACATTCAAATGCAATTTGAGGCCAAGGTGGGACTTTTTCCTCGTTTACTTCACCTATTTACCACAATTTAATTTCTGTTTTGCTGGAACGACTTCTAGAAAACTGGATGTATAAAGCAGGGTCAGGAAAATACATGATGCTTGATCAAAAATTCAGATACATGCAGGTTGTTGAGGCAGCGTTATTTTCCCTCTCCACTCAGTAACACAAAGTTTAACTTTATTTTATAGCTCAGGAGCCATCGAGTGTCTCAGCAGCATGTGCACATATCTGACCTGAATTCAGTTAATGGATGGATTTGTTTATGTTGCTTAATACAAGTGAGATAGACTGCTACAGCTACCTGCTGCTGCTACTTACAGTATTTTTTATTCTTTCAACTAAAATGGAGCTCATTCTACACAGTTTGAAACCTGAACTCAAATCCATTCATTGTGTGAAGAATGTGAAAATGTTTTTATATTAATGAACATTAAATATGATGATTATTAAGTCTCTACAGACTCAGCAGTTAAAGTGACAGTTCAGATTGTTTTTGTAGTGGGGCTCTTTAGAAAGACACAGAACACTAAACACCAACGTTCATGCTCAATAATCCAGGTTAAAAATCCAACAAAATTGTCATGTCCTCTGGATGGTTTCTTTGTGTTGAAAAGTTTCTTCTTTCATCCAAAAGACTTCATCAGTCCGAGGCGCCACAACAGACTCAGTCCCATAAGTAGCACGCTCACATAGTGGGCCAACCAGTTTAATGGTGATAAGAGAGTGGCTTCGGATGTTATCAGCCCATTAAATGTCCGTTATTAGTTGTTATCATCCCTGTAATTTCACTGTATTCCTGTACATTGATAAGTAAGCTTATTCTGATACTGGTAGTGGTGAGACTGTCCCGCCTACCTCCTAGTAGGTTTAAAGGTACGTTATTATTGCTGATAATAGGCAGCGTTGCATGGGGTAAACCAGGAAGTGAGGTTTTTTTTCAGCTTCTGTAACCCTTGTCCTAAACCTAACCTTACACCTGACCCAGAGGACCAACCCTAAACTTAACCCCCTTACCCTTGTGCCTAAACCTAACCAAGACCCTAAACCTAACCGCCAGACCCTTTACTCTGAGCCTAACCATGTGAACCTATTATGAGAGCTAACAAAGCTAAAAACGGAGCCTATTATCATAGCTAACTATGCCGACAACATACTTTTAAGCCCACTAGGAGGTACAGGAGGGGCAGTCTGACCATTACATATGGGGATAATAACAACTAATAATGGCCATTTAAGGGCTGATAACATTCGAAGCTGGTGGGATAAGATAGTTTCTGGAGCCCTCCCTTTCCCCCGTCGACTCCTCTGAGGCAGCCATGGCCAAAAGTATCTTATCACAATCAAACTGGTTGGCCCACTATCTCGGTATATTAAACAGCAGCACGAACATGAGTCTATGGTGAGTAGATGGGTAAGAATACAGCAGCATGGGCATAAACACTATCAGCAGCAACTAGCTGTAGCACTTCTGAAGGATTATTACAATGTTTGTGTTGAGGTGAGCCTGCAATTAGAAATTAATTCAACCTTTATTTATACAGATTAGTCTCATTGAGCCTCGAGGTCTCATTTACAAGAGAGACCTGATTTAACAAAGAGTGATGACAACAGTAGACCTTCATAAAGGATGCATACAAATTGAGAGGAAAAAATGAAAGAAAATGGTATTTAAAAAAAACAGCTAGATTATAAGGCAGTGTAGAAAACTAAAAACAGTAACGTCTGCATTGGCTTTTCCCAGGACCATAACAAATGTTTATAGAGGTCAAGGTCGAGAGCTTCAGATCTTTTTGCAAGATATTTCAAGAAACAGGAGTGGAGTAGGTGAAGGCCCTTTTGCCTAGTTCAGTCCTCACTGAGGGAACACTGCAGGTAATAATGTCCTGAGAGCGCACGCTGTAGCTGCACTCACACAGTGACATGTAGGAGGAGATGTATGAAGGCAGCAGACCAAGAAGTGATTTAAAGATGAAAATGTACCAGTGAGAGAGTCTGTGTGAAGTTAATGGTGACCAGTTAACCAGTGAATACAGGGTGCAGTGATGGGTACGATAGTTACAGCCAGTTGTGAATCTTAGTGCACCATGATAGACAGCATCCAACATCTGCAGGGTTCTTGTAGGAGCGTTCATGTAAATAATGTCACTGTAGTCAATGGAGGGAAGGAAAGTTGCAGTTACAAACTGTTTACTAGCACGTTTCCTAGAAATTAATCATAGTGTAAAGGCTTCCACAGACTCGGGCGTACGTCAGTCTGCGGCGGTCCACACGTACCAGATTAGACTCGAAGCGGACACCCGCAAGGCAAGTCTGCGCAAAAATCAATTTTTACGACCGCGTACGCGTACTTGGTGTCGCACAATAAACTGCCCGGCGACGGACTGTTTTGTATGCGACACCAATGTATTAAATCCCCCTTCTTCATTCCTGATCTGGTTTAATGGCCTTTTCTTTGGTTTTCTTTTTTTCAAAGGGGCAAGTGATGTCTTCCTCCTCGTTCGTTGATGCCATAACTGAAATTGTGATAAATAAAGGAATTTGTCACGAGCTAATTTAAATCAGGTCTAGCATGGCTGCGGGAGGGTCTTGAGATTTCCCGGTGGGCCGGTCTGATGTGTGAGCTGCAGGGCAAGTGCTCCTAGTTTTTTCTATTTCTTAGAACTTTTTTATTAATAACATATAAACACAGAACACCGCTGCCGCTGGGCTGCCACAAGTAGGTAGCCAGCTCTCGTTTTGTTTTGTTTTTTGCAACCTGTCAATCAAGCCAGTAGGCATGTCAGCAAATGACCAATTGGCAACCTCAATTTGTCCCAAAGGTAAATGCCCCTTGCCTGCGGAGCTGGGCTGCAGCCCATCAGGGTGTACGCTCAAGTATGAAGTCTCAACCTTCTGCGGACAGTGTCTGCGTGGCTCACAGTGCGCCCGAGTCTGTTAAATGTTCATAAATTAAACTGCTGTGAAACCCTACACCTACCCCGACAATGTGACCCCCTTTAGATCAACTGTTAGCTCAACAAAGGAAACTCCATGAAAAAAAAAACATTTAGAGCAGCTTTTGTTTGCGTGCAGCATTCGGCTGCAGAGACACAAGAAAAGGGCAAAGTCAAATCCAGCTGAACAGATTCTTCATTCATTTAACAAATGTCAAAGGCCAGCATCAAGTCATGTGAAGGAAATCAGCATCCCAGCGTAGGAAGGGACATTGCCCCCCCCCCCCCCCCCCTTTCTCCTCTCTGAGCTTTGTGCCGGCTTGATTTGGCTACATAAAATGGTTGAGATAAAAAGGCAGTGGGGCTGTCTACAAACCTTTGCTGTAGTGATAAAAGACAAGGCCCAAACTGGTAGGGAGGCAGGACCTTGAGGTAAATAGCCTGGATTCAGCCCCCTTAATGAGAGCGGGGGAGCCATATAGGCAACGGCAGCCAGGTCTAATTTGTTTTAGGTGTGCTCAGAATAGATAAGGACAAATCGGTGGCCTTCACCCACTCCCCCACAACCTTTGCTTCCCTGGAGATAACACCGAAACGCTCCAAGTCATTCTCCGTGGGCTTAAGGAAAGTGGGGTGAAGAATAAATAAATAAATAACTTCAGGAGAAAACCACCAGGGATGTGTGGCCTTTAGATGTGTCGTTTCTCTAACTTACTGGATTTATTCAAGCTTAAAAACGGGAAATTAATTTGGTGGCAGAGGTCTAGAGCAGTGTGAGGGGAGGAGGAACGAGGGCATACACTGCCGCATGTCTCAACCTAAAGGGCAACGGTAAGCTCCTGTCAAGACAATGGGATTTTACCATCTGAACCTCAATGCAGACCGCTTAATTATACACATCTTCCCTGCAAGCTGGCCTCAGCTGCTAAAGAGCCCCGGCCCCTTTAGTCCCCGCCATGCCCTTTCCCTCTTCCACCCGTCGCTCCGTGTGGATTTTCTGTCAGCTTCCATTTGGCCTGAGTAGCCGTCCGCTCTGGACTGATGCCGGGCTCAGAGATGCACCGATGCACACAACTGTTTAAGAATTCATCGTCCTCTCTACGCCACCAATTAAGGCCAAAGCGTAATTAGAGGCGTCTGGATGATGGCCTTACATTACGTGGTCTGTCGCCTCCTCTGCCTTGGTTTGATTTAACAGCCATGGTTCAGTGGTGAAAGAAAACTCGTCATCATCCTCTTCATTATGGAGTAAAATGGAGGAGAGGGGCGAGAGAAGGATTGAGGGATGAGAAGCAGCCCGGCGGAGGGTGGACTGCGTGAAAGAGCAGGTGTGGCAGCACATTAATGTGTGGCACTTTAAATTTTAAACAGATCACGATCAATTATTGATGCTAACTGGGGCTGAGAAGTTAAAAGGTATCTGGTCATTACCAAGAGCCGGGATGAAAAAGTGTGAGAGAAAAGTCCTCATTGATGCTGCAGGATGGTTTCAGCAGGGTGCTATCAGGGTTTGGTGCTGTCTGAGCTCAGTTCACTGCCTGTACCATTTTTATGTTGGCCGTTAGAAAACTATTGAATAAAATAAGCAATTTTATTAAATTAACATCATCTCTGTTTTTTACATTGATGTGATGGAAAATGAGGGATTGAAAGGTTTGACAATGAACACAACGAGTTCATCAGATTCAATGAACATGCACTACCTGATGCCTGACTTACCTGTGGAGTAGAACTGGGGTTTTTTACATCCTCTACCTAAATTAGTTCTGTTATGGTCCGCTTGTCAAAGAATGACACGAGACTGAGATGTTTTAAACCAGAGGCCTGCCACATTTTTGATCAAAGGAGCCATTTCTGCTCCTTTTCTCACTAAATAAAACATCACAAAACCTGCTGCAACTGTGATTACCAACAGATGGCCCATGGGCCACTGAGTTTGTTAGAGGGGGCTTTTCTGGCCAGTGGGGGTGACATTATAAAACTGAAATTATATAATGAATTTGAACATTTATTGATATTTTTATGGTGGCACAACTGGTGGAGCTGCTGCCTCTCAGCGAGGAGGTCACCGATTCAAATCCCGGTCCAGGGGCCTTTCTGGGTGGAGTTTGCATGTTCTCTCCGTGCATGCGTGGGTTTTCTCCGGGTACTCCAGTTTCCTCCCACATACCAAAAACATGCATGTTAGGCTGATTGGTAACTCTAAATTGTTCCTAGGTGCGAGTGAGAGCGTGAATGGTTGTTTGTCTTGTTTGTCTAAAGAACCAGACCTGGAACCTCAGAGAATTAGGTCCCAAAAATGGGGTGGGTTCCACCACTAAAGGCATTGTTGATAAAACACGCAATCGGCCACAACTAGTTACATAGGAGTACCAAAGGGCCCCATGGATAAGGGGCTTATGTGTCCCTGTGATGGACTGGAGACCTGTCCAGGGTGTACCCCGCCCCTTGCACAGTGATTGCTGCACCAGCGACCCCCGTGACCCAAAATGGAATAAGCGGGTAAAGATAATGGATGGATGGATGGATCATGTAAAGAAGGAAAATAATTATAGTTTATACCATCCATCATAAAAATTAAAACACTGAACTCTGCAGGCCTATGTGAGGAACAACAAGTATCAAGTGGGGCTGCAGCAGCTCGGTGGCCAGTGTTGCAGCCTTGCAATCATGAGGTTGCAGGTTCAAGCCCAGGCTGCATCAGGAAGGGCATCCAGCCTAAAACAAATTGCCAAATCTTTCCAGGTAGCATCCTAAAGAAAGTTGCTTACTACCTCAACAATTTTCTGTGGGATCAATAAAGTATCTTATGTTACTAATTGTTATCGGGCAAAAATTTGACAATAAAACTGCCCAAACTAGCATTTCTGTTGTGGGTATAAACATCAATACAATTAAATTTCACTCAGTTTTGCACAAAGCTTCAAAGAGCTGCCCAATGAGGGACTAAAGAGCCACATGTGGCCCCAGAGCCGCAGGTTGCAGACCCCTGTTTTAACCAAAATGTATTTGAATACTACTTACCATCAAATCTCAAAGCAGGTTGAGAGCTGCAGCCTAGAACAAGCTTTGATCCACAAAATTAAACCTGGGAACCAAACCAGGAACAGGACTGAAGGTAACTCCTGAACCCAACGATTAATTATAAATAAGAGTTACCACTGATGACATGGTGCCAGGTTGGTGTCGTGGTGTTAGTGAGCAAGCATGGACCCACTGAACCAGCAGCCTCCGGCCTTCCTGAGGCCAAACCCTCGTCCTTTTAAAGACCTGCCAGCCAATCCACTTTGAAAAGAAAGAACATTTTAATTAAACTTACACTCATAAATTAAGAGGAGAAAGTACAGTTTACTGTAAGTGATATATGTCAAAGTGATCTTTTCAGTCTTATTTGTAGCTGTGTCTGCTTTAAGAGAGTCTGTATTTCATCCAAGATCAGACTTCTTGTTGACTCAAACATGAAACGCTGCATCGTTTAGGTGAGAATGAAGAAAGCTTGTCGATGAGCAACAAAACTTATTTTATTTTTTTTAAATGCCTAATTGGTTTTGATTTAATACAGTGACATACATTACTGATAATCTACATCAGATTAAAAGTGGTCAAAGATTGGGCTGAAGCAAACGGTGGAAACAAGAATCACTTCTGGACTCAGACACAGTTAACAAGAATGAGCTCAACCCAAAGCTATATTTGGATCTTGGTACTTCCAGCAGTAAAATATGACTTTTTAAAATAATAATAATAATAATTATAATAATAATAATAATTATTATTATTATATTAGTAGTAGTAGTAGTAGTAGTATCATCTTCTTCGCTGGTTTAATGTACAATGAAGACATTTAGTTTAAGAGATTTGAGGAACTCTACAAGTAAGTTATAAAACATAAGAACATTATTTTTACTGTAGCTTTATTCTTATTAATTGATTGCATAGTTTTTGTTCTGGTTATTTGTGCCTAATGTCATTCATTCACAACAATTCTGAACTTCTAGTGTACTCCGGTTTCCTCCCACAGACCAAAAACATGCATGTTAGGTTGATTGGAAACTCTGAATTGTCTCTAGGTGTGAGTGATAGAGTGAATGGTTGTTTGTCTCATTTGTCTCTATGTGTCCCTGTGATGGACTGGAGACCTGTCCAGGTGTCCCCCGCTTCTCTCACATTGACTGCTGAATATGGGCACCAGTGACCCCCATGCCCTGAAATCGAAGAAGCGGGTAAAGATGACAGAAGGATGGATGTTTTGGTTTTTCTTTCTAAACTCTAGGCTCAAATTTTTATTATTCTTTTTGAAGCTTTATTTTTACGAGTAAAATCATATAAAAATGAATTTGAGCTTAAGTTGAGCAGTTTATTTCCATATGAGTCTTCCACAGTGGCACTACAGGAGCCCACAGAGGACAAACCGAACAATGGCTGTGGCAGAAGTCCTTGACTTTTTCTTCTTTGAGTTGAGGTGAAGGTAAACCTGTGTCATTCATTGAGTTTGAAGGTAAAATGAGGTTAACGAGCTTCAATGTACCTCAATGTCCCTGTCACTGAGAGATTTCCATCCAGCCATCATCTTTGCCCGCTTCGTCCTTTCCAGGTCGTAGGGTTCACTGATGTCCATATCCAGGCATCACTGTGCGAGAGGCAGGGGACACCCTGGACAGGTCTCCAGTCCATCACAGAAACACACAGAGACAAACAAGACAAACAACCATTCACTCTCTAACTCACACCTAAGATCAATTTAGTTACCAATCAGCCTAACATGCATGTTTTTGGTCTGTGGGAGGAAACCGGAGTACCTGGAGAAAACCCACGCATGCACGGAGAGAACTTGCAAACTCCACCCAGAAAGGCTCCCGGCAAAGATTTGATCCAGCGACCTTCCTGCTGAGAGGCAGCAGCTCTACCCACTGAGCCAATGTGCCACTGCTGTGAGATTTGAACAGTGAATGTTTGTGGTTTGGGAGATGAGTGTTTTTCTGGACTGAAATTGAATAGAGAATGAAGTAAACCTAAATGTTTTTAAAAAAGTTAAATCTGGTCCTCTGGACATTCAAAAAAAACAAAGCAAATCAACAAAGTCTGACTGACTGAGGAAGTCTCGTGGATGAGAGACGAAACGTTTCTACATTTTTTTTTGATTTGCTTTGTTTTTTTTTTTTGTTTTTTTTTTGAATGTCCAGAGGACCAGATTTAACTTTTTAGATTTTTCTACCTGGATTATTGAGCATGCATCAGGATGCTAAATGTTTTTCTTGTGAGATAGTCAAGTGGGTAGGAGTTACACTGTGGAGAAGAACAGAGGTAGTTTTTATTTATTTATTTTGTCTGAGGCAGAGCAGAGTAACTGATCCTGGAGAGTGGAGGGAGCAGTTTTTCCACCACTATAGGTGCAGTGGTGGAGCCATGGGGTGGCCAATGGTGGCCTTGACCACCATAAATTAAGCCTTGGTCACCTTAAGCATTTAAGGAAAAAACACTTTAAAGCAATATAAAAACTACAACTAGTGGTGGTAGCCATCTTAAATTCTGACATGTCAACCCAATTAAAAAATAATAATCTTTTTAAATTCAGTTCAGATCAGTTTATTTATATAGCACCAATTCACAACAAAGCCAATAATTTTGGCCTCAATAAGCCAATTCGTAAAGTTCTTTATCTAAGGATTTTTATTTTGCAGCTAGATGCAGCCACGCATCAAAAAGAAAGTCCATCCATCCATCCATTATCTTTTACCCTCTTCTTCCATTTTGGGTCACGGGGGTCGCCAGTGCCCATGTCCAGCAATCACTGTGCGAGGGGTGGAGTACACCCTGGACAGGTCGCAGGTCCATCACAGGGACGAAGAGCGGGTCTCAGGCTGTGAGACCGCATGGCACTCTATATGTTTTAGAGACCAAACTGAGATGGCTTTGAGACAACTTTGAGACTCTCCTGATGAATCTGTGACTATTTTGAGAAAAAAAAGTTAAACTTTTTTGTACATGTTCAAAATAAAACGACACGGCTGCAAGACTGCAACTCAAACGAGGGAATAGGGAGGTCTGCAAACGTTTCAAGACATAGAGATTTCCTCACAATTACTCTTTGAAAATTCATCTCCACCAGTCACAGTCCAGTGATTTACTGACTTCAGGTATAAAAAGTTTCATTAAAGTCTCACCAGACAAAGCTTTCACTCAGGATTTCAGTTTGGGTGCTTGTGATCGGGACTGTACCAGTCCGTTGTGGTGAAAAGGGAGCTGAGCTATAAGGCAAAGCTCTCTGTTTACTGGTCAGTCTATGTTCCTACCTTCACCTACAGTCACGAACTCTGGGTAGTGACAGAAAGAATGAGATCTTGGATACAGGCGGTTGAAATGAGTTTCCTCTGCAGGGTAGCTGGAATCTCCCTTAGAGATAGGGTGAGAAGTTCAGCAATCCAGGAGAGACACAGAGTATAACCACTACTCCTCCACATCAAGAGGAGCCAGTTGAGGTAGTTCGGGCATCTGGTAAGAATGCCCCTGGGCACCTCCGTAGGGCTTTGGGCATGTCCAACTGGGAGGAGACTGCGGGGAAGACCCAGGACACACTGGAGAGACTTCGTCTCTTAGTTGGACTGGGAACACCTTGGGGTCCCCCCAGAAGAGCTGGAAGAGGTGGCTGTGGAAAAAGATGTCTGGGCCTCCCTGCTCAAGCTGCTGCCCCCGAGACCTGACTTCAGAATAAGCAGAAGATAATGGATGGATGGATGATGGATGGATGGATGGATGAACAGGTTTTTGGGTGATGTTGCTATGAATGTTATTTTGTCTGTCTTGGACATCAGATGCTTAAATCTTAAATTAGCCTGCCTGAACAAAGTTTGTTAGCATCAACAGTAGCATGTAGGTGTTCAAACTACTTCCTAAACCTTTGAATTTCTGAAGTTAAAACTGTCTGTTGTTCTGCCTCACCTGTCTGAAAGGTAAATCAATCTCTTGTTTCTGTGTTTGACTCAAAGGCAGAAAATAAAAAAAATCAGGAATCGGCCAATGTGGTTTCAGCATCTTCATCTACAAGTAGCATACTCCCATGCTGCCCCCCACTCCCCCCATTGTGGCTCAGGTCTCATATGAGTGTTTCATGATGAGCATCTAAAACCATGCCCTCAAAGATATTTCAAGCTTGTCTTCTTTGTCACAAACCTCGGGGTAACAAAGTGTGAAGTCGCCCTGCGGTCCACAGCCTGGAGTTTCAGTACTGATTCCTGAGCAGACACCACCATTTTATGACCTCTGAGCTGCTGACAGGCTGTCGACACCCTAGAAATGATCTATCTGTTGCATATCTGTTGCTCACAGTGGTTCTACAAACAGACCCATTCCTCCGTCTGATCTGTGTTGGGAGGGATCAAATGAGAGCTCTTCTCGATGAGTCTAGTCTTGAACTCTGCCTTTAGTATGGTACCTCACCAGCCCTTGTTGTTGTCTTGGTGATTTTTAACCTTCTGACTGAACTTTAGACATCTTTGTACGTCTTGTTGTTGCTTCAGGCGGAACGTGGAAGTTTTGATGTCAATCAGAGGACTCCAGTCCTTGTTCGGCTTTACTGGTTTAACAACAACAACAATAATAATAATAATAATAATAATAATAATAATGTGTTATGTGTTGTCATCATTGTATGTTCCCATACAATTGCAAAATTGGCTCTTTGCATTTAACCCATCCACGCCAGGTGGAGTAATGGGCAGCTATTGAAGGTGCCCGGGAGCAATTGGGAATATGTGCTCAGAGACACCACGACATGTGCAATGACTGGGGATCGAACCTGTGACTTTTGGGTCCCGAGTCGGTTGCCCTGCCTCTACCACATAACACTTCCTACATGTGCAGTTTGGGGTCTTACAACAGTTTCTTCAGTGATTTATTGTTGTGGTGCTCAGCTACTTTAAATAATAAGGTTTTTCTGACATGTTTTAATTAATTGGGATAATTGCTGTAAGTGCAATAAAACCTTGAAACGAGTTCAGTCAGCTTTTTAAAAACTGTACAAAAAGTGGAAACAGGTAGAAAACTGTTTTTGCCCATTTGTGTGTTAACCTTTAGAGTCATCCTAATCCAAGACGGTCGCCACACCTAATCACCCTCAGACAACACAGAAATGTGTGTGAGTTGATTTTCCTGATGGAGCAGTAGTTGAGAGTCATTCCCAACACTCACTCTGAGTGCTAACACATCCCAGAAGGTCTCACACTGCCTGAGATTGTCTAATGTCAGACACGAGGTTGAACAGAAACTCTTGTCATTTCTCCTCAGATGATCTAACTCCGCCAGGAAAAGTGAAAAGAGATATTCAGCCGTTTAAGTTTGTTGTTTTGGCACGAATGGATGAAAACCTTTAACGGACCTAACTTGACGTTAGTGATGTCATCTGTGCCTCTCTCCATCAGTATCTGGATGAAGTAACCATTGTCTGACCGACTCAAAGCTGCTGCTTTGATACTAATCGAGTCATTAGGGTTACATGTCTCATTTCTGAAAAGACCTGGAGTTGTTCTCTTTCACACCTGTGTCAGCAGCTGAAATGAGGATTTCTGAAGAACCAGGGAGACCGTCTTTATTTCAGCTTTTTATTATTTAAGCAGGAGCACACTGCTGCATCGAGGCAGAGACAAGTAGAGCTTGTGTAAAATCTCCTTTCAAGACTAAAAAGACAGTTCTGACAGCTTTACAGAGCTGAAAGTTGCACTTTCCTAATAAGAGTAAAGTTAAATTCCATATATTTATTTGTCATTGAACTGTTCGCAGGATCATTTTGGTCACAACAAATAAACTTGGAGCAGCCCTTAAAGCTCCTTCTCTGGCTGACCTTGCTCAGTTTAGCCCTTCTCTGCACGTTGAACCACATCATGAAGCTTTCAGGCGACAGGATGATGTCCTGACAGCAGAAATGTGGTCAGCTGATGCTGCAGACACAAAGCATGACCACAGCACACTCCTAGCATTACATGAATGAATGCATATCACCCGCCACCTTTCATGTCAGAGTTATGAATTTAGATAATCTTAAGATAACCAATGGAGTTTGGTCACATCTTGTGACAAACATGTTTTTATGAGATGTTGGGAGAAGCTACACAATCTGTTGCTTAAATATTGTGTTGAGGATAACCCTCATCTACTACCACCACAAATTTAGGTATAGTTTTGACTTGTAGCTCTCAATCCACCCGGGCTGTAGGACCGCCCGAATGCCAGGCAGAACTCCTCCCAGAGCGATGGCCTCTCCTCCCAGCAGTCTGCCGAGCTCCTCGTCGCTGCGGACAGCCAAATAGGTGCCAAGGGACGATCCTGTCCTTTCGCTGTCATGAGCCGTGTTTCCTCCTAGTTCCAGGATCTCAGTGGTCAGGCACTCGAGCACAGCTGGCAGGTAGATGAGAATGCATCCACAGCACATCCTTTCGACTCAGAGTTGGGGCCATAGTGGAGATATTATTTAAGCTGAGATGTTAATCAGCTGCTGTTGGTTGTAGAAAACTGCCTTGTTGCCATGGTTACACATCATAACAAATGTCCACAACTAAAAAAGTTTCAGTAAAAATCATTCCAGCTGCACAGCATCTGATACCAGAGGAAACAATCATACAAAAAAATGTGATTTACATCCAGAAAAAGAGGAATTTGTTTCCAAAAGCAAAATCTCAGAATGAAACAGAGCTGCTCCAACATGCAGCCACCTTGAGCGGTGCAATTCTTTTGTCTATCTAAGGAAGTCAGGAGATTGTCTTGAATCTTCATTTTGTTACAGTCTCAAGGTTCAAGGTTCTTTATTGTCATTCGCATCACATGTGATACATGAGGTGGAACAAAACTGTATACTCAAGGTCCCAGTTACACCCCAAAATAGCAAAAATATAAAGTATAAAAAGAAACGGTATACAAGGATCTCAGATATTCGCTAAACACTAATAATGTAAAAATCATGTGTATTAAACAGCAACTTGAACATGAGTCTAGATGCATACAGCAGCTTAAAGGCAAGAAGTCAGCAGCATGGATAAAGTCACATATCACCAATTAAATTGGCTTTACAGTGATTTTTTTCTTTCTTTTTTTGACAGTGATTTTCCTGGTTATGGATTTATGAGTCTAACAGCTTCAGGGTAGAAGCTGTTCCTCAGTCTAGTGGTTCTACACTTAATGCTTCCACCCTGAGCAAGCACAAAGGCAACAGTGGAAAGAAAAAGCTCCCTTATAACAGGAAGAAACCTCCAACAGAACCAGGCTCAGGACGAGCGGTCATCTGCTTCAACCTCACGGGCTGAGAGGAACAGGAAGAAGAAACAAACAGAATGACAGGTCCCGGTGGACTTTCTATTGGAGGAAAGACAAAAAACTTAAGATAGTAATAATTACAAATGCAAGAAGTGTAGAGTAACTAAAGACAGCAGCAGGGAGAGGAAATGTGGTCACTCCATTATAATCTAAACCTATAGCAGCCGAACTAAGGGATAGCTCAAGAAACCCAAGACAACCTTAACCATAGAATTTATCAAAAAGGAAAGACTTAATCCTAATCTTAAAAGTAGACAAGGTTTCAGCCTCACACACAGAAACTGGAAGTTGGCTCCACAAGAGAGGCGTTTTCTCTGAGTTTTAACGGATGCTGTCCGGAGGCTGCTGAAATAATCTGTTGAAGAATAGACAACACACAGACCAAAACATTATTACCCCTTCACCTCCTGCAGCAGGTGATCATTACAAGAAAGTCCTTCAAGCTTCAGGCCATACATCTGGAGTCATTTGGACCAATTTGAGTTTTGTACTGGAAACTAAAGATCGATGAGGAGCAGGAGTTCCAGCTGTCATTGCTGTAAACCTCCTCTGTGACCTGCTGGACTGAAGCTCACCTACTAAACCTGCCTTGTCCTGGCACAGACAACATGCAAGATTTTATTTATTTATTCTTTTATTTTTGGAGAACATCTCAGATACTTAAGTGTTTCTCGAGTACATTAGCATCAGCTGAAACCTGATTATGAGTGAATCATGAAGTAGTAAAAGCACATTACTTTAAAACCAGCTTCAGATCTGATTTACTGAAATAAAGCTTTCTATTTTTCACCGTATCTGAAGAACAGATGCTGTGCTGGCCGTTTACCTGAGTAAAATCCAACTCTACTTCAGCTGGGTGGATTTTCTGATCCTAACCTAAACATGAAGCTGGTTTACTCTAAATATGCAGAGATTTATTTGCGTGTGGACCTTCGAAGTTTGAGAGTCTCTACACAGATGCTGAGAAATCTGTTAACAAAAAAAAGCAGACCTGTTCCTGCTTTGCATTTTAATTTAACATTTCAGAGAACTGGCAGCACGTTGCCTTGCTCAGCCCTCGCTTCGTTCCACCCACATGGTTTCTGGTCGCTACGCTCCCTGACGTCTTTCACTGTTCAAAGGCTGCGACTGGGCCAGAAACTGGGGGTTTCCATACAGCGTCTAACATGAAGAAATCCTTCCTCCTCCGCCTTCTCCCACTGTGTAACACCTGCCGTTCACATGGCCTCGACTTCTGGCCTGGTGCACTTTACTTTTACTGAAATCCCAGCTGTACCTGAAAGCCTCACGAGTTATCTGCGTAGAGGAAATTGTACAAACTAGTGTAGCGTTTCAGCACTAATTCAGCTCAAACACCATAAAGTCTCACAGCACACAGGTGTTTAATGTTGGATTTGAGTTTTGTTCTGAACTTGAACTAAAGTGTGAAATAAACAGAGTCTTAACTGGAGTTTGAGAGATCATATCTCTCCAGTTTTAACTTCTCTCCGTTGGCTCTCTGTCAAATTCAGAATAAAATTCAAATTCTTACTTCTAACCTAGAAAAGCTCTCAACAACCTAAGTCCATCTTATATTACAGATCTTATTGTTCCATATTTTCCTAACAGAGCACTTTGCGCTCAGGTTGCAGGCTTAAGACTCCAGTACACTCGTTAAACCTTCAAACAGAGGTTAAAAGCATGTTGGGAGGTTTTTTTTTTGTCTCCAAACCCTATGTGTCATTTTTCACCACTTTTTATTGTCTGTCCAAACAGGTCTCACTTGTAAATGAGTCTTCGAGACTCAGTTTGACTTTTCTGTTTAAATAAAGGTTGAATTAAAAAAAACAGATCAGGGATGAAGAAGCGAGATTTAATACAATGGTGTCGCATACAAAACAGTGCATTGCCAGGCAGTTTATTGTGAGACACCAAGGACACGTATGTGGTCGTAAAAATTAAACTTTGCACGTACATGCCCTGCGTGCGTCTGCTTCGACTTAGTCGGTACGTGCGGACTTCAGCGGATTGATGTATGCCCGAGTATACTGCAGGCTTACTTGTGGTTCCTAGAGTTTCCAAAAGCAGAATGTCAGGCAGATCTTTCAGTTATCAGGCTCCTCTCTTGTGGAACCAACTTCCAGTTTCTGTCCATGAGGCTGACACATTGTTCAGTTTTAAGACTGGACTTAAGACTTTCCTTTTTGATAAATCCTATAGTTGGGTTGGCTTGTTATGCTGCCATAGGCTTAGACCACTGGAGGACAAATCAACCTCATTTCCTTCAATGAATTGTTAAAATTGAATAGTTTTCATTTTATACTATTTCTATCTTAACATGTGATTCTCGACCTGCCATTGTGTATCTGTTCCTCCTTCCTGTTCCTCTCAAACCCAGCCAGTCGAGCAGATGGTCACTTGTCCTGAGACTGGTTCTGCTAAAGGTTTCTTCCTCATGAGGGAGTTTTTCTTTCCACTGTCGCCTTCATGCTTGCTCAAGATGAGAGTTCTGTGATGGAGTTAAAACTCAAAGCAGTCTGCTCCTCAGAAAAATAATGTTAAATTATTATTTTTATGTAGGGATGCTCCAATCCACCTTTTTTCACTTCTGATCCGATCCCGATACCAGAATCTGTATATCGGTTGATACCAATACCTTTCCGATATCATCATCATTATTGATTTTATATGAGGCTGTAATAATCTCCTCTCTATAGGCAAGTACAATTTGTACAAATAAATGTGTGTATGTCCAAAAAGGCAATGTGAGGTAAGTTTTATTAATGTTGGATAAGTTTCAAAGTTAGAATTAATCCTGCTAACACAAAACATGTTTTTTTATTCCTAGCTTTAAAGTGGATATTAAAGTGATTAGATGGCTTCAAACATTAAGAGTCTGGGTGTCATTCTTGACAGCACTCTCTCTTTTCACTCTCACATCAATAATATTACCAGGTCTGCATACTTCCACCTTCAAAACATCAACCGTCTCCGCCCATCCCTCTCACCACACTCTGCTTCCATTCTGGTCCATAGCTTGGTTATTTCTCGAATTGATTACTGCAACTCTCTCCTATATGGTCTGCCACAAAAATTACTCCGTAAACTTCAAATGGTTCAAAATTCAGCTGCCCGCATACCAAAACCCCCTCATTTCACCACATCGATATCAGAGCCCGATACCAATACTGGATCGGATCGGCCCATCCCTATTTTAATGTATAGATGTTTCTGTTCAGTGCCGTGAGATGACTTCTATTGTGACTTGGTGCTACAGTATAAAACTGAATTGAATTGAATTAAAATGGACACTCCATGTGAAGCACTTGAAGCAACACCACCACAAAGTTTTGGCTCAATAGACACAAAATTAACTGATTTATAATCTTTTTTGTGTTTTCTAAAGTCAACTGGCTGCAGTGGCCATCATAAATTGGACTGGATCTGAAAGTTCATCACTGACTACTTTATGTGAGTTTGATTAAAAGCAGTCCGGTGTTGCATGAGATGATTTGAAAAGGCTGCAAACGAACTCACAGATGGGAATAAAAACATTAGACAGAATGTTTGGTCTGAGGATCTTTGAGCGTGTCGCTCTGGTTTTTGAAGGTGGATTTCTGAGTCGGTGCTCTGCTTCTCATATGTTTTTGTACTTCCAGTCTTTACCCAGAAGGTTTAGCTTAAGGCCGACGTTAGCAGAGCAGCAGAAGCACATCCATGCACTTTGTTCAAACCAGAGAGAGACGCAGGTTTTTGTTGAAAACTGAAAGTCAAACATGTCCCATCTGTTGTGCTGCTGACTGACAGCAGTCCACTTCAAGGTCGAATGAGGAAAATACGTTCCAAGAGAACTAAACAGGCAGACGTGGACATGTCCTGAACTGTTAGCATATAAATTCAAATAAAAAAAAGATGTTCTGAGAAAAATTCAAGGATCTCAACCTGGTCTTTGAGAAAATACAGTGTCAAGTTTCCACTGATGTGTCTTGATTTAAAAAAAGAGGGAATTATACTTTTAATAAAAAAGCAAAGGCTTGCTTTGAAGATTGTAAAAATTTTGAGTGTTATTTTACGAGCCCTAAAATTTAAGAGTTTAATCAGCCAATATGAGAGTAATAAAAGGACTGTAACTCTTTTGCCTTCAACACGTTGGAATCATTTTATATGATTTTAGATGTTTGCGTCTCTGATTCATCTGTGCTCGTTGTGGTTGATGTGCTTCTGTTCTGGCCGTGGCCTTCAGGGTGAACTGGACCTGTTCACAGCAGCTGAGATGAAAATCTCTCTGAAATCTAAGAGAGGTCCAGGTACAATGACAGGGTGGTGTGGGAGATAGATGGACGAACTGAGGTCTTGTCTGCAGTAATGAGGCTGTAGCATCGGTTTGTCACAGTGAAGAAGGAGCTGAGCAAAAAGGCAAAGTTCTCAGTTTACTGCTTCATTTAGATTTTAAACTTCAACCTCAACCATGAGGTTTGGATTTAGACAAAAGGATAAAAATAAAGAGATCACAGATAGAAGTTGCTGAAACGAGCTTCGGGGGCTCGGCCTTAAGATGAGTGTGAGGAGCTCTGTCATCCAGGGGGAGCTCAGAGTTGAGCTCCTCCTCATCAACTGCAGTCAACGGAGGTGGATTTTTGGGCATCTGATTATGAGGCCTCCTGGGTGCCTCTCTCTGGAGATTCTGTAGTCACACCTCACTGGGAGGAGACCCTGAGGAAAACCCAGGACTCACTGGAGGGGTCATGTCTGGGAGGTCCTCGTGATCCCCAGAAGAAGCTGGATGAAGGTCTGGGTTTCCCTGAGATGGCAGCTATCTTGAAATCTGACCTGAGATAAGTGGAAGAAATGAATGAACTAATGTTTTTAGCACATTTCCTGTAGTTGCTGAAAACATTAATGTCGATCATTAATCATGTTTTATTGTGGAACTGAATGTAAAAAGGTCCAGTTTGAGTCTGACCACACTAAGAGTTGTTCTTTGCTACATGTGCACACAATCTGCCCCTCTCATGTAATGAGTAAAGGAATAATGCTGCAATAAACAAAATGATCTGCTGCATGAAATGATCTATGGAAACTAAAACCATTTAGATCCTAAATATAAAAAGTATGATAAATGCAGGGCACAAAGCTCATTTGACTTCCTGTCTCCTTGCTGTGTCCCTCTCTTGTTTTTCACCCCAGTTGTCCACGAAGAGGGGGGAACGTTAAAGATGCACAGGTCTAATGTAATGTTTGTTAGTGCACCTGCTCGCATCGTTTTCTGCAGCCCCACCTGGTAACTACACGCAGAGTTTCCCTCCACTCATCCAAACTGTGTCAAAGATGTGCGCGTCAGCATGGCGCCCCCGTCAGTGATGTCACTCCTTCAGCATGTGTGTCTCCTGCCGGCAGCCAATAGAAAATATCTGCTTTGACATCAGCAGCCGGGTGTGGAGTACCGTGGGGGAGGGGTCAGCAGCTTATCTTCAGCGTGGACTGCTTGTTTTTTTTACTACATGTCTCCATTTCCATCGTGATCTGCTCATAAGACATGTTCCTGTTTCGCCTCGAGAATCTTCAGCGTGTTTCACTGTCCACTTAGTTAAAAAGCCGCTCCTGCTGAGGGCTGATGAACTGTGGGTCCTGCAGGATCGGTGCACTGTTCTCCATCAGCGTCCAGAGGCTCAGAGTCTCATTGATCTCAGCCTCCAGCAGCTCTGTCTGCTCCTCTCCACCCAGATTTGGCACGACTCTTAGAAAAGGTCAAAGATGAAGTCAGCGGACTGAACCAAAATGGCATTTGTTCTAATTGCTGCCTCTTCCTCTCTTCCTCACTCACCTCCTCCTCTCCATCCTTCATCACCTCATCTCCTCTCCTTCCTTCCTCTTTTCCTCACTCACCACCACCACCACCTCCTCCTCCTCCTCTCCATTCTTCATCTCCTCTCCTTCCTTCCTCTCTTCCTTGAAGAAAGTAATCTGCTTCAGGATGGTTCTGAGATGGAGATAGATTTGGTTTCCCTTCACAGCCCCTCAGCCTGTAATCCCCACTGTGACACCCCCACCCCCCACTCCTGGCACAGCTCTTAAACAGACCATCATACCATCATAGCCCCTCTTCCTCCTCCCCTCCTCCATTCATGCATGCCTACTCAGCAGAAATGACTAAATTCCCCATTACTCACAGCACCCGCCGTTTACTTAGCTTGATTTCCTGAACTGGATGACGTGTGCAAGGCTGGACATGAAAGTGTAAGAAGGTGTTGGCCTTCTGCTGTGAGCTTCTTCTGGGGGGCCTAGCTAAACTCGACATGGAGGATTCAAAGTGTTTTAAGAGCACGGTCTGGGTCACCGTGTCCAAATCTCTAAATGTTTCCACCTGTTCCTATGGTTTAAACAGGTTTTAACAAATGACCACAGACAAAAACTAGTTTTCCCCTCTGTCACGTAACGGGATGAAGTGTCGTCATCGATGTTTTTATCAGTATTTTCAGCACCCTATTTGAATCTGTGAGTTTAAACTAAAACAACCATGAATAAATGTTATTTAAATAATATCATACCATCATACTTATAATTACATCAATCACGTGATGCGTTTTAATTTTTTTTTCACTACAGTTAAAGCTGGTATTTTATCCTTTTGACAGAATCTACCGGTCCAATCCAAACACATCAGCCAGCTGACAAAATGTCATTCAGTGGAAAAGAAAACTATATATTTTATTTAAATGTTAAACTTAGCTAAATCAAGCAGGGAGGTGCCGAGGGAGTGGCTAAAGGTGCACCTGCCCCATTGTTCCTTTGACGCTGAAAGGGCCTTTTTATTTATTTATTTATTTATTTTACTTAATTTTTAGGCAAAGATGTACATGAATTATGAGTTTGATAATATTTATACCATAAATGAAGGATCTTGGGTGTCGCTGGTCAGGTTACGCCATTTAATGACCTTTTCTTGAGATCATCAGGGACATGTTTGACCTTCTGGATTCTGGACTTTCTGTACATCCTGTCTCAGAAATGCTGTAAACAAATGACTCAACGCTCGAATGGGTTTGATTTTAAAGAAGAGGATGACTTTATGGTCTGTCAGTAGAAACTGCAGCTGTAATCTACGCTCTGAGTTTAGTGTTTTGAACTAATGTCTGCATCGTAATCATTGAATACCTGACAGCTCAGTACAGCCAGCTGATTTCAGTCTTTACATTTATTTTTGTAAGGATGAAGTTCTAGTGTTGAGATTTAAAGGAGATTTAAAAAAAGAGTTCAAACAAAAGTTGGCTCCTGAAGGCAGCACATCGCTGCAGGGTGGGGAGGAGCAGAACCAGCGACATCCACACACGGATCAGGTGTTGTTGAACAGGTGTTGTGTTTTAAAGGTCCAGTTCTTATGTCAGTCTGTTTTGGTCCCAGGCTGGGAGTCAGTCACAGATAATCAATCAGGTGAAGACATGGAGTCACCTTCAAGAGTCAAAGTTTATGTTCGGTTTGAGCATCATCGATTATTATATTGGTGTTTCATTAAAACGAGGTTTGAGCCTTTTCAGAACAGAAATAAACAGTTGAAGTATAACAAAGCAGGAATCAACTCGATACGTTCAAATCCACGTAAGTTCACTTAAAACACACAATTTAAGCCAATCTGATAAAAGCTCTGGACACTAAATACATCAAAAAACAATAGTCATCATGTTTATGCTAATCAAAGCAGAAAAAGAAAGTTTAAAACAAGTATAAAGTAAGGTATCATCATACAGCGAGGCTTGAAAGTTTGTAAAGACTTTTTAATTTTCTATATTTCTGCATAAATATGACCTAAAACATTATCAGATTTTCACACAAATCTTAAAAACAGATAAAAAAAAAGAACACTTAAATAAATGAGACAAATATTATAGCCTATTGGTCATTTATTTATTGAGCCAATGATCCAGTATTACATATTTGTGAGTGGCAAAAGAATGTGAACCTTAGATTTAACCATCTGGTGTGACCCCGCTGTGCAGCAACAACTGCAACTTAATGTTTCTGGTAATTGTTGATCAGTCCTGCACACTGGAGGAATTTTAGTCTATTCCTCCGTACAGAACAGCTCCAATAAAACAATAAAATAGACCAACCTTAAGCAGTTTAGACTGAACAGAATTTCAGCCAAACTGTGTACAGAGTGATGACTCAAAATGAATGCAGTGATTAAAAAAATCTCTGCTTTCAAGCACAGATGATTCTACACAGAACACTGGTTATTAAAAGATGCTCTTCCTTATTATATAAACTAAAACAACATGTATAGGTAATATAAAGCACATGAGGTTAGGATGACTGCAATACTCTTTACTTTATAAGGATAGCTTTAATTAGGCCTCCAAGTCTTATGTAAAAAACCTTGGTGTTATTTTTGGTCCGGATATGTCTTTTGACCTCCACATTAAATGTCCTCCACCTGTGTAATATCTCTAAAATTAGAAATATCTTGTCCAAAAATGATGCATAAAAACTGGTCCATGCATGTATCACGTCTAGGCTGGACTATATACAGTGAGGAAAATAAGTATTTGAACACCCTGCGACTTTGCAAGTTCTCCCACTTAGAAATCGTGGAGGGGTCTGAAATTTTCATCTTAGGTGCATGTCCACTGTGAGAGACAAAATGTTAAAAAATAAAAATCATTTAATCACAATGTATGATTTTTAAAATAATTTATTTGTGTGTTACTGCTGCAAATAAATATTTGAACACTTGTGAAAATCAGTGTTAATATTTGGTACAGTAGTGTTTGTTTGCAGTTACAGAGGTCAAACGTTTCCTGTAGTTTTTCACCAGGTTTACTGCAGCAGAGATTTTGTCCCATTCCTCCACACAGATCTTCTCTAGCTCAGCCAGGTTTCTGGGCTGTCGCTGAGAAACAGAGTATGAGCTCCCTCCAAAGATTTTCTATAGGGTTTAGGTCTGGAGACTGGCTAGGCCACTCCAGAACCTTGATATGCTTCTTATGGAGCCACTCCTTGGTTCTCCTGGCTGTGTGCTTCGGCTCATTGTCATGTTGGAAGACCCAGCCACGACCCATCTTCAATGCTCTAACTGAGGCGAGTGGAATTAAGACCAAAAAGTTCTATTTTGGTCTCATCTGACCACATAACTTTCTCCCATGACTCCTCTGGATCATCCAAATAGTCATGGGCAAACTTAAGACGGGCCTGGACGTGTGCTGATTTAAGCAGGGGAACCTTCTGTGCCATGCATGATTTTAAACTATGACGTCTTAGTGTATTACCCCCAGTAACCATGGAAACAGTGGTGCCATCTCTCTTCAGGTCATTGACCAGTTCCTCACATGTAGTTCTGGGCTGATTCCTCACCTTTCTTAGGATCATTGAAACGCCACGAGGTGAGATCTTGCATGGAGCCCCAGTCCGAGGGAGACTGACAGTCATGTTTATCTTCTTACATTTTCTAATAATTGCTCCAACAGTTGATCTTTTTTCACCAAGCTGCTTGACAATTGCCCTGTAGTCTTTCCAGCCTTGTGTAGGTCAATAATTTTGTCTCTGGTGTCTTTGGACAGCTCTTTGGTCTCAGCCATGTTAGTAGTTGGAGTCTTACAGATTGTGTGGGTGGACCGGTGTCTTTATGCAGCCAACGACCTCAAACAGGTGTTTCTAATTTAGAATAATAAGTGGAGTGGAGGTGGACTTTTTAGAGGCGGACTAACAGGTCTTTGAGGACCAGAATTGTTGCAGATTGTCAGGTGTTCAAATACTTATTTGCAGCAGTAACACACAAATAAATTATTAAAAAATCATACATTGTGATTTCCGGACTTTTTTTTTTAGATTATGTCTCACAGTGGACATGCACCTAAGATGAAAATTTCAGACCGCTCCATGATTCCTAAGTGGGAGAACTTGCAGTCACAGGGTGTTCAAATACTTGTTTTCCTCACTGTGTATATATATATATATATATATATATATATATATATATATATATATATACACATATATATTTATTTATTTATTTATTTATACGTATATGTCCATATTGGGAAGTAAAACTGAAAATCAATGTGAGAAATACATGTTCTGTAAATCAGGATCTAAAACTGAAAATGAATTGTGAATGGTCAAAGTACATATTGTAAGTAAAACATTCAGTACCTGTGACAGCATTAGCAAACATCGAGGGAGTGCGGCGCCCGTGAGAAATTCCATAAAGTTCTATGTCATAGTTTGTGTCATCCATCAGGTTTGTCAGTGTAATGTTACGACTTTCCCCAGGCAGCCTGAACTCCAGTACATCAGACAGCTGTTTAGAGTCACTGACTTGGACCATAAAGCTATCAAAGTGGCCTGACTTAGTGCTCCAGAACAAGCTGAGGTTATGAGGGCTCGTGGATGAAGCAGCTATAGACCCCAACTGTGGAACGTCCTCTGAGCAAGAGAAGAACAGGACGTCAGTTTCTTTGTCCTGATGCACATTGTAACTGATGCATGCAGGGTCACAAAATGGCAGTAAAAGCAGTAAAAGCTACCTGTTGTAGCCACAGAGAACAAAGACTGTGTCTTCTGACCACCATGTTCCCTGGCATAAAGTTTTATGTTGTAGCTTGTGCTGGCTTTGAGCCCGGCCATGATCGTGGACCGAACATCTCCTGGCAGAGTGCGCCCCATTGCCTGCGAGGGCAAATCAGACTCTCTGACTTCTACCACAAAGTGATCAAACTCTTTCTGTCTTGTTCGCCACGACAGAAAGAATCTGTCTGAGGTAACGTTAGAAACAACTAGTGTGGACAAATCAGGCTCTTCAGCTATAGGGGAAAGAAAATATAGTAAAACATTATGTTTTCATGTAACCAAGTAGATATTACAAAGCAAATGACTTGGGAAAAAGACTTTAAAAATAAAACCCTAATTCTGAAAAAGTTGTGATGTTGTGTAAATACAATGTAATGTTAAATACAAACAGAGTACAATAATTTCCTTTTTTTTTGCAACATATATTTTGTTTACAATGGAACATAGTAAACGGCAGCACGGTGGCGCAACTGGTAGAGCTGCTGCCTCTCAGCGAGCAGGTCC
>NC_056500.1:34600417-34647736 GCF_014905685.2 Nematolebias whitei
TACATATAGTAAATATACTATATGTGTGTGTCTGTGTTTTGATGCGGACGGTAAGTGCTGTTGAGCGTTCCTAGAAAAACAGCAAGTAGAGGAAAAGGAGGAGAAGAGAGTCCAACATCCATCATTACGGTGGATTAAAAGTTTTATGGTGTTGTGCACGCCTCCGTGCATGCTAGCCTTGTGAGTATTGTAGGTGGATGGGGGGGAGCAGAGTGGGGGGTCTTTGTGACAAGGCAGGCTGAGGGTTAGAGCCAGACATGTCTCAGGAGAAAGCAGGGCACATTTGCAATCACCCTGAGTTCAAAAGGCTAATTTATTCCCCGTCTGTGCTTCAAGTAGAGCTGCTCAGAGTGCCAGAGGGAGAGTGCTGGGGAACATAGATGATTTTCAGTTTTTACTCCCCTCTTCTTTCCTCCTACTTTCCCTGTTTCCACCCTTTCCCTGTTTCCACCCTTACCCTCGACATCTCTGGCTGTTGTTTCTGTGTGGCATCGTTTAACACACGCCGGCCAACATATTTCACTTTTACACTTATCCACATTGACGTCCGGGCGCTGATTGAATTTTGAGGCGCTGCGGCGGCTGACATTATCGTCCTCATCGTCTTGAGTGGTTTATCTTTGGCTCGGCTCAGCGTGACGCCAAGGCTGCAGGGAACAGGAGGAGGCTGGGGCTGAGGGTGGGACGGGGATGGGTGGGTGGGAGTTGGGGGGGTGGGGGAGATATTTTGTGCATTTTTATTGTTTGTGTGGGAAAAAATAAAAAGATTCAAAGGGACTGGGCTTAACCTGAATCTTTAAGAATGTGGCTGGGGCTTTAAAGGATTAGTTCAGATATTTTTAATTGATGTTCTGTGGAAAGAGTGAACAAAAAAATCTTACCTGTTGTAAGTAAACTAGCTCATTTCAAGTAAAACTAGTTTATTCTAAGCAGGTTAATGAATTAGGTGCTAGTCTGAGCTAGGCCAAGACAAAATGTTTGCTGCCATCCAAAATACTTTGGTGTTTAAAAGATTCATTAAAGCACTCATTTATTAACCTTTGCTTTGCTGTTAATGTTGCATGATTTAATAATGTTATGATATATTTGCAGAAGTGCATCAAAAATATGACTATTAGCTGTTTTTTTTCTATTTATTTGGTAAATTATTTGATAAAAATTTCATTAAAAAAAAAAAAGTCTTTGTCCAGGCTAGGCTAACAGCTAGCTTAATGAGGAAGGTGACACAGTTGGTAGAGTTGCATGTTCGACTGACTGGTAACTCTAAATTGTCTCTAGGTGTGAGTGAGAGAGTGAATGGTTGTTTGTCTTGTTTGTCTCTATGTGTCCCTGTGATGGACTGGAGACCTGTCCGGGGTGCCCCCCGCTTCTTGCACAGCGATGGCTGGACATGGGCACCAGTGACCCCCGTGACCCAAAAAGGAAGAAGCGGGTGAAGATAATGGATGGATGGACCAGGTATCTAAAATTAAATCGGGGGAAATTTCCAGCTTGGAGACAAAAAAAGAAATGAATGCTGTCAAGATGAAATTAAGAAATGGAGACAGTTATGGTTTCATTTATTTTTACATATTTATTCATGTTTAATTAATAAAAATCAAATGTAACAGCAGGAATGTGTTTCTCCACAGACGTTCACACATTTCCCAAGAGTAATTAAACAAATAAAGTAAGAGTACCGTAGTCACATTTGTAATGTGGGGAGACTCACTGTTGGGGGGGGGCTTTTTTTTTTTGGGGGGGGGGTCCTCCCCCCAGAAAATTTTGAATAAAGTACATGCCATTTTCTGCATTCTGGTGTATTTTAATGGGTTGTTAAACATCTACGTTTACCTCCATAAGTAAGCAATAATTCAATAACTATTTTAGAGTTCATGGCACATCAAGTGGTTTGAGTATTCTCCCATTAATTAAATGGAATGGATTTGTTCACGAAGAAATAGAAACAGCGCTGGGTGAACTAATATGGTTCTGCCAGGCCTCCTGTGTCTGAAGAGCCATCAGCCATGGTACCATGGAGTTCTGGATAGATTAAGAGCAGAAAAGGTTATGTACAGATAATAGTAAAGTTTTTTTTCTTCTTTCGGCTGCTCCCTTCTTCAGGGGTCGCCACAGTGAACTTACTCACACAAAGACTTGGCGATTGCTTTTATGCCGGATGCCCTTCTTGATGCAACCACAGACCACTGAGCTACCACAGCCCTCTGTGTGGAGCAGAGAGCTGCCATTTAGGGCACCCGGGGGAGCAGATGGTGGAAGTTAAGGGCCTTGCTCAAGGGCCCAGAGTAGAGCAAGTGAGGGTGAAGGCAGGTGTGGGTTCTTCACCTTTACCATCCACATTTTGATGTTGCTGGTCTAGGGATTTGAACCGGCAACCTTCCAATCACAGACCCACCCTTTCTAACCTCTTCACCACCACGTCCCACAGATAATAGTAAAGTGAAATACTTAAAACATAAAAAATAAGACACTATTTAGTAATATGCTTATGCTCTTCCACTTATTTCATCTAGTCACTTAAAAACCTTCCTCTAATTATTTAACTAGTTTCCTCCGCTGATGAAATGCCAAAAATCCTATATTTAGCAAAAAACTATATTTACCGTATTTGGAGCTACAAGCTCATAGAAAAAGAAGAAATGCACTTTTAAGCAGATGATGATCTCTCCTCGTCATTTTCAGTTCAGTTCTTGCTTCAGTCCATCACTGAGGAACTTTCATGCATCCAAACTGTGTAAACAAACACACCTCGGTCCTATGTTTTTAACCTGGCCACAGCTGACAACACTAGAAACATTTCCTACCACGAACCAAATGCTTATCACAGCAAGGATCAGCCCAGTTCAAACAAAATAAATTGGTGCACACGAACCATATCACAGGGAGGCTCCCCCGTTGATGGTGACAAGTTCACGCTGTGCTCTTCTTCTTCTTCTGTTTTAAAGGTGGCTCTCTCGGGTCTTCTTCTTCTCTGGCTGTAACGTTAACAGCAGCGCGACCAGCTGCAGCAATAGCTTTTGTTGCGCACAACATACTCGTGCTTTCTACCCGGCAACTTTAATAACAGTGCGCACACAACATTTTTTTCCTCATTCATAAAACGGTCAAATCGGGGACATTTCCTGGGACAGCTTTAGCTGGAGACAGGTCGTCCAAAACGGGGACTGTCCCCAGAAATTGGGGACATCCGGTCACTACTAATGAGTGTCTGTTGTTTATCACTTTTTACATTTATAAAACAAGTCTGTTTTAAAATCAACATGTCTGTGAGAGAAAACGTTACATTTAACTTAAATTAAGCCTCTACACTTTTAACACACTGTGCGTATTCCACCGCGTGCCGAGCGTGGACATTAGCGCTGGTTTGAGAGCTACAACAGGTTCAGATATTATTTCTCAGCTTCCACAGAACCTGACTTCTAAAGACCTGAACTATTGCTTTAATTTGCCTGTGCATGCGTGCCATCCTGCAGCAGCTGCACAAGCTTTTAGCCTTCTGACTGCCAGTGATTCATCTTCCCGTTTCTAGCCAATAATGTCTTCCCACCACCTTGCCTCAGTCAGCTGACAAGATGGCCTCAGCGCTAACGACACATGCCAGACTCAGTTAAGATCACTGGGTGTCCTGGCAGCCCAGAGACCTCACACCGCTTCACCAGATTCAGCCCAGAATTATTCCACCACATGTCACCGTTACCGCGCTGTTATCACCCAAAGCCACCAGTGGGCATCTAAAATATCCTGCCCGCTGTGACGTGCCGGGGTTAATTTGAGGTTTAACGGTCTTCTCCCTCCTTTCTAAGCCTGCTGCTCAGTACTTTGTTGAGCGTGTTCGTTGGCAGTGCAGGAAATTGCCTCGTGTGTTCCTCTGTGTGTCGTTGCAGCCTGCTTGTTATGAATGCTTTGCTGCAGAGGCGGCGTCATTAACACGAGCTGGAGCTGCTGCGAGCTCTTAATTTGAGGTAAAAACCTCGGTATTATTCTCTTATCCCAGCAGTTCCCTTCTCCTCAGCCGCTCAGTTTCTCCCTCTCTCTTTTCTTGTCTCCTCGCCTCCTTCTACGGTTGATGGAGTGATATTGAAGGTGGGGGAGCAGAGAACGCAGAGCTGGTGCTAATTGAGCCTTCTTTGTGCCTGGTCACTGCTGTGTGCCGAGGCAAAATGGCCCGGGAGTGAATCCAAGCAGCACTCAAGAGCCCCACTGGATCAATAACGTGGGAACTTAACAAAACAGAGACATGCCGAGTGCCCAGATCAGGGTCATTATTGTCTCTGGTGAGCCGCGCTTCCACCGGGGCCTGATCAATGCGAGAATATGGATCAAGATAAACATTCTCAGCTCCCTGAGCGTTATGTTGTTCACAGATAGAAGCAGCTTTAAGCCTTGAAAATGTCCATGTGCATCCAGCAGGTGAAGGTGTGCTTCCACATTAGACATGAAAACAGTTTTCTGTCTTCAGAGTCGCACTAACAATGAAGTCAGACACACAGCAGCGATCTGTTCCAGGAAACACCTTAAACACCCCCTGCAGCCATCAAATGGGGGCGATCATGTAACTGCTTGTGTTAGTGTGTGTGTTTGTCTTTATGTTAGCAAAATATCTCCTGATCCATGAGATAGATTCAAATAAGAAATTATGAAAGTCACCACTGGATGTATTTTAAAAACTGCTTATCTTTCAGAATCTCCTCCATCCAAAATGGATGCAACAGACTAAAACAAATAGATATAACCCAGATTGTTTTACATTTCAATTCAATTTGGTTTATTTATAAAGCGCCAGGTCATCAGAAGTCCTCTCTGGGCACTGAACAGAAACATTCATAAACATAAAAAGTAAGGTAATAGCATTATTTGTCTGAGGAGCAGACTGCTTTGAGTTTAACTCCATCGCAGAACTCTCATCTTGAGCATGAAGGCGACAGTGGAAAGGAAAAACTCCCTCATGAGGAAGAAACCTTTAGCAGAACCAGACTCAGGAGAAGCGGTCATCTGCTTCAACTGGCTGGGTTTGGTAGGAACAGATACACAATGGCAGGTCAAGAATCACATGTTAAGATGGAAATAGTATCAAATGAAAACTATTCAGTTTTAACAATTCATTCAAGGAAATGAGGTCAGTTTGTCCTCTAGTAGTCGAAGCTTATAGCAGCATAACAAGCCAACCCTAACTATAGGATTTATCATTAAGGAAAGTCTTAAGCCCAGTCTTTAAACTGGACAATGTGTCAGCCTCATGGACAGAAACTGGGAGTTGTTTCCACAAGAGAGGAGCCTGATAACTGAAAGATCTTCCTCCCATTCTGCTTTTGGAAACTCTAGGAACCACAAGTAAACCTGCAGTCTGAGAGCAAAGTGCTCTGTTAGAAAAAACATGGAACAATAAGATCTCAAATATACAAGTAAGATGGATCTAGGATGTTGAGAGCTTTGTAAGTTAGGAGTAAGATTTTGAATTATATTCTGAATTTGACAGGAAGTCAATGGAGAGAAGCTAAAACTGGAGAGAGATGATTTCTCCTACTAACTCCAGTTAAGACTCTGGCAGCAGCATTTGGGATCAAATGAAGACTTACAGGTGTGTAGTGGTAGCTGAGCGTCATCCCCAACAAATAATCTGAGGGCTAAAAGATTGTAGCAAAAGATCTTTGTAATAAACTTTGGTATTAAACGTGAAGGCGGTCAACATGCATTCCTTCAAGAAATGTTTAATTTTTACACATTAAATTAGTTCTGGTTCAGTCTTCGGCTTTTTTGAACTCTCTACAATTTTATTTTTTATGTATACTGTCCCAAACCACTATCGGAATATGATGTACCATTATTATTTGTGAAGAAAAAGGAGTGATGAAGTACAACAGTTACCATCCATCCACCAGCCATCAGTAACTGCTGCTGTGATTGACAGATATTTATCAGGTGTGTCTTGGTTGAGTCATGCTGACTTCAGCCTCAAATGGACAAATGTATTTACATTTATAGTATGTTTTAAATAAGGCAATTAAAAAGGTACAGCCATAGTGTCAAATAAACAGCATGCAAAGTCTTTGTCATGTGTAAGAACATTTCTCATTTAAACATCAGTGTGATGAATGTCTGCAGCAATGCTCGATGTTGCTTTAGTGTAAAGGAAAAATAGCCACAAAAAATGATGCTGGCTTCATAAACTTTGATTATAAAACTCAATAAGAACTGCTGATGTAAGTGTGGCTGTTTATGTGTTGTTTATTGTGGTGGCTTGGTGAAGATTAATTATAAATAAAGTTAACTATGGCCTGTGCACTGATCTAAGGCACATTTTAAACTGACTGTACTACATTCAAAATACATAATGAAGTGAACAACCCTGCTTCCAGGTTGGTTTGATGCCACCTAACCCTCCTGGTTTCCCACCACTCTCCAACACAAACACAACTCACAACAACATATTAATGAAGACTGCAGCTGCACTGATGTACTGTAATAATCGACTCATCGGCGTTAAGTAAAAAAAGGCAAGATGTGTGAGAACATGTTGACCCTTGAAAACATGATAGTGTTTCATTTCATCCTGGGATTTAAATTGGTGCTGATGGTATCCTGCTGTTCTGAGCTCCTCCATTACTCACTCGCAGGGATAATGGTTATTGCTTAATGTGCTGTGAATATATGCTTAATGCTTGCCGCAGACTTTAAAGGACGCAACGTCGTGGGATGAACCTGAGCACGTGTTTGTACCGTTGACAGTTTCAGGTTGTATCTTAAAAAAATATGATTGAAAAAGAAACGGCTGCAATGAAGAAAGTGTGCAAGCATCGATGATGACTAACGCTGAGCAACTTGGGAAATGATTTGTTGTGTTTTGTCGGCAGTAATCAGTTTAATAAATTCAGCCGGCTGATGGCATAATCAAATCAAACGGGATGTTTGCAGACTGTCACCTGCTCAAGTTTCTTACCTGAGCTCAGGGGTTCATAAAATCTCCTGTTTCGGTCAAAATAAGTTCAAGGTTCTTTATGTCATTCGCATCACCTGTAGTACATGAGGTGGAATGAAATTGTGTACTCGAGGTCCCAGTTACACCCAGAAATATAAAACATTTAAAGAAGAAACAGTATACAAGGATCTAAGATATACGCTAAACAATAATAATGTAAAATAATACAATATATTACGGTTCTGTCTCAGCTTCTATCAGTTTAGGTTTAAATTTGATGTTTTATAAAAATAAAAAAAACGAGTTTCATTCGGCCCGAAGGTGAGAAATCAAAGATCTGAAAACACAACATCTAGCCCAACTTAAGATTCAACCCTAGGAGGATTTGGACATGATGTGTTTAATTACAAGGCTAACCACTACTAGCAGCACAAGCTAACAACATAGATTTCTCTGTATTTTATGTTTAAACACCGTAGCAACATGTCGACTACTAAAGATTGGACTGTGCTAACAAAAGTGAAATTAATTGTTGTTGTTGTTTTACTACAGCTACGACACGTTTGATGCCATGTTGGATTTTGAGAATTGGTTGGAACCTCCATTTTCAAAACTGAAACGTTGATTTTTGATTCAGAAATTTACATTTGTTGTTTTTTATGTGTAATTTTAAAAGCTTGCGTACCTTCTGGTTAGTGTTTCAGTGCAGTTTAGAGAATTAGTTCAAGTTCAACTTCAAGAATCTTTATTGCCCCAAGGGGCAATTTGTTTCAGTCAGTAGACACACAAAACATCCATACTAGACAAGACACGAAGACATTAAAATAACAGTACAGAAATCATTATCGTTCATTAAGAAGCCGGATCGCTACAGGGATGAATGAGATTTTCAGTCTGTTCGTTCTACATCTGGGCTGCAGATACCTGCGTCCAGATGGAAGCAACCTGAACTCACCATGGAGAGGATGATCAGGATCTGCCAGAATCAGCCTGGCCTTGTTCTCTGATCTCACCTGTGAGGTTCTGTAGGGCCATGCCAGCAGTTTTTTGCCGCACTTACAATTACGATGTAAACTAATATTTATTTGCAGTGCAGTGTGGTATAAAAACTTGGTGTTGGCATTAGGCTGGAAACATGAAGTTTTTCATGTCATAAATCTTGTCCTCATACCCGTTCAGTAGACTCCACCAGACCTGCAGATTTCTGGGTCCATGCTGACTTTGCACGGTGCAGTTCATGCCTCTGCTGTTTAAAAGGCGGCCCCAGAGTAACATCAAACAAAATCTGTGATCAGGCCATGAGCAGAGGAAAAACAACATGGATGCTGGTTTCGTGGAAATACCGTGAGAGGAAACATGCTGCCATCAATTATTCATCAGGAACCACAAAAACAGAGTCAGGTTCAAAGGTCATCTCTAAAAAAAATTAGCTCATTATTGCCACCTGGCTTTAGTGAGAACGGTGGACCCCCGAGTCTACGCAGACGTTGAAATGAGGACCTGCGGCTCTTCGGCCCTCAAAGCTCTAAACTAAACTATGAAGCAACAAAACCACCAGAGCGAGCTACAAATCAGTGACAACAACCTTTATGGGTCAACAACCTGTGAAAATACAAGGAACCTGCCGGGTTCTGCAACATTCACTGAAGGAGCCACCTGAGACACTTGGTATTAAGATGTCAACTGCACCCCCCCCCCCCCCCCCCCACACACACACACACACACCCACCCCGACGACACATACACACTCAAACTAAAATGATTCCAGTTGTGATTATGCACCATTTCCTCTCTGTCAACAGTCACAGAATGTGTGCTAATTGGTCATGGGGTTGGTGGGAGGCTCTGGTGTTTCATGTCTCTGACTTCCAAATGAGTCTGAGACGGCGAGCTGCCTCTGGTGTGGAGGTTTGGGGAGGCGGAGGAGGGTGGGGGTGAAACAACGCTCCGGTCCCCCTCGCTGCGGCTCCAGCTCTCAGTAATTAAATGCCTCATTGTTGCTTCGTGGGAATTGTATTGAATATTTCATCGGGCATGCTGATCACTTGGGTGTGGGTGGGACGTGACTATAATCACCTTCTAGATGGTTATATTTTACAGATGTTTCAGGCACCCCCTCCCCCCTCCAGGGTTTTACTTTGACTAATGTCCCCACTATGTCATTAACTCACCTTTACTTGTGTCCTGAATTGAGTTTTTGTATAATTTGAGAGATGGCACCGTGTGACATTGACATGACCTCAGAGCTTGTAAACTAAAACTGGTCCTTCATGTTTTGTCTCACAGAGGACGCCGGTCAACAACGGAGAAGCTTTTCGGTGGTTCTTTTAAAGAGGCGAGCAGTGGACTCACATCCAGCAGCAGGAAGACGAGACGGGACTCTTGACTCTAGCCAGGAGCGTTTCACGGGCACGTTGAAGACAATGTGCTCGGAGCATTTTGAGAGGATGCAGGAAGACAAAAAGATCAACAAACACAGAACAATGTTGCTTTAACTCTGTAATTTACTTTTCTGTGTAATTATTGTACCTTTTGGCAGTACCTTTCTGTATATTTTTGATGTCTATGAATGTGTTTTCAGTGTTGTGGCTGTAGGTTTACAGCCGATCCGATGTAAAGACTCCGACAGACAATCATACGATCACGCTGATCCGTGGACCACATGAGGCCACGAGGACTGAACCTCCGGTAAAACCAACACGTCACTCTGCAGCAATAATCTAATCTCTGTTCTTTATTCATCACGCTTTCTTTTTGGATCGTTTCAACTCACTAAAAATTACGTACAAGTACTCCCGTTTAATCTTTAGCTCTTCTAAAACTACCTGCTGGATTTAAAGGGAGGCTTCACGTTTTTTTTAAGGCTTGGTAGGAGTAATGTAAACAATCAGTGTCTTACCTGTTGTAGATAGTGCTGTGAATGACCTCGAGCTGAGAAATGAGTTTACTTGAGACTGGATCGATCATCAACATAAATAATATAATACAAAATGCCATCCAGGTTCCATGAAGCTGGAACCAGAGGGGGAACAGTATCCACATAGACCAGTTCCTGTGCTAAGTCCCAACCCATCCACATAAACAAACAGAATAATTACTCATGGTTAAAAAACACCACAGACCATCTTATGTTTTTGCCCCTCATCTGTAGTGTGCAGACTCTGGTCTCAAAAACACAACTTGGCAGCTCCGATGAACCAGGTCCAGCTGTACCCTCCTCATGTCATCCTAACAATGACAGGAAGAGGGGACACAAGGTCCAGTTTTATAGTTTACCGTTTGTCAGTGATGAGCAAACTGTTAGTCTGAGTGAGGCCAAGACCAAAAAAGATGGCCTCCATCATAAGACACCTCTAATCTAAAAATAAACTCTGTTTCTGTAAACTGAGGTACAGTATTCCCTCACTTATGGGGGTTACGTTCCAGACTCCGCCCCCCGCGCATGCGCGATCAGTGAAAATCCACGTAGGAGGGATGTTATATTTATTTAGTATTTATATTTATATATTTAAGCTTTATAAACCCTTCCCACACTATTGTACTATTCTTAACAATATTCTAAACTATCGCAACGCTCTAAAAGAGCACAGTGAGTGAGGGCACACAGACTGATGCTACAGTTACTGAGCCAATTGGACTGGCCACTGGGAGCACTGGGACATTTCCCAGTTTGGCCCACTCAGTGATCGCCGAGGGGGACTAAGGCTCAGTTTGGGTCGTGCTTGATTATTTTAAATAAACAATCCATGCCGCTCGTGCAGCTCACTCAGACCCCCCCCCCCCCACACACACACACACACACAAACACACAAACACACTCCTCCATTCTTTTTCCACGGCTGTCTGTCACAGCAGAACTATGCCTTTGCTCTGCTGTGACAGACAGCCTCAGAAAGAGAAAGGAGGGGGCGGGGGGTCTGTCTTATACCTGAGTGAGCCACGCTGAGCCACTCTCTCTCTCTTTTCAAAATGATTTACTCTTATTTTTCCACCAAAGCATTTTCCCCGGTACAGTATTCTACATTTGTTCTTCTGATCTGTTCATCCCGGCTCCCTGAGCTGTAGTGATGGGGCAAGACAGACCCCGCCTCCTCCTTTCTCTTTCTGAGGCTGTCTGTCACAGCAGAGTGCAATAGACAGCCTCAGAAAGAGAAAGGAGGGGGCGGGGTTTGTCTTTCCCCATTGCCAGTCTTGTGTTATGTACAACCTTACATTGAAAACCCGCAAAAGAGTGAGTCCGCGAAAGTCGAACCGCAAAGTATCATGGGACTACTGTATTTCAAAGGGTGGTCTACAACAGGTAAGATGTTTATTGTTTATAAGTGTTCCACTTATTTGGACGATGTGACGAGTCAACAGATCATTTGTTTCAACTTTACTGGAATGTCTCTTGGTTCGAGGTGACTCTCTGCAGATCAGGGCACATTGTCTTGTGTGGTGAGTCGAACTTCTTCTTGTTTACGTGTGTCAGCTCCAAATGTTTTGATGCTGACAGGACGTCAGTTTCTCCAGAGACACACTTTGGCCATTGCATCTCACGTTCAGACCCCTAAAGTTTACCAAACAGGCAGGGAGAATTGAACACTGCTGTGAAAACAATGAAACGTGGATCAGACACAGTGGACATGTCGGACGACCACACGTCCCGTCCAGAAACAAAAATTATTCTACAAGTTCCTCATTGTCTTCGACCCTATTGTTGCATGTGTAAATGTGTTTCGGTTTTAAAGATTACTAAGAATTTGTATATTGTTGTTGTGATGCTTTCATGTGTTAAAATAAAAAAAACAAAAGTCTCCAGAAAAATAAAACACACAGTGGCCTAAAATTTTTGATCTAATGCAACGAAAAATAGAACTGGAACAAATCTTTTCATTTAGGAGCGGAGAGAGTCGGTGACGATCACCTGACTGGTGGTTTTTAGGTCTTGTCTTTGTGCCGGAGAGCACCGACAGAAGGAAGCAGCAGCAGAGACGTGGCAGCATCCGTTGCCTCCCCAGTCACGTATTCCCTCGAATACTAAAATGTTGCACGAAGAAGAGTGGTTCCCAGAGGCAGCAGACTTTAAAGGACTTGTGAAATCCCGTGTGGTTTGTCATGCTGGAATGCACTTTGGGGAGGGAGGGAGGGAGGGAGGGAGGGATGTTGAGAAGTAAAAAAGAGGAGGGTGGTTGTTGGGGTGGGGGTGGGGGGTGAAGCAAGACAGGCTCCTGAGATAACGTGAGCAACTGAGTGATGGCTGGATGTTTGAGTATCACGGGGATGGGGGGTGTAATAATGCTGAAGGAGGGGTGGAGGGTAGTGGGGGGGGAGGGAGGATGGAGGCACATTTGGACGATAGCTGGGGAGGGGAAGGGAGGTGTGGAGGAGGGCAAGCAGAGAAGAGGGGGGAAATCATCCGGGACCGACTTCTCCCCTGACTGAGCACGGCTGCCATCAGCCAAATGGAGCTGCTGACTGGTTGGAGCCGGCTTCAAGTGCTCTGCAGAGGCAGCAGGAGAGGAGGCCGGGCCTCGTCGCTGGTCAGCACAGGCTGATAACCTGAGATTAAATCACATCAGAGACAGCTCCGCTCCAATCCCTCCCCCACCCCCCACTCTGCTCCTGCTCTGGAGCAGGGATTGCTCTAAAAGTCCCCCAGCGCTGATGTTCAGCTTCCTGCTCTGACAAGAGGAGGCAGAGACTGAGCAGGGAAGAGGAGGATGTTGGAGGAGTACGTGACAAGGCGTTGATCTTCAGGAGGAGTGTGTAAATTAACAGATTAGACAGTAGGAGATTATCAACATCAATCTGAAGGTCATCATGAACTTCTCCCCTCTGAAACAAAAATATAAGCTTCAGACCACTTCAAGAAATCCCAGATGAACATGTCAGCGTTTAAAGCAACGTTTGTGATGTTTGTTTTAATTCTCCGCTCAATAATTTACAGCAACACTGAAGGAGGGCTCCAGATCACAGCCCTGTTCATCTGGTTCTGGACACTTTGGGTTATAATGTTACAGCTGTACTCACAGTTCAATCTCTGGTGTGATGCTCAATAATCCAGGTAAATAAATCTAACAAGGTTGAGTCAGGTCCTCTGGACGGATTCTTCTTTGCGATTCATGTTTTATCCAAAAGACTTCTTCAGTCTGAAACCCTGCAAGAAAACTTAGTCTTACAGCTCATTGTCATAGTGGACCAACCAGTTTGCTGCTGACAGCCAGAAATAGCTGTTCACATGCAAAAGGAGGAGCATCAGCCTAACAATAGCTCATTAGAGCCCAACAAGCACCGCAGAGCATCTTATTGGTGGTTGGTCCACTTTGACAAGGACCTATTGATAAGACTGAGATTTCTTGCAGCTCCTCAGACTGAAGAAGTCCTTTGGATAAAAGAGGAAATGTTTCAACAAGAAGAATCTGTCCTGACTCCACCTGGTTAGCTCTCTGAGGCGAGGTTTTACTTCCAGTCGTTCATTTTTAACTGAGCTTAAATAAATGAAAAATGTTAAAGCAGCACAAAAACAAAAAGAGCCTCAGAGTAGGTGTAAGGATGACTCTCAGCTACCACCAGACTCAACTCAATATCTGCAAAAGACGACTCAGGTATAGACATTTTTATGGTTGATTAGCTGTGGAAGCCATTTTGGATCGGAGTTACTCAAAACGTTAATCAGTTGCAGAGGCTCAGACGAGTCTCTTTAAAATCAGTCCAGTGGTTCATATTTTGCTAACAGAGAGACAAACGTGATGCAGTATTAGCATCATCGCCTCTAACGATTTGTGAAGCTCATAAAGATGTGACACCGTAACTCCCGCAGGTGCAGCTACACCGAAGAAGACTTGACAAACGTTGTGCAAGTTTGACTCAGAGGTGAGCGAGGACCCGGCGGTTCTGTTGTTAGCTCGCGCCGGTTTGAGCAAATGCTCAGACGTCTCTGCTGCTGACAAGGAAAGCCACGTCGTCAGACATTCACACAGGTGGGAAGAGCTAATTGTTCGGAGAGATTAACACGGTATCAGGAGGCAGAAGCAAAATGCCAGCAATAATCCTGGATCCTAGAATAAAATCAGACACGTGATTAACTGCAGCGCGCTGAGGAGGTAAAACAACAAGGAGGACTGAAACCATGGATGCTGAAGTTTATAATGTGAGTTTTATTTATCATGGTTCATCCTGGTTTAAAACACGGACTCTTTACTTCACCGTCTTACTCATCTTAGCTTTTTAACTCTAGAAAATGACACATTGTTACTGACATGTCAGCTGAAATAAATCCAATCAAAAACATTTATGATTGTATGAACTCTGTAACTCAAAGTAGCACAAACTTTAAACCATTGAATACACAAACAAACAAACAAACAAATCTCTGACTCTTCACTGGATCCATAATTATTCTGTCTGGCTGTTAAAATAAAAGAATCTGTTAAAATGATTTGGTCTTCAGCAGGATCTACGTTTATTAAAATCCTTCAAGTCTGAAAAACAACAGCTTTCATGAAGTAAACAGTAAACAAAACACAGATGAAATGGAAAGGTCCACTCCCTGACCCATGAGCTTTTAGCAGCACTGCTCACGTGGTTGTGGAGGAACTTTGACACGCTCCTTTTTACATCGTTGCTTCAGTTCATTCGTTTTTTATAGATTTGTTTCTCTGACTCTTTAAAAGTCCAACCACAGCATCTCAGTCAGGTTCAGGTTCTGGACTCTGACTGGACCGTTGCAGCACCTTGGTTCTGTTCTTTCTGACCCGCTCTGTTGTAGATCAGGTGCTGTGTTTAGGATTGTGGTTCTGTTGGTCCAAGCTTCAGCTGATGGACAGATGGACTCATCTGACTCCAGAACACTTTGGTCTCCAGAAGATCCTGGTCCACCCAGTAACTGACAGGAGCCCAAACCATGATCCCTCCAGCACTGTGCTGACAGCTGGAGATGTTTGTGCTGATGATCTGTTTGTTTGTTTGTTTGTTTGTAAACATGACCGTGTGTCTCTCGTTTGTCCAGAGGACATCGTTCCAGTGGGTTTGTGTTTAATTCAAACGTGACTTTGAAAACCCAAACCATGCCGTCATTTAACCTGATAACTGAGGCTGCAGAGCCCAAGATGGAGAGTTTGAGTTTTTATTTGTCATTTTTCTCAGCACTGCACAGTCTGACCTTGGGGTGGATTTGCTGGAATGTCAACTCCTGGGAAGATTGGCAGCTGTGCCAAATGTTTTCCATTTGTGAAAATTCCTTCTCACTAAAAACAATTTCATAATTGTTTGGAAATTATTTCATAATTCCCCTTAGATTGATGAGACTTTTACATTTTTGATGGGATTTACTAATGTCTACTTCTTTTCATTGTGTTTATAAATAAAAGGTTTATGACACTTTTCATCATGACTTTTATTAGCTGATGATACACCCTTTGCTCTCTAAGAGGACTTTCTTTTTCCTATAGACCCTTAGACGGTGCATCATTTCAAAAACAGATGTTCCTCAAACTACAAGACAGCATTAGTTCATCAGAACAAACTGGCAACCTTCAAGAAGCAACACTGACAGAGGTGAAGAGGAGATAAATGTCTTTAGAACCGTAATGTAGGTTCAAGAAAAATAATGACACATGTGTCAATGTGTGTGCAATTATAGCTTTCAAAGCAGACGAAACTAAAAAAAAACGAAAGCAAGAAGTGACAAACTAACATGAGAACGTTGAAAAAATTAAACACAAGTGAGGCACAAAACAAACAACCAGCATGGCTGAGCAAGAGGTGAACTATAGGCTGGGAGAGGTGATTACTGAGTGAGTGCAGCTGGGGATAATGAGCAGATGAAGAACAGGTGTGAATAGTGTCCATGTCCATCTTGTCCATGACCGGGTCGAAGACAGAGGTCCAGGAGAGAAACCCAGACCTCCGTCTCCCCAGGGTTATGAACCCAGGCCCTGTTCCCTGGGTTCCTGTTTGGATGTGTTTCTAGTTCCACAGACGATTGGAGCTGGAGACAGTTGGGTAAAGTCTCCAGTGTTCATTTTAAAGAGCACCTCAGTCAGAGAAGGCAAATCCCTCATTTCTCTTTTAGGTTATATTTTTTGGTTTAGTTTATAAAATAAAATTAAAAAAATTAAGTTATTATTGCATTCTTCCCCTTTTTAGTCATGGTCTCTGAGCCAGGCCGTAACACCAGCAACACTCTCCAGCTCTTCCCAGGGGTTCCCTGAGATGTTCCCAGATCGGATCTAAAATCCCTCTACAAGTTCTGGGTCTTCCTCGGGCCACCTACGAGTGGGACGAGACCAGAAAACCCCTGAAGGGAGGAGTCCTGATCAGATAAACCATCTCCGCTGATTCCTTTGGATGTGGAGGAGCAGCAGCTCTACTTAGAGCTCTCCCAGGATGAAGGAGCTGAGCCCACCCCATCCCCCACCGTATGACGGAAGCTTCTTTCAGCTGCTTGTATCCAGGATCTGGTTCTTTTGCTCCCAATCCAAACTTCATGACCAGAGGCAAGGGATGGGACATAGCTAGACCTGTAAACTCAGAGCTTTGCCTTTCAACTCAATGCTTTCTTTACCACGACTGACCGAAACAACAGTCTCATTACTGAAGATGAGACCCTGATCCACGGATCCATCTCCCCACCTAAACTCCTCCACCTGAGGCCGACACTCCAACTCACAAACAAACAAATGGTTCTTCTGCAAATATATGAAATAAAAAAATGATGTTTATCATTTTTTAATATTACATTTTAAACAATTATTCACTGAATTTAATTTAGCTTCCGTTGCACATACATACACAACTTGTACACGAACACACTCACAAAATGTGAAAATAACACAAACAATGTTCAACAGTTGAACAGTTGAAGGAAAAACCGTTTTGACGTTAAATAATTGGGTTGCTTTTGTTGGGACAGCGGGACGAGGAGACAAAGACCCTTCTCCTCCGGATGGACCCTGATGGATGTAGGACCTGCAGCCTGAAACACAACAACCGCTCCATGAAGACCCTGACGTGGGAACAAGGAGAGGCCGTCACACAGATACTCTGATGAATACCGGCCCCTCCGTCGAGCCACTGGGTTCAGGGGGTTAGTGGGTCAGTCACATGTTTCCTCGCTCCACGTCTTCCACAGAAATGCAGAGTCCCTGGAATAATCCCTTTAGGGACTCTTACAGAAAACGCTCCCTCGCTGCACTGTTGGCGTCCGTCTTATCACAAAGCAGAGGAAACATCCAAACACCATCTGAAGACAAGCAATTAAAGAGCACTGGAAAAAATCACACAGTGCTGAAGGAAATTTAAACATCAGAGATAAAATGTCCTAATTGACTTGTTGAATTTCAACTAAAGTTAAATGAATGTGTTCTAATTTAAAGCCTAACACCGCATCATTAATGTAGGCTATTTGTAACAAGAAGATTTTTGGTAAGAAGTTTTAATTTTAAACCCAATACAAAAACATTTATACGATTCCACCCAAAACAATGGATTACGCACACAGAGGAAGCGATGAGAGAGGAAATGTCACCACCAGCACTCCTCATGCTGCTGCTCCTCCTCCTCCTTCCAACCTCCTCTTTCATTATTTATTTACTGTCTGCAGTTTTTCCATCGCACGCATATTGATGCAGAGAAAGCTGGGTGTGAGTGCGTGTCAGAATCATTTCCTGACGAGGGAGACAAGGTGGAAGTAATCAGCAGAGCGCTGATGCAATATGACAGCTCCTAGAACCGCTGGTACACAGTTAAGAGCAGGAGGGAGAAGAAAACCAAAATCTCCTTGACGGAAAGGGAAGCGGCAAGATTTGCACGGGCGACATTTGGGCGAAAAGTAGATTTATATAAAAGTTCTGAAAGTTCTGGTGAGGAAAATCAGGCTTTAGGTCTGCTTGTTGAGGAGCTCATCTCTGAAACTGATTGAAACCTTTCCTGCACTGTGTATTTCTTTTACTGCACCTGTTCGTTATATTGTTCATTCAGTAATCTAAGTTAGTTGTCCATATTTAACCAATAGTAAGTTTCAAGTTCAAATGTCTTCATTGTCATTCATATCACACGTTGTACATGAGGTGGAACAAAATTGTGTACGCAAGGTCCCAGTTCTACCCCAAAATAGCAAAACTATAAAGTGTAAAAAAGAAAGTTTTTACCATACTTGCCGCAGTACATGTCACTTCACCGTATAAGTCGCATCTATTATGCGTCACTGCTGACGCGTCGTGTTTGTTATGCGTCACCACTGACAACCCGGAAATGTGGGCCGGTATTGGCTGCCAAATGGCGGCCGCGGGAGCGTGCACGGGAGGACTTTAACAAGAATTTAACAAGCTTAACACTTAAAAATAATTTGTTTGCTTGAAATTATAGCAAAGGTGTGTCTCAGTCTAACTTTTCTTTAATAAAAGCACTTTGACGGTCAAATCAGCTGCATTTCAAAAGCCGATTCGCAGCTGTGGGAACGCGCAGAGGGAGGACTCGCTGTGCATTTCTTCAAAAATTAACAAGATAATCACCTAAAACAATAGTTTGTTTGCTCGACATTATAGCAAAGGTGTGTCTCAGTTTAACTTTTCCTTAATAGATTCACTTTTATTCACTTTTTCACCATAACAAGGGGAGGATAGAAGAACACTTCTCCAACTTCAACCCTCGACGTATGTGGCAATGACTCCAGATCATTACAGATTACAGGGCCATCAACTCCTCCCTCATCTCCTCTGACGTCTCCTTCCTCAACGAGCTCAACAATTTCTATGCTCTTTTTGAGAGAGGGACCCCAACAACAGCAACCAAGGCAGATGTGTCTCCAGACTACCAAACACTGACTCTTTTCCCCACTGATGTAGGAGCAGCGCTGAGCAGGATTAAAATCCACAAGGCTGCAGGTCCTGATGGCATCTCTGGACGTGTTCTTAGAGTGTGGTCTGGGGAGCTGGCAGGAGTACTGATGGACATACTCAACCTGTCCTTGGCCCGTGCTGTGGTACTGACCTGCTTCAAAAACACCTCCATCATCCAGATACCCAAAAACTCTAAACCATCAAGACTCAACGACTATCGTCCGTTAGCCTTCACCTCCATCATCACAAAGGGTTTTGAGCCGCTGGTTCTAGTACACCTCAAATCCTATCTCCCCCCCACCCTGGACCTCCACCAATTTGCATACCACCAGAACAGGAGCACAGAGGATGCAGTCTCCATAGCGGTGCACTCTGTCCTGTCACACTTGGACAATAAAAACACCTCTGCCCAGATGCTGTTCATAGATTTCAGTTCAGTATTCAACCCAGTCATCCCCTCAAAACTCATCACAAAACTCACAGACTTAGGCATCAGTTCCCTCATGTGCAACTGGTTACTGGACTTTCTGACCAACTGACCCCAACATGTCCAGTTGGATAACCACTGTGTGATGAGTCCCTTCCTCTACTCCCTCTTCACCCATGACTGCAAACCTGTTGCTGGTTCCAATACCATCATTAAGTTTGCAGATGCATGGTGATCGGCCTCATCAAAGACAACGATGAGACCGCTTATAGGGAGGAGGTGGTTCGTCTGGCTGAGTGGTGTGACACCAACAACCTGCTGCTCAACACTGAGAAGACTAAGGAGCTCATCGTGGACTTCAGGAGGGACACTGACCCACATCCACCCATTCACATCAAGGGAATGGTGGTGGAGCGTGTGAATAGCTTCAAGTTCCTGGGTGTCCACATCTCCGAGGACCTCACCTGGACATCCAGCTGTTCCAAGCTGGTCGAGAAAGCTCACCAGTGCCTTTTCTTTCTGAGGACTCTGAGGAAGAACCACCTGTCCTCAGACATCCTGATGAACTTTTACCTCTGCACCATTGAGAGCATCCTGACCAACTGCATCACAGTCTGGTACGGGAGCTGCTCTGCCTCAGACCGGAAGGCGCTGCAGAGGAGTGGTGAAAGCCGCCCAACACATCACCGGAGCACCACTTCCTGCCATAGAGGACATCTACAGGAAGCGGTGTCTGAAAAAGGCTGGGAAAATCATAAAAGACTTCAGCCACCCAGCACACAGACTCTTCACCCTCCTGCCCTCTGGGAGGCGCTACAGGAGCCTCCGGACTAAAACCACCAGGTAACGGAACAGCTTCTTCCCCACAGCTGTCACACTCCTGAACTCTGCCTCCTGACATCTGAACAACAACGATGATCTGTATTCTCATACACACAACAACAACGCATGGACTGTAACACTACCACCTGCACTTTCATCTGTTAGCCCACTACTGTACATACTGTACACATAATCTACTACCTACTTTTCATAAGTACTCACATACTTATATATATATATCTTTTTTTTTTCTTTTATATAGCTGTTTATGCCCCTTCATATTTATAATCTGTTCATAGTCTGTACACTCATAACCTGTATCTATTTATACTTATAGTATATTCAAAGCAACTTACTGTTTAATGTAATATATATACCTGTTTTCTTTTTCTTTTTTTTGGCTAAGCACTTCTGGATGGATGTAAACTGCATTTTGTTGCTTTGTACTTGTGACATGTGCAATGACAATAAAGCTGAATTCTATTCTATTCTATTTAATGGTCAAATCAGCTGTATTTCACCTGGGCAGCTGATTTGACATTTGCTCCAGGAGTTCTGGAGCGAGACGAAGGTGGCTTGGTATGGCAAGCCAAGTATCTCATTAGTAGCCACTTTTACTTATTAATGACACACTTGGCTTGCCAAATTACTCGAGAGCCCTCTAGTGGCTGAAAATGGTAGTGTTCAATATTTTCCATGTCAGAATGAATGAAATCGTCAGATCTCAAGAAAAATTGGTTTAAAAAATATGAGGGGAAAAAACATAAATAAGTCGCTTCACTGTATAAGTCACAGGGCATATGAATTATGCAAAAAGGTGAGACTTAAACAGCGAAAAGTATGGTACTTGTTTCCCTGATTTGACATACCTGATTTGAGTGAATAGGTGATTAACAGACATCTGCAGAACCTGAGGAAGTAATTAAATCACTGAATGAGGTGTGTTGGAGCAGGAAAAAACTGAAACATGCAGGATGGTGTTCCTCGAGGACCAGGGTTGGGAACCACAGCACTAAACGAACACTAAACAATTTGCTAAAAGATCTAAGATAGATCTAAGTTTAGTCTGCTTTTTTTTTTTAAATTACACTGACATCATAAAAATCAGTCTGTCTTATATTTTTCTGCCATAACACAATCAGAGTAATAACTCAAATGTTTTCTCTTCATTCAGTTATTTTCAGTCTGTTTGTGGAGGCCATACAACAAGGATGCACACTAACAGGAAAGCAGAGAAGCAGCGAGCACCAAAATAACACATTCTCTCTCCTCTCTAACCCTGTCTGACTGTTCTCCTCCCCCTTCCTCCAAGGCAGCTAGAGATTGATCAGTTAGCCTGCCGCCATCACTGAGCGAGCTGAGACACCCGGGAACAGCAGCTCTTTGCCAAGCGTCGCTCTGTGTCGCACACCTGGACGTATCTCCTTCACACATCTGTACATCTTTATCTCATACATTTCTGTCCCTATCACTCTCGTCATCTGTCCTTGTTTCTGACTAACACCTTGCTCACACACACCCACACACACACACACACACACACGTTGACAGACACACACATATAAAACACCTGCTCCTTCTCAAGACACAACCTTGCTCAGTGCAATAATTGATGAAAGTGGAAGACAACCTTTTAGGGTGTCCCTTCCTGCCCTCACATGTCATCCTAGGAGACACACTCAAACACACATGCACACACAGATGCTGGAGGACTCACCGATTGGGACGTTTGGTTTCATGATGGCTGGTGATATTTCTCTACATCTTGTTGATGCCTCTGGCAGCCCGAGTCTCAAAGTCATCTCTAAGGAATTAGTTCATCAAAGTCAGAAGGACCTGGACTCAGGGGCATGTCCATATAGACGTCCAAACATGTTTAAAACAGTACAAAGCATCAGATTATCAACAATTAAAGCTATAAATTGAATTTAACAAGGTTGAGTCAGGTCCTCTGGATGGATTCTTCTTTGATGAATCGTTTCATCTTTAATCCAAAAGACTTCTTCAGTCTGAGAAGCTGCAACAAACTCAGTCTTATAAACAGCACCTTCTCATAGTGGATCAACCAGTTTGCTGCTGACAGCCAGAACTACACTATCAAACTAATTGCTGCCACTTTATAGTTTTTTTTCTTCTTCTCAAGTTTTAAAACATATTATTTTGGTATTTTTGTTTTTATTAATTATTAACCTGCTCTGCAACAGTTTTCTGTGAGTCCCTGTTGTATTTGTAACAAACACCTTGAGTTGTGACACCAATCACTCCTTCATTTGGATTTTTTTCTACCTCCTGACAAAATGAACCACCCAGCAGTAGAACCAGATGCCTGGCTTCATGCTCCTTTAGGAGCTGGCAGCCCCAGACACTGAACTACGCTGTCACCTGTTTTATAAACTAAAAGTGTATGTCGTTCACTCTTGAAAAGGACAAAAATGATCAACATAAAGTTATAATGAAGAACCCAAACAGACATAGAGTTAGTAGATATTTGTTTATATATATTTGTTTTGTCAGAAGCTCCATCTTTGCAGGTCCTTGGGATGTGGTCAACCTTCTGAGTTACTACTGTGGTGCTGTCTTCATCCCTGGATAAGCTGCCTGGGGATCCTGCCACACTTGGGTTAGATTTTATTAACCTTTATTTAACCAGACAAATCCCACACAGATCCCGGACCTCTTTTATAATCAGCTCTCTCTTGTAATTGAGTCCTCGAGGCTCAATGGGATTAACGTGTCTAAATAAAGGTTGAATGAAAAATAATGGAGGCCTGGACCTGAAGGCAGCCTAACATAAATGTTTTTGGACTGTGGGAGGAAACCGGAGTACCTGGAGAAAACCTACACGAATACAATTACATATAAACTCCACACAGAAACACCCCAGGTCCAAACTGTGGATTGAACTCAGGACCTTCTTGCAGTGAAGCATCAGTGCTAACCACTAATCCACCATGCTGCCAAATGATCCACGACCTGGTACTTGTGAGGCATTCTGACTCAAGGTCACCAGGAGGGCGTAAAGATTAGTGCATCCTGTTGTGTCCAACCTACAGCCGCTCTGTGTGTTTCTGACAGTAGAGTAGTAAGTTGTCAATGACTGTGAGGCGTTTGCATGTGCGAGCTTCACCTGTCAAAAAAGCTTCAGTAATGGCAGCTGCAGCCCAAGAAGATGATGAAATTATGCCAAAGAAAGGATGTCGTGTTACCTCAGAGGTTTTGAAATAATTTGGGTTTGCAGTGTGCAAAGTTTAATAGACAACTGCTCTGTGGAAAGTTTGTTTTTTGGAGTACAAAGGCGTAATGATAAACCTGTTGAAACACCAGAAACAAAACCTTATGGTGGAACAATATTTGTCTTATTTTCTGGTGCCAACTCAAGACACCGGTGGAAGAAAAATCTGGAATTACTGTTGATTTTGATTGAGAAAAATATTATTGGCTTTGTTTGAATATTAAATATGCCTTCAAACTGCAAACAAATATTTTACACAAGAAACAGTTCTCCTTTATGGAAATAAAGCAATCATGGGACAAAGAAAATGAGCAATTCCTACATCAGAATATAGAATAAAAAATCCTGTCATTTACAAAAATAAAGTAGTTGGTTTACTACAGAATAAAATGAAACTGAAGCAAAGGGTTTCTGTTTATATTTCTCATTCAGATGGAAACCTCTGCAGGTTTTCTTGAGGAGTTTTTGTTAAAAAGTACTTCAAACTTTAACCAGATCTGCGATTAGATCAGTAACAGTGAACACGGTTTTGTAACTCTCTTTACTTAGAAAACTTAAAAACATGGATTTGTTCTGATTTTCAAATATTTCTATACAGTAGTCCCTCGTTTATCATGGGGGTTGCCCCCCCCCCCCCTGCAATAAGTGAAAAAACGTGAAGTAGGGATAATAGTACATGTAATAGTTTTATATATATTAAGGTGTTTTAAACCCTTCCCACACCCTTGTTATCCATCCATCCATCCATTTTCTTTACCCGTTTATTCCATTTTGGGTCACGGGGGTCGCTGGTGCCCATGTCCAGCAATCACTGTGCGAGGGGCGGGGTACACCCTGGACGGGTCGCAAGTCCATCACAGGGCCACATAGAGACAAACGAGACAAACAAACATTCACTCTCTCACTCACACCTAGGGACAATTTAGAGTTACCAATCAGCCTAACATGCATGTTTTTGGTCTGTGGGAGGAAACCGGAGCACCCGGAGAAAACCCACGCATGCACGGAGAGAACATGCAAACTCCACCCAGAAGGCCCCTGGACCGGGGTTTGAACCAGGGACCTGCTCGCTGAGAGGCAGCAGCTCTACCAGTTGCGCCACCGTGCTGCCCCACCCTTGTTATGTTCCTAACAATTTTCTAAACTCTTAAACCTTTGAAAATATATAAATCTTAAATGGGTGCTCACCAGAGAAGATGAAGGTGAACCAGAAGAGATGGAGATGAAGAATTAGCTGTCCAGTGATGAAGATGAAGGTGATGAAGATGAAATGAAACCAGGTGCTTTGTCTTCGTCCTTCATAATAAAAGTGCGAGATGGCATCTTTTTCCAGAACAGGCCCATTTCGTCCACGTTAAAACCTTGTTCAGACCTGTTGACCCCCTCGGAGTTCAGATCTTTGAACGTTGTGTTAACAAGCCCCTCCACTCCTGCTGTGAGCGAACGCAGCCTCTCTGTGCAAAGAAACACTTTTTAATTCAAACTGTTTTTGAAATTTGTCAAACCATCCCTTGCTGGCACTAAATGCAGTTGGTTCAGCGTTTGAACCAGTTGGTTGAAGGTCCAGCTTTGGGTTCGTCCTCCCCCCATTTGCCTCGCCATGTCTGCTTCTTCCTGCTGCTGAAAGACGATCGTAAAGTCGTTTCACCTTTGTCCAGATAGTGTTGGTATCCAAAGTGATGTTTTCTTTTCTTCTGCTATCATTAATCCACACGACCAATGCAGCTTCCATCTTCACTGTTGTGCTGTAACGGTGACCAGCAACATCCATGTAAGTACAGATATCTTAAAATTTGTCCACAATTCACTTTTTCTTTAATCATCAGCATCTTCCACTGGTGTTTCGGTTCGCCACCAGAAACTTTTGAATGCACATAACATTTAGGAGTCATAAGAAGTCCAGTTAAAGTCCAGTTGAAGTCCAGCTGAAGTCCAGTTGAAGTCCAGCTGAAGTCCAGTTAAAGTCCAGTTGAAGTCCAGTTGAAGTCCAGCTGAAGTCCAGTTGAAGTCCAGCTGAAGTCCAGTTAAAGTCCAGTTGAAGTCCAGTTGAAGTCCAGCTGAAGTCCAGTTGAAAAAGAGTGCAGGTAAACTGACGGTTACTGAGCCAATCGGCGCCCGGGTTACAAAGCATTTCTGGTGTTTCGGTTCAACGCCAGGAACTTTTGAACCCATAGAACCTTTAGAAACCATAACTCAGTAGTAACGTTTGAAGTTTAGTTGAAAAAGAGCAATGGTAAATTCAAATATACTTTATTAATCCCAAAGGGAAATGAATTGCTGTTGTAGCTCATCTTGGGTTCATTAGAGTTCTTCTAGATGCTGATGTCTTTGGGCAGGAAGTATCTCTTGTAGCAGTCCATCCCACAGCGGATCCGAAGAAACTGGCTACAGATGTCAATCTGTCCACCCAGACCCAGCATACCTCTCGGTCCTCTTGGGCAGCAGGACTGCCTGAATGTCGGGCAGAACTTCTCCCTGAGTGATGGCCATTTCTCCCAGCAGCCTGCCAAGCCCCTTATTGCCACAGATTTAACTGCAGGTGCCAGGGGATGATCTTGGTCCTCCCACTGTCACAAGCTGCATTTCTCGCTACCTCCAAGATCTCTGCAGTCAGGCACTCAAGCACTGCCTCCTGGTAGACGGGAATGCATCCACAGCACCTCCTTTTCAACTCATTTTGGATTTGGGGCTGTAGTTAAGATTTGAGCTTTTGAGATGTTAATCAGCTGCTCCCAATTGTAGAAAACCACCCTGTTGTTATGGTTACGCATCATAACAAATGTCCAAAAGTAAAAAAGGTTTCAGTAAAAATCCTGCCAGCAGCACAGCATCTGAAACCAGAGGAAGTAATCATCCGAAAAAAGCTATTTGCATTCAGAAAAAAGAGTAAAGTTTTCAAAAGCAAAATCTCAGAATGAATGTGAGAGCTACTCCAACATGCAGCCACCTTGAGCAGCACAATTCAACAAAACAAACGGTAACAGCCAATCAGTGGACAGAAAAACAGAGCTGACGGTTACTGAGCCAATCAGCAGCTGGGTTACTAAGTGCAATGCTCTGTTTCTTAAAGAGACGTTCTCACATGATTTACACTTTCTTGTGATTCTTACATTTATAAAGTTTAATTTTCTTAAAAAAGAAAACTTTTCCAGGTGACATTAATTTAATTTTCCGTTTGAAAGGTCGGTTCAGCAGTCATGACTTTGCTTTGCAAAAATACTGTTTGGCGGAAAACAGCAGCTAAATTATGGGCGATGTTGTCCTTATAAGTGGCGATTACAGTACAGTGGAAGCTGAATGAAAGAAAACTACTAAATGGCGGTGCCTGTCCGAATTATTATTATTTTTTGTCATAAACTTTTTCACAACCACATGAGTACAGTGATAATACTGTACAGTCCACAATCGTGAGTTTAAAAAATTGTCCAATATTTTGGACTGTACGTCCACAAACTGCGGTAGAGCAAGTCCACAGAAGTCGAAACATGAAGTAGCGAAGGACTACTGTATTTTAAATTTTAAAAAGGGGCATTGGCTGTTTGAGTAGTGCACACACAGACACAACAATATATATTTTTATTTTTTTGTTTTTATGGGTTTTACAACAGAAATAAAATATGAGTCAACAAAGTCCATGCTCAATAATCCAGGTATACAATCCAACATTTTTCAGTCAGGTCATCTGGACAGTTTCATTTTTTTTTTGTGCTGAAACGTTTCGCCTTGGGTCAGGAAGACTTCATCAGTCAAGGAAACACACAACAAAACTGATTCTTTCCCCAACATTTATTAACATTCCTAAACCTACCACACCATTCCTAATGGATTACTGAGCATGGACTTTGTTGTTTTCAACCAGTTTGACAAGACTGTCAACAAGGAAGAGGGCCGGCAATGGAGGAGGGGGCGTACCAAAGAGACCATCTTATCACAAGCAGAACTGGTTTGTTCCACTTTGGAGTAAGCTGTTGGGGGAAGAATCAGTTTAGTTGTGTGTTTTCTTGACTGATGAAGCCTTCTGGATAGAAGGCGAAACGTTTCAGCACCAAAAAAGAAACTGTCCAGATGACCTGACTGAAAAATGTTGGAAAATATGAGTCATTAAATTTAGTCTTTTTAGATCAAGACAAATAAAGGAACATTTCTGCACATAAAGTGTACAATATTTCAGTCAGTGCATTGAGGCCTGTTAGTTTGTCTCTAACTGCTCTCCCATAAGTTGTTTTAAAAATAGACATTTATTTCATGCTTTAATAGAGTTGCAAAGAACAGCTGTGTGTGATCCATAAAAGGTTATCAAACCCCAGGAAGAAAAGTGTCATCAGAATGAAAGGAAATTACTGACACACTTTATCTCTGAAGAGGCTCCCATTCATTTATCTCCTATGAATCACTTATCTTTGAATCTATCTACCTAACCTGTCATCCATTCATGGTCTCCTCCTTCATCATACGCTCATCCATCAGTCAGCAGCAGCACTGCTTCTCCCACTCATCCACCATGATCAAGTCCAGCAAACAGATCCAAAACACACTTTTTAGAAAAAAACAAAACAAAACCAACAAGTCATGACTCCAGTCTGAGGCTGTGGTGACACCATGAACACGTTGGGTGATCAGCTGAATGTTTAGTAGAGGAGCTTTGAGAAGAACGGACCGAGTGAATCCAAGTGTCACGTCCCATTGGGGTCAGACGATGGCGGATACATTTACCAAAGGAACAGCCGAGAGGAGCAGAGTACTCCATCTGTCGCTGTGCATTATGGCATCATCACATCCACCAGTCTCACAGGGATTCATTCCAACAACTCTACTGAAAATTCAGAACACGCTAAAGAGTGGCTGCTATAACAAGTTAAACTGTGAGACACGGCACTTTTAAAGACACATTGAGCTTATCCTGATGAGTTAAGCATAACTCAACTGTTGGGAGGGACACCAAGGAAAGAATGGACATTTTGGTTATCAAGGGACAAAACCTTACTAAACAAAGTTCCTAAACCTAACTAACTGTTCCTATACCTTCCTAAATGTTCCTTAATCTTCCTAAACCTTCCTGATTGTTCTTAAACATTCTAAAACATTTCTTAACATTCCTAAACCTACCACAACATTCCTAAACGTTCATAAATGTTCATTAACATTTCTAAAGCTTCCTAAGTATTTTTAAACCATCCTGATCCTGGGGGCAACACCACCAGCCTGATCAAGAAAGCAGAGACTCTACTTCCTCAGGCGGCTGAGACGAGCTGGTCTGGGAAGCTCAGTCCTCACCTCCTTCTACAGGTGTGCAGTGGAGAGCATCCTGTCCTCCAGCATCAACGTGTGGCATGGAGGCTGCACAGCTGCAGAAAAAAAGCTTTGCAGAGAGTGGTGAAGGCTGCACAGAAGATGTTGAAGTCAGCCTCACCACCATCACAGACATCTACACCTCCAGATGCAGGAAGAGAGCCACCTGCATCATGAAGGACCCCACTCACCCAGCACACACACTTTTTGCCTCACTCCCCTCAGGCAGGAGGTTGAGGAGCATTAATTTTAGAACCACAAGACTGAGGAACAGCTTCTACCCTGAAGCTGTTAGACTCATGAATCTCTAATCAGGATAATAACTGTAATGACACATTAATTGGTGATATGTCACTTTATCTGTGCTCCTTATTATCCATGCTGCTGATTTCTTACCCATAAGCTGCTGTATTCATTCCCTTCTGCCTACAACAGACTCATGTTCAGGCTGATGTTTAATATACCATATTATAGAACATTATTATTGTTTAGTGTATATCTGTGATCCTTGTATATTGTTTCTTTTTTATACTGGCTATTTTTGCTATTTTTGGGTGCAACTGGGACCTTGAGTACACAGTTTCGTTCCACCTCATGTACCACACATGATGCAAATGACAATAAAGTCACCTTGAACCTTAATCATTTTTAAAATTTTTCTAAACTTTCCTTAACATCCCAAAACCAGCTTGAAAAATCCTAAACCTTCCAGACCTAAACATTCCTTAATGTTCCTAAATGTTTCTAAACCATTTTAAACCTTCATGAACATTCTAAAACCTTCTTAAACTGTCCGAAATATTTTTAAATGTTCCTAAACTTTCCTGATCATTCCTAAACATTTCCAAACATTTCATCTTCAAACCCATAAAATTGACAGCTACACCCATTTTTACTGGTTGAAATATGCAAACTTTTACATTCATTGTCTGACACAGAGCCATGGTGATAACTCACGTGGTCCTAACAACAATTCACCTTTCATGTGTGGATGACAACAGGTTTTATTCTATGCAACAAATATGATGAAAATGTGCAATAAGCAACTATTTTTAAATGCCAGTTGACATTTGGAAATGACTGAAGGACTCCACCTTTGTTTTACGATCCACATGATGTCATCACCACAGTGTTTGGGAACCACTGATTTTATGTACTTACATAAACTGTTTTCCACCTGTGTGTTTTTGTATAAACCTAATGTAAAGTTTGAAATGAGTCAAATAAGACTTGCCAAAAACATTTTTACACAACTGGAAAAAACAATTGTATAATTTTTGCTGCTTTTCTTTTTTTGTTGACGGTCCTCAAACACTCGTCCAGTTGGAAGTTTAACTTATTTGGTTAATATTTAAAGTTATGTTTTGGTGTGTTTGCTTTGTTGCACATATCAGGATGGAAGGTGAAACGTTTCAGAAAAAAAAAAAAAAAGAAAGAAACTGTCCACATGACCTGACTGAAAATTGTTTGATTGTATACCTGGATTATTGAGCATGGACTTTTTTGGTTTTGAACCAGTTTGACATGACTGTCGACGAGGAAGAGGGCCGGCTCCAGAGGAGGAGGCGTGCCAAAAACACCATCTTAGCACCAACATAACTGGTTTGTTCCACTTTGGAGTAAGCTGTTTGGGGGAAGAATCAGTTTCGTGTCGTGTGTTTCTTTGACTGATGAAGCCTTCTGGATGGAAGGTGAAACGTTTCAGCACAAAAATAAAGGAACTGTCCAGATGACCTGACTGAAAATTGTTGGATCAGGAAGTGATGTTTATCTTTTTACAAGTTCATTGTCTTTAGTGAACTTGGAAGCAGGAATATGTCCAACTCTTTACGGTTCCCGAACCCAGACAACAATGAACCGCTTGTTCTCTGAGAACATGATGTCTGCTAATGAACACTCAGGTTAACTAAACTGATCGGGCAGATTGTGAATTTGTAAGCACAGTTTGATAATCTGACAAAACCGAATGAGATTAACTCTTTCTGTTTCTCCACCTTAATCCAAGAGAGTCTTCATTTTATTCTGATAAATTGTTGACAGCCTGATCCTCCAATTGTCAAATTCCTTTCATGCTATGTAAAACGTTTCTTCGAAATGAATGTATGCATTTTTATATGTAACTGATCCAAACGACTCCCTGCTAAAATCAGAATTACTTCTGTTTTTCAGCAGAGAACTCAGGACTGTAGCCCTGAAGCTTGTGCCTGGAGGTGAACTTAGCTGAGCTGCACTTATACCCTGGAGCAACACAGAAAGTCAAGACATTATTATCCTACTGTGGTTCAGCTTACAGTAAATAGAACACAGAAAGCGGCACCAGAAGACACACTGAGTGTAAAGAGCTCTCCCTGGAGAATGAAGTGACACCAAGCAGTCCCTCTTCTCCTCCTCAGCAGTGTGAATAATAACCTCCGCGCCCCATAATCTCTTTATCATCAATCTATGTAAATGCCCCCGGACCTGCAGCAGCATCACTCTTTGACTGATGGCTGTTCCACAGCACTGGGCACCGTGCACGAGCGCGCATGTCCTTTGCACATGCAGTCAATCTTGTGTCTGTGTGTGGGAGTTTTCTGATGATGAGAGGAAGAGGTGAGGAAAGACAGCGTTTGTTTTGTTCTTTGTTCGAGGCAGGTACGAGACACGAGAGAGCGGTCATTTACTCGCACAAATGACAGAATAAAATACACAATCAGATTTAGAAAATTAATTTATTAAATTCTCATTTTACTCCCCATGCCCATTTTTCTCAATGAGCGCAGTTTAAATAAATTGGATTAATTAGGCTTCTCATAGCTCCACTGGAAATACATCAAAAATTAATGTTCCTGAAAAATATCCGTCATTGAATGAAAGTCTCTCAGACATTATGGTTTTATCTTTGGTTGGTCTAAAGCGTTGGCACGATACGTTGTTTACCAATTCCATCTATCATGAAGTATCCATATTTAAAGCTAAGTGGTAGATTTTTGTTTAATGTTAGATTCTTAACTCCAACAAAACCTGTTGATGAATAAAATGAGGTACATTTGGATGATGGGACACACATTGGAGGCATTGAGGGGTTCAGTGTCTTGCCCAGGGACTCTTTGGCATGTGATGGCTGGTGGAGTCAAACCCCCAACTCGCATTGGAGGACGACTGCTCTAACCACTCAGCCACAGCCGTCCCAGTTTAATGTCAGATTGCTGCTCTGTATTTTAGCCCCATGCTCCCATTTCGAGGATTGTTTCACTCCAGTGCCTTTTTTTATCACATCCATCAACTCTGTTCTACAGGTTGTTAAGATAATATGTAGGAAAAAATTTGAGAACATTAAGGAAAAATCTGACAATAGTAAGAAAAAGGAAATAATGAGGTTTTAAAAAAAAGAAAATACATGTGAATGGATTAACAGTATATGTGATAAAGCTCTGATTATTTTTTGTAGAGATCTAGTAGAGTACTGTATGAATGGGTAAATGAGGGCACAGATTGTGTTGTAAAGAGCTTTGAGTATCTTGATAAAATAGAAAAAAGCTATATAAGTACAGTCCATCTACCATTAAATTGCACACACGTCATTTTTTAATGGAAAATTTGTTGGAGGGATCCAAACACAGACACAAAGGAGGCTGTTTGAGAAGCTCAGTGACACTTTCAATAACAAATCTAAAAATTGCAGAATTTAAAAAAATATATGATCTGACAAAAACTGAGAGAAACTGAAAAAGTAGCATTCTTGAAAAGGAATAAGCATCCCCAACCACCTGGCATACTAAACTTTTGACCAACGATAATAATAATCACACATTTCATCACATTACAATTGTAAATCGCCGTGCTACAATTCAAGACACTGGTGAAGATTCTCAGTCATCCAGAACATGGTAAATCCAAACAAGATTAAAAGCAAAAACAACTGGACTTTATTTGTAACTGAAGACCAAGTATCACTGAGAATCGAAACGTCTTCTGTTACAAATAAAGTTCAGTTGTTTTAGCTTTTAATTTTGTTTGGATTTACGTTTAAAGAGTTATAAAAAGTAAATAGATTGACAAAAAAAACTTAAAATCAACTAGAGGATGGCATGCTGGCGCAGTATAGAGCTGCCTCTTCTCAGCGAGAAGGTTTCACTGGTTCAAATCCCAGTCCGGGGGCCTTTCTGGGTGGAGTTTGCATGTTCTCTCAGTTCATGCATGGGTTTTCTCTGGGTACTCCAGTTTCCTCCCACAGAACAAAAACATGCATGTTAGGCTGATTGGTAACTAAATTTTCTCTAGGTGTGAGAGAGAGTGAATGGTGTTCTTGTTAGTCTCTATGTGTCTCTGTGATGGACTGGAGACATGTCCAGTTGTCCCTCGCCTCACGCACAATGATGATTGGACATGGGCACCAGTGACCCCCGTGACCCCCAGTGTTGAAAGAATGTGCCGATCAGCTCTGTGAGGTGCTGGCAGACATCTTTAACACATCACTTATCCTGGCGACCGTTCCCACCTGCCTGAAGACTGCCACCAACATCTCAGTCCCAAAAAGCTCTACAGTGACTGGTCTGAATGACTACTGGCCAGTGGCCCTCACCCCGATAGTCGCTAAATGCTTCAGCTTCAAAAACTGGTAGACCCACATCAAAACAACCATCAACATCAACGAGGACCTTCATCAGTATGCATACCGCGAGAATCGATCAACAGAGGATACCATCTCCTCTGTGATGCACACTGCACTCAACCACCTGGAGCAGCAGGACTCCTAAGTCCGTATACTCTTTGTGGACTTCACATCTGCCTTCAATATCATGATCCCTCAAACCCTGATGGACAAACTACTCACACTAGGACTAAGCCCCTCCATTTGCAACTGGGTACTAGACTTCTTAACAAACAGACCACAGTTAGTGAGGATTCACAACTTCTTGTCCTCCACCTTAACCCTCAGCACCGGCTCTCCCCAGGGATGTGTGTTGAGCCCCTCCTGTTCACTCTGCTCACATATGATTGTACAGCTACCCATCCAGGCTGTCACATTGTAAAGTTTGCAGATGATACAGCGGTGGTGGGATGCATCACAAACAATGAGTCCAGCTACAGGCAAGAGGTGGAACACCTGGAGAGCTGGTGCAAAAAGAATAACCTTCACATCAATGTGAAGAAGATGAAGGAGATGATTGTGGACTACAGAAGGAATAAACATAAGAGGATCTGCGGTGGAAGTGGTCTCCAGCTACAAGTACTTGGGTGTACACCTGAATGACAACCTCAGCTGGAGCAACAACACTTCCAGCCTGATCAAGAAAGTTCATCAGAGACTCTACTTCCTCAGGCAGCTGAGACGAGCTGGTCTGGGAAGCTCAGTCCTCACCTCCTTCTACAGGTGTGCAGTGGAGAGCATCCTGTGCTCCAGCATCAGTGTGTGGCATGGAGGCTGCACAGCTGCAGAAAGAAAAGCTTCACAGAGAGTGGTGAAGGCTGCACAGAAGTCTGTTGGAGTCAGTCTCCCCACCATCACAGACATCTACACCTCCAGATGCAGGGAGAGAGCCACCTGCATCATGAAGGACCCCACTCACCCAGCACACACACTTTTTGCCTCACTCCCCTCAGGAAGGAGGTTAAGGAGCATTAAGTGTAGAACCACTAGACTGAGGAACAGCTTCTACCCTGAGGCTGTTAGACTCATGAATCTCTAACCAGGAAAATCACTGTGAAAAAAATCACATCATGTTGCTGCTGATCTGTTTCATGTTGCTGCTGATCTGTTTCAATGTTAATATGTTCATTCATGCTCATCTGCTCACACAGACTCATGTTCGTACTGCTTTTCGGCGTAATGTTTTCATGCTACTAGTGCTTAGGTTATATTTAGTTAATGTTTTTCTTAGTTCATATTTTAGATCTTATTACTGTTTTTCTTTTACTGGGACCATGTGTACATCATTTCGTTCCACCACATGTACCACATGGGATGCAAATGACAAATAAAGAACATGGAATCCTTGACCCAAAAAGGAAGAAGCGGGTAGAAGATAATGGATGGATGGGTGTATAAAATCAAACAGGGCCATAAAAACGACAGAAGAAAAACATTTTATTCCTTTTTCGCAGGATTCTGTGATTCCCTCAGGTGGTTTGGAAGTGAACTCCATAAACAAGGAGCAGCAGAGCAAAAGGCCCGGTCCACCCAAGTGGTGAGCTCAGTTCTGGGAGCTTGAAGGTGGGATGAGTTGCTGGAACAGAACAACTTCTAATGTGAGGGGTGAGCAGCTCCTCATTGTATGTGTGTGTGGTGTGGTGGTGGGGGGGTGGGGGGGTGGGGGGTATGCACTGGTGTGTCAGAGGACAGATCTTCTGGATTCTGGCAGAGACAATCTGTCTTTGTCTCAATACGAACATAATGGTCTTCAAAGAGTGTCACATATCCTTGAGGTGTAGGTGGACCGCTACATCTGAACGATGAAATGAAAAAAAACAAACAGAAAAAACTCAATCACAAAAACTAAAATGAAACCTCTGAAGACATGACTAAATGTTTGTTTTAAGCGGTGTGTTTGTTTGTTTGTTTGTTTGTTTTTATTCTGACAATGCTGCATCTGTTACATCAGTGTGGTGTTGTAGATAACATGTCAAACACTATTGATCACTTATGATGTTTGACAGTTTCTATTTTGTGAAAATCTAACCTGATATAAACCCTATCCATGTATAACAGGACATTTATTTATGTTTTTTGTGAAAAATGTATTATAAACTACAGGATGTTTATAGAGTAATATATGAGTGGAGAGAGAAAGAGAAATCTTGACGTCACTTTGGATTTATTGTTGGGACCAAACTTGATCTGAATTAGTTTTATTGAGTTTTTATTGAGGGTGTTCTTGATGATTACAGTTGACTGATAGTTCAATAATTGCTGTATGGTAAAATGAGAAATGACACATATTGACTAAATGTTTTTTAGACCCTGTTTGGAGATGTATTACTCATCATAAAGGCTGACAGTTTATGGGCAAATGTTCTGTAAAGTTAGTTATGAGGTCACGATTATTGTTACATATTTTTAAACAGCTGTTTTTTAATTGGACATTAACATTTTTACCATTGTTCTACTTTATTTAGAAACACCAAACGATTAATACATTTTGTAACAACATCAGCATTCTGGGAAGGGTTGAGGCAGCTCTGTCTGTCAGTGCTGCAGGCTTGAGATGCTCAGGTTGTGTTTGAGTCCAGATTGAGCATAAAACTATCACCAAATGTTTCACGTGAGCTCACACACTGAGACAACCTCTGCAGATAGGAGCAGCTGAAACAACAGCAATGTCAGTATTTTATTGATAAGGTGTCTTGTTCCATGTTGGTGGCAGATGAACATCTTAAACATCAAGCAAACATTTACATCAAAAAACAAAACAACGTCCAAACTATAAGTTTGTAAAATGCAACAAAAATGTGGTCAAGGTTGTATTTTTACAGACACAAATAAACACGTGAAGTAATTCTTCACTGTAAAGTTTGAAACAAATTGAGAATAAAGAAGCTGTTGAATCTTCCTGTTTGTTCCTGGCTGGCCCTCAGTCACCGTGTGCCTCATGTGTCCATTTATCTGGATCGCATGTTTTCCTCTGAACGTTCATAAGACTTTGGAAAACTCAGAGAGCCACATCCTGTCAGCAGAGTCAAGTTTCATTACAGATGGTCTGAAAAAAAACAGCGGTGCCAGCAGAACTATGTCCACCTGCACACCATCCAAACCATCCATCCATTATCTTTTACCCGCTTCTTCCATTTGGGGTCACGGGGGTCGCCAGTGCCCATGTCCGGCAATCACTGTGTGAGGGGCGGGGTACACCCTGGTCAGGTCTCCAGTCCATCACAGGGACACATAGAGACAAACAAGACAAACAACCATTCACTCTCTCACTCACACCTAGGGACAATTTAGAGTTACCAATCAGTCTAACATGCATGTTTTTGGTCTGTGGGAGGAAACTGGAGTACCCGGAGAAAACCCATGCATGCACGGAGAGAACATGCAAACTCCACCCAGAAAGGCCTCCTGACTGGGATTTGAACCAGGGACCTGCTCGCTGAGAGGCAGCAGCTCTACCAGCTGCCCCCATCCAAACCAACAAGGACAAAAATGTAAAAAAATTAAAATACAGAAAAAGTTTGGTGGGAAATGTTAAAAACTGAAACACTGAGTAGAGCTGCAACAAAATTATGCTCATTTTATTGGGATCTTTGCTTTTGTTCAGGATGAGCCTAAACCTTCATGTATTCTCTGATCAACTCAGATGTTCTTTCTTTAGCTGCATTTATCCAGATTTTATTTCTTCTTTCTGAATCCTCAAACTCTACCCGCTTCTATCCAGAGTCTGTGGATCCCTAAACAGTCTAGGAAAGTGCACGTCCTTCTCCTGCTGTGTCCACTGAGTCAGCTTTAAATGTTTTTTTCTGAGAAGTGATGCATGAAACAGGCAGGAAAATAATGAAAATGAGGACATGCTGCTTTACAAAAGCTGAAATGTCCTCAATTCTGCAAAACTACTTCAACAGTGGAGCCATGTAGTTCTGACTCTGATGAATCTCTGGAGGAACTAAATTATTTCCTAGAGATTTAGCCTAACTAAAATTAAAGAACAATTACTGTAAATTCAGTTCAGTTTATTTACTTTACCCCCCTCCCTCTCGGTTTTCAAATCCCGTTTAAAACCCACTACTATTCTGTAGCTTTCAACACCAGAGGATCTGTGTTTTGAGCCTGTACACTCCACACTGGTTTGTCGTCATATTTATTATCTGCATCGTTTTTATGTCTATATTTTTTATTTACTTCATTTTGTATATTGCTTCGTGTGTTGTCTGTTGTTCTGTCTGTACAGCACTTTGGTTGGCCTTGTCGCTGTTTTAAGTGCTCTATAAATAAAATGGTATGGTATGGGTATGGGTATGGTATGGTATGGTATGGTATGGTATGGTATGGTATGGTATGGTATGGTATGGTATGGTATGGTATGGTATGGTATTTATATAACACCAATTCACAACAGAAGTCATCTCAGGGCACTGAACAGAAACATACATACATATAAAAGTAAATTAATAACATTATTTATCTGAGGCACAGACTGCTTTGAATTTAACTTCATTACAGAACTCTCATCTTAACCAAGCATGAAGGCGACAGTGGAAAGGAAAAACACCCTTATGAGGAAGAAACTTTCAGCAGAACCAGGCTCAGAACAAGTGGCCATCTGCTTTGACCGGCTGTGTTTGAGAGAAACAGGAAGGAGGAACAGATACACAATGGCCGGTCAAAAATCATGTTACGATAGAAATATTATCAAACGAAAATTATTCAATTTTAACAATTCATTTAAGGAAATCAGGTCAGTTTGTCCTCCAGTAGTCTAAACCTATGGTATCATAACAAGCCAACACTAACTACAGGATTTATCAAAAAGGAAAGTCTTAAGCCCAGTCTTAAAACTGGGAAATGTGTCAGCCTTACGAACAGAAAATGGACGTTGGTTCCACAAGAGTGGAGCCTGATGACTGAAAAATCTTCCTCCCATTCTGCTTTTGGAAACTGTAGGACCCGCAAGTAAGCCTGCAGTCTGAGAGCGAAGTTGTTTAGCTCTCTCCTCCTGTTAAGACTCTGGCAGCAGCATTTTGGATTAACTGAAGACTTTTTAAAGAAGTATTTGGACACCCAGATAATAAACCTTTGCAATAGTCCAGTCTAGAAGTGACAAAGTGACCCGTTTTTTCTGCATCATTTTTAGATAAAATGTTTCTGATTGTACTGATGTTACGCAGGTTACAGAAATCAGTTCTGGAAAAGTTTTTAATGTTGGGGTTAAAAGACATGTCCTGATCAAAAATAACACCAAGAATTTTAACATTAGAACTGGAGGACAGATTAATGCCATTGAGGAAGTGAAAACTTGCAAAGTTGATTTCTAAGATGCTCAGGTCCAAAAACCACAACCTCTGTCTTGTCTTAGTTTAAAAGCACAAAATTAAGGGTCATCCAAGTTTTTATGTTTTTAAGATGTTTAGGACATGGTGGGTGGATTAAGGGGGTCCTCGAAATGCTCCTTTCACCGCTCAACAATATCCGCAGTTTGGGTCAGCATTTCCCCACACAAACCAAGCACAGACTGGGATAGGGTTCGCTTTCCTTTCCTGCATAGCCAAAACACTTGCCAGAACTTCCTTGAGGCTGACAGAAAGTCCTTCTCCATGGCCTCCTCAAAATTTCTCCCATGCCTGGGTTTTTGCTTACGCAACTACTGAAGCTGCAGTCCTTGTGACCACCCTATTGTAAGCTACTTCAAGAGTCCTCCAGAACAACCAAGTCCCAAAGGCCTCCCTCTTCAGCTTGAAGGCCTCCATCTTCACTGGTGTCCACCAGTGGATCCTTTGGTTGCTGTCCTGGCAGGCACAAGTGACTTTCAGCCCACAGCTCCTGGAAGTCGCATCTGCAGTAGAGGTCCGGTACATGGCCCATTCAGATTCAAAGTCCCTGACCTCCCCCGGGACATGTGAAAATCTCTCCCAGATGTGTAAGTTGAAAACCACATGGACAGAAGACTCCACCAGACATTCCCAATTTACTTTCACTACGGGTTTGTGTTTACCAGGTCTAGTGTTCAGCAGCCTCCCCTGCCACCTGATCCAACTCACCACCAAGTAGAGATCAGTTGACAGCTCTGCACTCACCAGCAATATGATTCTGGTCAGGTACTCAAGCACCACTGCCAGGTAGACGGGGATGCATCCATGGCACCTCCTATTGAACTCATTTGGGATTTGGGGCTGTAGTTTAGGTATTTGAGCTTTTGAGGTGTGAATCAGCTGCTCCTGGTTGTAAAAAAAAAACACCTTCTTGTCATGGTTATAGATCATAACAAATTCCCAAAGTAAAAAAATGTCAGTAAAAATCCTCCCAGCTGCACAGCGTCTGATACCAGAGGAACTAATCATTCAAAAAAGAGATGTACATCCAGAAAAAGGAGGAATTATCCATCCATCCATCCATCCATCCATCCATTTTCTTCCGCTTATCTGGGGTCGGGTCGTGGGGGTAGCAGCTTAAGTAGGGAGGCCCAGACTTCCCTCTCCCCAGCCACTTGGGCCAGCTCCTCTGGGGAATCCCAAGGCATTCCCAGGCCAGCCGAGAAACATAGTCCCTCGAGCATGTCCTGGGTCTTCCTCTGGGTCTCCTCCCAGTGGGACGTGTCCAGAACACCTCACCAGGGAGGCGTCCAGGAGGCATCCTAACCAGATGCCCGAGTCACCTCAACTGGCTCCTCTCGATGTGGAAAAGTAGCAACTCTACTCCGAGTCTTTCCCGGATGACCGAGCTTCTCACCCTATCTCTAAGGGAGAGCCCAGACACCCTGCGGAGAAAGCCCAGACACCCTGCGGAGAAAACTCATTTTGGCCGCCTGTATCCGTGATCTCGTTCTTTCAGTCACAACCCAAAGCTTATGACCATAGATGAGGGTAGGAACATAGATTGACTGGTAAATTGAGAGCTTTGCCTTTTGACTCAGCTGTCTCTTCACCACAACAGACAGGTACAGCACCCGCTTCACTGCAGATGCTGCACCTATCCGCCTATCGATCTCATGCGCCTCTTTTCCCTCATTCGTGAACAAGATCCCGAGATACTTGAACTCCTCCACTTCTCCCCGACCCGGAGTGGGCACTCTACCCTTTTCCGGCTCAAGACCATGACCTGATTTGGAGGAACCGATCCTCATCCCGGCCGCGTCACACTCGGCTGCGAACCGCTCCAGCGAAAGTTGTAGATCACGACTTGATGAAGCCAATAGGACCATATCATCTGCAAAAAATAGAGAAGCAATCCTAAGGCCACCAAAACAGATCCCCTCAACACCTTGGCTGCACCTAAAAATTCTGTCCATAAAAGTTGTGAACAGAATCGGTGACAAAGGACAACCTTGGCGGAGTCCAAATCTCACTGGGAAAGAGCCCGACTTACTGCCGGCAATGTAGACCAAGCTCTGACACCAGTCGTACAGGGACCTAACAGTCCGTATCAAAGGGCCTGGTACCCCATACTCCCGGAGTACCCCCCTCAGGGCTCCCCGAGGGACGCGGTCGAATGCCTTCTCCAAGTCCACAAAGCACATGTAGACCGGTTGGGCAAACTCCCACATACCCTCCAGGACCCTGCTGAGGGTGTAGAGCTGGTCCAGTGTTCCACGACCAGGACGAAAACCGCACTGCTCCTCCTGAATCTGAGGTTCGACTATCCGACGGACCCTCCTCTCCAGAAACCCTGAATAGACCTTAAAAGAGGAATTAAAGTTTGCAAAAAGCAATATCTCAGAATGAATGTAAGAGAGCTACTCCGACATGCAGCCGGCACCTTGAGCAGCGCATAGAACAATGTTTCCTGTGTGCAATTTCTCTCTGCTTCAATCTTCAGTAACCTTTGAGTCTGTCAGGTCCTTTAGGTTTTTAGCTGGTTGTGGGTCAGAGATGTTTCTTCACAGATCTGTTAAGCTGCTCTCTGATATATAGTTTTTGATGCTGTTTATCAAACTTAACTCAACAGGATTTGGGCTGAACGTAAAGCTGGTAGAGCTTCCTGTTGATTTTGGCTGTAATGAACAAGATTTGATTGATTTCTACACACAGCACGAATTCAAGTATTTGACCTGAGATACAGTATGACATCTTTTTTAAACCCAGTTCACTGATGAGTCCTCCCAGTAAATCGTCAGGTGTCCTTTTCGTTGGCACAGACTAACTTTAAATGTGAGAAAAACCTCATCTGATTAGTTTAAAAATGATCATCAATTAAACAGCTTCACATAAAGTGATAATTTTCCCTGGAAATGCATCATACCATAAGTGAATACTTCCGTATTGAGATGCTGCAGCCGTTCTTCAGCGAGCCGCCCTCACACAGCTCTTCAGAAGAGACACATGTTGTTAATAATTAAGGCTGTGGCTGGAGGCACAGGGAGGCTAAACTTCCTCTAACAAGTGGCTTTCTGACAGCACAGACATATGGCTCTCGCTTCCTCGTATTCTCCTCAGCCCTGCAGACTTGTGCATTTCACACACGTCCAAGGCAGGGGGGAGGGGGAACCTCTTTCCTGACTGCCAAGAAACAATAAATCAGAATCCTAATGGTCTGCAACAATCAGATAATTATGAGTGCAGCTGCGTGGCCTGAAAGGGAATGTTCTTCTTCAAACCCAGGGAGGTCCTGGGCTTGATTTAATCGCAGTGATCACAGTGTTCAGTCTAACGTTTCTTCTTGTTGTTTCTGTGAAGGCATCCAAAATCAGAGAAAACTAAAGTGGCCCTAAGGTGTAAATGAACAACGTTTGAAAAAACAGAATTACATTAAGCCAAAGCGAAAATGGCCAAAGCGGAAGTGGCTAGAATCACATTTAAAAAAAATAGGATCGCATTTGAAAAAAAGGAATTACATTAAGCCAAACCGGAAGTGGTGGTTTTTTTTGTGTGTGTAGTTTATTTTATTTTATTAACAACATACTTTGTATAACAGAACAACAGAACACTAGATATGTTTACATGCGCAAATTTTTTTGACCGGATTGAAATGTTTTCAGATTAAATAATGCAAATGTATCATTTACATGGGCACAATCCGTTCACGACGAGCGTTTACATGCAGCGGGCTTTGCTCTGAACAGAAGTACCGACATGCGCAGATTGGTAAACTCTCCTTTAAAAAAAAAAACACTGAAGAAGAAGTTCTACTTCCGGGATGAACGTAAACAAAGCTGAGCACCCAAAATGGACCCGCGACAGGTTTTAATGATGGTGGAGGCGTTACTGCACTCCCTGACTGAGCTACAGGTAATACAGATCATTTTGAGCTCTTTCAAAGTTTCTAGTAGAAATGTTGTGTCGCTCACCAACCAGTTTTGCTTCCCCGACATGCTAATATTATTAGCATTAGCCAGGCGGAAATGACAAAGTCGCACATGCGCAGTCAGGTCAGTTTTTCACCATCAGATAAAAACAAACAGATCGAGTGTTTACAGGCGCACCGTTCAGGTTATGAATCGGAGTAAACCACCCGTTTCGTTCTGATCACAAATTGTTTCGGATCACGCTGAAAAAACAAAAAAATAACCCGAACGGGGTGTTTACATGGCGCGTTTTTATTCCGAACGGCTGTTTGATCCAATTACTTGTGTCCATGTAAACATAGCTACTGTACAGTACACACACAACGAACCTCTGTTGTGTGTGTACTGTACATTGTTCTGTTGTTCTGTTTTATGTTGTTAATAAAGTAAAAAAATAAAAAACTACACAAGCCCCCCCCCCAAAAAAAGACGCTTTCTACTTCTGGTTTGGCTTAATGTAATTCTGTTTTTTTCAAATGTGGGTTTTTTTGAGGGGGGGGGGGGTGTTTTTGTTTGTTTTTTCAAATGTTCATTTCCACCTTAGGGCCACCATAGAAAACTGACCTGGTTGATTTTAAAAAGGACGTGAAAGATGTGCTACTCACTAAGATCTTATAATAGAAGAAATATCATGCATCAGGATAATAGAAGAAATAAGTCAAGTCAACTTTATTTATAGAGCACATTTAAAACAGAACCTGTTATCAAAGTGCTTAACAACAACAACAATCAATGAGAGTAAAATTAAAGAGAAAAAACCAATACGCTAATAATAATATCTGAAGAATTAATAAAAAGCATTTAAAACATAAGATCACAGAACAAAAAACACTAGATCAGTTTACACTGTGTGAAATGTCTGTGAGAACAGATGTGTTTTTAGTAGAGATTTGAAGTGAGGAAGGGAGGTGGTCTGTCTGATGTTGGGGGGCAGGTTGTTCCAGAGTTTGAGGCCCATGACTGAAAAACCCTGATCTCCTCTGAGCTTCAGTCTTGTTTTTGGAACAGCCAAAAGCAGCTGATCGGGTGATCTCAGGGTCCGAGAGGGAACGTAAGGTTCCAGAAGCTCAGAGAGGTAAAGGGGTGAGAGGCCCTTTAAGCATTTGAAGGTCAACAGAAGAATTTTAAAGACTATCCTCGTACGAACAGGGAGCCAGTGAAGGGAGGACAGAAGTGGAGTAATATGTTCAGACCTACGAGTTCCGGTTAAAAGCTGAGCAGCAGCATTCTGGACGAGCTGAAGACGTGAGATGGAGGCCTGGCTGATCCCAGCATACAGTGCGTTGCAATAGTCCAATCGGGTCGTGACAAAGGCGTGGACTAGTTTCTCAAGGTCGGGTCTGGACAACACTGGCTTGAGTTTAGCTATCTGTCTTAGTTGGAAGAAGCTTTTCTGCAGAACAGAGTTGATTTGTTTGTCAAACTTTAAGTGTAAATAAATAAACATCAAGATGTAATACTTGTTTTATATGAAGTTGTGACAGTGGCTGAGAGTCACCCTTAAAATACAGTGTGAGTGTAACAGATCACATATTTGTTTAAAACTATATAACTTCAGTCCACGAGGCAGCAGGTGATAATTATCCCTTCTTGAAGTGCTACTTTGACCTGAATTATGTTGAAAATGAATATGTCTTTAAACGTTCACATGCTCAGAAGCTTTTGACCGATGTGTTTGTGTGAGGCACCATGAACTGTACGTTTAACTGCCTGGATGTGTTGATGGTGTTTAATCAGACTTGAATTCAGTTGGAATCGAAATAAATGTATGAAAAATGAAAGTCCTCGTTGTCTTCCCTTCCTTCTCTCTTCCTTTCTGCTGGGTGGGGAGGTGGTTTGATTGTTGTTTGGACCATGGCGCTGTCAGAGGCTCAGAGAGGATGGTAAACACAGCCTTTGCAGAACATTTAAAATCAATCCTTCAGCCGCGGGCCTCCAAACTCTCCTCACTCTCTCCATCTCCCTTTCCTTGCCTGTTCTGTCCTCCTTTTCTCTGCTCCTGTTCTGAAACGTATCTGCAGCTCTCTGGAACTAGATGCAGCCCTAAAGCCAGAGCGTAAGCTGAGGTTTGTGACAGCAGCTCCAGCTTTTATTATAATGCTAAGAGGTGACCAGAACCCACTCACCACCTTCAAACACAAGGAATACAAACCTTCACATACAGGACCATATGTACACACACGCACGTATCGCCCTGATGAGCAAATAATAGTATCATTAGTCTGTGAGCTTTCAAAGCAGTGGCTCATTTAGCAGCCTCCAACCCGTTCCTTTCGCTCATCATTGGTCACAAGATTAGCTGCAAATCATTTTGTTTCCAGTGTTATTGCTTTATTAAGCCGCCATTTACCAGCCAATAGAAAGAGTCAACAGAACTTTTATCAAAGGACCAATGACGTTGGAGCAGAATGCTAATGAGAGCATCATTACGTAATGTTACAGTCCATTTCTCTCCTCATAATCGCTCGTGAAAATGCCAGCAAATCATTCATTCAACTTTTATTAATACAGGTTAGTTTCATGGAGTCACGAGGACTCATTTTCAAGAGAGACCTGTATCATAACTGCATTCATCAGGGTGAATGTCTTTCATCAGGTGGCTCTGTCTCAACGTGCACTGGCGAAGACCACCCCAGCTGTCCCCCAGAGACGAGAGAATGGTCCCAGAGACAGCACACGCACAGAATGAGTGTGTGTTTGTGTGTGGAGTGACAGTAAGTCTGGGCTTATTTCACAGGATTGATTCATGAACAGTTTTTTCTGCTTGAGGAGAAAAGACTGAATGAAACTGTGAAGAAGGAACAAGAACCATCGCTACCTAACTTAAAATAAACTTATTTTATAAGGTAAAAACGATCTTGTATACGGTGCATCCGCAAAAATATTCATAGCACTTCTCCATTATGACAATGTGAAAAAATATTTGAGATTTTTACAATTTTATTCAAATTAGAAAATTAAAAAAAAATCACATTTATATAAGTATTCACAACTTTTGTTTAATACTTTGTTGATCCACCATTGGCAGCAATTACAGCCTCGTTTTTTTTTTTTTTTTATGTGATGCCACAAGCTTAGCACACCTATCGTTAGGCAGTTTTCCCTCATTCTTCTTTGCAGTACTTCTCAAGCTCCATCAGGATGGATGGGAGACATCTGTGCAGCCATTTTCAGATATCTCCAGACTGAGATGTTCCATTAGATTCAAGTCTGGACTCTGCCTTGGTCACTCCAGGACCTTCACAAAGTGGTCCTGAAGCCACTCCTTTGAGGTCTTGGCCATGTGCTTTGGGTCGTTGTCCTGCTGAAAAATGAATCGTCGCCCCAATCTTTAGGTCAAGACTGCTCTGGAGCAGGTTTTCATCCAGGATGTCTCTGTACATTGCTGCATTCATCTTTCCCTCTATCCTGACTAGTCCCTATTCCTGTTGCTTGAAAATAGCATGACACTGCCACCACCATGCTTCACTGTAGGGATGGTTTTGACCTGGTGATGAGCTGGTTTCCTCCAAACATGACGCCTGGCATTCAAACCAAAGAGTTCAGTCTTTGTCTCATCAGACCAGATCATTATGTTTCTCATGGTCTGAGAGTCCTTCAAGTGCCTTTTGGCAAACTTCAGACAGGCTGCCGTGTGCCTTTTATTAAGGAAAGGCTTTCATCTGTCCACTCTACCATACAGGCCTTGCTGCAGAGATGGTTGTCCTTCTGGAAGGTTCTCCTCTCTCCACAGAGGAATGCTGGAGCTCTGACAGAGTGGCCATCAGGTTCTTGGTCACCTTCCTGACCAATGTCCTTCTCCCCTGGTTGCTCAGTTTAGATGGCCAGCCAACTCTAGGAAGAGTCCTGGTGGTTCCAAACTTCTTCCAGTTATGAATGATGGAGGTCACTGTGCTCATTGGGACCTTCAAAGCAGCAGAATTTTTTCTGTATCTTTCCCCAGATCTGTACCTCAACACAATCCTGTCTCGGATTCAACAGACATTTCCTTTGACTTCATGTTGGGTGTTTGCACTCTGACACACCCTGTCAACTGTTGAACCTTATACAGACGGGTGTGTGCCTTTCCAAATCAAGTCCAATCAAATGAATTTACCACAGGTTGTAGAAACGTCTCAAGGATGATCAGTGGAAACAGTATGCATTCCTTCCTTCCTTACATAGATAACTTTACTAATTGGTATTTATAATGTATATGAATGTTTCTGTTCAGTGCCCTGAGATTACTTCTGTTGTGACTTGGCGCTGTATAAATAAACTGAATTAAATTGATCCAAAAAAGTTCAATCTGGTCCTCTGGACATTCAAAAAAGCAAAAAACAAAACAAAGCAAAAAAATCTAGAAACGTTTCGTCTCTCATCCGAGAGACTTCCTCAGTCTGAGGTGCTGTTTTCAGCTCAGTCTCTTAAATAGCACCTTCTTAGAGTGGATCAACCAGTTTTGCTGCTGACAACCAAAACCAGCTGATCACATGCTCAAGAAGGACCATCAGCCTAACAATGAATCATTAGCACACTGATGGCTGTGTACTATTCACAGAGGGCTGAGTGATACTAGCAATCACAGCATTGTAAGAGGGGGACAGTTGAACACGGAGGCCTCCACCCCTGTTTAATGATGGACGATTTCTTTTCACAAAGATGGCCTCCTTTACTCCTCTCTCAAACCATCGTTCCTCTCTATCCAGGATGTGAACATCTTCATCCTTGAAAGAGTGACCGCTGGCCTGGAGATGAGTGTAGACCGCAGAGTCCTGGCCTGATGATGTTGATCTTCTGTGCTGGGCCATCCTTTTGGTCAGTGGCTGTTTAGTTTCCCCGATGTAAGACTGATCACAGCCCTCCTGACACTGAACTGTCATGAACCAGAGGCCGGATCGCAAACAACAACAACAACCACT
>NC_056500.1:34647746-34654713 GCF_014905685.2 Nematolebias whitei
GAGTGTGCAGCATGACAGAGGAGCTGACAGAGAGCAGAGCTATGACACTGAACAGCATACACAACATTGCTCTGTTTGTGCCGGGGGACTGGATCTTTGGGATGAACCAGTCTTTGCCGTAATGTATTTTGGGGTTTAAAAGCCACTGGGACGTTATGTTTAGAAAATAAACGTCTCAGTTTCTCTGATACTCCCTAAACATATGGAATGACCACTTGTCTGGGTCTGGGTTCCTCCTTTTCACCTGTTGGCTGACTGGAGTCCTGTTTGGGTTTCTTCTCTGCTTTTAGGAAGGCCCAGTTAGGATATCCACATTGCTCTAGAGCCTGTCTTGTGTGGGATTTCTCCTTCTGCCCGGCTCCTGAGCTAGTGGGGACGCTGTCTGCTCTGTGATACAGAGTCCTGATGACTCCTAACTTGTGCTCCAAAGGGTGATGGGAGTCAAACTGCAAATACTGGTCTGTGTTTGCAAATGTCCTCTATCAGAGACTGAGACCTCACGGTCCAAGAAAGCCAACCTGCCATTTTTTACATCTTCTCGTGTGAACTTGATGTATTTATCCACAGAGTTGATGTGGTCAGTAAAATGTTGGACTTCCTGAGATTTAATTTTAACCCAGGTGTCGTCAACATACCTGAACCAATGACTTGGTGGTGTCCCTGAAAAGGACGTCAAGGCTCTCTTTTCTACCTCCTCCATGTACAGGTTGGCAACAATAGGAGAAACTGGAGACCCCATAGCACACCCATGTTTCTGCCTATAATATTGCTCCCCATATGTGAAGTAGGTTGACTGCAGGCACAGTTTCAAGAGTTGACACAGTTGTTCTGTGGAAAGTGTGGTCCTGCTGCTCAGAGTGGTGTCTGATTTTAATTTTAAACCGACCACCTCTACTGCATCATCAACAGGAATGCACGTAAAGAGTGATGTGACATCAAAAGAGACCATTGTTTCATCAGTCTCCATGATGACATCCCTCACCTTATCCACAAAGTCCATGGTGTTCTGTATGTATAGAGACTGAGCTGAAAACAGCACCTCAGACTGAAGAAGTCTCTCGGACGAGAGACGAAACGTTTCTACATTTTTTGTTGTTTTGCTTTGTTTTTTTTTTTTTTTGAATGTCCAGAGGACCAGATTTAACTTTTTTAGATTTTTCTACCTGGATTATTGAGCATGCATCAGGATACTTTCTGGGAGGAGTTTGCATGTTCTCTCTGTGCATGCGTGGGTTCTCTCCGGTGCTCTGGTTTCCTCCCACAGACTCAAAACATGCATGTTAGACTGATTGGTAACTCTAATTGTCCCTAGGTGTGAGTGAGAGAGTGACTGGTTGTCTCATTTGTCTCTATGTCCCTGTGATGGACTGGAGACCTGTCCAGGATGTCCCCGCCTTTCGTACAGCGATGTCTGAATATGGGCACCAGTGACCCCTGCAACCTAAAGGAAGAGCGGGCGAAGATAATGGATGGATGGATGAAGACGAAGGGGAAAAAATCTTCATCCTGTGTGAAGGGGTCCAAATAACTTTTGTGTCCCAGGTGTTCCTTGCACTGCCACCAGAAAATGAGACTTTTAACTTTGTTAGTTGAACAGTAAGCGTTTCAGTGCCTCAGCATCTTCAATCTGTGCCAGGATCTGGTTGCCCAATAAGTCTGTTTGTCTCTCCTGGGGCAGTGGATTTTCTGAAGAATGTCCTGCAGAATTAGTGTGAGGAAACAGCCGAGCAGGTTGTCAATAAAGCCGATTAGAGAACTAAAACGTTCAAGTTGAGAAGATTAAAATAGATTTTTTTTACTTGACAAAACTTAATTTGTTGTTTTGCACAGAATCTTTGGTACACTGTCCACAGTCCTCACGTCTGGCGATAGAAAAATAAAATATTTAAAGAAACATTCTAATCTCATGTGAATATGTTTACAGGAGTTAGAACTTTTCAGAGAGAAATATTATATTTAAACTTTTTGTTGGTAATATTAACATCCAAGCATTCACCTTTAATGGAGCTAACCACTGAAATACTCATCAAGACTTATAGAAAATACTTTTGCCATAGAAACCCAGATTTTATCTAACAGAAATTATATTTTACAAATCCAACAATGTTCAGTCAGGTCATCTGGTCGGTTTCTTTTTCTTTTTTTTTTAACTGAGATGTTTCGTCCTTCATACAAAGGAATTCTTCAATTTGAGGAGCCACAAACAAACTGAAGAAGTCCTTTGGCTGAAGGATGAAATGTCTCAGCAAAAAAAAAAAAAAACCTGACTGACCAACCTGACTGAACATTGTTGGATTTGTACCTGGATTATAGAGAATGAACTTTGGTGTTCTGAACCACTTTCGCATGACTGTCTCAGAGGAGTTGACGGGGGAGAGGGCGGGCCCCAGAAACCATCTTATCACCAGCAAACTGTTTTACTTCCACTATGAGAGTGAGGTGCTTGTGAGACTCTGGTTTGTTTGTGGCTCCTTGGACTGAAGAAGTCCTTTAGATGAAGGACAAAATGTCTCAACAACAACAACAAAAAAAGTAACCATCCAGATGATCTGAATGAACATTTCTGGATTTGTACCTGGATTATTGAGCATGAACTTTGGTGTATTTTACAAACTTTCAAACAGATCACATGTTAAATATCGATACATATTTTGTGTGAGGTCACAAAATCTGACGAGGAAAAGAAGAACAAGGAGAGAATCTGGACCGCTGCTCATCAATCAGCACGCCGCTAGACCTTCAAGCATTCTGGGTTTTTGAGACATCAGCAACGAAAACAGCAGCTACAATAAATGAATCCTGGTCTGAGTTTAAGACAGGACCAGCTGATGATCAAACAGGTCCATTATTTTGAGCAGCTGGCTTCATGTCTCCAGCAGGTTCTGTTCTGGTGACCAGACAAGCCATGGATGTTGTGTTTCCTTTAGTGTTGGTTTCATTTAGAGGACCAGAGCATCAAAACGTAAATGTGTCGACAGGAGCATCATTAAAATACGGAGGAGTGTTATTTAATGAGGAAACATGGCTGGTTGATTGTAAGAAACAGTAAAAACAGCAGATCAACGTGTCACTGGTAAGATGTTAAACTGCAAAAAGGAAAGCATTAAAAGTCAGATATTTAGAGAAATCTATCAAGTTTATGTAGAAAGTTAGAAAAATAAAAGCTCAGCTTTCCTGAGCATGAAACAAGTAAGTTTTCCTTCTGAATGTTCATTAAAAAATCTGTTTCCATGAAGATTATTAAACAATGATTGACAAGTGGAACAAAGTGTTTTGTGTTTGTCCTTTCACAAGCAGGTGACAGCCGTCATTGTGAAAGCCTCTGAGACACGAGGCCGGGGTCCGTTGACTCTGTGGCGTTTGGTTAATATCATCGGCAGCACCTGTTTGTGCTGAAGACGATAAACAGCAGTGCCATGCACACAAAGCTTTAACTTTCTTTTTCTCTGAGGAATCAGGTTTTCTTCGTGCGTGGCTTCCGTTGGCTGCGGCGTGAAGAATGTTGTTACCTGGCAACAGGATAACAATGACACAGGTGCTCTTCATCGCCTGCTCCGTCTCAGCAGCCGCCGAGCGTGGCTTCTTCATCCTGTCCTCAATCATGTCAAATGGCTCCTGCCTCAACTTCAGCATGAATTTGTAAAAAATTTATAAATAAATAAAACGGGTGGGGTATTTAGAACGTCCTGATCAGATAGGAGGGTTTTTTTGTGTTGTTGTTTTTTTATTTTTAAAAATAATACCTTGCACTGTTTGTATTGCTGTTTTTAAACCTGTGTAGTATTTTATGTAGTCTTGAATAAATATATATTTAGAAAACGTTCTCAGACATTTTGAATTTCTTACACTTTTAAAAAGCGGGAAAAAATCTTACCATGTAATGTATATTTTATATCTCATTTAAGTTTTTCTTTCCTAAACGATGCATTGAAACACAGAAATGAAGGAATGTTATGCAAGCATTTAGATTTTGGACAAATGTTTAACGTTTAACGCTTAAAATCGTATTTTAAAGAAAATACTATTTGTATGAGCGTTTTTCTTCTTCTGCAGGGGACGCCACAGTGAGCAAACTCACCCTAAAGATCTGCCGATAATTTTAAATTGGATGAACATCCTGACACAACCTGGGATCAAACCCACAACCACAGGGTTACGAGACAACAGCTCTGACCACTGAGCTACCACAGCCCCTAATGTCCCATTCATGTATCCTTAAAATACCATCTTACTATTTTAAAGTGCCTTTGACATCAAACTGTGCAAAAGCAATTTATGAGAGATAACATTAATAACATATTAGAAAAAAATTCACACACCGAGATGAACAGTTGTTGAGATAAGAGGAAGTGATGTCAGTAAGAGGAAGTGATGTCAAAGGGGAACAGAGCTTTGCTACAACAACAGACAGCAGAGAAGAATCTGATGTTTCTTTAGATTAGTTTGTGTCTATCCGAGAAGCATAGTCTGAGTTCACATTAGATTGTTTCTATGAACAAAGACCAGGAAGTTCACATATTTTAAGTGTTTCCCTTTGGTGTTACTTCCTGTTTCACTTTATCTAAGTTAAAAGAAGTGTGCTCTCCCTCCAACATGGCTAACCCTCAAAACGTTGTGATCCTTGCACCAGTAACGCCCTCATCATGACTTCAGTTGGTTTGTATTGCAGTCACAGCTGCTGAACATGTAGCTGCAGCGTTCAAATACTCAGAAATCCACTGTTGCTGAGTTTAATTGCTAATGCTAGCTCTTCTGGTCAGTGAGGACAGTCCTGTTGCTTTTACAGGTTACCAAGGGAAACGGTCAGACGTCATTCCCAGCTTTAAACTTCGACTTGTAGCGGAGCGTCAATGTGTCGATTCACTGCACCCAACTGCCGGTTTAAAAACATTTAACTGTAAAGACAAATTAATGCAAATTTGAACTAGAATAATTAACATAAATTAAATGATTAAACATAAATCTTACATTATGTGAGAAGACCGTTGTTGGAGTTTGTCTCTGTTGTGCTTCGTTTTCGCCCCATGTGACTGAACTCACCACAGTTTCTTCTCACATGTTCAAAATACAAAAGCTTCTTTTTTTTTGTTTGTTTTTAGTCAGGATGAAGTCGATGCTTTAAATCTATTTTTGTACTCATTGTTGCAAGTGTGTTTACCATTTATCACAACTGAATAAAAATAAAATGAAGTACTGTAAAAACAGGCTGATCATGGTTATTGTTTAGAATCTTCATTGAATTGAAAACTATTAAATTCAGTTCATTTATATAGTGCCAAATCACAGTGGAAGTTGTCTCAGACCACCGAACAGAAACATTCACATACATAAAAAGCCAGTTAGCAAAAGTTATCTACCTAAGGAAACCAGCAGATTGTGCTAAATCTTCACTTTGCCACAGTCTCCCATCCTGAGCAAGCACAAAGGAGACAGTGGAAAGAAAGTCCCTTTTAACAGGAAGAAACCTCCAGCAGAACCAGGCTCAGGACAAATGGCCGTCTGCTTCAAACAGCTGGGTTTTAGAGGACAAGAAGGAGAAAAAAGGACGGGAAGGAGAAATTGTAATAATAATAATGTGTATTGTCACCATTGCATGTTCCCATACAATGGTGAAATTGGATCTCTGCATTTAACCCATCCACCCCCAGGTGGAGCAGTGGGCATCTAATGAAAGTGCCAGGGGAGCAACTGAGGACAGGGTGTCCTGCTCAGAGACACCACGAGATGTGCAGTGATTGGGGATCATACCTGGGACTATCAGGTCCTGAGTCGGCTGCCCTGCCTCCACCCCCAATTTGTATTTAATGGAAGTGGTCTTCAGGGGCAGCCCTGCAGCGCTCTGATATTCATTCTAACTTTGCTCTAAGAAAAACTGAAACATTGGCTCATATGAAATACAGAAAATGAGCATGCCATCTCTTACTATAAAGTGCATCAATATGTTTTTGTCGCTGATACTTTCATGAAAACACAGAAAAACAAACAAACAAAAAGCCGCATTTTACAATATTTTTTTCAACCTCACGTTTTTCAAACTAAGCCGAGTGGATGAGGAAATCAGAAGAAAGCAGCTGTTTCCACGGGCCTCAGCTCCACCTCTGCCTCCACACATGGCCTTTCAGCTTCCTTAAATGGTCCCTCTACTCCCTCCCCCACCTCTTCCTCCCTATCTCCTCTCCCTGTCTGTGCCCCCCACCCCCCTCCTCCATCACCTCAGCCTCCAGTATTTCGCCCTTAATCAGAAGACTGCTGCTCCCAACGCTTCTCCCCCTCCCCCCACTCCTATCCTTCACCAGCAGCCACCTCACACTGCTCCTTTCTCTCTACGTTTTCCTTCCAACCTGACACACACACGCACACACACACACACACGCACGCACACACACACACACACACACACACACACACACACACACACCCTCCTTCAACCCTGCAGTTTGCATCTGCCAAAGACCTCTTCTGTTCATCACTCACCCATGCACTTAGCAACAAAAGATGGGTGGTAATTTCCCACCGCGTGCGGCAGACTGCTGGCCAGTCACACCCCAGGGGGCGATGGAAGGAGGGGGGGGTGGGGGGGAGGTTAGCTGAGGCTCTTTGCCTCACCACTGCTTGCTGCTGACCTCCATGTCACGCATGATCGACGCCAGGGAGAGTGGAGGGCTACAGCTGCATGACGGGCAGGCTGGGAGATAACTGTGGTGGGGGGGTTAGGGGGAGGTGACTTGATGATGTGTATGTTGATGTATGTGTGTTGGGGGGAGTGTGTGTGTGTGAGAGGGGGGAAGGATGGCTGCCACCAGCCCTGGCCACCACGGTGTGTTTGTTAAAATGACTTCCTCATGCAGCATTGTCACCACCTCCATGCTGCACCTGCTCCCCTCTCCCCCACCTCCTCCTTCTCCTCCTGTGTGTGTGTATGTGTGTGTGTGTGTGTGTGTGTGTGTGTGTGTGTGTGTGTGTGTGT
>NC_056500.1:34654723-34654926 GCF_014905685.2 Nematolebias whitei
TGTGTGTGTGTGTGTGTGTGTGTGTGTGTGTGTGTGTGTGTGTGTGTCTGAACCACCACCATGCTTCACTTCACATATCACTTTTCATTTTGGACACCACCAGAGCAGCAAACCTAAAGAAGGCTTTAGAGATACATTTTTAAAAATTATTCAACTAAAATCAAACTAAAATAATGTTTAATAACCCCCCCCCCCCCCCCCCC
>NC_056500.1:34655026-34673587 GCF_014905685.2 Nematolebias whitei
CACACACACACACACACACACACCACCACCACCATGAATGTGACTGCTGCATGAGTGAAATCACAGCTACACCAGGGAGAGACACATTACTGTAATTCAGAGGAAGCAAAGCTCTTTTTCCCAGCAGTGAAATAAGGGTGTGCGTGTGTGTGTGTGTGTGTGTGTGCGTGTGTGCGTGTGTGTGTGTGTACGTGCGTGCGTGTGAGAGGGAAAGAGAGAGAGGACACCTCCATCCAATCTGATCAATGGTGATATTAATCTGAGCACAAGTCAGCCCCGTCGCCACAGCGTTTGATTAAAACAGGGAAGAAATATGACGTAACCAATAAATCTGTTTGTCACAACGACACACTGCTGGAGAGGACAGGAAATACTGGAGGAGAGGAGGGGAGATGGAGAGGGTACTTTTTTCTTTTTTTTTTTTTAACTTTTAACACATCCTTTGTTATAACATTTAACTTATGATATAGAACCAAAAAACATAAACTACCGATTGCAATATTTTTAAGTATTACTCTTAAAAACAAAGGATAATTGAGTCTTCAACAAATCTACATAAAACATAACTTATTTCCCAAACAGAAAAGGAGTGATCTATATCTGAAACCACTTTATAAAAGGTAGGCTCCACCTTTAATCTGGCAGCTGCCAGAACCTTGAACAATAATTCAGCACAAACAGAACCAGTTCCTTTTATCCTGTCGCTCTGTGTGAGCTAAATGCTCATTTAGCTAATTTTGCTTGACCAATAAAAAAAAAAATCAAATTGGACCAAACTGAATATTTTGGTCCAAAAACAAAATTGCTATAATTCAAAACTTAATAAAAACCACTGAGCAACTGTTTCCACAAATTAAAAAGTGGACAGAGTTTAAACAGGCAAGCCAAAGATGCTGCAAAGTTTCTTCAGTTTGGCAGATAAACATTGACTTCCTGATCTACAGTCTATTCGTGCCCATGTCTGTTCATGGTCACAGCCACATGCACCACCCTCCACTGGAGATCTGCAATGTGTTTCTCTATGGGAGGTTTATACAGGGACCTCCAGCAGCCTCTGGGCACAGGTGCCAACACACCAGACCACCTCGACCCACCAACACTGGCCAGAGATGCTTCTTTCAAGACTTTTACAGACACAAAATACAACTCCTTCTTTGAAACCTAAAAAAAAAATCTACACAGGTTGTACAGGGAGTCAAAAACAAGAAAGTTTCATTGTTTTCCTCTTGTTCCTCCACTACAGCACAAACTGACAATGGAGGAACACCCAGCTGAGCAATCAGAGTTGCACTCAGGCCCAGAAAAATTTGACCCAACCTGGCCCCAGCCCATAGCCATAATTTCCAAACCCTACCTGATCCAACGAATTAACAGTAATTTCAGGTCCGAATCTGACCCCCCCCCACCCCCCCCCCCCCCCCCCCCCCCAACATTTTTAGTTAAGCTTTGACTGCATATACCACCGACTATTATTAATGGTCAGCGGACGCGCGTGGTTGAGTAAAGGGGGCAGAAGATCAGAGCTGAGGAGCCATCAAAGGGCATTAAATTCTTCCCCTGCTTCTGCCTGCATGCCTTGTTCTGACATGTCGGATATTTTGTGATCGCACCTGTTTGGGTCATTGGCTTTGCACATCCACTGAGTGCAGCAGGCTGAATGAACGTCCATTTGGCCTGATGGATCCCTGACAATAGTCCATCTGTAGCTTAACAGAACTTTTTACCTCTTTCAAGGCCGGTCAGTATATGGTCAAATGGTTGCCTGAGGCTGGTGACAGTAAGGTAAGCCATGTTGGCATATAACTGGATTGTCGGCTGTGCGCATCTGCTGACACAATCAAAAGCCCGACACCGACCCGGCCCGCACATTAAGCAGATTATTATGGCCCGGCCCGGTCCGAATCTGGGTTGGGCGGGACTGGGCTCTGGGTTTGGGTTAGAAATGACAACTCTACAATCAATCAGTCCTCTCCAGACTCTTTTTCCAGCGCTTCCCTGAAAATACTAAGGAGACCACCATTCTACTCTTCAAGCAGTTTTTCAATAAAATGTAAAGACATAATCCTTTTTTCTTCACTTAGTGTAGAAGCAGACTTCAGGTTTAGGTTTGGTTTATTTGTCATTTGCAAATCAACACAAGGTCAACAATGCAATGGAATGCTGAGGACAAGAAGAACCGTCTCGACCCGCCAAAAAAAAAAAAAAAACAACCAGAAATGCCAAAGCATGAAGCAAAAATATAAAAACAAGGCACCAAAAGTGAAAAAAAAATACATCTACAGTGTGGTTCGGGTAGCAGTGAGGTTCTTTCAGCAGCATGGTTCTGTTAGTGGCGTGGTCTTGTTAGAAGTGTTAGCAGGTGTTGTTAGCATGTCCTGTTAGCAGGTCCTGATAGCAACTTGATGGTAATAATGACCGCAGCAACTGCCCTCCCAGACTGCCTTCCAGAACCAGGTCTGGCAGACAGAGAACATCCAAAGTTTCCCCGCAGAGCCAAACGGGTCTGTATAGTTTGGTTCATGCAGGCAGGTGGAAGATCATAGAGATGACTGCCATGACAAGTCAGAGCCTGAGCCAGAGGCTGGAGGGGGGCCGGGATCTGAACCACAATGGCAGGATGGTACGATGGCAAGGCGACACAGAAAACTCCAAAAGTGCATTGCGGTTATACCCGTAGCATGAGTGTGCAGTGTTGGCACAAGAAAATCCATCCATCCACTATCTTCCTCTTGTTCCGAAGTTGGGTCGCGGGGGCAGCACCTTGAGCAGGGAAGCCCAGACATCTCTTTCCACAGCCACCTCTTCCAACTCTTCTGGGAGGATTCCAAGGCGCTCCCAGGCCAACCGAGAGACATAGTCTCTCCAGCATGGCCTGGGTCTTCCCCAGGGTCTCCTCCCAGTTGGACATGCCCAAAGTACCTCACTAGGGAGGCATCCAGAGAGCATCCTTTGCAAATGTCCAAACCACATCAACTGGCTCCTCTCAATGTGGAGGAGCAGCGGTTCTACTTAGAGTCTCTCCCAGATAAACAAACTTCTCACCCTATCTCTAAGGGAGAGTCCAGCTACCCTGCCGAGGAAACTAATTTCAACCGCCTGTATCCACAATCTCATTCTTTCGGTCACTACCCAGAGCTTGTGACCATAGGTGAGGGTAGAAACGTAGACCGACCGGTAAACAGAGAGTTTTGCCTTACAGCTCAGCTCTCTCTTCAGCACAACGGACCGGTACAGAGTCCGCAGTACTGCAGACGCTGCACCAATCCGTCTGTCAATCTCACTCTCCATTCTTCCCTCACTCGTGAACAAAACCCTGAGATACTTGAACTCCTCCACTTGAGGCAGAACCTCACCCTCGATCTGGAGAGAGCAATCCACCCTTTTCCGGTTGAAGACCATGGCCTCAGATTTGGAGGTGCTGATTCTCATCCCAGCTGCTTCAAACTCTGATGCGAACTGCTCCAGTGAGAGCTGAAGATCACGGCAAGATGGCGCCAACAGGACCACATCATCTAAAAAGAGCAGAGATGGAATCCTGAGGCCACCAAACCGAAAACTCTCCACCCACTGGCTGCACCAAGAAATTCTGTCCATAAAAGTTATGAACAGAATCGGTGACAATGGGCAGCCCTGGCATAGTCCAACTCCCACCCTGAAGTGGTCCGACTTACTGCTGGCAATGCAAACCAAGCTCTCGCATCGCTTGTATAGGGACTGCACAGCCCGTAGCAACGGGCACCCAATCCCATACTCACAGAGCACCCCCCACAGTGTACCCCGAGGAACACGGTTGAATGCGTTCTCCAAATCCACAAAACATATGTAGACTGGATGGACAAACTCCCATGACCCCTCGAGGACCCTAGTGAATGTAAAGAGCTGATCCAGTGTTCCACGGCTAGGACAGGACCCACATTGTTCCTCCTGGATCTGAGGATGGACCAACGATCGGACTCGCTTCTCCAGTACCCCTGAATAGACCTTTCCAGGGAGGCTGAGGAAAGTGATGCGCCTATAATTGGAGCACACCCTCCGGTCCCCCTTTTTGAAGAGGGGAAACACCACCCCAGTCTGCCAATCCAGTGGCACTGTTCCCGATGTCCACCAGACGTTGCAAAGGCATGTCAACCAAGACAGCCCCACAACATCCAGAGTCTTAAGGAAATCAGGGCAAATCTCATCCACTCCCGGAGCCCTGCCGCCTCTGAGCTTTTTTAACTACCTCGGCGGCTTCAGCCACAGTTATGGACAGATCAACCCCAAAGTCCCCCAACTCAGCTTCCTCCATGGAAGACATGCTAGTGGGATTGAGAAGGTCCGAGAAGTATTCCTTCCACCTCCTGACGACATCACTGGTTGTCCTGGTGCCAAGTGCACTTATGGACACCTGACTGAAAAATGTTGGATTGTATACCTGGATTATTGAGCATGGACTTTGTTGTTTTCAACCAGTTTGACAAGACTGTCAACAAGGAAGAGGGCCGGCAATGGAGTAGGAGGCATACCAAAGAGACCATCTTATCTCAAGCAAAACTGGTTTGTTCCACTTTGGAGTAAGCTGTTGGGGAAAAATCAGTTTAGTTGTGTGTTTCCTTGACTGATGAAGCCTTCCGGATCGAAGGCGAAACATTTCAGCACCAAAAAAGAAACTGTCCAGATGAACTGACTGAAAAATGTTTGATTTTATACCTGGATTATTGAGCGTGGACTTTGTTGTTAGACAAAACATTGAAAAAAAAAGTCTGAAAAAAAATTAATTCAAAATTTCCTGAACTCACTCAACAGATCCAAACTCACACCCATCACCTCCAGTCACTCTCTCACACAAAACTCCCAGCATGCAGTGCAGAGGGGAGGAGAGGAGGTGTATGGATGGAGGTGTCTGTGTGTGAGGTGATTGACCTCCTCATCATTTCAGCTGCATGATGGAAGCAGTCAGCCTGAACCAGATTTCCTCCTGCTCTCCCTCCCACTCCTCCTCCACCAAACAACCTGCTCCTCTTGATCACCTCCTGATCTCCCTCCCACTCCTCCACCAAACAACCTGCTCCTCCTGATCTCCTCCTGGTCTCCCAGCAGGTCCACGGAGGGCAAATTAATCTCCTCAGCCTGTACTCAGAGAGACCTGTGCTGCTCTGGGCTGGAAATAATGTGAACAAATTGGAGGAAATTGTTTGTCACTTTCATGTTTGTTGATTTAAAGGAATAGTTCAGGTCTTTTGTTGCAGGGTTCTGTAGAAAGGTGACGAAGAAATTATATTTCAAATGATGAGGATCTTTGAATGACCTCAGGTTGGAGGAAGTTTAACTCTGAACAACCTAAAATAACCAGTTCATTAAAAGTTTCCATTGGTGGTTCATGTAAGAGTCTTTTTTTAATCATTGCTGTTAATATCGCACTTCATTCATTTTACGGCAGAAATATTGATATTTACATCGTAACAAATTAGCTATTTTTATTTCCAAATAACCATGGAATCCATGTAAAATGTGTGATGCAAATTTGAAAAAAAAAAAAAACAATAAATATTATTAATATAACAATGTTCAGTCAGGTCATCTAGACGGATTCTTTTATATTTTTTTTTTTGCTGAGACGTTTCGTCCTTCATCCAAATGACTTCATAAATCAGAGGAGCCACAAACAAACTGAGTCTCACAAGCAGCACATTTCCATAGAGTAAATAAAAGTTTGCTGGTGATAAGATGGTTTATGGGGCCCGCCCTCTCCTCCGTCAACTCCACCGAGGCAGCCATGCCAAAGTAGTTGAAAAAACCAAAGTTCATGCTCAAACTAGGTAAAAATCCAACAAAGTTCATTCAAATCATCTGGATGGTTTCTGCTTTTGCTGAGAAGTTTCTTTGGAGAAGGGCCTTTGGATGAAGGATGAAATGTCTAAAAAAAAAAAAAGAAACCATCCAGATGACCCGACTGAGCATTGTTAGATTTCTACCTGGATAATTGAGCATGAACTTTGATGATTATCAATATAACTGTTTCATAACATTTTGAGATTAAAGTTCTTTAAACAGAATAATAAGTCACTTAGGTTATGGTGCTGCTTGGACTGTCCATTTACTCATCAGCTTGGTCATAATAAAAATATATGTTTAACTCGTGTAGTTAACTCAAAGAGCTATCTGCAGTGAGTAAGATACTTACTGTTCGAAGCTGTTCCACAGAACCCCACAGCAAAAGATCCAAACTGTTGTTTTCAGTTCCTTCAGCACAGCTAAGAATGTTTCTGTCCTTGACACATGAGAGGAGGACTGAGAAGGATTTAGTTTGCTCCTAACTATGAAGAGACTATTATTTGATTAATTTAGTCAAAAGGTTGTTTGTGTTTCTTTAGCTAACAGTGTGGGGGTCCCACACAGTGTTGTGCAAGTTGATCCTGAACAAGAAGCAGCTCAAAGTTCAGCTCACACAGAATAAAATCAATTCTATCATGTTTGTTTGTTGTTCATTATGTAAAAACTCTGAATTATTTTCCCCAAATGACCAAGTCAGATTAATACATCAAACTTGCACTAGATAAAATTATTGTTAAAACACAGTTGTTCAGTTTCAGTCGATAATTTCTGTGTCTGATCAGAAAGAGAGATGAGCTATAGTTAATATTTTTAAAAACAGACTTTATAAAGAGTTTAAACACTGTGTGATGACTGAATACATTAATAAATGAAAGTTATTTGTCTCTGTAGAGAAATCTGCATTTAAAACAAAACAGTCCACAGTCAAATTATTAACTTGTGAGTCACCGGCAGCTCCCACCACACCAAGGTTTGACTCAATATCTGTAGTTGTTGATGATCGGCTGTGGCAGCCATCTTGAATTGGCTTGAGTCCAAAGGTTCTTCAGTTGTAGATTTCAATCCAATAATTGCTGTCTGAAAGTTAAGGTCTATCCAGTGACTCGTGAAACATTTGACTAACAAACAGAGTTGATTTAAATCAATTAAAATTAATTAGTGACAAACGTTTACTCTCAAAACTCCTACGATCAGTAAGCACTCAGTGAATTAGTTGTGAATCAGTCTCAACTACTACCACACCAAACTTGAGCACAGTAGGTGTGAATTTGATGGATTTATCAGCATTTTGGTGTTTATTCAAACTGCTTTGTTGAGTGGAGTCAGTTGCAGTGAATCAGTTGTAAATTCCTGAAAGTTTCATTAGAATCTGTGCAGTGATTTGTTAGAAATGCTGCTAACAATTCAAATCTATGAGCACATACAGACATGAGTTAAAACATTATGACCCTTGGAGCTGTGGCAGCCATGACGAAGATCAAATTTACGTTGGGATGTTTTTACATGACTAGTTACAGTCAATCCACACGGCGCCTCGTTGACTGATGGTTTATATTTATTTTTATTTCAACGGTAAATTCAATCAATTCTTCCACAGAAACCTTTAACACTGTCACCCTCCAGCCTGAGGAGAAATTAAACTACCACACCTTCCTTATGCAGGAAATATGGATTTATTAAATCTGATCCTCATCAACGTTTTCCACTTTACCTTCATTTTCCCATCAGCTCTTCTGTGCTGGCCGACTGGTGATCCCTGCAATACATAAACAAAATATAAAAGTGTACCACTTTGCAGTAAGGCTCCCCTTATAGATGGCTAATAAATAGTTCATAGATACATTATTAATTCCTCTATAAACACTTTATAAATCATTAATGACTGCTTATTTTGCATTAATTAAGGGTGACAGAGATAAAACTGACCAGTTTCTTGCCATACAGTGAGCCAGATGTGTTCACCTATATATTTTATTTTTATACTAAACATTTCAGATTAAGTTACTATCTTGTGAGCACAATAAGCATTTGCAAACCTTATTTTTTTAGTCTATAATATTAGTTGTAGATACTTATAATGCAGTACAATATTATGTATTAAACGTAGTCTGAAATGTTTAATACAACAATGAAATATATACTAGGTGAACACATTTGACTCACTATTTGGCAAGAAACTGGTCAGTTTTGTCTCTCTGTCACTCTTAATGTATAATAAGCAGTTATTAATGATTTATAAATTGTTTATAGAGAAATTAATAATGTATCTATAAATTATTTATTAGCCATCTATAAAGGGAGCTGTATTGTAAAGTGGTACCGATAAAAGTAACACCTTGAGCAATGTCTGCTGAAATATTTACCCATCATTAAAAGTAAAGAATCTGATTACTTTATTTTTAGAGTTTTCCCACAAACTGTCCCACTCAGACAGTGCACGACAGTTTTGACACAGTTCAGTCAATGAAATTACAAAAAAAGTAAGATGCTCAACCTCGTGATGCATGCTCAATAATCCAGGTAGAAAAATCCAAAAAAGTTAAATCTGGTCCTCTGGACATTCAAAAAAACAAAAAACAAAACAAAGCAAAAAATATAGAAATGTTTCATCTCTCATCTGAGAGACTTCCTCAGTCTGAGGTGCTGTTTTCAGCTCATTCTCTTAAATAGCACCTTCTCAGAGTGGATCAACCAGTTTGCTGCTGACAACCAAAACCAGCTGATCACATGCTCAAGAAGGACCATCAGCCTAACAATGGATCATTAGCACACTGATGGCTGTTTACTATTCACAGAGGGCTGAGTGATACTAGCAATCACAGCATTGTAAGAGGGGGACAGTTGAACCCGGAGGCCTCCACCCCCTGTTAAGATGCTCAACAATATCATCTCCCAGAGGCAGCAGAATGAGGGAAGAGCCTCGATGGCTCCTTAAAGTCTAACCATGGTGCTGGGTTTGACATCATTTCATCGATTTTAATACTCGGGGTGTTCAGTCACCAGCTGGAAAACAAGAGTTCAATAACTACTCCAGTAAATAAGAGGGTAAGTTAAAAACGCATATATAATTTAATAATTTTAATATGTATTATTTTTAATTTACCAGAAACTTCAAAATAAATTCTCACCCTGAGATGGGCAGACTGAGCGCGGCTGACCCAAATCAGACTGCTGCTTTGGACTGAACGAGAGGAACACACAGCTGAAGCCACGGAGCTCAAACGTCCAACATAAAACTAACTTTACCGTGGTGCCTGGCTAAACGATCCTCATGCTCTTTAATGTGGTGCTTTATCAAATGTTTATTAGTGTTTATTTTTTGTCTTGATGAACTTACTGAATTGTCAAAAAATAATAGCTACATCCAAACCATCAACATGTCTGCTAGATCCATCCCAACCAGACTCTTTAAATAGGCATTTCCACTAATTGATGTCTACATTTTGGATCTGCTTAATTTGTTTTTAATGAATGGTTATGTACCACAGCGCTTTAAGGTTGCTGTAAATAAACCTTTACTTAAGAAGCCTTATCTTGATTAAGGAATGCTGGCCAATTATAGACCTATATCTAATCTAACATTCATCTAAAAATTTCTTGAGAAAATAGTCGCTTGAACAGAAATTATCTGTTTGAGGAGTTTCAGTAGAGCTCATATTCTCATGGCCTCAGACAATGGACTTGTGTCTACACTGGTCCTGTTAGACCTCAGTGCTGCATTTGATACAGTTGATCACAATATTCTTCAACTGAGGGGGAGTGGTGGCGCAGAGGTTAGAGAAGGTGGGCCTGTGATCGGAAGATAGCCGGTTCAAGCCCCAGTTCCGACAACATCAAGAATGTGGGTGGGGTAGGTGAAGCACCCACAACTGCCCCCACCCTCATTCGCCCCACCCTGGGCTCATGAGCAAGGCCCTTAACCCCCATCCGCTCCTAAACAGGTCTCTCTTGAAAATGAGTTCTCGTGGCTCAATGAGACTACCTGGATAAATAAAGGGTAAATGAAATATGATATTGGGATTACAGGAACGGCTCTAAAATAATCAAACTTATTTGATTAATTCCAGTTTGTAAATGTAAATAATGAATCTTCTTCATACACCAAAAGTTAGTCATGGAGCTCCTCAGGGTTCAGTGCTTGGACCAATAATCTTTACTTTATATATGCTTCCATTACGTAAAGTTATTAAACAGAATAAATAGTGTTAACTTATTATTTTTTATATATGAATGTTTCTGTTCAGTGCCCTGAGATGGCTTCTGTTGTGACTTGGTGCTATATAAATAAACTGAATTGAAATTGAATTGGAAAAAAAAAACATAGATGACCTTAATTTCCTGCTTTTAAACTCAGACAAGACATGTCTTTTAACCCCCATATTAAAAAAGTTAGGAGAAGCGATTTCCTCCACCTGCGTAATATCACTAAGATTAGAAACATCTTGTCCAAAAATGATGCATAAAAACTAGTCCATACATTTATTACATCTTGGCTGGACTATTACAATTGTTTATTATCTAGGTGTCCAAATACTTTTTAAAAAGTCTTCAGTTGATCCAAAATGCTGCTGCCAGAGGAATAATGAGAGTTAATTGGAGAGATCATATCTTTCCAGTTTGAGCTTCTCTCCATTGGCTCCCTGTCAAATTCAGAATATAATTCATAATTTTACTTCTGACCTACAAAGCTCTCAACAACCTAGCTCCATCTTATAGTTTAAATCTTATTGTTCCATATTTTCCAGCGTACTTTACTCTCAGACTGCAGGTTTACTTGTGGTTCCTAGAGTTTCCAAAAACAGAATGGGAGGAAGAGCTTTCAGGTCTCAGGCTCCTCGCTTGTCGAACCAACTTCCAGTTTCTGTCCATGAGGCTGACACCTTGTCTATTTTTTAGATTAGGCTTAAGTCTATGGAAGTAAATAAGTGCCGCTAGGATTTGAATTAAAAATGCCACTGAAATTTTTATGTTGTATGTTTGTATTTAATTTTTCAATGTTAAAATATATTCAGAATACAAATCCTATCGACACATATTTACTTCCATATAAGCCTTTCCTTTCTGATAAATCCTATAGTTAGGGTTGGCTTTGGTTTCCTGAGCTATCTCTTAGTTATGCTGCTATAGACTTGGACTGCTGGAGGACAAACTGACCACATTTCTTCACTCTGTTGTTATCTTTACTTGCTCTACTCTACCTGTTTGTATCTGTTTGTATTTGTATTTTTTTCCATCCTTGAAATGTTTTTGTGTCTTTCTATCAATAGGGGGTACACCTCTACCTACACCTGGACCTGTCATTCTATATTTGTTTGTTTCTCCTTCCTGTCCTCTCATATCCAGCCGGTTAAACAGATGGTCGCTTGTCCTGAGCCTGGTTCTGCTGGAGGTTTCTCCCTGTTGAAAGGGAGTTTTTTTTTTATTTCCACTATTGTCTTTGTGCTTGCTCAGGATGGGAGACTGGGACGAAGTGAAGATTCAACACAATCTTCTGGCTTCCTTCCTTAGAAAGACAACTTTTACTAATAGGCTTTTGTACATATGTGAATGTTTTTGTTCAGTGCCCTGAGACAACTTCTGCTGTCACTTGGAGCTATAGAAATAAACTGCATTGAATTGAATTGAAAAATGAAGATTTTTACTAACTCTATTTAAATAGGCAACTAAAAGCATCCTGTTTTAGTGATGTAATTTGTACTTAGAATTGACGTAAAAAATACCCAAACCTCAATCGTGTTTGTCCCAGTTTGGTTATGAGAGAACCCCAATATTTAGATATTTATCTGCGTTTGTCTTGGTCATTTAAGGTTTTTTTTAATCCCATCTCAGTACAAAAAATAAAAATAAATCAGCATTATTATTAGTGTTATTAGAAAATAAGGAATATTCACATTTAAAACACACAGGCTGTTATTTTTCATTCTGGGTTGAACTCTTTAAAGTTTTTCATGTATTTTATGGTCAACAGCAAAATTACAAAGTTTCTGGTAGTATTATCCTTTAGATTTACAAATTTGAAGCTGTGCTTTGAGTAAAACATGATTAATTTCATTTACAAGTCAAAATGTTAATAAATTGACTTTTTCAAATGTGGAATATTGAATCCGTTGGCATTAAGGTGCAGGCCACCACACCCAAAACTGGAGCCCAACATGCTTAATCTCATTTGGGCTTTTAATTCATGGCATGCAGTCTTAATACCTCTTTAATGAGCATCACGTGACTTGTTTTGAATCAGGGTCGAGCCCCAGGACGCCCTGCCTGATGTGACTTTTTAATGCAGCCACCAGTTAATATGAAGAAGGCTTAAAGAGTAAGCAGAGCAGTGATGATCACCTTATTAAATATTGATCCTGGGCAGTTTGGTAAAGACTTTCTGACGCTTTGTCATACGTCTGGCTTTAAATTAAAGGCAGAAAAAAAAACTCATGTTAGCGGGTGAAAGGTTTGTATTAAATACACTTTCTGACACTCAAAGTTTTCAGGTCTGAGCAAAAATCCCTTCAACCTGGTTTTGTTCTGAAATCTGGCATAAAAATTTGACTATTTTTCATTATTTTTATGATCAACTTACAAACAAAAATAGTTGCTTGGCTGGCAAACTTGGATAATTTAAAATTTGGTTTTATTAAACAACTTTCATCTTTTAACCAGTACTCATTCTCATTCTGTCATCTTTGAAGAAAAGTCACACTTCTTTCATGCAGAATATCTATAACAACAACAACAACAACAAGATATTTTTATGCATTTACAAATAATCATAATACAGACAATAATAACAAACATGTGCAGATAAAGTGCTACAGTTTATTGCTCCATTGTTTTACACACAGTGAGTAAAACCAAAACGTCACAATGTGGAGACACAGAAGTCCAGTAACGAACACTGATGAGGATCAAATCTCCCGTCATAAAGCCTGACAGCACTCTGGCAGTGTGGCGGAGGAATGGACCGTTTGTCATGGGAACCAAGAGCTGTGTGCTTCCAGCCCATCTGTCTCAGGTTGGGGGGGCCTGTGGGGTCGAGCTTAGTTTAATTGAAGATTATCTGCTTAATTACTCAAGCACAGCCAGCGTTAAACAGCCACGGATTAGGGAAACGTCACAAAGACAGACCTTGGAGTCCAGCACAGCGCTCAATTAGGAGGAGGGCCCAGCTCAGGTCAGCCCCTCCTCACTCGTCACTGCACAACACAAGCTGCATACTGAGAGACGGGCCTCAACAACAATAACAAACACACCACTGAACGGCTGTGCGAGCACAGAAAGCCATCAGACAGAAAATCATCCAGCAGCTCTGGTTCAACATGCGAACACTCATGCTGTGGTGGTGGGGTCAAACTTCAGTTAAAGTCCTGCAGTCAGCACTGACCAAAGCACACATTAGCCCCTTATCCACAGGTCCAGGTCTTGTAGAACCCTATTGTGTCTTATTTAGGCTGGTTCTGGTGGGATCGCTTTATTTCTGCCTCAACGGTGCCCATAGTTAACCTTTAGTGGGCGTTTCATTAATAGCAACGCCCAGAGATCTCTTTCCAGCACTTCTGGGGGGATTCCAAGGTGTTCGCAGGCCAACTGAGAGACATAGTCTCTCCAGCGGGTCCTGGGTCTTCCCCGGGGTCTCCTCCCAGTTGGACATGCCCGAATCACCTCTTTAGGGAGGCGCCTAGGGGGCATCCTTACCAGATGCCCGAACCACCTCAACTGGCTCCTCTCAACGTGGAGGAGTAGCGGTTCTACTCCGAGACTCTGACGAAAAACTGAACTTCTTACCCTATCTCTACCCTGGGGAGAAAACTCATTTCAACTGCCTGTATCCACAATCTCATGCTTTCGATTACTACCCAGAGCTCATGACCATAGGTGAGGGTAGGAACGTAGACCGACCTGTGAACAGAGAGCTTTGCCTTACAGCTCATTTCTCTCTTCACCACAATGGACCGGTACAGAGTCCTCAATACTGCAGATGCTGCACCAATCTGTTTGTCAATCTCCTCCACTTGAGGCAGAACCTCAGCCTCGACCTGAAGAGAGCAATCCACCCTTTTCCGGTTGAAGACCATGGCCTCAGATTTGGAGGTGCTGATTCTCATCCCAGCCGCTTCAAACTCGGCTGCAAACTGCTCCAGTGAGAGCTGAAGATCACGGCATGATGACACCAACAGGATCACATCGTCTGCAAAGAGCAGAGATGGAATCCTGAGGCTACCGAAACGGAAACCCTCTGCCAGCTGGCTGCACCGAGAAATTCTATCCATAAAAGTCATGAACAGAATTGGTGACAACGGGCAGCCCTGGCAGAGTCCGACTCTCACCTTGAAGGGGTTTGACTTACTGCCGGCACTGCGAACCTTGACCCTAGTGAGGGTAAAGAGCTGATCCAGTGTTCCACGGCCAGGACACATTTTCACACATTTTAAATTCTGAATTACAAATTTAGCCGTCTAAAAATCTTGATTTAAAAAATGTGCAGTCTAAACACATTTAATTGTTAACAGCAATGAACAGTGTGGATATGTATTTCTTTTAATAGTTGGTGTTACTCCTTCATTGCCTCTGTGATGTCTGACAGTAGTTTATCTGGACATATTTTTTGGCCAATAGCTCAGGTAAAAATGCTGACCTATAGAACATTTCAACATTTTTCACTGCTTCTGTAACAAAATCACCATCAGACACAATCCTCTGAATAAAGTAATCTCACCCAGACCACACCTTGAAGTCACAGTACTCCTGCTCCGTCACAAACAACTGAGCTTGTACCTGTGTGACCTCTGTTTAGTTCATAGGACCCGTTTGTGTTGTCAATGCAGAAATGTTTCTTAACTGAGGTACCTAGGATTCCAGCATCTTTGTCACAATGTGGACATTTTATTTTCCAAACACCATTGCCACAGCAGGTGCAGGAGAGCAGAACGTCCGGAGAAACTCCGAGGTATGGTCCGCTGCAGTTGATGTGTAGTCTGGAGGCACAAACTCTCAGGTCCTGATGCTGCGGTCCAGCAATGGCTTCATGTGTCTGACTGGCTGTTTTTCTCATGCTCACATCCCCACCTGATAAACAACAAAAAAATGGTTTTAATCTCCTCTAAACATCATTGTCCTTTGCTTTTATCTGTAATTTTCAAGTTCTGAATGTTTGTGTCATGACATACAGTACCTACACCATGCTCTCTACACTCTGTTGGAACTCTTTATGATGCAGCTTAATGGTAGCCCAATGGTTCCTCAAAAGGTATCCTGTCTGCACTGAGTTGTTTCCACGACCTTGTCAAGATTAAAGCCCAGGCAGGAAGTCAGTTATACTTTAAACTATTGTTGACCAAGCTACTTCAATGTGTGCAAACCCTGTATCACTAATACTCTGATACCATTCTGTACCACACTGCACATGGACTTTCATACTTTGCTACAGTGCAATACCATACTCCACCTGAACATGATACTCTTCTAACAGTCTGCCTCACCTGGACTTGATATTCTGCCACCATGCTATACCACACTCCGTCTGGATATTGATGCTCTCCACCATGCTATACCATGCTCCACCTGGATGTTGACCCAATGCCACCATGCTGTATCTTGCTCCTCATGGACCTTGATACTCTGTTACCACATTATACCATGCTCCTTCTGGACCTGAACCACAAGCCACTGGCTGAGGTGGCTTGTGAATATTCCCGCACTCACCCGAAGCCTCTCTCTGGGCAACTCCAGAGCAGGAATGAGTCCAGTCCCTCTCCAGGAGTTGGAATCCAGAGCCCACACTGAGCATAGAGATGACCCCAACTATAGACATGTTTGGTACCACTAAACCCCACAAACCTCCAGGATCACTGTGGTACTCAAACCCCTCCACCACGTTAAGGTGGTGATTCTGCAGAGGGGTGAATTAAAGATGTTAGTGTTAATTGTTGTCATCTTTTCAAACTTGCCAATGTCCCAAGCCTGCTGTGGCAACACTTGACGCAGCAACACACCAAATATCTTAAACAGAACAATAGTTAATCTGTTGCACTGTGGAGAAAGAGAACATTTTCAGGTTCTGTGTTAAAGTTTTTATTTGAAAATCAAATATTCGTATTTTCAACATATGTTTAAATAGAAATCAGTTACATGTAAATCTCTCAGCGTTATTCAGTGTTGAAAACAGGAATTAAAACTCCTTTGACCAAAGCATGAATTTAAGATGTCATGTGGGACCTCAGTGCCATTCCAGTCTCGCTCTAAAGATCCCATGAGCTGAGCAGAGCTGCTCAGTCTCACACACAACCCTCCGTCCCTCTCCCTTTAACCACTCCTGTTTCCGCAGCAATAATTAAGCCATCAAAGCCTGTAACCATGCCCATCCTCCATCTCTAAGGTGAAGCTACAGACCCAAATGTCAAGTGGAGCGCAGTCACCCGCATGTCTCTTTAAAAAGGGGGGAGGCAAGAGGGACGGGCAAGGAGAAGGATGTGTGTGTTGTGTGTGTGCACAGCCATGGTATGATCTCAGCACAGCAGCTGTGATGGGCTGGTAGACAAGACGGCGTGAGATAGGGCAAATGTCTGATACCTGCTGCGCTTTTATGCTGCAGATCCACTGAGAGCTGTTTGTGTTCAGCTAGGAGCTTGGTTTCTTCACTTCTTCCGTTTATAGTTTGAGAAGCAGTGGCTAAATATTCATCTTTATACACACAGATATGACGATGCTCAACTGTTCAGAGCGGGTGCATGCCCTAATGTCTATCAGTTGATGGATACCCTATTCTAAAAATGACCCTCTGTCGTGTTAAACACATTAAAAAAGCCATAGTTTACATTCTCACATAACTTATGCAGTTTGACTTCAGAGTGAAAATCATAATAAAATAAATGGTAACACTAAAAGGTGTGCAGGTTTGGCAATCAACATCAGCCCACTTAGTGAGACAAGTACATAATTATTCATAATGAGTGAATCAGTCCCTGTTGTTTAAGTTCAAGTTCAAGTCAACTTTACTGTCATTTCACCACATATGGTACATGAGGTGGAACAAAATTATGTACACAGGGTCCCAGTTACACCCCAAAATACCTAAATATAAAGTATAAAATGAAACTGTAAATAAGGATCTAAGATATACGTTAAACAAACGATACACTAAAAGATCTAAGATATACACTAAACACTAACCGCGGGGGTTCATAGGGTAATAGCAGCTCTGCAAGATAAGATGGTGCAAGACCACTGAGACATTTAAAAACCATTAATAATGAATACAGTAGCATGAGCAAATCAGCAGCATGAGATCAGCAGCATGGGTAATCCGCAGCACAGATAAGTCACATATCACCAATTAAAGTGGCATTATGGTGATTTTTTTTTTTTTTTACAGTGATTATTCTGATTAGGTATTTGTGAGTCTAACAGCTTCAGGGTAGAAGTTGTTCCTCAGTCTTGTGGTTCTATCTGCACTTAATGCTCCGCAACCTTCTGCCTGAGGGGAGCAGGATAAAAAGTGTGTGTGTGCTGGGTGAGTGGTGTCCTTCATGATGCAGGTGGCCCTCTTCCTGCATCTGGAGGTGTAGATGTCTGTGATGGTGGGGAGACTGACTCCAACAGACTTCTGTGCAGCCTTCACCACTCTCTGCAAAGCATTTCTTTCTGCAGCTGTGCAGCCTCCATGCCACACGTTTCATGTTTTAGTTGACTAAAGCATGAAAATGAGGTTCTCACATTCTAAGTCAATGGGTAGGTTTGGAGAGTCATGGTTCTGTGTTCCTGCTATTCTCAGAAAGAAGTTAATGCAGACTGGTGGAGATAGTCAATCAGAGAAGACCGGCGAGAAAAAACACAGAACTGATCTCCCTGGCATATATTTGTACATAAAATAACAGTATAGAAAAATTTTTATCATCATCGTGGGCATATAATATTTACTAACACAAGATAAACATGTAAATACTGTCTGTGAAGCGGTATTGTGATGAAGCCAGTGTCATATAACACGAACTCCAACCCTGGAAAAATGATTAAATTTAAGAATGTTGACCACAAGTCAACATTCATAAGATGGTTAATTTAAACTAATTTAACTAACAGGTCTTCTGTACGCTCAAATGTTTTTTTTTAAACTTGAAGATAATTTTCTTTAATTTAAAGGGATGTACTGTATAAACGCTTGTGAGTTTAGTCTCGTCCAAGCCACTTCACAATCACCTGTGAACTGCCCCAGTGCATGCTGAAGGGCATGGCCTGAAAATGCTAAAAAATAAATAAACACATCGTTGGCAGGAAGCAGAGACAAATCCCTGAAATAGGTTTAAAAAAATCACACGTTAAATGTAAAATATAATCAAATACATGAAAAATGTACAAAAACATTCTTATACATGATAAAATGCAGAAAATATTCACATACATCATAAAATGTAAAAAACAATGTTCAATTATATGACAAAAGGTACAAAAACATTCACGTAAATCGAAACGTGCAAAAACATTCATATACATGAAAACCTGTGTTTTGAGCTTCTGTCTCAAAGCAGCTCAGGCAGAGTCCAACATGAACCCGAAACAACCTCAGCCTTGGGTCTAGAATGTGGACACAGCTAATGGTTTGGGTCTTCAGAGACCAGATAGGTCATAAAAGAGACCCCTGCACCCAATATTCTCTCATTAGCCCCCACAAATCCAAGAGGCCTTTTATTATTCTCACATATGCAGTAGTGCATTATCCTGAGTACAAACACAAAAGTCATAGCTTGTGTGTGTGTGTGG
>NC_056500.1:34673687-34683550 GCF_014905685.2 Nematolebias whitei
CGCAGAGGTCCAGCTCAGTCCAGCTGGAGCAGACCTGAAATAAAGACTCACTTGGCAGGTGGGCAGATGTAGAAATGTTGCCTCGTCCCTAGCTCTGACAGGACGTGGGGGGGCCTGACAGGTCTCATACAGTCAGCTACAGTCACATGGAGACCAAACACCTGCACACATGATGCAGACGTTCGAAGTGGCTTGGGTTAGTGTAAACTGCCACTTTTATATAACCAGCTCAGAATGCCACACAAGAAGATGTTATGGTATCTCCACAGCTGTAGCTGTGATCGAAACTGATTTGATTTAGAAGGACAATGCTTATCAAGATGTAAAACATCTGCTTGTCAAAGGATTAGACTTGAATCTCTGCTATTTATTGTGAAAATATTATTTCAGGTTGAAATAGGAATATTCAAGCTGCTGTTTAATACAGAATTAGAATAAGCTTTATTATCATTGCACCAAGATACAACGAGAATATGTCCGTACAGGTGTCCGAAAGATGGGTGGAGTGCACGAAGCTGCTGTTATAAAGTGCGGCCTCTAATTCTTTTCAGAATATATATTTAGATAGAAAAAGGGGCAAACCATTAGGATAGGATAGTGGCATTAAAAAAAAAAGATCTCTTCACACCTTGTCCTAACAGGACACGATTTAACATATTAAAAAAAAAAAAACTGCCAACAAGCACATTTATGAACACATTACTTACATATGCATTTACAACGAGGCGGTCCATGAAGGACTAACAGATAGTCCATTGTCCTGATAAGATGATGGTCAGCCGGCACAGTTCTGATAAGCCTCCACAGAATGTGCGTGTGTGTGTGTGTGTGGGGGGGGGGGGGGGGGGGGGGGGTGCGATAGACAAAGCTTTTCCTTAGTTTACACATTTCCCAGTTGAAATTGTTAAGGCCGGGAGTCAAATTCAGATTACAACAATTGTTGACTTATTCAGGCAGACTTTTTTTTTCTTGTCAGCCTTCGAGTCTGTACTGACTTCCAAGATCTGAAATGGGCAGATTAGGGTGCATTCTACTGGTCCGGGCTTACGAGCCTCTTCAAGGTTGTTTTCATGCTGACGAGTCCCAAAGCCGCAGGTGGCCTGCGATTTAAATCACTTCCAACTTACTGTTTTGCTCGTAAATCAGCTGATTTTGAGTCCTCCCAGTACAAAATAAAACATATAGGCAGCAGCCTGACGAGGTCTAAATTAGCTGCAACCGTCTTCTTTGTGTGTTGCTAAACCAGGATCCAGACTATTCCAAACAGGAAACCTGTTATCATAAATCCAATTATATGCAATTCCGACGTCCTCGTTCGATAGCAAAGGTAGAAACATCCCCCACAGAGATATATCAGAGATATATCCAGCTGCATGCATATTGTCCGAGCAGATGAGGGTTCTCCAGGACCCTGTCGCTTTGTTGAAAAAATTGTGTAATTTGCGTCGAAAGTTCAGTTGGTCAGATCCAAAACAGCAGTTTTCATTTCAGAAGATGTGTAAAAAATAAAAAATAAATAGGAGCTGCTCCGATACACAGAAAGAGAGCAACAGAGCAGGAGGAGAACAAGTAGAGGGAAGGAACGCGTGTGCCTCGTTAGAGAGCCAGTGGGGGGAACAACACTGTATTATGTTACAATTTTATTGTTTAGCGTATAATTTAGATCCTTGAATACTGCTTCTTTTTATACTTTAAATTTTTGCCAGTTTTGGGTGTAACTGAGACATTGAGTACACAATTTCATTCCACCTCATGTACCACATGTGATGCAAATGACAATAAAGCCACCTTGAACCTTGACTGAACCAAACAAAGCGCAAACCTTTTTTTAGACAAGCTGTTAAAAACAAGTACTGAAGGTATAGTTTGAAATGTGTTTAAAATGATGTTCTGTCAGACACACAGTATATAAATAGTTGGTATCTCGTCAGATGTAACATCAGTCTATGGAGCATGGTGCGGAAATGTGTCCAGGTTAGGCCAATAACTGTTCCACCTGTTCACAAACTCATGCTCTATCACTGATGTAGATGAACATATGCTGTGATATATTCATAAATTAAACGGATTCTTTCATTTTTCTGGACTGAATAATGTCGTGCATTGAATTATTAAAAGTGTAACGTGAGACGTTAATTATCTTTGACCCATCAAAATGAACGTGGTCATTTATTTACAGAATCAAAATTTAACATCACACATTTACATTAATTTGGCAAATGATTTCAACAACAACAGGTTAAAACAATCAGCTTTACAATCAGGAAAACCATTCGGCCATGATTTTCCGTTGCTTACAGCTGTACAACAGACATTTCTAAAAATATCTGGAATGATTTCTAGCAAAAGAAGAGTTAAAAGATAGAAATTGAAGTTTAAGTTGAGAGAAAGGACGGACGAGGGAAATGTTTGTGTCGGCATCAGAACGGCACTCTCCAGTGAGTTCCCAGCTTCTTCCCCGGTACACTTAGGTGGTATAAATCAACTCTTTTACCTGGAGGAGGGGATTCCACTGGTACGGAGTTCCATTTAACGCACCCTTTCAGCGTCTCCGTAGGAACAGCTGTGAATCGTCCGAAGTAGCGACGGTATTCCGTCCGACACAGGTTCACCTCTCGGTGGACTCACATGAGTGGAGTCCGTCAGAAGTTCCACTCAGAGGTGGAAGATGTCATAATCCCCACAAGACTCGGAAGAGCTCTGGATCATGCTGGACTTCTGTTCTCCCAGCACTGAAGCTGCAAACGACTGAAGCCGAAGCCTGAAGCGACTGGTTTGAACTAGGAAGTACCGACATTTAAAGAGTTCTATTTCCGGTTCATTTGGGAGGTTCCTGATTGGTCAATATCGACCAGACAGGGGTGTGTTTTTGTGACGTAAGAGGTCACTAGGAGTCAGAAAAACAGAAAGTGTTTTGGAACAGATTGAAAATGTTTTTAGAGACAGAGAGAGGAATATTTAGGTGAGTTGGGGGAAAACAGGTGCCAGCCTCTATATTTACGTCTGAGAGGATTTAAAAACATGATAGTTCGTTCCAACAACTTGTTTTGCGTTTGACTCCAACCTTGGACCAACTTACACTTGCTCATTCAGAGACAGAAAATCAGAAAATGCATAATTACTCTGTAACAGACCTTAACATGATTTCTACTTTGCATGAGGATTAAAAATCATTATTACTGTTTCACAGTTGATTTAAAAATGATTAGTTCACTGCAACATCTAAAAATGGTTTGAACTAAACACACTTTGATTATCAAACATTTGTAAAATAGTAATGATAATAGAAAAGAGAGTGTTCTTTCAATTGATCAGTGCAGGACACTTAAAAAGTCTTCTGGATGGACTTGATTTGTGTTTCTGGACTCAAATCAATGAAATACAGTTCTTGTTCCAGGAAGGCCCCTCAAGGCCAGATTTGACCTGAGGCCTAGTTCACTACACTGATGACTGCTCCATGTTTTATACAAACTTTTATATTTTTACATAACGTCACTGCCCAGCAGCAGCACCTGACAAACATCTCAGTGGACGGGACTCGCCTTTGACTGAAAGGACTGAAATCAACTAAAAAATCCAGGAGTCAAAGCTGAGGCCAAATGCAGGGTCTTACTGCACAGAGAAGGGTTGCGTTGAACTTGTTCTCGTCGCGTTCCTTCGTGTTCCTGACAGATCCTAATGGCTGTGGAAGACAACGCGTACGTAGAACGCACGCCTGCCGTGACGCCTGTCTTATAAGCTGTTTCCTCCTGATATTTTCCTGCACACACACACCCCAGCGTCGTCCTCCACCTCCACCCGCTCTTTATTCCCTCGCTGCCCCCTGAAAGGCTGCCGTCTGCTCTCCCTGGCGCAGTGCCCCCGGTGGTAGCGTGTGCACAGGTTCTCCCTGCAGAAGCGATACCTGAGGGAGGTAATTATCCAGGCAGGCAGCGTGATGGTGGAGGGGAGGGTTGGGGGTGGGAGAGGGTGTTCGAGCATGTCTGCATATGGGAAGAAGATATCATGACCACATTGTGTGTCTGGTTAAGCCCAAACTTAGACATGACCCATCAGAGAATTGCCTGGGCAGGAAGTCATCTACATTCAAATATTTTTATTTCTTTTTAATTTTGTCAATAATTTGTTTGTCTTCTATTTACCTCCTGCTTTCTATACATTTGGATTTGAATTCCTTTTTTTGTGGTGTTGACTTTTTAATTACCTGCTTCTATGAAAGATGGGAGATATGACCTCTGCTAAAACACACACTCTGCCTATAATACTGTATTGTAAATATTCTGTCCTTATCAATGTGCCAACACATATTGAACATTATTATTGATGTTGTTTATCTTATTTCTTTATATATTGTTTTTAACATTTAGGAACTTTTGTGTGAAATCTTTTTATCTTTTTATCTGTTGCTGCTGTTACACTTGAATTTCCCATCTGTGGGACAATAAAGGCTGTTTCTATTCTATTCTATATAATTATTTGTTTCTGCGTTCGCTTGTGTTTGCTTGTTCAAGTTCAAGTTGTCATTTCATGCGGTACATGAGGTGGAACAAAATTATGTACTCGGGGTCCAAGTTACACCCATAAATAGCAAAAATATAAAGTATAAAAAGAAACAGGATCTAATATATACGCTAAATGAGCGCCAAACGGTACGCTAAAAGATCTAAGATATGTGGTAAACACTAATAACATAAAACAATATGGCATATCAACAGCAGCCAGTCTTTTCTGTCTGTTAGCAAAATATCTCATGAACCATTGAGCAGATTTAAAAGAAAATTCTCAGAATGTAATCATCAGATGTACATGGACAACTGATTCTGTTTGGATTTGATCAGATTTAAGCTGGCTGCTATAGCTCACTGAGCTCATGAAACACATAAAAGGCTATAATCCGGTCAGTCAGTGTGGTAGTTGCTGAGAGTCATCCCACCAACATCGTAGTTTTTCACACCTTTGTCCACATCAGGACATTAACAATTGTTAATGTCAGGATCTGAGTTTGTGAAATTTATTTATTTTTGTGCCACTTCTCCAGTCAGTTTGGTTTGGTCTGCTTCAGCTCCGCCCACTCTCACCTGCTCCCACTCTTCATCCAGCCCAGGTGTCTTCACTTCCTCATCAGCCCCATGCACAGATTCTGTTTTGTTGCCATGTCTGGTCCTCCTTGTACTGTACCTCCAGCCTTACCTCTAACTTTGTAGTTTTGTCTGCCACAGCAAAATTGTGTTAGAATAAAGTACTTATTATTATTATTATTAGTAGTAGTAGCAGTAATATTGTTTATCTTTGGGTCCAATCACCTCCTGCAACTGTAACAAATAAAAGCCAAACATCCACAAACATCTGAATCATACGTGAGAACACTCAAATACCAATAAATCTGTAGTGAACTGGGTTATTAATTTGGATTTTGTTAATTTAGATTATAAATTATGATTCATAATTATATTACAATCTGATTCAGGGCACCACCTTGTTTTGAGGAATATTGAGATCTTTGATTTAAAATTGAGTCTCAAAAGAACAACCCAAAAAGATGAGTTATTTTGGGTGGTAATATCCTATTTATATTAAAAACACACAAACTGGTTCACTTAGCCACATTTTATGTAACATTTATTTGCACAAGGGTATATTAAAACAATGAGAACTATAATATTATTATTATAGGCGGCCGAGATGGTGTAGAGGCAGGGCAGCCGACCCAAGTCCCGAAAGTCCCAGGTTCAATCCCCAGTCATTGCAGGTCTCATTGTGTCTCTGAGCAGCACACCTTATCCCCAGAATGCTCCCCCGTGCTTTCAATAGCTGCCCACTGCACCACCTGGTGGTGGATGGGTGAAATGCAGAAAACCAATTTTGACATTGTATGGGAACATACAATGATGACAATACATAACAAATTATTATTATTATTATTATATTGAAATAAAAAGCAAGATAATGTAACTTTGTCCTGTGAGTAGAAATACTGTATTTATCTTGAGTTTGGTCTATTAAACTTAAAAAATAAAACGTCCTGGTGAAACTAGTAAATGGGATGAATTTTAATGGAGTTGAAGTTAAGATAGAAAATCAAATCCAAAGAATTTTAGTAAAACTTAGCTGAGATTCGTGGAATAATAGTTTAACTTAAGCTGGCACTCAAAATGCTCTCGGCAGGATGGAGGAAATTGGCTCCTACCAGGTCGTAGCAGTTACCATGATGGATACCAAGAGGACAGTGGCCAGTGAAGAGTGACCGTCCAGGAGAAGTTGGCGTCTTCTCCAGGATTGACATCGGCTGCAAAGACAAAGACTCTTCCTGCCTTTGCTCCGAGGTTTTCTGAGTTCTCCAGGTGTGTGTCAACACCTGCATCTTCTCCAACCACCACGTTTGACCAACAACAAGCAAGCTTGAATGAATCTCATTTGAAAGCACAGTTGGGTTCAAGACGCCGCACTGAGATTAGTTAAATACAAAAACTGGACACATAATTGTTCCTAATCTGAGGGTGCTCACTGTCAGATTAGGGGGACATTTCACCTGTAGGATAGAAAGGAGTGAAACCCCATTTTGTGAATTTCAAGAATCTCAACGCAGATGCATGAACAGAGGAATACAAAACGGCGCTTCTTCTGTGATTGGGTGCATCAAGACAGTTTCAGCTTTTTCTTTTTTCTCACTACGATCTGTCACCACCTGATGAGAGATTTCACCTGACTGTGTCGTTAATTCTTCACTACTGGCGCTGATGTGCAGATAATGGAGCACGTTTGTGGCCCAGAGTCAGTGGCCGCTGGTCCTGGGGGAAAGAGATGCAACCTTTGTCTTGGGGACGGCAGATATACGAGCCAGGCGAGCGCCAAGGATTATACACCGAGAGAGGGAGGGGTGTGGGGGAGAAAAAGCCTGTGACCGTAGAATAATTTCAGCCTCTCCACCTCCCTGGAGACCACATGCTGTCTGAGCCAACCGCCACCTCCCCCCTTTCCTTTCCCTCCACCTCCTCCACCAATCCCCTAACTGCCTGCTGATGCCGGATGTCTCTTCTTCTCCTCCTAGTGTAGAGGAGGAGGGGGGTGGGTTTGAAGGTGGTGGCGGCGGTTGGGGAGAGTCAGGTTCCTCTGTTGCTGCTGCTAAGTGCTGCAGCAAATCATCCCCACATTAGGAATATGGGCAATTAGCGCCGTGGCACATCCCTCCAGACGCCCTTATGCGCCTGCACACCCACGTCTTGGTAAAAATCCATCAGCGTTCAGAGAGAAGAACAGGAACGGCTGTGTGGCCACGTGTGTGGATCATCTGTTGTTTGGTAAACATGTGAACATCAGTGGGTTTTTAGTTTAAATCAAAAATAGCAGCAAGCTCCTTAAATCAGACGATTGCTCATTGCATGCCCCGCTCTCGTCCTAAACACCCTCTGAACAATAAATCCATCTTCAGCTCTCCGGGGAAAGATGCAAAGTGGGAGTCGCCGTTCCACCTTAAGAAAGGTGCCTTAAAAGATTATCTCGGTTATTTCACCGCCACTGAGCCGGCACTAATAGTCCAAGGCAGATATTGAAGAGCAGCGCGGGGCCGCAGAGATCTATTAGAAATTCCCATCTACGCGCCTCATACATATTGATTTCTGACACCAAGCAGCAATGAAAGGCCCAGGGGAATAATATATTTAGCGGGGTTTGCAGTGAGGAGGTCACAGAGTGCATAAAGATTAGCTGCACAGAGTCCTGACAGGACGATGTGTGAGCCCAAATTGTAGTCAGCACGCGCCATCAAACATGCAGGAACACACGCATGGATGCATACTGTAGACCCATTCCTGATGGAGAATTTCTGTGCATCAACACCACGTTGGAACAGGAAGAAGACTGGGCTGCTTTGCTCTTCCCTCAGTGGAGAAAAATAATGACAGCGAGATAAACACATGCTTGGTGGCATGGAGATGTTTCTCTTTTTTTTTTTTTCTTTTTTTTTTTTAAATCCCACATCCTCTTATTTGAGAGAAAGATCCACTGTTAATTGATTCTGCCAATATTCACCGCTGTGTAAAAAATGCTTCTGTTTGTCACAAACAACGAGGATTTTCAACAGAACTGTTTACACGAGGAGCTGCTGAGACACATGAAATAAAAATATTTTACCTCTCACCTGTACGATACACCACCTTACTGCGGCTGAACTTATCACAATGGTTTTACAGTGGTCCCTCGCTACTTCACCGTTCAGCTTTCGAGGATTTGCTCTTTCGAGGTTTTTCAACGGTTGTCAACTTTAATATTACTCTCATGATTGGGACGGTTCGGTATAAAAAGTTAACGAAAAAGCATTTGGACAGGAGCGCCATTTTGGAGTTTTCTTTCAATAAGCCTGTACTTTAAGGTCAGTAAAAAAAAAGAACTACATTACCCAGAAGCCAACAGTGCTTCCGGCCGCTGCTTTCTGCCAAAATAGAGGGAAAGTTTTGCAACGCTAATCCACGCTATTAAGCTCACAAAACTGGCAAGAAAGTTGCAAATAATCCTGAAGTTTCCTGAAGCTCAATTATCCGCATCAACCTGGACGGTGCGGTGGGCGTTGTCGCTGCAGGGTAGATCTGTAGAACTGGAACTGAGCTGCTGGTCTGGTGAGTAAAATTTTGTAGTACTGTACAGTACATATGTATATATATATGTTGTAGCCATAATTTATATATAAATACTCAAATAAATATAGTTTTTCTACTTTGCGGTTTTTCACCTATTGTAGTGGTGTGTGGAATGTAACCCGCGCAATAATGGAGGGACTACTGTAGTTCCAATTATTTATTAGTGACATTCAGCCCCCATACCACTGGATGATGCTACCCAGCATCATACAGAGTACATCCTGCAACACCATGCTAACAGAGTACAGCTGACTTGTGACGCTGCTACACTCTTCGTCTTCTTCAAGTTGGGTGTCTGTCGGTTTTTATGTTTGGGTCAGCCAGCGCCCTTTCACACAGGGGAGAGCAGCATGCCATGGTTTCTCATCAATATTCTAGATCTGAAAATATTTCTAGGACTAAGAAATGACTGATTCTTGTTTTCCATCTCATTAGGAGCATTTTAAAACCCAAGACAAAGTGCTGCACAGGAGGAGCAGGTGTTCCTGGAGATCACAGAGGAGAGAGGAACAGATTCACAGACTTTTAACGGACCAACGTCCTGAAAGCAGACAAGAGAAACAGCGACAGTACTGATGTCACCACACTAATATTGATCCAATAAAATTCAGATTGTTAATCGATCCCACTCCACTGATGAAGGATCATCATTGTGCTAGGCTTACGACCACAGGTTGGAGCCCAGGCAGGAGGTGAGCGTGGCCTGTCCTGCTTCAGAATCTCAATGACCAAAATGCACAGGAGCAGGCGAGTCCCCGTCACGAACACTTTGGCACCATCACAGCCACGCTCCACCCACGACCCCAAGACTCTCCATCACGCTCCACCCATGACCCCAAGACACTGTCAGCATGGAGATTAGCCACCAACATGTGTCTGTGGAAGCTTTGTGCAGGCTCAAAACGGTCCACAACCTGGACTGCTTCCATCCATCATCCATCCAACCATCTATCCATCTGTCATCCATCCAACATCCATCTATCCATCCAGCATCCATCCAACATCCATTATACATTCATCTATCCATCCATCATTCATCCATTCATCTGTCATCATCCATCATCTAGCCATCCATCTATCCAACCAACATCCATCCAACATCCATCATCCATCCATCTATCCATCCAACATCCATCATACATCCATCATACAGCCATCATCTATCCATACAACATCCATTATACATCCAACATCCATCATACATCCATCCATCTATCCATCCAACAGCCA
>NC_056500.1:34683560-34685359 GCF_014905685.2 Nematolebias whitei
CCATCATCCATCTATCCATCTGTCATCATCATACATCCATCATACATCCATTCATCTATCCATCCAACATCAATCATCAGTCTGAGGAAGTCTTTCGGATAAAAGACGAAATGTTTCAACATTTTTTGTTGTTGTTGTTGTTTTGGTTTGTTTTGTTTTTTGAATGTCCAGAGGACCAGATTTAACTTTTTTAGATATTATTATTATCATTATTATTATTATTATTATTATTATTATTATTATTATTATTATTATACCAACAACTTACATACTGTATCTAGATGAATTGTTTTGATTAAATTAAAGATCCTCACCATGACTCATTTGGCCAGCTGAGTCACAAATGTTTATTTGTTCGTTTTGATCTTGTCTTGCTGTCCTGGTGTCATTCACTCAACAAGACTGACATAAACAAAGAAACTGTTAAAACAAGATTTAACATTTTTTTCCACTGAACTGTCTTTTAAAGTAAGAATTTATATCGTAGTTAGAATCCAACCATACCATTAGTTTAAAAAATTGTTGAAACAACCAAATCAAACTAATTTTTTCGCTCTCTCTTTGGACTGCTCCCTTCTTCAGGGGTCGCCACAACGCATTAAGTCGCACAAAGATTTATTTTTATGCTGGATGCCCTTCCTGACACAACCACAGACCACTGCGCTACCACAGCCCTCTGTGTGGAGCAGTGAGCTGCCATCTAGGTTCCAATTCCACCCACATTTTGATGCTTTCAGTAAGAGGAGTTGGCCACCTTCCGATCACAGGCCTTCCTTCTCTAACCCCAGTGCCACCACTCCCACACAAATTAAACAAATTAATTGCTAAAATTAGTTGAAAACTTTTTCTACATGATTTACTATTTAGCACAGCTATTTTTTTGGGTGGGGGGCATGTTAGGGACAGCTCTCACTATGCTGCAGCTGTTGTAGACTGCAGCTGACAATTTAAAATTGTGTAAAAATTGTAAAGACTGCAAAGTAAAAATTGATTTTTTTTCTGTGTTTACAGCCAAGTGAGCAGCAAGAGGCCATGTTTAAAAATCACAATCTGTTGTGCTCTGCTTGTAAAACCGTATCCTGGGTCAGGCACATTATTTTTGTTGCCCACTTCGAACCCACCTCATCAGCCACGCCCACATTATGATTGTTAATTTCTGAGACAGTGTACCAAATGTGGAAGATGCTGGAGAGTCAGGCGTGCTGTCAGTGTGTCTGCTCCTCCCAGAATCATTTGGCAGCTAGATGTTTACATCCCTGCTCGTTCCCTGATCAGACTCAAGATCCAAAGTAAAGAATCCTTTCTGAGGATGGTCCTGCCTCGAAAGAGCTTCAAAAACAAAGTTGGACTTTGTGCCAGGTTGTTCGTTTGCATGAAGAGCTTTCATAGTGAAATGTGGCTTGTTGTTTCAGAACTTTTGATGAATGTTGAAAAAGTTTTACATGTTGTGCACGTGTAATCCTGACACTGCTGTTTGATTGAAGTCACAGGGTCTGAAACGGCAGGAACGAGTCTGACAAACATATTTATTCTGATGTGGAAGCAAATGTTGAACAAGTAACTGCGGACCAGGTCCAGATCGGACCCTCTACCTTTAGCCAGGCTGCCAGCTTCTGTTCCGTCCTTCCCTTTGTTGGTGCAGCTGAAGCAGTTTTGCATCAATTTGACTGGAGTCCCTCTCTGATGAGCTCATCCAGGTGAAGGGCTAATTGCTTCATACGGGACTGGACTACAGCGATTCAGACTGTAAGCAGCAGGAGGCAGAGCACGACTCCTCCATGAGAGCACTTAACACCTCC
>NC_056500.1:34685369-34716758 GCF_014905685.2 Nematolebias whitei
CAACTGCAGGGCTGGCGTGTAGGGATTGGAAACAGGAGGAGGGGGGAATCAGAGCGCCTCAGAGGGAGGACTGGAATGAAATGATCAATTCAGGGGCTCAAACGCTGGACGACATGACTAAAGCCTGGAAAGAACGCTGAAGATTATCTTGTTATTGTGGGTGAAAAGTGCAGATAAACAATCTCGTGTCTATGAGCGTCTTCCTGAACTCTGCATTTGGCTAACATGAACAACAAGAAACATATGAGGCTGATGACATCTGCTCAAACAGGAAACATTAAACCAAACTGCGTCAGGCGTTTTCCACTCTTACTAAAAATTCCACATAAATGAAAATGAGGAAAACTAAGGTAACGCAGGACAATGGTCTTTTGGTTCAAAGATGAATGTTGATTTTACTGTGATAAAAAAACAATCCAATTCCTCCCTGGGAAACGTAATATACTGCAGCATGGCTCATAAAAGCCTGAAGGAAACCTCCTCCTCCTCCTCCTCGGTGCCGTTCAAAGCCGTGGTGAAGCTCCTCATCGAGCTCTGCCTGCTCCAAGGAAATGGCTGATTTCGTACTCAGTCATGGTGTGGATGGTCGTTTACGGGATGACTGTTGATCGGCGTGTTTTCGACCTCGTGTTGGCACGGTTCAAACGAAGGGCGGTTTGAACCACTGCTTCTTAAAGTACACTAAATGAGTCACCTCTGCCTGTAATCAAACAACAGAGATTTATGCATTTTTTTCAAAACGTTATGCTAATTATTGTGTCAATAGAAAGAGGACTAGATTTTGTGACGTAGGTCTTTTTATTTTATTTTATTTTTCAAAATGAAAAACATTCATCCATTCATTATTTTTACCCGCTCCTTACTTTTCAGGTCACAGGGGTCACTGGCATGGTTGTACCCATATCCAGCCGTCACTGTGTGAGAGGCAGGGGACACCTGGACATGTCTGCAGTCCATCACAGGGACACATAGGGACAAACAAGACAAACAACCATTCACTCTCTCACTCACACCTAGGGACAATTTAGAGTTACCAATCAGTCTAACATGCATGTTTTTGATCTGTGGGAGGAAACTGGAGTACCCGGAGAAAACTCATACATGCATGGAGAGAACATGCAAACTCCACCCAGAAAGGCCCCCGGCTGGGATTTGAACTGGCGACCTGCTCGCTGAGAGGCGGCAGCTGTACATGCCACTGTGGCATCCAAAATGAAAAACAATCAAATAAAATTAGCATTTTGCTAAAACAAAATTTAAAAAATGACTGCTCCATTAACTTTGATTACTTAAAGGTGAATAGAAAACTAAAATAAAACATGCATCATCTTATAGAACCATTAAAATCAAGTTAAATGAGTGCACAGAACCTTGGCACCAATCTCACCGGCTGCAGTCAGTCTGTTTTCACAGGAAATCTGAAACACAACTTCACGCCTGGCAAAAAGTCCAGCAGTGCTGGAGTACTTGTCAGAAATATTGGATTCCTTCATCAGTGAAGACGAATGTTATTTATCACAGTGGAGGGATTTATTTCTCACTGATGCTGTTTTTTTAGATACTTTCCTGTTTGTGATAAAACATATTGATGCTTCGATGTGTTTTAGCTTCACGCAGTCAGCTGACAGCGTCAACAGTTTTTAATCTCCTACCATTCAGTCTAACAGAAAACTATGTCTCTGTGTGGTGTTTGATTTGAAGCCCACTCACACCCAGACACACGTCATCAGTAAAAACGGATTCTTTTCAGCATCGGTGCTTCAGCCATCATCACTCGGACACTCCGTCCCTGATTTAGTTGCACCTCCTTCTGTCAACAAACGTGGTTTTTTTTCATCAAACAGACAAAAATCTTCTTTCTCCACTTGTCATCACTTTATCCAGGTCATGTCCTGAAGTGGATTTGCTCTTTTATTCGGGGCTTCATCATAAACATACTGTATAGTACAGCACTCTGCAACCTTTAGGATTAAAAGAGCCATTTCTGCTCCTTGGTTCACTAAATTAAACGTGTCCAGAGCTGCAAAACCAGCTACAATTGTTATTATCAACTGGTGGCCCATGGGCCACTTTAAATTTGGTAGAGGGGGCTTTTCTGATCAGTAGGTTTGAAATTATAAAACTAAAACATCTAATGATTGTTAACGTTTATTGAGGTTTTTACATTTTAAGACAAAAGAAAAGACTGGATTCCATTCATCTCTCCATTTATCCATCCATCCATCCATTATCTTTAATCGCTTTGTCCTTTTTGGGTTGCTGGGGGTCACTGGTGCCCATATCCAGGTCACAAGTTTATCACAGAAAACTGGATTCTTGTAAAGAAAAAAAAGAGATTATTTTGCCTCTTTTTTAAACTAAAACTATGAACTGTGCAGGCTTATGTGTTCCATCCATCCATCCATCCATCCATCCATCCATCCATCCATCCATCCATCCATCCATCCATCCATCCATCCATTACCTTTACCAGCTTCTTCCTTTTTGGGTCACGGGGGTTGCTGGTGCCCATGTCCAGCAGTCACCGTGCGAGGGGCGGGGAACACCCTGAACAGGTCTCCAGTCCATCACAGGGACACACAGAGACAAACAACCATTCACTCTCTCACTCACACCTAGACACAATTTAGTTACCAATCAGTCTAACATGCATGTTTTTGGTCTGTGGGAGGAAATTGGAGTACACGGAGAAAACCCATGCATGCACGGAGAGAACATTAAAACTCCACCCAGAAAGTGTCAGTTTTGGTCAAATCTTGAAAGAGCCACTATGAAGGGACCAAAGAGCCACATGTGGCTCGAGAGCCGCAGGTTGCAGACCCCTGATTGCTTTGCCAGCAACTAGGACCACCTCCCCCTCTCCCATTTGGAGTTTGATAACCACATGTTTAAACAATCAGAACCAAACAAGATGAAAGACTGCTGCAACTTTTAACAAGAATGTTGTTCGTCCACCTCTGAGGTCTAAAGCTGAACATGTGCACCCCTCAGTTAAACACTTCACTACATGATGAGACAAGATGAGGAAAAATCACGACGGTGAACTAATCCCCATGCTGAGCAGAAAATGCAAAGAGTCAGAGTTATCCTCCTCGGTGTGATGAATGACGCTGATGCTAACTAGACCATTAATCGTGCCCCCCTCCTCCCCCCATCAGCTCTTCAGAGGGGCTCGATGTTTTAGACTCACTGAGGAGGACAGACAACCATCCTTCATCCCAGCTGACTGGGACGACTCCATGCACTTTTCAATCTTGTCACCTTTCCTCCTGGGTGCAGACAGCCATCCTCAAAATCTCCATTTTTATCAGCCCACTGAACCTTGGACCCTGACCAGCACTGAGGATGCAAAGTTTTATAGAGCAGAGAGAAATGAAAATCTGGGCATGTGAGTGTTTTTAACGGCGCAGGGAGGAGAAAGCCTGGAATTACAGCCGTTCTGTCAGCACGTTGCTTACAGTAAATTAGCATTCGAGCCGTGCTCCGTGTTTAGCGTTTGGTGATTGGGTTCAGCAGAGGCCTCACCCTGAGAGTCTCTGGGGGAAGCGTCGGCAGCAGCGCAGCAGCTCGATGGGCGTCGCCGGGCTGTCAAAATTAGATAATAAAGCACCGCAGGGCTGCTGGATAAATGCACATGAGAGGACATCCATCTTGTAAGCAGGTTGCTGAAGAGGATGCTGGTAAATGGCAGTGAGGGCTGTTTGTGTGTGTGTGTTGGGGTGGGTGGGGGTGTGGGGGGGTATTTCTATAAGGTGGTGAGGAACCACTTGAAAACAAACTTTTCTGAGCTGTGCAGAGATGCTGCCGGTTAAATCTACAAGGGAAAAGGGTTCACGTCCAAAAACAGGAGTGAGGTGGAAAAACATTCTGAGGATAGATGTTGAGAAGAAGAACCACGTAAAAAAATAAAGCAATAAATAAATAAATAACCAAGACAACGGAGCTGTGGAGGAAGGGAGGGAGGTGAAAATCAAATGTCGGCCAGCACTTAACCTTTTCCTCATAATGTGTGGCCTGCTGAACAAGCAGATTCCCTGACGTTTGCTCAATGCTTCGAATTAATGTGCAGCTGCCGTACTCTGACAGGATTTATACAATATGGCCGAGCAATGCAATCAATAATATTTGTGTTGACGTTCTGTTTGTCTCTGGTGCACTTTACACCTTCCACAGGTGAGTCACAGCATGACAACAAAAACATCTACATTTATTCGTGGATGAACATTTCAAAGATCCTGATGCATGCTCAATAATCCAGGTAGAAAAATCTAAAAAAGTTAAATCTGGTCCTCTGGACATTCAAAAAAACAAAACAAAGCAAATCAACAAAAAAATGTAGAAACGTTTCGTCTCTCATCCGAGAGACTTCCTCAGTCTGAGGAGCTGTATTCAGCTCAGTCTCTTAAATAGCACCTTCTCAGAGTGGATCAACCAGTTTGCTGCTGACAACCAAAACCAGCTGATCACATGCTCAAGAAGGACCATCAGCCTAACAATGGACCTAACTGGGCCTTCCTGAAAGCAGAGAAGAAACCCAAACAGGACTCCAGTCAGCCAACAGGTGAAAAGGAGGAACCCAGACCCAGACCAGTGGTCATTCCATATGTTGAGGGAGTATCAGAGAAACTGAGACGTTTATTTTCTAAACATAACGTCCCAGTGGCTTTTAAACCCCAAAATGCATTACGGCAAAGACTGGTTCATCCCAAAGATCCAGTCCCCCGGCACAAACAGAGTAATGTTGTGTATGCTGTTCAGTGTCAGGAGGGTGATCAGTCTTACATCGGGGAAACAAAACAGCCACTGGCCAAAAGGATGGCCCAGCACAGAAGATCAACATCATCAGGCCAGGACTCTGCGGTCTACACTCATCTCCAGGCCAGCGGTCACTCTTTCAGGGATGAAGATGTTCACATCCTGGATAGAGAGGAACGATGGTTTGAGAGAGGAGTAAAGGAGGCCATCTTTGTGAAAATAAATCGTCCATCATTAAACAGGGGTGGAGGCCTCCGGGTTCAACTGTCCCCCTCTTACAATGCAGTGATTGCTAGTATCACTCAGCCCTCTGTGAACAGTAAACAGCCATCAGTGTGCTAATGATCCATTGTTAGGCTGATGGTCCTTCTTGAGCATGTGATCAGCTGGTTTTGGTTGTCAGCGGCAAAACTGGTTGATCCACTCTGTGAAGGTGCTATTTAAGAGACTGAGCTGAAAACAGCACCTCAGACTGAGGAAGTCTCTCGGATGAGAGACGAAACGTTTCTACATTTTTTTGATGATTTGCTTTGTTTTGTTTTTTTGAATGTCCAGAGGACCAGATTTAACTTTTTTAAACATTTCAAAGAGCTTTTACAATTTAAATGTTTTTATTTCAACTTAAACATTATCAGTATTTTAGATCTTTATAGTATTTTTTTAATAAAATACTTATATAAGTACATAATCTTACCTGTAGCAAACAGCAGTCAGCACATTTTTGTCATGAAAATAGAAACATCAAACAAATATTCGTTTTTAGTATTTTAACTTGTTTTACGGCACCTTGATTCATTGTTTCATACACTATTTTAATTGCATTTTCATTTTACTTCTGTACTTTGTATGTTGTCCGTCTAAAGCAGGTCTATCTTGTAAATGAGTCCTTGTGGCTCAATGAGACTAACATGTATAAATAAAAGTTGAATGAATGAATGAAATAATTTACCTGCAGCTATAAAATTAAGAAAAACAAAAATGATTTTTGTTTGAGACGATTGTGCAAATATGCACAATAAAGTTTGTTCAAACTGCTGTAGAGGTTGTAACAGATGGTTCCAATGTTTTAAAGTGGGGTTCTGTAGAAACATTGTGAAAAATCATTATCTTACCTGTTGCAGAACAGCCTCTGTTAGAATAAATAGTTTCATTGTAACTAAAGAGCTAAGAGCTGGTCTGAGTCAAGCCAAGACCAAATCAGATTATCTCTGTCTTAAAACAACGTTTCTATCGTTTTATGGTGCAAACGTTACTTTATAAACCTTTATATCATTGTCAGTTTTGCATTACATAAATATGCTGTGAGGACTGTCATACTTTTAATGACAAAAGTGCTACAGCTAGCTGCTGCTTCTACTATTTACCACGGCCACAGAATCAGTGATGCCATGAAAAACTACGAGCCATGTTGTTAAATTAGGGTTTGCACAAAATGTTGAGGTTCAAGTCGATGAAGGACGGAAACAATCCCATCAGGTGACCTCATCATGACCTGACTGAAAAATGTTGGATTGTATACCTGGATTATTGAGCATGGACTTTGTTGTTTTAATCCCATCAGGTGTTTGCATCGCTGCCAGCTCATCGACCCGCAGAGTCAAACTGCTTTTCTAAAACAGGTTAAAAAATTAATTGTTCATCACCGTTGTACAAAAAAAACACACTTCAAAACAATCTGACTAACACTTTCATTTGACGGAGAGCAAAATATGGCACAAACAGACAGACAAAACAAAACATTTACCCAAAAAATACAATTAAAAACATTATATTTAGATGAAAATTAGTCTATCACCATTAAAAAAATTACATTAAAGTCAATAAACAAACTATAGATTTATTTTAACATCTCACCGTCAGTGAAGTTTGTATAAAATAATGTGTGTTGTTTGTTTTTTTTGCTTCATGTTTAAAAGCAGAGCGCTGTGGATGAGACTCAGGATGGATGGGTGAGTCAGTGTTGTCATCAACTTTTACCAACAGGTAACACCATAAACTAAGGTTTAGATATTCTTTTAGCATTTGCTCTTTAAAGGAAGTGTCCCTGTCTGATTTTTCTTGTGTGGTCAGAGATTATATTTAAATGCATCAAAATGCATCATGCGTTTTTTTCCTGCTTGCTCTCGGTGAAAGACAGACGCGTCCTCCTCTGCTCCGTCCCTCGTCCCTCCCTGCTTTGCTCTTTGTTTTGTGAACCTTTGTCAGAGCCCCATTTTTTTTTTTTTTTGCATACCTTCCGAATTGTTAACGATGGATTTGATCAGTTGGTTTCTCAACGGAATTGATCCATTTTTCCCAACATGTAGTCAGGGTGAAGGAGGATCCTCTTACCTCGATGGAAACATAATTGGATCCATGATAACTGGATTTTACTGTTTGGAGTTACTGGAAATCTGGATTGTCAACAAATTTGGACAAATAAACATGATCAGCTGTTTAAAGATGCCTGGAATGTGGAAAATGTGCTGAGCTTGGCAACACTCAAGACTGTGCGAACTATGTGGTGCTGTATCAGAACTTTCCTGGCACTGTCCACGAACGGTTGGAAGGAATAAATAATGGAGGAGTTGTAAGCTCGACTTGGCGTAAGTAATCAGATTCGGCTGTTTGGAGTGACCATGAGAGAATGTACTAGCGAGAATAAGGCAGACTTGGAAGGCAGACTATCTCAAATATCTCCTTGGTTGTTATGGAAACAAAGATGATCTGTCCCCCTCCCCACCCCTTCCCGAAGGTCATAGACCTGCGACAGAGCTCAACCGAGCTGGCTGATAAACAAACACCTCTTATCAGGACTATGGCTGGGGGGCGGGGACTCTGGACTTCGCTGTGCTATGACCTTCCCTCAAACTCAATGCCTCTACTGGCCTCCCTTGCCTCACCTGGTGCAGCAACCTAGGAGGTGCGAAGGCTCCACGGGCTGTGTCGCTCACCTGGCGGCCATGCTGGGACTCCCACCCCCTACCCACTCCACACACATATTACGTCTATTTATGTTGCTTTGCTGTGGTAGATTTTTTTGATGCCTCAAACCGTGCCCTGTCTAGGACACGGTGTGAGAGATCTGTTTTATACCTCTCTCTCTTTATGTTTTCTTCCCTTTTTCTTATCTAAGCAACGGAGGCAGCACATCTTAGAAGCTGCAGCCCCCTGTACATGTCTGTCCAACTTTAGGACGGCTGTACTGAAAGTAATTTCATTGTACTACTGTGCAAGGATAATAATAAAAGCATTCTGATTCTGGTCATAAAGGTTATAGGTTTATCTTAATATGACCCAATGAAAGGCAGCTTTAACATGCATTTTGTGTAAATCAAAGCTGCGCTTATTGAAGTGCACGTGCCGCAGCATGGATTCTGTACAAAGACAGATTTCATGTCAGTCATCATTCTCCTTTGTGAGTGTTGTGCTTGCTATTGTGAGCAGCTCGGATGCTTCTTGATTAATGCTTTTTCAGACAGGTGCCACTAATGGTTCTTTAATTACTTGACTTCCCTCCCAAGCTTCCAGAATTTCCTCTCCCGTCCTTAACTGTGCAGCAGAGAGGCCGTTTATGTGGCGAGAGATGAAAACGACTTCTTTACAATGCCCCTCTCTGCCAAATGTCCACTTCTGTTTGAGCTTTAATGACAAGTGAAGAGGCTCACCGCAGACAGAAACCCTTCAGTATGCAGGACCAGGCTGCAGTGTTTCAGTTGATTCTAAGCAGAATCACATTTGTAGTTTATGTGATGAATACAGTGGCAGACTGGCTGCCATCACTGGAACAACGAGGGGAATACAGGGAGTTACCTAAACCAACCTGGGAGTTTCACTCATGGAAACACATTTACAGATTTAGTATTATTTTTATAAAATTTTAATCCAATATACTCTAAAAAAAAAAAAAAGAAACAAAAAAATCTGTTCTGTCTGTACAAAAAACAAATAAAAAGACTGAATAAAGTTAAAACCAGGCCCAGCACTAAGGAGACATCTAACCAACTTGTTCCTCCACATCCCACCATTGACTGCCGGCAATCTGACATAGGAAATTATTTTTTTTGCAGCTTGTAGTATCAGGAGGATACATCAGCTGCTGCCAAGCTCATTGAGTGATCAGACAGGTCAAAGACTCTGGTCCAGTGTTTGACATAGCTGGTTCTGGTCCATTATTCATCCCTTTGCTCTGCAGAAACACTGAGCTGGTTGTGTTGTGAGACAACAATGGAAACCCCTCCACCAGCCTTCAGTCTTAAACCAACAGGTTTTAGAAACTTTCCTGTGAACATTTTGACTTAAACCCATCAAACTGTGCACGTCAGAAGAAAATCAGTTTGTTTGTTTTTTCTCTTTGATACAAAAACCACATTCACTACCACTGGAACAGGACCAGAATAACCGGGTATCACTGCTAAAGGGATGGTGGTGGAATTACATGGAGTACTTATGCACAGTCAATATTTCACCTGCTTGCCCCTGTGGTAGATTTTATACAATAATGGTGGAATAAAGAACTTAGTAACATGCATTTCATGTTGATTTATTAAATGCTATATCTGGTCACAAGTTCAGCAGTACAAGCCTGAGGTGGAGTGGTAGGAGTGAAATACTAAACAAGAAGTCCATTTGGCTCATAAATGGAGCGTGTCGAAACCCACAAGCCAGTCAACTTTCAGGAAACATACATGAACAGAGCATGCACAAACCACACGACCAACGTGATTTTTGTGAGGAATTAAAGAATACTGTAAATGGTAGAAGTGGCATGAAAACACTTCAACACTTGCTCTTGTCAAGGGCGGACGTCTTCTCCTCCTCTCCCTCTCTGCTTTGCTTTTGCTCTGTCTGTCTGTGAAACTGCTTTAGAGCCTCTCTTCTACAAATCTTCTGAATCATAATTTATGGATTTGGATTTGGTCAGTTGGTCCCTCAACGCAAATTATAACATTTCTTTGAAGAGAAGACAGGCTTTAGGTGAGCCAATTTGCCCTGTTGGCACGCACACAGCTGGATATCTTATTGACTTGGAAAACTTGATGATGTGTCTATCTCTGCTGCCATTTGTGGATTTTTAGGACACATATATAATTGGATTTATGATAACTGGTTCCTGCTTTTTGGATTTGGCTGGTTCGTGGTTTATCTACAATCAAGGAAGTCGTCGGCAATAAATTTGAACCCGATAAAGCCACTTGCCTTATGATGGCTTGGTTCGTGCCTCGAGCACCCAGACTCATATGCTTTTGGCAGGATGGATCAGATCTCGAGGATTATTCTCAGGCACGGTCCATTGGTGTGGCCATTTAATTTGGACATTTCGGAACTGAGTGGACCGACACAGACTCAAGGTAGATGTCATTAAAGTTCTGTGTCAAGATGTGCCAGTTTTAAAGATGTGTTTTGAAATCAGTTGTTAAAATTAATGTTGAGATGTAACGAAAACCGTTTTTTCTCCCTCTCCCTGCTCAAAGCAGAGTGTCAGATGACAGTAAGGTACAGGCCCCCCAGCACCTACGTGTTTAGTTTCAGGTTAAACCCTGTGTGTTCATGTGAAAAAGAGACAGCACAGCGAAACAAACTTTTAATAAGTTGCAACACAAAAATTGTACTTGATTTTTAATATTTTATTAATCATTATATAATCATCAAAAAGGAACTTTTAACCTAGAAACTGTACTTGATTTGTATTTGATTGTTGTGTGTACAATTATTGAAACTACGTAATCATGACTGAAGGTGATAATGTCTAATCATTCATATTTGAAGGTGATTCTAAGTGAATAAAAACTGTTGATTAAATCACAAACCAAGTTACTCTAAAACAGAGTAGTGAAGTTAGAACTGAGTGAACTCAACAGTCATTCTGAGAAAAGAGACAGAACATAGAGTACAAAGTAATTTATGAACTGCATGAACTCTGTAGTCATGAGGAAAGAGGGAAGTACAACCCTGTTAAACATTGGCAAGAAAGAGTAACACCTTTGCATCACAGAGAGACCAATAGAAAGAAGTAATTCCTTTGTACCAAAGATGAACCAATAAAATGGGATTTGTGTAAAATAAGACATGCCCCTAAACTAGAAACCAGAGTTGATCGGACAGTACGAGGCTGAGTTCTGGGGGATTTTTGGTCGAGACAGAACAGTTTGTGGATTCACTCTTCAACTACTGGAAGACTTGAAAGAGCCAAAGGAAAGAAACTTCTTTTCCTCTAGAAAGGAACTTCTTTTTAAACTCAGTCTGGATTTAACCAAGACAAATCTTCTTAATTGGAAAGTTGAGGAGCACGGCACAAATTATCTTCAGGGATCTGAAGAATAGGTTTCACCTGCCTTTTTACCGAGGATTTTCTCTCAGAAGGAGACTCAGAAAATGCTGGTAGAAATGCTCCCTAATTTACTGTTCTTTTATAAATTTAAGGAAAATAAAAACAAGGGTTATAGCACAACTAACCAACAAAGAAATAAGATGAGATTAATCAACATATTGGGTTTTATGTTCATGAATGCCAAGCAGTGGATAATATTTTACAAGGTTTTAATGACACCAGTTTGAGGCCCTTGAGTTGACCAGTAAAGCTACAGAGTCTCTGAGGCTCTAACACGCAAAGGTGACTCTTTGAGCGTTGGCCAACACCTTGAGTTGGGAAACCTCTACCTTTGTTGGTCCAACGGGGCATGTGGATTATCATTTTCTACCTTGGCTTATCGAAGTTTACTGGATTATAATTTTCTGTTTTTGCTCATCGGAGTTTTACGGATTTAGAATTCTTTGGTTCAGCTCATCGAAGCAAAGGAATTACAACACGATTGGACTGGTTGCCCTTAGACATCAACCAACAATCAGCAGTAACCCCTTTCAAGTATAGTTTGAACTCTTATCTACCAATTTTGTTATGTAACCGAATATAATCACTGTTTTGGATTTCTGCTATAACACTGTTCCCATGCAAATCATTAATTAAACGCAAAGCATGAGAAATTAACAAAGTTCTGAATCATTATTGCCACGGTCTCATGTTCATGAATTTTGGATGCCTGGTTCAACTCAACAAAGTAAAGGAGGTTTTTAAAGGTTATTCTGCTGTGAATATTTAAACAATACCCTTGAATCCTGTTCCTAGATGCTAAAAAGAGCCAGATGGGTGAGAATTGCAATTCTACAATGAGGAGGAATGACCGTTAATGTGAGTTTCCCTTGACCTAGCTACTAAGTTGGACGAGCTACGGGGTGAGATGAAGGGTGTGGCTCACAAATGAAGGTCGTCAACGGTCTGAGTGAATCCTCCTTGCACACAGCCCAAGTTGAACTAGTCTACAAACACTTTGGGTAATACTCAAGTTATAGAAACAGTTCTTATACCCCTTAGAGGAGAGGCTGCAGTGGAGTGTGGCCATAACCAAATGGTAGCACCGCTGGGTAGAAAAAAACATTCTGCCTGTCCCCAAAACAATCATGTTTATCTGAATGTGGCTCCCTGACTGGCCTTGACAGGTCATATTATCTCAACTCTCAACCTGGAAGTTTTGTAAACCTGAAGCTCTGCCCCTCCCTCCCCTCCTACCGAGGAATTTCCATGGACTGTTCAGTGGCCCAGCTGAATAAACATTCTGTCATAATTTCAGGATTCTCTGGATACGTCCTTGATCCTATCATAAGCCCAATAATATGAACATCTTCAGCATCCTCCTGAGACAACACAGAAAGGCACAACATTTTTCACTCTCCCCACGGATCCATGACGTACCCTGTCGCGTTCATCTCAGTGAGGCATGAGGGTTCTCCAGGACGTCACTTGGTTGAAAAAATTTTATCAACTGCGTCGAAAGTCCAGCTGACCAGATCCATTTCAGTAATTTATGATTCGGAAGATGTGTAAATACAAGACAGAGCAAAAAAGCAGAAGGAGGGCAGGAGAGAGAAGAAAAAGCATCCGTCTTGCTCGAGCACGAGCGAGGAAAAACTGGTAGATACCAGAAATGGTAGGTCAATACCAGATACACAAAGCCTAAAAATGATACAAAAGTTGTTGACCGTGACAGATTTGGCTGCCCCTTTCTCTAATGTGGTAGTTCTCTTTGGTTGGACTGAATCTCTCTGACAGGTTTTGACTATTTAACAACAAACCTGAAGACAAATAAAGCATCTTAAACAGACATGAAGTTACCTGAGCTTCAAATCCATGTCTTCAGTTCTTGAAACATCTCAAAGCCAAATGAATACTGTACACAAAAGGATATTTTAGTGAAACAGTGGTTAATTTGAGACATTTGATTTTAAAATATGTTAATTATGCCATTATGAGTTGGTCAGTACAGATTTATGACCAAAAAAAAAAAAAAAATCATGTTATTTTTTTATTTGGAGAAAAGCAAAAAAAATCTAAGTAATTCTTATAATTTTTTAAATCTCAGTAGTAATCAATAATTTGATATTTGGAGCAGGATTTTTCACAGGAAAGGTTTGTCAAAATAAAGGTTTTATTATTGGTCTCTATAGTTATAATTTGTGAATGATTCCTGAAACATTTTGTGATTAATTATTGTCAACTGGTGATTATAAATGAAACCACAGAGCTGCAAAAAGGGCCGAGCCGACAATAAATCTTCTGTTTTTCTTTAGTGGCCTTCTTGCTGGAGGTCCTTCATTTTTTTCAACATTTCCTTTTTTTTTTTTGTAATGTGTGTGTGGGGGGGGGGGGGGTTCGGGTGGGCATATCGTTAATAACAGAATAGTGATTCATCATTTAATTATATTTTGACAAATGCTCGCGCCCTCCCCATTCTTTGCATCCTCCTCCCTTTCAATTCTCCGCTCTGCCAAACTGTCACGCGCTCCCCCGTGGGATTAATTCGAGCTGTCTGTCTTTGTGAGGCTGCCGGCGCTCTCGGGGCGGCGGGTGCACGACACTGTCAATGAACAGAGCGCCTGACACTTCCAGGGAGGCGCACACCGACGCACGATCCCCGCTTCCCGTGTTATTGTTTTCACCTTAACCCCCTCCTCCTGCCTCCCCCTGTCTGAGTGTGTGTGCACCTGTCTCCCTCTCCTGTTTTCTCCTCCAGCTCTACCTGTCTGTCTCTCTTCCACCCACCCTCACAGAGAGAAAGGGACAGCAGCATCAGGAGGAGATTTCACACAAAGGAGGCGCTCCAGTGAAAGGCCATGAGAGGAAAACAAAGAAGGAAATGCTCTGTGCCGTCAAAGTTCAGAGACAAACCACATATATTAGAGGAACAGCATGCAGAGGACACTCCATGTCTCCGTGCCTGTCTCTGTCCCCTGCTGGTGACGAGCCATGCTAATGGGGGGCCATAAAAACCAAGCTGGTTTGACTTGAACCGGTGCACTTGTGTCGCCAAATCCAGCAGGCCTTGGACCCAGCTGGAGAGATAAGGTTTAATACCGAGCACAGGGCCCAGCCTTATCTCCCCCCACGGATAGAGAGAGAAAATGAGGGGAGGGCAGACAAGGACACAAAAACTAGAGGGACAAAAACAAGTGTCTTGCAGGGACCCAGGCTGACTGGCTGGCTGTGTAAGTGCGTCCTCCCGCTGTTGGCATAGAAACTAATCCACGTTCACATCTCTCCATCTCCACGACTGTGATGCAGTGTGAGGGGGGGGGGCTGGGGGGGGCTGCTAGCTTTCTCCTGCTCATAATGAGACCTGTGAGAGCGAGGAGGCAGCTTGGTGAGCTGTCTGACTGACACCGTTGAGTGTCAAGCTGTGTCTCTCTGTAGGACACGTACCTGTTCATGCAAACCTGGATCCTCCCTGCAGCTGATGTTGTAGAACTTTATTGAACCCACCTGGAGGACCACGGACAGAACCAGAAGCATTATTGATCAACCAGGATAAACACACATGAGCCAGCAGCAGGAAGTCATCAACAGACTTACAGCTGCTGTTAAATGTTCCACGTTAGTTCACTTTGGTCCACAGGGGAGGGGGGGTCGTCTGAGAACTCCCCACTTTAGTCCAAACTTCTCTTTAGACTCAATGCTACTGGTTCTTCTCCTGACTCGTGCTTTTCTCCTCAAGACTCATTAATAAAATGATGGTTTTACAGAATAGGATGGTGTTTGGTTGTTTATAGGCGAGCATTGAGAGCCTGTCCTGTTGCTTTACAGCAAGAAGGTTGCAGGTTCAACTCCCAGTTGGGGCCTTTCTGCACAGAGTGTTGCGTTTGCCCGGTGCATATATAGATCTTCAGGTTCGTCATAAAACATGCATGTTTGGTTATTTGTTGACCATAAACTGTTCTTAGGTGAGCGTGAGAGGGTGCATGGTTGTTTCATTTGTTTCTGTCCCTGTGATGGACTGGAGACATGTCCATCAATGTCTTCTCATCCAACGACTGCCCAAAACAAACATTGCCTCAGTGCCACCCTGAACAGAAAGAAGGAGGTCAAGAACAAAATGGACAGATGATTAAAACCAGAAAAATCCATGTAAACTACGTCAGAATCATGTCTCGTTTGTAAAGTCAGTTTCTTTGAGTCATTTAGGGTCATTTTTCATGCTGATATAAAGAAAACTGCAGAGTAGCACATGTTCAGAGGCTGGCAGAGTGGGAATCTTTATTTTCAGCACGACAGACACTGATACTGTCATCCCAGATCCAGCAGTTTGGTCTTCAACCAATAGTAAAAAGACTAGCAGAGTTTCAAAGGTTTCTTTATTCAAGCTCTTAAATCTTTTGAACCAGCTTTACCTTGTAAAAACTCACTTTATCCACAATGTTGTTGAACAGTTTAATCAGTGATTTGTGTTTTCTTTTTATCTTTTATCAATTTAGAGCCCAAAATAACAGAATTACATATTTGTTTTAAAATGTGTTGTTTACTTTCCTCCATCCTGCTTCCACCATATTGTCCCCCCAGAAAAACAGTTTTCTTGTGTGAAGACTAAAAGCTGAATGACTGCTGAGAGTTCCTAAAGAATTTAAAATTAAAATAGTTAAAGTTAAAAAGGAGAAAGGCTAAAATGAGCTAACATGTTAAAACAAAAATTAACCTATCTGAGACTAAAGGAGGTTAAAGAAGGATAAAATAAAACAAAAACAAGCTAAACCCGAAAAGCAGCAGATAAATAGCTAGTGGGAAAAAGTAGTAAAACAGTAAAAAGCTAAAAGGTACAGTAGTCCCATCTAGTAAAACAGGAGGTAGATCTTTCAAAATTTCAGCTAAAAGCAAAAACCAGCAGGACAATAGCTGTTTTTTTGTCTTGATGTTTTTTAAAGTGACCTCAGTCTAAATGTTCACATCTCATGTCATCAGACTTTATGTCAATGAAGTGAGAGGATGTGGATCCATCCAGATATTGATAACATTGATGCCAACATCATACCATTGCAGCTCATAACTCCACGCCTCTTCAGCTACAGAACAAAAATTCAGTTACTTTGTTATTTTTCATTCCCCATGTCCTGGATGACTGAGAATCTACAGCAACATCTGATACCAACGTTGGTGTTGGACCATATCGGTGCTGACATGAAGTGATCCATACTTTAGCTGGTTACAGAATTCTGTATTGGAGTGACAGTCCAGATGTTAAATCAAATGTAAACGGGACCAAACAAGTTCATCAGGAGTGATCCACTCATGCTAACATGTGCAGCATCCATGTTTCCTTCAGTCAACATGGCTTGCTGCATGTTACTAGAGATTCCAGCATTTTCTGTTTCCCACCACCGTTTTGCAACTCCTTACTGGCAGGGAGGAGTTTATTCTGCTCAGCAGTGGCTCATCTCTAATGAGCCATGTGTTGTATTTAAGGACCAAGGCTGTCAGAGAACGACACCGAGACATTGTCGACTAATGGTATTCAGTGAACAGTTCCTATCAATATTCAGTGATCGGCCAGAGTTCCTACTGCAGTTTAAGAAATCAAGAATGAATCCTGTTTTCCTTGTGCTCCTTGCAGATGAAATCTATTTCCTTTATCCTCCAAATTTGCAAACTGCCTTCGTTCTAGAATTGCGCCGCTCAAGGTGGCTGCATGTTGGAGCAGCTCTGTTACTTTCAATCTGAGATTTTGTTTTTGGAAACTAATTCCTCTTTTTCTGGATGTAAATCACATTTTTTTGATGATTGTTTCCTCTGGTATCAGATGCTGTGCAGCTGGAAGGATTTTTACTGAAACTTTTTTAGTTTTGGACATTTGTTATGATGTGTAACCATGGAAACAAGGCAGTTTTCTACAACCAACAGCAGCTGATTAACATCTCAAAAGCTCAAATAATATCTCAACTACAGCCCCAAATCTCAAATGAGTTGAAAAGGATGTTCTGTGGATGCATTCTCATCTACCTGCCAGCTGTGCTTGAGTGCCTGACCACTGAGATCCTGGAACTAGCAGGAAACATGGGTCACGACAGAGCAAGGACAGGATCGTCCCTCGGCACCTACAGTTGGCTGTCTGCAGCGACGAGGAGCTCGGCAGACTGCTGGGAGGAGTGGCCATCGCTCTGGGAGGAGTTCAGCCCAGCATTCAGGCGGTCCTACAGCCTGGAGGAACTGAGAGACCAGTAGAGTCTGGGTGGATGGATCGGACAGCATCTGCAACCAGTTTTTTAGGATCCACTGTGGGATGGACCTTTACAAGAGATCCTTCCTGTCTACAGCCATCAGTATCTATAACATCTCTTAATGAAATGAGAATAACGAGTTACAGCAACAATTAATTTCCCTTTGGGATTAATAAAGTATTTTTGAATTGAATTGAATTGAATCTTCCAGCCTGGGTTTGCCTGCCCCTTCATATAGACCAGTCCTTCTCATATGAACATTTCAATTGGAAAGATATCTCACTTACCTCCACCTACTGGTCTGATTTGCCACTTTCCTACACCAACCTGTGGAACTCACCTACCATACCCACCTTCCTGGAACCTGAAATCCTATACCCTTCTTTCTAGGCCTGAAATCCGTACAATCTGAGTAAGAATCTTCTGGAAGGCTTTGTAAAAACGGAAAATACTTACCACATTTAATATGCATCCACAGATTCATTCAACCTTTATTTATGCAGATAAGTCACATTGAGCCTCAAAGACTCATTTACAAGTGACACCTGTTTAGGCAGACAAAAAGTAATGAAAGTGACAACATATATAGGATTTGGAAGCAAAAAAAAAATTCCTAACAGACTCTCACTCAATGGCCGAGGAGAGATAGCCTGAAATTGAAAAAAACACCTGCACATAAGCGAGTCTGGATGGAGGTAACATTTAAATATCAGATTTGAGTAAAAATTCTGAGCATTAAGAGCTGCAGTGAGAAGGTTACCTTACTGCAAGATCTGAACAGGGCCTTTGAGTCAAAAGAGAAGGCAGCACAGAAGTGTCTTAGAATGTCCCATCTCTGAGGACCACTTTGAAGATGGGCTCCCCCTCATAATAATTGATTAAAAAAAACACAGACTTCTTGCTAAGAAACCCAACAAAAAGGTTACCTTCAGGTCAGCAAGTGCCATGACTAGTGGTGAGATGTTAAAGAACCCAAATCAGGATCCAAAACTTAAACATTATCGAGCTGAAAACCTGTTTGCATAACAAATAGGAGCCGCACTTGAACAGCTGAAACCAAAGTTTCAGAACAGCAGTTTTCAGAGTGAGACACATTCTAAGGTTTAACTAACTCTGTGCTGAGACTAAACTTTGAACAAGACTTGTTTTAAGTTGGGTTTTGTAGATTCTTCTTTTAACATGTTTCAGTTCACATCCAATTTCTTACTTCTGACTTTATTTGTGGTCGTTTCATTGGTTTCACCTTTACTTCCAGATCACCTTGGTCAGTTTGTGAGTGCTCCTGTACTGCAGACCCATCTGTTTCTTCAGGACTGGGTGATAAACAGTTGGTTTTCTCTGCTGCCTCACAGCAAGAAAGGCCTTCCTAGGTTCAAAAGTCAGCTTTTATGCAGTTTGCAGCTTTTTGTCCAATTTCTTCTCACAGTCACATGTTAGGTTATCTGTCCACCTGACCACCTGTCCACAGTGTCACCAGTCGACTGCCACAGACTGCTGGAGTTTATGTGTGAATCTAAATTGATTAAAATGTTTCTCTGCCTCATATTGATTAAAACTGTCTGGTAAACATTTGGAATACACGAACCAGACAAACATTTGCCCTCATGCCACACTCTGTAAATAAGTTATATGAATATTCCATCATTCCGAAAAGTTCTTCCAAAAGCAACCCGCTGACTCTGAAACAAGATCATTCTATGTTGCATATCTTCCAAACATAAGCTCATGATCTGATGCTGCCGTCAAAGGTTTTCTTTTTTCTCTTTCTTTAACATTGTTCTTTTTTCAATGTGTTGCCAGACAATGTCCTGAAACCTCTCAATCTTTCAGAGTGACATCAGTCACTGAGCTGGAAGAAAAAAACAGGAGGCTCCTGACGCTCCATCTTCTCTCCACCCCCTACTCCAGAGCAGCGCTCCTTCATTTATACCTGGTGGGGGGGGGGGGGGGGGGGCTTTTACACTCTCACAATAGTCTCTTAAAGCTTTTGGAGGATGCTGCAGAAGAGTGTGAGGTGCTTTTCCCGTGGATGTCCTTCAGCTTCCCTCTTACCTCCCAGAAGAGCTCTCAGCTTCCTCGCTGTCACAGCCATTGTCCCTAATTAGGGATTCACAAACCAAGCCCATTCAATTAATGTGCAGCCACAAAGCACCACGGATCCACCCTGCTCTTCACCCCTTCACCTCCTCCCTCATGCCCTAAAAAGCCTTTTCAACTCGTTGTGCAGTGGGAGCAGATCAGAGAAACTGAGGTAAAAAGGTTGAAGGAGAGGAATTAGTGTTGCAAGTAGTGATTTGGAAATTTTTCATTGACCAAACTCAAGCTGTTGGTAAAAAAATGAGTTCTTGTGATGTGTTTTTATGACATATTGGCACCAAGCACCTGAACAGATGCTGAAAACAGCAAAAGCTTGAAAATGAGTGGAGTCTTGCTTATTTGGTTTACCTGGACTTGTTATAAATATCAATGCTGAGATTTAGGGGTGAAAACAGTGGTGGCTGGTCAGTTGAGGGCGCTACGGCACCACATCACCACTCACACGAAGACTTTTAAAAATAATAATAATAAAATAAAAATGTTTCAAAATATATGTATGTATTTTTTAGTTGTGTATGATAAATATTTTATAGTTAATGATGAGTAAAGTTGGTTATTTCAAAAACATTGTCTCTGATTGATGACATATTTCCGCCCGGGAGATGCAAGAATCTTTGCCTATAGACTCTCGTTAAAAGTTGTACACACACAGTTAGCTCCTCTTCACAAGAGATAGGAAGATTCTGAGTGCACCACTCCTGCGCCCAGAATACGGGTGCACGGTACGGATTGTGCTTCCGGTCCTGCTGTCATCTGAACTTTTTTTTTTTTTTTGGTCCTGAAACATATTGTGTAGTGAAACTCTCACAACCAGGCTATGTGTGAGAGAGGCTAGGCTAGGTGCTGCAGGTAGGCTTTAAGTCATTGAAAACCCTTTATCTAATGCCTGTTGCCATTTTTAACTGATATGCCTCTCAAATTTTAGATGTCTTTGTTTGTGGGGGGGCGGGGGGGGGGGGGGGGGAACTTCAGCTAACTGTGTATTCTAAAAGTGGGAACTGGTGAATTTGTTTGTTTGTTTCTGGAGCTAGCATACTAGCACTAGCCCCCCGGTTATTATAATGGGCTCTGTGCTAAAAAAAAATCAAACATTAATACTTTTCTATACTAAATGTCACAGATGGTATTGTTCTACTATTTCTGAACAACTGCAATTGTATTGATCTGGATAATGAAAATAAGTCTCTTGCAATAAGTAAATAGCTCCTAATGTTAACACTGAAGCATTGAAATTGAAGGTACATTGAGATGGTGAAACACTATTGCCATATTGTGTGCTAAGATTCAGTGTTAGGATATTTAATATTAAGAATATTTAATAGTACTCAAATAATGAGCTTGATTCAATTTATATTATGAAAATTATATTACTACAGTAATGATGATAAAACATGTACATATATTTCTTATATTTATTATGATTTTTGATATAGATAAACCCAGGGTTATTGATTATTATGTCTGTTTCACACAGGCCAGGTTCTTGTCTATTGCCGAGGATGGCGAGCTAACCCTAGTTTCGAACCAGGAGATCGGATGAATCCCCATAACTCCTTCCAGTGTGGTAGGAGGTGCTTTTAGTTTACAAATGTGTCTATTTTAGAGTTATAGCCCCCCGGACAAATCTCCACCAGCCACCACTGATTGTAAAGTTGTTACTTGGAATTTCATCTTTGTGGGGGCCAGCTGCTGGACTAGTCAGTGGCAGACAGAAATGAGACGAAGGCTGAAGAAACTGAGTTTCTGGCATTTTCTCTCGTCTTCCATCACCGTCTGGTGAGTTCAGAGGCAGGGTGCTCCTCTGTCTGCACATCTGTGAGAGTTTTAATCTGTCCAGCTGTGAGTCAGAGACTTTCTGCATATTTCAAATTAAATTAAAAATGTATTTTACTTTGTGCTGAGAATTTAAGAGGTCATGGATGACCTGTTGTTATCTCAGGATTAACACCAGTAAGAAAAGTGATGGTATAATTAATTTGTGCTGATTCATTTTAAGCCACGCCTCCCTACCTGTTCATTAACTTTTTCCTTCCCCCTCACTTCAAAATGAATCTATAAATCTCTAGAGAAGACTGAATATTTCTCCTGATCTTTAATGACGCTTGCTCACATTGTGGCACATGCAGACATAAACTTGTACTGTTTTCCTGAGCAAAAGTCTTCTGTGCTCCACATTTCCCCAAAACATCAACAACAAAAGGAGCAGCGATAAGAATAAGGTTTTAAAAACATATAGGTAAAAAAGTCACCATGAGGAGGAGCACGAGGGTCATAGATCTTTAAAACCTCACCACAGTCTGCAGGATCTTAATAGAAATGATATCAAGACGTGAAGTAATGAGAAGAGAACACAGAATTACTTTTTTTTATTATATTTAAAGAGAGGACATGGAGGAAGTTGGACTGACAGAGGACAGAGTGAGACAGAGGAGGCGCTGTAGAGACCCTGAGAGAGGGAACAGCTGAAAGAAGGTTTTTCTATAAAAACACAAGCATTTTACTAAACCTCAGTGTTGTGGGTTTTTATTCATATTTGTAGTCACACCAGCCCAGAGAGATCCTCATCGTTCCTCTGTGGAAAGTGATTCGGTGACTGACACCCCCCCCCCCCCCCCCCAACACACACACACACACTCAAGCAGGACTTTTGTCTCTTTGATTCGTTTTTCTCATTTTCTGTCTCAATGAAAATCTTTGATTGCCTAAAGAATGCTTCTGTGCGTGTTCTTGTGTTTGTTACCTCGTTTGGACTTTTGCTTAAAAATGTCCAACCATGGGGGGTCTTTCTCTACCTAATTTTACAATGTATTACTGGTCCTCACATATCCATAAACTGACTTATTGGTTAAATTCACCTGATCTGATTTGGTGTAAACTTGAAATTCAGTCGATTTCTGCATCTTTTTCGCCCGCTTCAATTATTTATTCATCATTACCAATTAAATTATCCTCAGTTACTGCAAATCCTATAGTGCTCTCAACACTCAGGATCTGGTCACAATTTAGGTCCCACTTTAAATTTGTATCACCCTCTAATAAAATGCCGTTACTAAAGAATCACATTTTTTCTCCAGCATCTAATAATGCTGCCTATAGAATTTGGTATGAGAAAGGTATTAGAACAATGAGAGACCTGTACGAAGATGGTTTATTTCTTAGTTTTTCAGAATTGTCTTCTAAATTTAATCTACCCACTTCACATTTGTTTCTTTACTTCCAAATTAGGCATTGCGTTTCATCGCAGTTTCAAAATTTTCTAACTTTGCCTACTGACCCACCATGGGTTGAACTCTTAGTTTTGAGCCCCAATTTGAAATCTCCTCTTTCAATTATTTATGGAAAACTTATGGCAATAGAGGCCGATTCATCGGGTAAAACTAGAACTGCATGGGAACGTGAACTGGGTGTTAAACTGTCAGATTCATGGTGGGATAAAGTTATTCTCAGCATACGTCAGAGTACACCATGTGCCAGACTACAGTTAATACAATTTAAAGAAATAAATAGAGTACACTTCTCAAAAACACGTTTATCTAAAATGTTCCCCTCAATACCAGACCAGTGTGATAGATGTCAGACTTCACCTTGCAACTTAAGTCATATGTTCTTTTTCTGCCCAAAACTGCAAGGGTTTTGGAAATATTTTTTCTCCATATTCTCAGGAGTTTTTAAGATTCAGTTTCAAAGTGATCCACTTATTGCCATTTTTGGAGTTCCTGGGACCACACTTAATCTATCCCGCCAGCAGGGGGGAGGTCTTGGCCTTTTGCTCTCTCCTTGCCAGACGTTGTATTTTGCTTGCCTGGAAATCTCCCACACCACCATCCACATCACAATGGCTTAATACTGTAAGATCATTCTTGAAGATGGAAAAAATTTTACTAACAGTGAAAGGTAGTTCAGAAAAATTTACCCACAAGTGGACACCCTTTGTGTCATATGTAAAATCTTTACCTTCATAGCGTATAGACTGATATGATTGACTCATCACATTACCATGTGACTTGATTTTAGAGGATAAATGAAAGAGTGAAATATTGTTTTCCTTTTGGTTTGTTGGGTCCCTCCTGTCCGTTCCTCCTCCCCCTCTCTCTCTCCTTTTTTTTTTTTTTTTCCTCTCTCTTTTTTTTTTTTTTTCTTTCCTTATTTTGTCTTGTTTTTGGTTAAAGGGGGAAGGGGAGGGAGGGGAAGAGGGGAGGGAGGGGGGAGAAAGGGGAAGGAAAAAAGAAAAAATTGGAGAAGTCATGTAAATTTTATATAATGTATGTAATGTCAATTATATATTCTCCTGATAAATTAAAAAAAAAAAAAAAAATGTCCAACCATGTCTAAAGCCAGTCTTTAAAGAGGGAGAACATCACTTCTAGTTCTGGTTCTGGTTCTGGTTCTGGTCAGGCCCGAGGTGTGAAAGGAGAGCCGGTTAATGTTGGCATTAAATATGTCCTGTAAGTTTTAATAATTCTTTCAAAAGCAGTTTAAAGGAAAAACAGACGGTAAGAAACTTAAGCACCAAAATAAAACCCAGTGTTCCTCAAAGGAATGCATGTCGCCCACCTCCTTCCACGTCAGAGACTTTTAGAAGAAGAATCATCTTGTGTCTAAATGCTGGAGTTCAAACAGTTACAACTGCCAAAGCTTTAAAAGACGACAGTATTGTCTCATGCGCTGCAGCTAGATGTCACGCTCAGAGTGTCTGATAAATTCTGTTGTAATTTCGGGCAACCCAGTTGTAACGAGACCCAGAACGACTCAAGACTCAGGATTCAAAAAGTGTTATTTATTTACAGTGTTCGATATATACAATATGTACAGGCCCTGGGACCGGAACTCCTGGAAGAGGGGAATAGTCTTTAGGCAGGAGCAGGTAAGTGACACAGTTGAGTTGATACTGAATTTGTTGTTTTTGTCTTACAGCTTCCTGGGTACTGGAGAGAGTCCAATGGGTCCAGGAGGCATGAGTCCCAGAGACAGAGCACGGGTATCCAAGATCCAGAAGGCAAGGCACGAGAGACCAGACAGGAACTGGGTGATCAGGACTGGAACAGGCACGGCAAACGAGGAGCTGCTGGCACAAAAGCCACAAGGTAAGTATTTCAAATACTTTAGAAACAAAGGGCTGAGAGCATCAGTACCGGGAGGGAATCAATGCTCCAGCATAGAGTAGACTTGACTGCAGCCTTAAGTAGTGGTAGGAGCTCGTCAAGGAGATGACCGCCAGATGTTGATCATCAGTGGCCATCTTGGAGCTGCAGCCAGTGCTACTCTCACAAATTCACTGAACAAGACTTTTTATTAGCTGAGGTGACCAACTTGATTTGGACCAATGAAAACCAGAATAAGCTTTGTCATTGTACGGTGAAATTATGTTCATACAGTCGTCTGAAAGATGGGCGGAGTGCACATCGCTGCTGCTATAAAAGCGCGGCCCCTTATTCTTTATCAGAATATTTTTAGATAGAAAAAGGTAAGAGCTACGAGGATGGATAGTGGTATTACAAAATAAAAAGATCTCTTGACATCTTGTCCTATCAGGACATGATTTGAGACATCAAGAAACTCTACTAGCAAGCATATTTACAGACTAGAGCTGTCATTTCTAACCCCAATCTGGAACCTGGCCCGGACCAACCCAGTTTAGGGCCGGGCAATATTAATGTGATTAATGTCCGGGCCGGGCCAGTGTCGGTCTTTGATGCAGTTTTACGAATCATACAGCACAAATAAAACTAAATCAAAAATGCACGATATAAAATTGTGTAAATCTACTTAGAGGAGGAGGCAGTACGTTTACTGAGGAGGTGGAATGCAACAAAATAGAGCACACGAGTTAATCACAAAAGATAGTAGCGCTGGCGGCGCATTGCGCAGCAGTTACGCATGCCCGCCATGCTTTGCTCCACAGCAGGTGCATGTGCACCACAGCCATGCTGAAAGAGCATTAAATCATTATCCACGACTTACGCAGAGCTGCACGTTTCCTGTGGGATAATTTGAACAAACTTAAAATGATGACACCTGCTGTCAGGTGCACGCTAAGGTGCGCACCCCGCTCGCAGCTGGCCACACAATAGAGCAGCGAACTGCTCTCAGCTGCCGTGGAAGAATTTGCAGCCCCAAGAAGCGACAGCGTCAAAAGCTGAAGCGAGGAGCGCGTTCACACCTCCATCCAAACGGAGAAGAACAAGTGCTTTTGTAGAGTGGGAGAACACAGTGGATGAGGCAGAGTAATGATCAGGTAACACTGTACATCATGCTATGGCCGATGAGCGAGATTTGCTGGGATTTTGGAAACTAAACTCAAATGTGTACTCAAAACTGGCCAAGTTGGAGAGATCTGTGCTCTGCATCACAACGAGCAGCAGTGAGCAAGTTTTTAACACAGCTGGCCACACAGACCAGCCGAGGACTGCGCTCAAACCTGCTACAGTGGACACAATGTTGTTCTTGACAACATGTAAAACCGTGTAAGTACAACACAATAACTTCTTGACCGTTATTGGATGGAGGGCTGAAAGAAAAGCCGCTTTTCATCCATCCATCCATTATCTTTACCCGTTGTCTGTTGTTTGTTATAGATATTTTGTTTATTAAAGTATTAGTGTAAGCATTGTTGTGGAATGTAGGCCTTTTCAATTTATTTATCATGCACATGCAGTTTTATTCTCTGTGGTGTTGTGCGGGTGTACGTTAAAGTGCTCATTCATCAGTGACAGCGTGACTCAGCTTAAATTTGCATGAGTTTCTTTTATATCTAAATTAAAATCTAAATTAAAATAGCCTTGTTCTATATTTTTCCAAATAATTTTGCTCTAAAAATATTTTTGTTCATCTGTATAATAGCCTATCTTTAGAGTTTATTTTTTTAGGCTATTTGTTTTATAATTGTATTTGTTAATATCCTGACTTGTTAATAAAAATAAATCTTATAGTTTCCTTTCATTACGTTTTTGAAACTATCATGTCAAACTGATTTGCTTACAAAAGCAGTAAAAGCTTAATAAAAAAATCTTCTTTTTTTTAGGGGGTTCGGCCCTCTAATTACTGGTAATCCGTTCGGTCCGAGTAGGGCTGGATTTATTAGGCCCGAATACAACTCTATTACAGACACGTTACATACGCATTTTAATTTAATCAGGTCTCGCTTGTAAATGAGTCCTCGAGGCTCAATGGGATTTACCTGTCTAAATAAAGGTTGAATGAATGAATTTGATGTCAAGACGTTGAGATTTGTACATGAAGCACTTTCAGATAGGCCACAGTCCTAATGATATTCTTGTTCAGCCAGCAGTTCTGATAATCCTGTACAGAAGTTCTGGGGGTTGGGGGGTGGGGTGGGGGTGGGGGGTGCAATAGATGAAGCGTTTTCCCTAGTTACCCATGTCCCAGGAGAAATTTGAAAGTCGACTCGTATCCAAGGCCAAACGGGGGGTCAGATTCAGATAAGCCACAAGTCCTGCTGGAACTTTCCCTATCCAAAATGGCCAGACTTATGGGTATTCCACTCCACTGATCCGTGCTATGAGCCTTCTTCAAGATTTATCCAAACATGCTGGTGAGTCCTCGAAGCCGCAGGTGGCCTGCGATTCTCACAAATCACCTCCATCTTACGGTTTTACTCATAAATCAGCTTATTTTGAGTACTCACAGTAGGGATGCACGATGCACTTTTTTAAACTTCCGATCCGATCCCGATACCTAAGTCTGAATATCGGCCGATACCGATCCAGTTCCGATATCATGATCATCATTGATTTTATACGAGGATGTAATAATCTGCTCTCAAGTACAATTTGTACAAATATATGCATGCATGTCCAAAAAGGCAACTTGAGGTAAGTTTTATTAATGTTGGATAAGTTTTAAAGTTAGAATTAAATTCCGCTAACACAAAACATTTTTTTTCTTCCTAGCTTTATAGTGGATATTAAAGTGATTAATTTTAAGTGATTGTTTAAAGTTATTTTATATTTTTTTAAATAAGGGGCAGATATAATAATTTTTTTCTTCTTTCTGCACTCTTTTCATTCAATGTTTTCTTTTTGATGATTTGTTTTTAATTCTGTTTCTTTTAAATGAATGAATAAATTAATTAAATTAAATAAAATGTTAAATGGCTTCAAACATCTGCTAAGTTCATGACATATAAACCAACAGACATGTTCCCCTTTTTAGTATTTTACATCACTTTATAATGCAGCTGTTTTTGTTTTTAATATGATTTTCAAATCATGTTTTTTTATGATTTTTTACTGTTGTACTGATAAATATCTCCTGGAGGGTAAACTATATCTTGGCTGCAAGTATCAAGCTGAGAAATCCTTCGTTTTCTACAACTGATAGTGGTTGGTCATTAATTATGATGAAGTTTAGCAACTTCTCTGTAAACATTTGAGCTCCGTGGTTTCAGCGACGTCTTCTTCTTGTTCAATCCAAAGCAGGCAGCCTGATTTGGGGCAGCTGTGCTCAGTCTGTCCCTCCTCAGAGACGGGCAGACTGAGCGGGGCAGATTGGACGCGGCTGGCCGGAGTCGCGTCGCCTCTTTCGGTTTGACCAAAGAGCAGCGCCCCGCTGAAGCCACGGAGCTCGAATGTCCATCGTAAAACTAACTTTACCGCTGTTTAATGTGGTGCTATGGCTCTGCAGACATTGTACGATGCTGTCTTGTTTTGTGGTGTTTCTAGTGTAAAATACTTCCACACAGCGGACATGTTTAGATGAAAAGTTTGTTAGCTGTTAGCCACAGTGCTGCTAGCTCAGTCCTCACGTTGTAGCTGGCTGCAAACTATGAACTGGATTTCCTGAATGTGAGGCGGGTCTTATTACTCTGGGCTCATGAGACACGCCGCCGTTAAGGAAATCCATTCCATAGTTTGAAGCCAACATGCATCATGGATCGGAAATATCGACAGGTGGATCGGAAAAATCGTAAATCATGCTGGTATTGGAGGCCGATACTGATACTGGATCGGATCAGTCCCATCCCTAACTCACAGCACGAACCAAACCTTCACACAGACTCGAAAGCTTTGCCATGGCCGAAACTGCTGCCGATGTCTTCTTCAAAAGTTGATAAAACAGAGCCGCGCCGATCCCAAAGAGCAGAACCCCTGCTATCATAAATCCAAATATATAAACATTTTCGGCGTCCTCCTGAAACAGAACTGAAAGACAAATCAGCTGCCAAACTCCCCACGGATCCCTGATAGATCCTGCAGCGTGAGTCTCAGCCGGACAAGCAGGTTCTACAGGACCCTGTCATTTTGATGAAATGATTTTGTCGATTGCTTTGAAAGTCCAGCTCACCAGATCCATAATAATATTTTTTCATTCAAGAGATGTGTACCAGGAGCTTCAAGACACACAGAGAGCAAAAGCAGGAGGAAGATGAGAACAGGGGAAGGGAGAGCAGAGGTGTCCGTCTTGAGAGAGAGCCAGAGGAGAAAAAAAAATCTATCAAATCTGTCCAGAGTTTCAGGCAATATTTTGTTAACAGATAAACACACATTCAGGTAAAAATGTTTGTTGATATAAACACAAGCGCTCCTGCAGGTTGTGCTGATCACAGCACTGTTGATTTGAGCCGTTCAGAAAGAAACATCTTCCTACAGGAAGTCAACGGGAAACGTGTGTAAGGTTTGCAGTGGATTCCTCAGCTGGAGCTTTCAGAGCTGTGTAGTTATTTTAACAACACCTTTAAACAGACAAGTTGTGAAAAACAGCCCATCCATCCATCCATCCATTTTCTTTACCCGCTTATTCCATTTTGGGTCACGGGGGTCGCTGGTGCCCATGTACAGCAATCACTGTGCGAGGGGCGGGGTACACCCTGGACGGGTCGCAAGTCCATCACAGGGACACATAGAGACAAACGAGACAAACAACCATTCACTCTCTCACTCACACCTAGGGACAATTTAGAGTTACCAATCAGTCTAACATGCATGTTTTTGGACTGTGGGAGGAAACCGGAGCACCCGGAGAAAACCCACGCATGCACGGAGAGAACATGCAAACTCCACCCAGAAAGGCCCCTGGACCGGGGTTTGAACCAGGGACCTGCTTGCTGAGAGGCAAGTCTAACAGTTGCGCCACTGTTCTGCCTGAAAAACAGCCACTATATGAAAATGTTGCTGCAGCAGCTTTAAATGTTTCAAAGTATTTATTGCAATGTTTTAGGAATGAAGGTTTCCTGCAGGAAATACACAACCATCTAGCAACCTGACTGAACCGTCCTGGTTCCAGCAGACCATCTCTGCAAATGAAACATGTCTGAAGAATCATTTCAACTGGTGCCATTATATATATATCATTATTATTATTATTATTATTTTTACCTGAAGCAGGTGAGTGGCACTGGGTTCACTCTAAGTGGAATATATTTATCTTTTACAAATGTCAGATTGCTGTTGTCACAGCATCGTTGCTCCAACAGCACTGGCATGTGGCAAGCTAATGCCCCGTGGGCATGTCACGCAAACACACAAACGCACAGCATGAGAGAAGACACGCATGGTGCCCCCCCAACCCACTTACACACACACATACACACACACACACACACACACACACACCTGTAAACACAAACTATGTGCTGGTATGTCAGTAACCATCTCCTCCTCTCACTGCCTCCACAAACCCTCATATCTCCTCCTCCTGCCTCTCAAATGTTGTGGCCCACTCATGACAGTAATTGAGGTAAGCTGGTCGGAACACTGTGTGTGTGGTGGTGGGGGGGGGGGGGGGTGAAAGAAGAGTGGGAGGGAGGGGGAACATTCATCTGAGGCCCACAGACGTGGAATGGCGCATTACAGGTCTAATGTGTAATTAGATAGATGGGGGAATAAGGTCAGTGTGCTCAGAGGGGAGGGGGGATTGGTGCTGGGACAGTGCCACTGGGTGGTGGAGTAGTGAACAGCAGGTCGCACTCTGAAAAGAAATGGTGAACAACAGGTCTCACTCTCAGGTGAAGTGGTGAACAGCAAGTTTCAATCTGAGGTGAAGTGGTGAACAACAAGTCTCATTCTCAGGTGAAGTGGTGAGCAGCAGGTCTCACTCTCATGTGAAGTGATGAACAGCAGGGCTCACTCTGAAATGAGGTGTTGAACAGCAAGTCTCACTCCCAGATGGAATGATGAACAGCAGGTCTCACTGCCAGGTGAAGTAGTGAACAGCAGGTCTCACTTTCCAGTGAAGTGATGAACAGCAGGTCTCACTCTAAGGTGGAATTATGATCAGCAGGTCTCACTATAAAGTGGAATTATGATCAGCAGGTCTCAATCTAAGGTGGAATTATGATCAGCAGGTCTCACTATAAGGTGGAATTATGATCAGCAGGTCTCACTCTAAGGTGGAATGATGAACAGCAGGTCTCACTCTAAGGTGAAATTATGATCAGCAGGTCTCACTATAAGGTGGAATTGTGATCAGCAGGTCTCACTCTAAGGTGGAATTATGATCAGCAGGTCTCACTCTAAGGTGGAATGATGAACAGCAGGTCTCACTCTCAGGTGAAGTGGTGAACAGCAGGTCTCATTCTCAGATGAAGTGGTGAACAGCAGGTCTCACACTCAGGTAAAGTGGTGAACAGCAGGTCTCACTCTCCAATGAAGTGATGAACAGCAAGTCTCACTCTAAGGTGAAATTATGATCAGCAGGTCTCAATATAAGGTGGAATTATGAACAGCAAGTGTCACTCTAAGGTGGAATTATGATCAGCAGGTCTCACTCTAAGGTGGAATTATGATCAGCAGGCCTCACTCTAAGGTAGAATGATGAACAGCAGGTCTCACTCTCAGGTGAAGTGGTGAACAGCAGGTCTCACTCTCCACTGAAGTGATGAACAGCAGGTCTCACTCTCAGGTGAAGTGATGAAGAGCAGGTCTCACTCTCCAATGAAGTGATGAACAGCAGGTCTCACTCTAAGGTGAAATTATGATCAGCAGGTCTCACTATAAAGTGGAATTATGATCAGCAGGTCTCACTCTAAGGTGGAATTATGATCAGCAGGTCTCACTATAAGGT
>NC_056500.1:34716768-34739428 GCF_014905685.2 Nematolebias whitei
CTCTCAGGTGAAGTGGTGAACAGCAGGTCTCACTCTCAGGTGAAGTGATGAACAGCAGTTCTCACTCTCAGGTGAAGTGATGAACAGCAGGTCTCACTCTAAGGTGGAATGATGAACAGCAGGTCTCACTTTCCAGTGAAGTGATGAATAGCATGTCTTAGTGTCGGGTGAGGTGGTTAACAGCGGGGCTTATTCATCTGTCCATCCATTCATTCGTTCATGTGTTAGGAACATGCAACATGAACTGTTGAATTTATAGAAAATATGTTGTGTGTGTGTGTTTCTTTTGTTTTCCTCTGTTTTGATGAGACTCTGTGAATGGTTGAATGTATTAAGTTTTAATGTCACCATGGTTTTGTGGACGTAGCATTTAATTGTGTCATGTTTTGTTTCTGCATTTGAATGAAAAGTTTTTGAAAAGTTTTATCACTGTTTGTGAAAACACAAGAGATAAAAGAAGGAAGTGGATCAGAGCTGCAGACTGAAAACCAGTTCCCCACTGCCTGATCATCTTTCTGTTCAAGATATTCAGCTTCACACACACACACTTGTGTGAGCTTGCTGCACACCTCTCTATCGTTCCATTACATGGACCAGTGAGTGCAACATCACTGCCCCCACCCCACTCCCCTCAGGGGTTGATGTGGGGGGTGACTCCCCACGTTTTCCATCTCATAATCTCAACCTGCAGGCCTGCTGCCTCTCCAGCTCTCTGCTGCTTCCAACTTCTAGTGTTGGGTTGAAGACATCATTCCACTTTCATTAGGCAGGTGCTGTAAATATTCAGTGAGACTAAATGGGGGGGGGGGGGCAAAGACCTCATCTTATTCATGTTTGTTTTACAGTGGATACATGTTGGAGCTTGTTTTTATTTATTTGTTTGTTTGTTGTTTTTGGTGTGAAAAGGAGGAGTTTTATAACTTTAATTTGTTTCACACAAGTACTGAACTTATTCACTGTGATAATTCCATCGTTTTCCACCACAGTCTCTTTATGTTATATGTTCCTAAAGGTGAATTGTGACTATATCTGTGCAGAAGTGGGGAAATAAAGCTTTGTCCTCTTTAGGGTGAAAATTGGGTGACTCGTGCCTCCTAGTGGCCAAAAACACATCTCTGCCTGAACCTGACTCCGTTTAGTTAGAAGATGGTAGGATGATGATCATTAACAGAAAGTAAAATAAAGAGCATCAACAAAAAAATACAAATAAGATAAGATAGAACTTTAATGATCCCGCAGGAAATTGTTGAAATAATGATCACTAACAGAAAATAAATTATTTTATTTTTCTTCTTTCAGATTTTCCCTCTTCAAGGGTCACCACAGAGAGTCCTCCTCCTCCATCTCACTCTGTCCTCACTCCAGCTACCTCCATGTCCTCTCTAACTGTATCTATATATCTTTGTCATGTTCCTGACAGACGCATTTATAACATCCTGTATACCCACTGTCCCTCCTCTGGACATGTCCAAACCATCTCTGTCTGTTCTCTAACTTCATCTCCCAGTTGTTCAACCTGTGCTGTACCTCTGATGATCTCATTCCTAGTCTTATCCATCCTTGTCACTCCTCAGGAGAACCTCAACATCTTCATTTCTGCCACTTCCAGTTCTTTCTCCTGTCTTTTTGTCCATGTCTCTGTCTCCAGAGCATACAACATAGCTGGTCTCACCACTGTCTTGTAAACTTTTCCTTTGACCTTTGTTGCCACTCTGTCACAAATCACTCCTGAAACTTTTCTCCATCCCCTCCATCCTGCCTGGACTCTCTTTTTCACCACTTTACCACACTCCCAATTTTCCTGGACAGTGGACCCCAAGTAAATTCAAAAACAAAAATGTTCAATACAAGAAGAACTGGACTTTATTTGTAACTGAAGACGTTTCGCTCCTCATCCGAGGAGCTTTCTCATTTCAAAGAGCAGTGAGTGAGGGGTTCAGGTTATAAAGCTGAGATAAGATACACATATGTAGATTGACAAATCACACCTCACACCTCAACATTAGGGGTTTCTTAAGGTCTTTGTTAATCTATTTCACAGATGAGGCCCCTCTGTTCCCATCAGGTGTGAAAACTGGCTGGGTATCAGTCCTAAAGCTGCATTATAAGTTTTTGAAAGTTGAAATCTGAGGCATCCTCCTCTGTTAAGAGACGACTTTTCTCTTTTTACATAAATTGCTTCCTTCACCCCCCTCTCAAACCATCTGTGTTCTCGGTCCAAAATGTGCACATTTTGGTCCTCAAAAGAGTGTCCCTTATCTGTGAGGTGGAGGTGAACAGCTGAATCTTGTCCTGAGGAGGTGGCTCTCCTGTGCTGAGCCATGCGTCTGTGAAGAGGCTGTTTAGTTTCTCCAATGTAGAGGTCTGGACAGTCCTCGCTGCACTGGACCACATACACTACACCACTCTGTTTGTGTACGGGTGTTTTGTTATTAGGGTGGACCAGCCTCTGTCTGAAATGATCAGAAGAACCGCAGAGAGAAAGCTGCGGATGCACTCAAAATATGCACCGTGTAAACGGCCCCTGAGAGTCCTGCTGGGTTTGAAATGTACTGGGATGTTGTGTTTGTTGAAGATCCTTCTGAATTTCTCTGATACTCCAGCAACATAAGGGATGACAATGTTTTTATGTCTGTTCTCCTTTTTCTGTTTAATATGGTGTTTTGTAGATGTCCTCGCTGACTTGACAAACATACACAATACACGATGACATGCACAAACGGCTTTATAACCTGAACCCCACACACTCTGCTCTTTGAAATGAGAAAGCTCCTCGGATGAGGGGCAAAACGTCTTCTGTTACAAACAAAGTCCAGTTGTTTTGTCTTGAACGTTTTTGAATTTATCCTGTCCTGGATGACTGAGAATCTTCACCAGCATTTTGACTCCAAGTACTTGAATTCCTGCACCTTTATGACCTCTGCTCCTTATAGCCTCACTGTTCCACCAGCCTCCCTCTCATTCACACACGTGCACTCTGTCTTACTACGGCTGACTTTCATTCCTCTTCTTTCAAGTACATACCTCCACCTCTCCAAGTTCTCTTCCACCTATTCAACAATTTTCAGTCAGGTCATCTGGACAGTTTCTTTTTTTTTTTTCTGAAACGTTTCACCTTCCATCCGGAAGGCTTCATCAGTCAAGGAAACACAAAAAACAAAACTGATTCTTCCCCAAAACAGCTTACTCCAAAGTGGAACAAACCAGTTATGTTGGTGCTAAGATGGTGTCTTTGGCACGCCCCCTCCTCTTGTTCCGGCCCTCTTCCTCGTCGACAGTGATGTCAAACTGGTTCAAAACCAAAAAAGGTTTGTTTGTTTGTCTGTTTGGGGGAAGAATCAGTTTTGTGTTGTGTGTTTCCTTGACTGATGAAGCCTTCTGGATGGAAAGTGAAATGTTTCAGCACAAAAAAGAAACTGTCCAGATGACCTGACTGAAAATTGTTGGTTTAAAACAGAACGTTTTCTCCCAGATTACAAAGGTCGTCACATAAATCTGAACTGTGACTTTATTGATCTGAGTCAGTGAAACATTTGTCAGACTGTCATGTGGTGTTTGAAGGGACGGGTTTCTCTTTCTGTTCATGATTCAAGTCACACAACAAGCAGAAACAAAAGTAACGCCGTTAAGATTATACGCTTTAGTCTTAACTGAATGTTTCAGCAAAAAGCATAAATTGTCTTAAAGGCAAAAGCAACAACTTAGAGTTCAGCAGGGACTAGAGCTGATATGTAAATAAGAAACTGTTCCTAATGTCCTGCATGGTAAAATAAAAGTCAAATAAATGGTAAATGGGCTGTAATTATATAGCACCTTTATATCTTATCGAGGTACTCAAAGTGCTTTACACTACAATCTGTGTCCTCATTTACCCATTCATACAACACACTACTACAGCATATCTGTACAAAAACTAAGAGCTTTAGATCACATTCATACACCGATGGGACACATCAGAGACAATGAGGAGTTCAGTTTCTTGCCCAGGGACACTTGGGCATGTGACTGCCAGTGGAATTGAACTTCCAACTCTTGCATTGGAGGACGACTGCTCTAACCACTCAGCCAGCTGCCCCTAATAAATCCAAACATGTCACAGCATTCAAATTAACCCTTAAAGACAACAAGAAGGAGAAAACGCAGGAAGAACACATTTTTTAACCTGTCAGCTAAAAACATTTTTCATTCTTTGGATAAGCCTGAAGACAACAGAAATGTTGCTGACAAGTCAGGATGACTCAATGAAATGTTAAGGTTGATGTTTGGTATTTATTTCTTTAGGCTGAACACAAGTCAGGTTCAACCCAAGTCATATTCAACCAAAGTCATGTTCACCCCAAGTCATGTTCAACCCAAGTCATGTTCAACCCAAATTAGGTTCAACCAAAGTCATGTTCAACCCAAATCATGTTCACCCCAAGTCAGTTTTAACCCAAGTCATATTCAACCCAAGTCATATTCAACCAAAGTCAGGTTCAACACAAGTCAGATTCAAACCAAGTCATATTCAACCCAAGTCATATTCAACCCAAGTCATATTCAACCAAAGTCAGGTTCAACCCAAGTCATGTTCAACCCAATTTAGGTTCAACCCAAGTCAGGTTCAACCCAAGTCATATTCAACCCAAATCAGGTTCAACCCAAGTCATGTTCAACCCAATTTAGGTTCAACCCAAGTCAGGTTCAACCCAAGTCATATTCAACCAAAGTCAGGTTCAACCCAAGTCATGTTCAACCCAATTTAGGTTCAACCCAAGTCAGGTTCAAACCAAGTCATATTCAACCCAAGTCATATTCAGCCTGAGTCAGCTGTGTGTCTGTGATGTAGTGACGAGTCAACAAACAGTGGATCAGTTTGCTCAGGACACGCCTCGAGTCAAAGCGAGCCACACCAAAAACTGAAATGTTTACTTGAGGTTTCACATCAGTCAGCTGGAAGACAGAGGACCAGTCACAGCTTTGAAATGTGCTGTTGTTTTCTGACAAGCGTCAGAGAATTGCAATTATATAAAACAATGTGAGAGTGCCGTGTGAAAGAATGGCCTCTACGTATCACAGCGGGGTGAAATACCTCACGTTGCTCTGCAAGGCTATCAGTACATGTAAGGCTCTTTGGAGGAATTTAGCCCAACATTGTTTCCTGATGACTCTGCTGGATATATTCTTATTAAATATTTTAATAAATCTGTTGTTTAAATGTGCTTTTCTATATCCAGATTATTCTTTCTTATGAGCAAACTGTTAAATAAATCTACCTGAATTTGTCCTTTCACTAGCATTTTAGGATTGCCCATTCGATGAAAGTGTGTGTAATTAGAATAAAGGTTTTATTGTGTAAATGCAAAGTGGTGAGCTTGATTAGCAGTTTATTCAGGAAGGAAAAGGGCAACATTTCAAACAGCAATAAAAGGGGGGGGGGGGGGGTCAAACCGTCAGTGGAGGAGGTGGTTTTATTGGCCAAGAATTCCCTTTCAGAGGTTTGGTGCCTGCAGGAATGTTGGTGTATTTCTCTTGTTTCGATTAAAAAACATGAACATGAAAAGAAAACTAAATCAGAGCAGGCAAACCCTGGACATAATCTATTGTTTTTCCTAAATGCACATTCAGTGTGATGCGTTATGAAGATGCTACTGATGTGCTTTGGTTTATTTAGTGGAGATCATGTCCACACATACATGCAGCGTGCACCCATGTAGTGAACTAGATGGCCTGATGATCTGACCCCCATCTGACCCTGATGACCTCAAATCTACCAGATGGACAGAGACTGTTATTTTCATTGATTTGAATAAGTCTGAGCCATCTGATGAACTTTCTTTCTTGAATTAATCAAGCAGAAAAGACAATCCTCTATAATCATTACTGTCTTACAAATGTTTTGATAATCAAATTGTGTTAGTTCACTCAATGCTTTACAGGTTGAAAAGAACTACTCATTTTTATTTTACATAAACAGTAAGTAATGATTTTTATTCCTCATTCAAACAAGAAATCACCTGAATATGCATTTCTTGATTTTCTGTCTGAAATGAGTCAAGTCGTAAGTGTGTGAAAGTTGAAGCTTCGGTCAACTAAATGTTTACTGAAGAAGAAATGTCATGTTTTACTATTTGAAAAGATTACCAAGTGTGAGACTCCAAAAAGTCTGGTATTTTGCAATAATCTTTTCTGTAAGTTGAAAACAATTTCATTCTCTGACCTCGACTTTTGATAAACACCTTACGTCAAAACCACTCCTCTTTCTGGTCCATCCACGAATCAGAAAGCTCTGAAGTAAACTCGGAAGTAAACTCATTTAAAATGTGACAACTTCCCGGTTCTGTTAGAGAGTTGGAATGGTGAAGAGTGCAGTAGATTCCGGAGAATGGAAAAGATTCCGAGAATGAAAAAGTTCTGAAGGAGTTCAGAAGAGAACTAGAGTTATGGAGAGTTTTGGAGAAAGAGTCTGGAGAGAGTTGGAATGGAGAATGGAAAAGTTCTCATGTAGTGCTCAAGGAGTTCTGAAGAGAATTCGAGAATTCAGGATGATCCAGAGACGTTTGGAATTATAATTTCTGTTTGAACGACCCACGCACGACTCTCTAAGGATTTTAGCAGTTCTCAACGGAGACGCTGATATCAGTTGAAAAGGATTCTTACTGAGGTGATCGATCGTCAACAAGGTAACGGCTTCTTCTTCGACCAAGTGTACCGTGGGCAAAGCTGAGATCTGACGGAGCGTGCAATTTCTGGTCAAACAGATTAAATTCCCTCACATATTCCTCTGTAAGATAAATCTCAATTTCCTCTTAAACTCACCTCTCTCTCACAAAACTAGTACAGATATTTTAGAAATATCTGAAGCAAAGTCCTCAAATCACTGCCGAGTGATTTGAAGTTCATTATTTGTGAAACTGTCTGTTATTATTTTCATATTTTGCCAAATTAATGTAAATGTTTGGTGTTAAACTTTGATTCTGAAAATAAATGACTCCATTCATTTGATGGGTCAAAGATAATAACGTCTCTCGTTCACATTTCTGTTAAATTCAATGCACGGCATTTACAGTCAGAAAAATGAAGAACTCGTGAAAAGTATGCATAAATATATATTTCATATATTTGTCATACAACAAGTGACACGTACCCACGTGACTCACTACACCCACTATAAATGGATAACACAAGAAAGTGACAACACTTATTGTCACTGCGGTCCAACACATAGTCAAACTGACAAACTAAAGATAAAAACATAAACAGCTATAACATTTTATTTACTGAAGAATAATTATAAGACTGAAATAACAACAGCAAAAAGGAGGAATGACCTCTCATCGCCAACTAATTTTAGTAACGGGGGGTGGGGATTCTCCATCTTTCTGACTAAATGATTGCTCCCAGAGCAGTGATGTCATGAAGAGCATAAAAAGAAAAGCCCCTGGCGGAGATGTTTTGGTGACTTATCAAAAACAATCTTTAATTTATTTCTAAAGCTAATCTGTTGGTTATTTTACATTTAAAAAACGGCCGTTAGAGGAAAAACGCTGACGTCTTGATGTGCACGTACACACACTCATCTCAGGGGACTTCCAGGCCTCCACCCTTCTCCTCAGAGCAGGGGACGTGCAGACATTCCACACAGGTCTGCTCACAGAAGACATGAGACGTCACGCTGTGGACTCGCTCCACCGCGCTCTGCTGGTGTGAGCTTCTGCTGCGACGAGCTCTGATCGGACCGGGTGATTGGAGGGACACAAACTCTGGTGCCGAGGAGCTGGAAGAGCACGCTCAGGTCCCAGTCCATCATTAACTCTGAACTCAGGTTATGAGCAGTTAATATCTTACCTGCGGTAGGTAGCTCAGTGTGCAGAAACAGGGTTTCACCACTCTGCAGGTCTTAAAGCTCCATTCTGTTTTTTGTTGTTGTTGTTGTTTTTTTCTGAGGTCTTTGTGTTTATTTTTATAATCTGACCTCCATGAGACTCCAGAGTGATCGGTCTGTTGATGGACCATGAAGCTGACGTGGCGTCACTCGCTGTGTTTGCACGAGTAAATATGAAGCTACTCATTTGTGTGTGCCACTTCAGAAGTTGATTAAATTATTCTCTGCCGTGCTTCTGCCCGGTGTTTATATCTGATGTCTGGAGCTGAACACACTCACCACGCACATGTACAGTAAAAGTGGTGTGAGTGTAACTTCTTAAAGATCTGATTGTGACGTTCAGTGTGTCATTAAGAACTCAGATATGGGTCAAGTTGGACTTCAGTTACTTTCAGCTGCAGTGTGACACTAAATGAGGATTATTACAAAGCTGTGTAAACAGTGTGGTTCGTTTTCAGCTCAGTTTGTTCTTGAGTTGGTCTCTGAAGCCAGACATCAGTATCTTACCTGCAGTAGACATCGGTCAGAGCGACCTCACTTTAGACGATCAAGAAGAATGTCTTGGGGGGAGTGGTGGCGCAGAGATTAGAGAAGGTGGGCCCTCATTCGCTCCACCCTGGGCCCATGAGCAAGGCCCTTAACCACCATCTGCTCCCTAAACAGGTCTCTTGAAAATGAGTTCTCGTGGCTCAATGAGACTACCTGGATAAATAAAGGGTAAATAGATTAAAATTGATCCTAGAAACTATTGTACTGATATTTAGCTGCATCTTTATTAGTTTTACTTTGAGATTATTTGTCTTCAGCTAATTTTCTGTTACTTAATTCCTCCCTAAGCTGCACGGCGGTACAGAGGTTAGCCCTGTCGCCTTACGGTAAGAAGCTCGAGGTTCGGCTCCTGGTCTTTCTGTGCTGAGTTAGTTTTTTTCCCAGATACTCTGGTTGATGGACTGGAGACCTGTCCAGGTGTCCCAGTGATGGACTGGAGACCTGTCCAGGTAAGACAGCAGCTCTCAGTGGTCTTGAAAGGAAGAGTCAGTGAAAACCAGGGATGGATGGTTCCTGCCTGTGTCCCCACTGTGTGCTTCAGTGCCTCTTTCCTGTGGGGTCCCTCAGGGCTTGATTCTTGGACCCCCTTCTGCTTTCACTTTATCTGCTCCCTTTGGGGTCTGTCCCGAGGAAACATGGTCTTTCTTTTCACTGCTATATGCTGATGATTGTCAGATTTATCTGCCCTTAAAATCTAATAGCTCTTGCTCGATTCATCCTCTGTTACAATGTCTTGATGACATCAAGGCATGGATGGCTTCAATTTTTTTTAAGTTTAATGATCAGAAGACTGAAGTCATTGTGTTTAGCCCTAGCTCTACTGCTGTCTCAGATCCTGTAAACCTGGACTCCCTTCAGCCATGTCTTAAGCAGTCTGTTAATGTTGGGATGGTTTTAGACTCTGACTTTAAGTTTAATAAACAAATTAACTCTGTTCTGCAGAAAAGCTTCTTCCAGTTAAGGCAGATAGCTAGCTTGACCTTGAAAATCTAGTCCATGCCTTAATTACTACCGGACTAGACTACTGTAACGCACTCTATGTTGGGGTCAGTCAGGTCTCCATTTCACATCTCCAGCTCGTCCAAAATGCTGCAGCTCGGCTATTAACAGGTAGGTTTGATCTTATTACACCAGTTTTGTCCTCCCTTCACTGGCTCCCTGTACATGCACCAGAATTGATTTTAAAATTATCCTGCTAACCTTTAAGTGCATAAATGACCTTGCACCCTCATCTCTCTGAGCTACTGGAACCATATGTTCCTTCTCGGGCCCTGAGATCATCTGATCAGCTGCTTTTGGCTGTTCCAAAAACCAGGTTGAAGCTCAGAGGAGATGGGACTTTTTCAGTCGTGGGCCCCAAACTTTGGAACAAGCAGCCCCCCAACATTAGACAGACCACTTCACTCCCTGTTTTTAAATCTCTGCTCAAAACTCATCGGTTTTCTCTGGTTTTTAACACAGTGTGATTTGATTTATTGTTCTGTAAATTATGTTTTTTTCTTTAGATGCTTTTAATTAATTTTTGGTACTATCATTATTTTTCCCCATTAAATTACAGTACCCCCATTGTTTTTTTATTATTAAGCACTTTGGTAACAGCTGCTGTTATAAATGTGCTTTATAAATAAAGTTGACTTGACTATTAGACAAAACATGTTTTAAGGCTGTACTAAGCATTGTGAAAAATATCAATGTACAAATGAACTTTACTAGTAAACATTTTACATCCAGCAGACTCCAATAAATAGGCCCATAAAAATCCCATACTGGTCATTGTCCTATTATTCTCATTAGTTTCTTTGTGTCACGCGCACGGATCAATGTGTCAGCTGTAAATGCACAACAGGAGGAGGGTGGAAGACTGAACTGTTGATCCAAAGGTCTCGTGCACTCAGCGCAGATCCTGCTGAGCTCCTTCATGGCATCAGCAGCGGAGAACAAAACGCTCCTCTGTGCATGCGCACGCACCGCTTTAGCCTCAGCCGATGACGTCACCCATTCATTACTGCAACAAGCCCAGACACAACCAGCAGGGCAGACAAGGCGCTCTGACCCGGTCCAGAACAGATTCACGGCTCGGAACCGACCTGAAACCAGCAGCACCGCCACTCCAAATAAATTAAGAGATTTTTTTTTTTACTAAATAGAAAGAGGAAAGCTGCGTTAACTTTACATTTATCAGCCCAGACGTTTGTTTGGAAGCAGCCCGCGGCGGGTCCGAGACTTCATGTCCCACCAGGACCACCTGTCCCTCCAGGACCACCTGTCCCTCCAGGACCGCCTGTCCTCCTCCGCAGCGAGGGGAGACTCGGCCGAAGTGGAGGTTCTCCTGAAGAGAGGAGCGGAGGTGAACGGGCAGAACCGGTTCGGACGGACGGCCCTGCAGGTCGGTGTTGAATGTTTACCCTGTCAGCTGATCCCGGATCAGCTGTGACAGCAGACTGACAGTTAGACAGAAGCGACTCTGAAGTCCGGAAGTTTACAATGTTTACATGGACATGATCGAGTTCTGCGTCACACGCGCGTGTCATGTGCCACATTTACAAGATTTATTATTATTATCAGATGGTGGGAAAACCGTTTGTTTAATTATGTCAAATTACTTTTTATGGTGCAAATTATTTTTTATGACGTAAAATTAGTTTTAATGGTGTAAAGTTTATTTTTAATTCCTTGTTTTTTTTAATGGTATAAAATTAGTTTTTTTTAATGGTGTAAAATTAGTTTTTATGGTGTAAAATTAGTTTTTATGGTGTAAAATTAGTTTTTTTTTATGGTGTAAAATTAGTTTTTATGGTGTAAAATTGGTTTTTATGGTGTAAAATTAGTTTTTATGGTGTAAAATTATTTTTTATGGTGTAAAATTAGTTTTTATGGTGTAAAATTAGTTTTTATGGTGTAAAATTAGGTTTTTTTATGTTGTAAAATTAGTTTTTATGGTGTAAAATTAGTTTTTTTATGTTGTAAAATTAGTTTTTATGGTGTAAAATTAGTTTTTGGTGTAAAATTAGTTATTTCTGGTGCAAAATGTTTTTTATGGTGTAAAATTAGTTTTTAATTCCTTTTAATTTTTTATGGTATAAAATTTTTTTTTATGGTGTAGTTAGTTTTTATGGTGTAAAATGAGTTATTTCTGGTGCGAAATGTTTAATTAGTTTTTAATTCCTTTTATTTTTTAATGGTATATATATATATATATATATTTAATGGTATAAAATTATTTTTTATGCTGAAAATTGGTTATTTCTGGTGTGAACATTTTTTTATGATGTAAAATTAGTTATTCGAAGGGAAAGTGTTGTAAATGTTAAATTTTGAGTCCTGAGATGAAAAAACTCAACTTAAATGTGTTTTTAAAGTCTGATTCCATTTTGTTCTTTTCATAGCTGTTAATGTGTTGCTCTGTGTTGATTAATCTGAGCTGTTCTTACAAAATATTATTTTTAAACCTGTCTGTCATCAAACTGTTTAAATGTCAAATAATAAAATTATTAATCTGTCCTGCTGTGCCGTCCGAACCGGGCTGACCCTGATGGTCCGGTCCAGGTGATGATGATGGGCAGCTCCCGGGTCGCCCGCCTCCTCCTGCAGCACGGAGCGGACCCGAACCTGGCGGACTGCAGCACCGGATCCACCCCGCTGCACGACGCGGCCCGGGCGGGATTCTTGGACACGGTTCGGCTCCTGGTGGAGGCTCGGGCCGAGCCGCGGGCCCGGGACCGAACCGGCCGTCTGCCGGCTGACGTGGCCCGGCAGAATGGACACTCGAGGGTCGCTGCTTTCCTGGAGGCCCTCAAAACTTGAGACTAAAGTTTTGTTTTTTTCTTCAACCGAGCTGGTTCCGAATGACACTGACCGAACCCGAACCTGCAAGACTCCAGCTGTGTGGATTAAAACAAACGCAGGAACGTTTCAGTTTTTATAATTGTAAAAGTGGATATTTTATTTAACCTGTCACATTTTTAACCAAAATAACTTAACGTTTTAAATTAGCTTAATTTTTCAATTCTTCTTAAATATTCGATATTTAAATCACATTTTGTGCACTTTAAAATTTTGAACAAAGAAAATACAGAAGTAAAATGCTGAATAAATAATTAATATAAATAAATAGATAAATATTATTGTGACTTAAGTTGGTCACTTAAATTATTAACTTGTTTTTTTTATAAATATGAATGTTTCTGGTCAGTGTTCTGAAATGACTTCTGTTGTAACTTGGCACTATAGAAATAAACTGAACTGAATTTGAACGTGAAATAAATCAAATTTAAAACATAAAAAAAGCATCTTTGGTGAGAGTCTACATTTATTTCAGCATGGTGGCGGAGTTGGTAGAACTGCCGCCACCTCTCAGCAAGAAGGACGCTGGTTCAAATCCCAGCCCAGGACCTTTCTGGGTGGAGTTTGCATGTTCTCTCCGTACATGTGTGGATTTTCTCCCACAGCCCAAAAACATGTATGTTCGGTTAATTGGTAACTAAATTGTCCCTATAGGTGTGTGAGGGTGAATGGTTGTTTGTCTCATTTGTCTCCGTGTCCCTGTGACGGACTGGAGACCTGTTCAGGTGTCCCTCTAATAGACTGGAGACCTGTTCAGGTGTCCCTCTAATAGACTGGAGACCTGTCCAGGGTGTACCCCACCTCTCACACAGTGATTTCTGGACATGAGCCCCAGTGACCCCCGTGACCCAAAAAGGAAGAAGCAGGTAAAAGAAAATGGATGGATGGAACAGATCATTTTACATTTATCCACATTGTCTGTTTTAAGAGATGAACAGTGTTAAAAACATAAAGGCTCACAATAATGTTAAATGTGCAAAAAGAATTGACCCGTTAGGCCCGTTTATCTCCACTGAAGGCATCGAAACAAGCCTGGAGGGTTTATTTTTACTTGATTTCAGGACTTCATTCACAACACAAGCTCCTCAAAAGCTGAGCTGCACGAGGTCCGCTCTACAGGACTCACCTATTATTAATTAATAACTGAAAACAGAGTAAAACCAACCGCGGCATCAGACGGTTCATCAAACTTAATTTATTTATGCAGCTTAAATCAGTCTGTAGGCAGGCGTGAGCTGAGCATGTTCACCAGCAGCTCGGTGATGACGGCAGCGTCGTGCCGACACGAGCACAAAGAAACAAGAAGGTAAAGAATGGAGCTCCATGCTTCATGTGGCGTTATATGGACATGTTCAGAGTGAACTCAAGCCATGCAGCTGTGAAGGACTCAGGGTCTAACTGGACGGTTGCAGCCGGTCTGATCTAACGCAGGCTGGGTAACAGTGAGGAGCAAACAGAGCTCAAGTTGTTTTTTTAATCATAAAATATAAAAAGTGAGAAACATTTCCAGAACAACGTGGCTTCAATCACTTCAATCCTTCAAAACCTGCGGTCCAGCAAACACGCTGAAGACGACAGATTAAGCTCTCAACGGTTTCCTTTAAGGCTGTAATCTAGAATAAATGAGCAGTTCTGCTTCCTGCTGGAGTAAAACGACCAAATATGGGCAGAACACACGGGAACAAACAGTTGGTAACATAGCGTCTGGACTCCTCGTTAAAAACGTGACAGGATGATGAAACCTGCTGAAGAGAAAGGGAGTGCATCAGAACCAGGACAGAACCCTCGGCGCCTTCCTGTGAGTCAGTGCTGAGTCCGGTTCTGTGCTCGGAGCTGGATCTGGATGTGGGCGTTTGGTCGTTTTGTCCTTCAGTGTTTTGGGAGCATCACTGAAGACTGAGCCATGGACTGAAACAAACACAGAACATATTTTTATTGATTTCCCTTTATCGACATTTATTGAAGGAAGTGTGTTTGATTTAGTAAGGACAGAAAGCAAACGTGTCCGTCGCATTTTTAATAAAGTGTTAATTAAAGAATTATTCATTTTAGTTCAATTCAAACTTGGTGCAAACGACAAATACAGCCCCCCCCCAAAAAAAACCATTAAAGTTTCCTCTTTTGTTTTCTTAAAGCACAGTAGTGTGTGTTGCCAACAGGTGTTTGAGAACATTATGGATGATCACATTTCATATTTTCAGAAGCAGAATGGGTCCAGTGGTCCTGGAGCGACAGGTTAGATCTTTCTGAGGAGCCGTTCTGATTGACACGTGGACGTCCCATCTCTAAAATGTTCTGGAGCTAAAACGTCTGCAGGCTTACCTTCAGGCTCTTGATGGTGTGGGTCCAGTCCATCTGACTGATCTGTGGGATGGCAGTGAGCAGGATGCTGCTGGCCTTGTTGGCGTTCTCCTTCATCGTCTTCAGAACGTTGTCCACGCAGACCTGAAAAGAACCAGAGACCAGACTTAACTGAATCTGTCACAACCATCATGGATTCAAATGAAAATATGGTTCAAGTATTCCTTTGGTTTAGTGAAGACGTGGCGCAGCCGGCTTTTGAATGTTTTTGAAATTCTCATATCTTCTGCAGAGCTGAACAGGAAGAAGAGTCATGGCCGCCGCTGCTGGTTCTGAAACAGATTATGTGCAAGTTGCAGCGGTCCACAGGTGACGACACACGAGGAAGCAACCGTGAAGTTGACTCATTCACAGAAACTGTTCTGTTGTCACGAGTCTTATCGTCACCTGACTCAAAATGACTCGCAGGTAGAGGATTGAAACATGTGCCTGCCCCCCCCCCCCACCACCACCACCACCACCACCCACCGCCCCCCAGGACAGAAACAGGCTCGTCCATAGTCTGTCCTTATAGTCATAGAGCCAAGAGCAAAAGTACGTTTGGATGTAGAAAACACGTAAACATATTTAAGTGTACGGGGGAGTAGTGGTGCAGAGGTTAGAGTCTGTGATCGGGAGGTTGCTGGTTCAAAGCCCTGGGCCATTACAACAAAATTTAGGTGGTAAAGGTGAAGCACCCACACCTGCCTCCACCCTGACTTGCCCCACTCTGGGCCCTTAAGCAAGGCTCTTAACCCCCAGCTGCACCCCAGACGTCAGCTCTCTGCTCCACACAGAGGGTTGTGGTAGCTCGGTGGTCTGCGGTTGTGTCAGGAAGGACATCCGGCGTAAAAACAATCACCAAACCTTAATGTGAGTTAGTTCACTGTGGTGCCCCCTGAGGCGGGGAGCAGCTGGAAGAAGAAATGATATTAAAGTGAACAGACGGGTCTATGGTGCCGTGTCCATCTTGTGACCTTCCTGCTTTATGTGTCCGATGAACACGCTGTGTTTTTGTGCCGTCTGTTGGCACGAAGACAGTGAAGCTGATGACTCAGGGTGACTCAACCTCCTCTGGACGGATCTTAGGCTACAAGCCTAAAAACGTCTGGGGGTGTGTGGTGTTTGGGAGGAAGGGGAGGGGGGCAGGGAGAGGCTAGGTTATTTGAGGCTGGGTGGGAGTGAATGGGAGCGGGGGGTGGGGGTGCAGGCGGAAGGATGTGGTGAACAGTGTGCAACAGGAGGGGGAAGAGGTCAGCTGCAGGAACTCAGAAGTGCAGTTGAGTGAAGCTGGATCAGTGACAAATCAGCCGAGCTTCACCCACACACAGCTACATCAGCTGCAGTAACCAGAGCTCCTGCGTCCGCCGACGGAGCGACGAGGAGAAAGCTTCTGTCAGTCCAACAATGCAACGTGGCATGTAAACGTGTGCACGTGAGGGCAGTCTCGGTGATCGTTGCCTTCAGGTGTTGGAAAATCTAATCCAGCTTTGCTGCCGCAGCCATCACAGTCCTCTAACGGTCAAATGACCACTTTGTTGCTCAGCACAGCAGACAACAGCAAACCATGTTATCAGTAAGGTTTGGTTTTGAGCATCACACGTTAGACTTCCTGCCAAACCTGCGACTTCCTGAAACCTGTTCATAACCTCTGATGTAAACATCTTATTGATTATAGGCTTTTTATTAAAGGCTGAGTGCACGTGCTTCCTGCGCTTCATTCGTTTAAACCTTCCTCTGACTCTACATTACTCTGTGGCAACACTTTCTTGTGTGGACGCATTACTGATTTAATTTAGGAGCGTTTAAGAGTTTTAATAGATTTTTAACCATCGTTTTAGTTTAGACACGCAGCAGTAATTTTTAGAGCCACTGCTTTATGGAACAAAGTGATTTAAGACTAATTTATAATTTAAAAAGTGTCTCATTAGACCGTTAGTTAGTTAAGCTTCTCCTAACAGCTCATTGTTTTGGGGTTAGGCACCAAACAGCCCGATGGTGTAGCTCAGTGGTTACGTGCTGCAGGTTTGAGTAAAAAAACTTTTGTTTCTGGATTTGGATCATGAGATCCTCACTTGGTAGGAACCACGTAGAAAACCAGTTGCTTGTGTTACGATGGAGCTGTACCAAAGGATTTCTCTAAAAAAATCCACTTGCAGAATTATTACTCACTGCTTCTTCGTGCTCCTTCCAACAGTCGTAGTCTGTTGCCATGGCGATGCTGGCATAGCACAGTCCAGCCTCTTTGGCCAGGACCACCTCTGGCACCGTGGTCATGTTGATGACGTCAGCTCCCCACTGGCGGAACATCAGGCTCTCCGCACGCGAGGAGAACCGGGGTCCCTCGATGGACAGCATGGTCCCTCGGACGTGGCACCTGATCCCCAGACTCCTGGCCACCTCCATCAGAACCTGTTCAGAACTCAGAGTTACTGATGGGTGCTGTACAAACGGAGGGAAACAGTTTGTGTTTGATATTTGTGCTCCAACAGGCTGCCTGACTGAAGAAATACCAGTCCCCTGGCAGCACGGTGGCTGCTCAATGTTTAATTAAAAAAAAATAATTCAATTCAAAATACTTTATTAATCCCAAATAGAAATTAAGTGTTGTAGCTCATCATCCTGGTTTCATTAGGGTTGTTATAGATGCTGATGGCTGTGGGCAGGATCTCCCGCAGTGGATCTAAAGAAACTGGCTGCAGATTGTGATCCATCCACCCAGACCCAGCGGGCCTCTCGGTCCTCCTGGGCAGCAGGACCACCTGAATGTCGGGCACAACTCCTCCCTGAGCGATGGCCACTCCTCTCAGCAGCTTTTTGAGCTCCTCATCATTGCAGACAGCCAGCTGCAGGTGTCGAGGGATGATCTTGGTCTTCTTGTTGTCATGAGCCATGTTTCCTGCCAGCTCCAAGCATCTCAGCAATCAGGTACTCGAGCACCTCTGCCAGGTAAACGGAGATGCATCCACGGCACCTCCTTTACAACTCATTTGGGATTTGGGGCTGTATTTGAGATCATATTTGAGCTTTGAGATGTTAATCAGCTGCTCCCAGTTGTAAAAATCACCTGGTTGTCATGGTTACGCTTCATAACAAATGTCCAAAAGTAAAATGTTTCAGTAAAAATCCTTCCAGCTGCACAGCATCTGATACCAGAGGGAACGATCATCCGAAAAACGCCATTTACATCCAGAAAAAGAGGAATTAAAAGTTTTCAAAAGCAATAACTCAGAATGAAAGTAACAGCTACTCCAACATGCAGACACCTTGAGCGGCACAATTTCATTTACATACATGAATCATGTTTTTTCCTGTAAATCTCTGAAATGTATCTGTCGTTAGAGAAGAACCAGTTGCAAACAAAGAAAGAGGCAAACAGGAACCAAACGTAAAGTTTCCACGTCTCTGAGTTACTTCACGATTCTAAAAACGTGGTCCGCGTCCTTCAGCTCAAACAGACGTTCACTTGATAAAAGTCTTCTCATTTCCTGGAAGATGGAAAACGCTGCACGCTGCCTACAAACTGGGCGTGTAAAATCAGACCAGTTATAAAGTCTTCAAGCATTAAACAAATGTTTCTGAGCAGACAAGTGACTCGGGTTGTGTTTTAATGTCACTCCACGAGGACAGCCTAAAGTTCAGTCAAAGTGTTCGTTTCTCTTCCATCGTGTTTTTTGTTCAGACGGCTCCGTTTTCTTTTGGGTGGTCTACAAATCCAGCTGCTGTGTTGGCAGGACCTGCTGGTGCTGTATGCTGATCAAACCAGTCTGCTGCTTGGGTTAAATGCTATAAATGTTGAACGCACTAGTTGAACCAACCTCTCTAGTCCTGTTGCAGAAAGGCTCAGCCATGGGGATGTGACTAACACCTGGAGGGCTGCTGGGCTGACCGTCGTACAGCGTCTCCGCTCTCTTGGTGGTCCTGTTCAGGGACGAGAGGCGGAAAGTTAGAATCAGAGCAAATTACACATTCTGCTGCTGCTCACGATGCTCATTCAACTCGTTTAAAAAGAGCGAAAATGTGACAAACGCAAAGAAAACAATCAAATGAACCGCCCAAGCAGCAACAAATCAACGGTTATCAACAGAGTCTGCATCATAAAACCAAACAGGAGCCCGTCCACAGCTCAGGTTTCTCCTCCACAGCACTCCTGTGTGCAGATGTGCTGAGTCAGTGGTTCTCAGCACAACCAGAACCTGATCCAAACGCAGACAGTCAAAGGAAAACAAACAATTTATCGCAGTGAAGCCAGGACTCCAGGAGTTCCCTGAAGTCTTCCAGCTTCATGGTTCTGAATGAAGGCGAGCTGAACGTTTGGACCCAGAACAAAGCAGACTGCATGAAAACACAATCCATACTTTAGATTTGTGCATTCTGCATTTACCTCCATATGTGTTATTTGAAATGTTTCAAAGTGCTTCAACGTGAAACGAGTTCTGACAGAGTTAAAAGTTTCTACTTTTCTGTGGATGAGAAAACTCTCAGGCTTCACTTCTGATGACCGTCAGAGCAGAATCATCTCAGACATGCAGAACATGAACGGCCTGCCTCATCTGACTCATCGCCTAGAAAACTGAAGCCACTGTTTACGTTCTGCAGCGCGGGGACAGACGAACAATGCCCGCCTCTCCTTGGCCTTGCATTTCAGGAGCGATTCTGAATCCTTGCTGAAGACAGCGGTTCCCACACCCTGCAGTCATGAAATATTTAAAGTATTCCTGACGTGCATGCATCGTGAGCATGCTTCAGGATATTCCTGACGTGTGCAGCTGCCAGCCACGATCCAATAATGAAGTTACAAAAGGAAGTTTCAAATTTACTGGATGTAAAAACTGATTTGCAAAAAAGAATTCCCTTCAATTCAAAACCTGCAGTGGTCTTTGTGTAATTTCAAAGTAAAACAGAGTTCCACCTAATCCTAACAGGACAAGGGCATTTTATTTGTTTAAATAAGTCAGTGCTACTACAAGTATTTCTATACGTTATACTTTTGAAACTTCAAACCAAACAGTAATTCAGACAACTTGCACAGAAATAAAGTTACAACAAAACAAAGAGCTGCACTACAACTAAAACTTGTTATAAATCAAAGTAAAGGTCGTTTAAAGGACGTGAACATCTATCAAGTCTGATGGCTTCTATGGCAGTCAAGAGGACATTTGAACACAACCAAACACAGAGCTACGAAGAGACGAAGTGACGCTGCTGCAATCTGACAAGTCAGAACAAGTCCAACCAACAAGATCCTCATTTCAGATAAATATGTCACAGCACAGTTCATCTGCTTCACACAGACATCAGAGCAACTCGGAGGTTACCGGTGTTCCTAGTAAAACAGCTCAGTAGACGTGAAACTGGACCCTCGGTACCACTGATACTCAAAGCGGAAGGATCAGCATCTGCCTGGAGGCTCAAACAGCTGAGAAACCACTCTTTCCCACAACAAACAGTCGATTCTGGTGCAGCACACAGAAATGTGACCTGCGGAGACGAGTTACCAGGAGTGGAGAAGAGATGATCGTGTTCAGTGCGATCAGGAATCCATGCTCGGTTTCTCTCAGGCACGATGACGTGTCTTACGTCCAGAGCTCAGCGCGTGGCTGTACTCCGTGGATGTTAAAGCTGCATGTGCTCAGCTGATCAACGCATGCTTCATTTATTACACAAACACTAGAACCTCCTCTCTAGTTGATATACTGGTCGAAGCAGATGATCGCTTGTCCTGAGCCTGGTTCTGCTAAGGGTTTTCCTCATGAGGGAGTTTTTCCTTCATTTTTCTTCAGTGTCACAAACAAATTGGTGTCACTTTCTGACTTTTTTTATTTATTTATTTTTTCTGTTGGATGATGTGTGCGACTCTCAGGTGTCACTTTGCTTAGAGCGAAGATGAGAAACTGTCACATTCCCTACACACAAGTCTGAGACACAACATCTCAAAGGTTTCCGTCCCTTCAGAGATCCTTCTGTAAACTGCTGCCACGTTTTCATTTAGGAAGTCGCTTTTCCTGCTTCATTAGAAGTTCTGTCCCCAGTGGATTCTGTTTCCTCAGCTGAGACGGTTAAACAAGCTCACAGCCATGCTGAGAAAGGGCCACTAAAGGAACTGGGCCTGTACTGGGCCTGTACTGGGCCTGTCTCAGAGGGTTGGACCAACAGGAAAAACTCAGTCCTGCCAGGTATTAATTAATAATGAGCTATAAATACATCAAAGTTCACGCTCAATAATCCAGGTAAAAGAGCCAACAAAGTTCAGTCAGGTCATCTGGACGGTTTCTTTTTTTGTTGAGACGTTTCATCCTTCATCCAAAAGGACTTCATCAGTCCAAAACTCACTATGTGAGCAAGCTGCTTGTGGGACTGAGTTTGTTGTGGCTCCTCCGACTAATGAAGTCCTTTGCATGAAGAACGAAACGTCTCAACAAAAAGAAAGAAACCGTCCAGATGGCCGGACTGAACTTTGCTGGATTTTTTTTTACCTGGATTATTGAGCATGGGCTTTGATGTTTTGAACCACTTTGGCATGGCTGCCTCAGAGGAGTCGACGGGGGAGAGGGCGGGCCCCAGAAACCATCTTATCACCATCAAACTGGTTGGTCCACTATGTGGGTGTGCTGCCTGTGGGACTGAGATTGTTGTTGTTTCACAGACTGATGAAGTCCTTTGGATGAAGGATGAAACGTCTCAACAAAAAAAGAAACCGTCCAGATGAGCCGACTGAACTTTGTTGGAGCTATAAATGTAGGTTTCATTCACTGATTTGAGCGTAATGTGCATGTTCTTGATGTGAAACCCCAGCGTTGATTGACGTGATGAAAGTATCATTCCAGCAGCACTGACCCCAGAGGAAGTCCTGCAGTCTGTGTTGGCTCTGACCAGGTGCTCTGAAGTCACGTTGTGCACCTGCTGTACAGGCTCAGTGACCGAGGCTCTCTTAGTACACTTAGAAACCTGCGCATGCGTGTGTGAAGTTCTCCACTTCATTAACCTCTGTGGAAGCTGGACTTCACTGCCTCTTCACTGAAAAACTTGTAAGATGGTCTTGTTGAGGTTTGGGCTGTCCCCGACTTCAGTGAATAAAAAACATCTAAAGTCTGCGTTTTAATGAAAACCTACATTCTGCATCAGTCCATGTGCTTCAGGACAGGAAGACTCGGATGAACTCCACTCTGTGCAGCTCCGACACAACGCTGACCTGCAGACTGAAGTCTCTGCCTCAGAGTCTCTGATTTATTCCTGAAATTATTTGATTTCTGATATTCCTTTAACGTCACGCGGTCAGTGGAAAATGGGGACAGCTACTGGTCCGAATGTGGCCTGCAGGCCGGGAGAAAGCCAGAGTCCGAGTCAGATGATTGGAAAACAAAGTGAGACAAAACATCAAGATGTCTCTTTCATAAAACAGCTAGAGACCAGCAGTATCCACATGAATTTATTCTTTACTTCCTCGTTTAACGAAAGCTGAATTTAAGACAGAGCTAACAGTCATATGCAGCCTGTCTGCTGGGTTGTGTATTTTATGTTACAGTGACATCACCAAGTTCAAACACATCGAGGAATGTGACAAGTCGAGGAAAAAACAAGTTTTCTTCAACTCTTAGCTAACGGCATTTAAAATAAAGACAGAAATGCTCACACGAAACACGTTCGCCGTCAGAATGTCGGTGTCTCCGCTGCACTCACCGGTCAATGAACTGGTCGATGACGACGATATCCCCAGGCTGGATCTCCTCTCGCAGTGAGCCGCAGGCCGTGGTGGCCAGCAGATGAGTACAGCCTTCTTCTCTGAGGGCCCACACGTTGGCCCGGTAGTTCACGTTTGTTGGCATTATGGTGTGCTGTCTCCCATGTCTAGATATGACACGAACTCGTCATAAAACTGTGAGATCTTTCCACTAGAGGGCGCCAACAGAGAAGACATTTTATAAATCCAAAATCAGAGATCACCTCACCTTGCAAGGAGCACACAGTCCACATTTTTGATCTTCCCCAGAATCAGAGCATCCGATGGCTGTTCAACAACAACAACAACAACAACAACAACAACAACAACAACAACAACAACAA
>NC_056500.1:34739438-34751944 GCF_014905685.2 Nematolebias whitei
AACAACAACAACAACAACAACAACAACAACAACAACAACAACAACAATTCAAACACAATCTCACAGAGTTAAACCACTAAACTGTAAAAGAAGCCTAATACTAAAGAGGTTGAAAACTTTATGAATGAATGAATAAAACAATAGAGCAAATGGTGAAACAGTTATTAGGGTTATGGACATTATGTCCTGAAGTCTTCTCTCTGGTCCCACAGAGACGAGATGACAGTCCACATTTTAACTGTCTTCAGAGTGAGACGTTTTTCTCAATCTGCTTTGTTTAGCAGCAGACGGACTAATGTGTGACACGGCAGCAGCCTCCGAGAGACTTGAAGAAGAGTCTGCTTCAGATCAGAAGACGACTCACCTTCCCATACGGTGTGTCAACGTATCGCTCCGTTCTTCCCTCCAGGATATCTGGATCGTCAAGACCAGAGCCGCCAATAATTCCAATCTAGAACAAAAGGCATGTTCCGTCAAACCTATCTGAGCGAGTGCTCCTGCAAGGATCAACAATTACGACTTCTGCTGCAGCTCTTTGTTCAATTTGTGGTAAAAAGATCACTTAAGAGAAAATGAATCCATTGAAATTCTGGTCATTTTTCATGGGACATCAAAAAGAAGCAGAACAAGACAAGACATGAAAGGCACCACGGCCACACAGCTTGGATTAAAACACAGCTAACATATAAACTAATGTTAAGTGTTGAACGGTTGGCTCAGCCACAACGTGCATAAAAAAACATGCAGTTCATCCTCCACCACATGCGGTTCTGAAGGTGACAAACTTTTTTTTTTTAAGTTTACAGCAATCTGGCTGCAGGAAGCTTGCAGCTCAACACAGCTGGTTGAGCAAATAATTAAAACGAAATAAAAATGAGAGCAGCTGGATCAACCTGAAGTGACACAGGATGACAAACAAACATTTTGGAATCACCACCTTTGGAGGATGTTCTTTCAGTTGTTTGAGTTTGTATAAATGAATGAATGAATAAATAAATAAATCAGACATGCCACAAAATTGTCGTTTTCCAAAACTCATTAGGAATTAATTTTAAAAACTGTCACCGCTTTACAACAAAGCACCGGGACTGTCTGAGCTACTGGAGGCTGCTCTGAAAGAATGCGAAAGGGTAAGAAATGAGATTTACCAACAGAATAGAGAACAAAGCCACCATTGCCAACCAAACCAAGAAGAACTGGAGGCTAAAGAAACAAAATCATGGACTGTGGAGGAGTGCAGATGAAGCTGATCCCTCGTGACCAACTCTGCTCTGGACAAAGTGACGACACTAGAGGTTTGGTTTGGTGCTGGTCCATTTATAAGGAAAAATAAATATATAAATCGTTGGTTACGTACTGTAACCCCAGATTCTATGAATACAGGCGTAGCCCTTTAAGAGCTGTCGCTGATGGGTTAAGGGCGAAGCAGATGTGGTCCTTGCCTCACTGGGTCCATTCGAACACCGTATGAAAATCATCTTGTCACTCAGCTCCCCATGTGCGTAATTACGCGTTGCGTAATTCTGCGTACCATGCACAGACGCATGCTGTGTAGTTATGCGTTCTGAATGCATGAACGCCCCGGAAATGAGCCGCGGGAGTGTGTTCTGCATGACCCAAGGCGAGGCTTCCTCGAAAGGGCTCTGAGCGCACCTGTGTGCTTCGCCTGTGTGCTGCGCTAGGGCTGCGGGTCCACATTCATGTCTATGTGGACCGGCGTGTGTTGAGGAGGGGCGTGTGAAAACTGTTGACACCGCAGGAGCGCGCATTTGACGCCAATGCGGTGAGACGTGTGTCGCTCCTGCCAAGAGCGAGGTCCTTCACTGGGCTCGCTTTGCGGTCTCACATTATGCTGATGTGAGCGGGCAAGCGCTGAGAAGCGGTGCGCGCGCCTTCATCAATGCTGTGCCGATTGAGTGAAGGCTGCAAGCACCGCGGGAGCACGCGTTTTCTTCGGTGGGGCGCGCCCCGCTCCTGCTGGGAGCGAGGTTCGTTACTGGGCTTGTTCAGCGGTCTCACGTTTATGCTGACATGAGCGGGCGAGCGCTGAGAAGCGGTGAGTGCGCCTTCATCAACGCCATGCCGTTTGAGAGAAGGCTGCTAGCGCTTCGGAGGCATGCGTTTGCTTCGGTGAGGCGCGTGCCACTCTTGCTGAGAGCGAAGTCTCTCACTGGACCCGTCCTGCAGTCTCACATTCATGCTGATGCGAGCCGGTGAAACGCTGGGGAGCTGTGTGCGCACCTTCATCAACGCAGCGCCGTTTGGGTGAAGGCTGCTTGCGTCGCAGGAGCGCGCGTTTGACACCGCTTCGATGAGGGGTGTGCAGCTCGGGCTGAAAATGTATCATTCCACTGAACTCGTTGTGCGGACCACATTCGCATACGACTGTTGTGTCATGCGGGCGTCTCGCCTTGTTTTGGAGCAACGGTGATTTTGAAGAAACCTTTTTAAAGGCCACCGGCTCATTTCATGTGGAGGATGTGTGAAGGAGCCACTGTCAGGTCATCCGAGCTGACAGACTGGCTAAAAATAGACACTTTCATCATTAAATGATGTTTTATTCCAAAAACTTGTGTCATCTTCACACACATCCTCCACAAACCATAATTTTGAGTCATCTCCCCCTGAGCTCTGCGGTTTGTTGTCCTAGGGCGTCACCTGTTGGCGATCTCAGGGAAACGCTGAATCTCCGGATGCCGGGGATGTCTGACGGGTGGGGCTGGCGGAGCGGGGAGACGTGCAGCCGTGGAACGTCTTGAAAATGGTCCCTCGTTGATGGGGGCCCTCCAACAAAAAGGCTTTCTGCAGCTCCTCCGAGGAAGGTGGAGTGACGGGACAGGTGGACCTCTGGAAAACCTCGTCCTCCGGCTGCGATGCGAGACCGGCAGACAACAAAGAGGCGCACAGGTTGAGGATGACGTCAGCTGCCTTGCAGAGGAAGCGCTACGTCTCCTCCAGCCTCTTGAACGTTGTACGCCAGCAGCATAACGTGTTGTTCGCTGCGGCCGCCTGGAACGCACACCGGTGAGCTCGGTTGGAGAGTGACGTCAACGTCTGGTTATGCTTACCTGGAGGCACAGGACGCTGGTCCAATCTGGACATCTTTGCTCCGAAAACCTCCGCCAGGCTCGGCTCCAGGGGGGCACCGAGGGAATTTCCGCTCGGTGAAAACCCCTCCCTCTGGTGATGGGCATGGATGTGGGAACCGGCGCCCTATTCTACCAGGAACCGGCTGCGGCCTCGTCCCAGTAGGACGTCACTGCTGGGAAACGAGGCCAGATGGGATCAGGACGGCGAGCCGGAATGGAGTCCAGAAACCTTCCCGCTAGATCATACGATCTGGGTGGGGGAAAGAGAGGGACGGAAAAAGTCCCTTCATGTCAGCCGCCTCCTGGATTATGTCGGGCAGCTCCAGCTCCAGAGGAGGGCATCGACGGCTGTGAGCGGTGTGGTCGCCGATGCAAAACAAGGTCCGGGGGGATGAGCATTCGCTCAGCCTCCCTCTACCGACACTACGCTCTCCAGAAGGGAATGAGCAGTGGGGGGCTGCTGCTGACGTCGCCATCCGATTCGCTCCGAGGGTCGGCGATAAAAGGAAAATTACAAGATGGCGTCGTCCAGCGTGTAGCGACCTGCCACTGAGAATACTCCTCGGCGCTTACCTTGAAACAAGACTGCTCGTCTGCTTCTCCTCGGGGAGGAGAACTCACCGGGACGACAGGAGGCCACAGGCAGTCTTTACAAGGTTGGTCAAGCTAGACAACTTTCCTTATTCGTTCTTCTGACAGTGCTATTAGCTTGCTGAAGAAAAATGGGAGCCGATTACCTGCTCTTAACATAATTTATACGAACCGGGTGGGGCCAACACAGCAGGTGGGCGTGGACTAAATTTTTCAGTGCAATGCTTCGCATGACGAGATAAACCCACTAAGCGACAGCTCTTAAAGGGCGAAGCCTATACGAAATAGAACTGCACAATTACTGATGATCTGGGCCTGCAGGTCAGGATAGATGGCGGTCATTACATCTTCAATAAATATCAAAGTCTACGTTTAAACTTTAGACACATTTCTTCTCCCTTCAGCTGAAAGGATGTTTGGTGATGATGACTTCATTTTTCTAGATGATAAAGCATCTTGTTGCCGGACAAAGGCTGGGAAAACTGTCCCACAAGAAAGTCCTGATCTGAGTCCCCCTGAACATCTCTGGGGGACATTGAAGAAAACAGCGACTGACAAGGCTCCAACCTGCAGGGCTGATCTGGGAACAGCAGTAAGAGACAAACTGATGAAGACTACATACGGTTTGTCCTCATGGACCATGTCTCAGAGACTCAAGCTGTTAGAAAAGACAAAGTACTCATGTTTTTCTCATTAGATATTTGTCCTCCACTTCATCTAAAAAAAAGCTCATGGGCGTGACTACAAGTTGTTATTATTATTATTATTAAAGCCACAAGGATATAATTTAGAAACATTGTCCAGTTAATTTATTTCAATACAAATTAAAGAAGTAAAACAACAGAGTGGTTGGACTAACAGTTTGGTACCGTTACTGAAAACTGTTTCTCTGGATATTTAGTGAAAACATCCAACTAGAGACACGGGACAAGATGTCATTAATGTGTATTTGTACATTATGAAAGTACAAAGTATTTCTTAGGTTTTGTGTTTCATGTAAACACTGATTTACACTTTTAACTTTAATAACTTTTCTTTTGTTCTCGCTTCAGTGATTCATAATTCAGTGGTTATTCCTCTGATTAGTCAGGAACAAAGATTGGACTGTTAGTGAAAACTGTGCAAATAGAAAAGTTTTACTGAAGACCATTTTATACTTTTGTGTGTTAAAATACTTCCTGTAACAGTGATTAGCTGAGTGAAGTACTTTAACATACAGGAAGTAGTTCATTCAGACTGTCACAATTAAAGTCCTTATAAATGTCTGGCTTCAGGTCCACAGAGGAGCCGGGTCCAGTTTACCTCCACGTCAGTATTTATTCACATGGTTCCCGGGTTAACAGAGCCGGAATGGTTACTACACACGTCCGGGCCGAACCAGAGCAGCGAGCCGGCAGCAGGCCGGGCTGCGGCTCCGTGTCCGGTACCGAGCCACGGTTCGGCCCGTGTCAGCACGCGCCCAGCGCGGCGCTCAAACAACAATTATTACCTTAACGGGCCACGAACACGCCATGACAACTTCTTTCTTCAGAGAAAAAGTGAAAAATTAGGAAGTGTGCCGTCCACGACATCCGGCGTCAGCGACACGAGCGCGAGACATTTCACTTCCGGTTTAGTCATTTTCAAAATAAAAGAGCAGTGACGTTACCAGACATTTAGGATTTATTTTGCTCAAATTGTTTGAAACAGCTGTTTTCTTTTTACAACAAGTTACCTACAATCAGGCGCCTTTGATGCGGAACATGATAAAAGTGTGTGGAAATCGGAATGATTGAAAGAAAGAAGTTTGGTTATCACATTTGGCTGGGCAGCACACAGTATTTAGTGGTAAAAACCAGTGATCACTGAAGAACAAGCTTTATTTCAGCTGTTCTACCACTGACTGACTGGAGCACAGTCATTTCTGCCAGAGGAGAGAGCCATACTGGAAGAAACACGGAGTTTAGGAAATGATTATGTGAAAATGTGCATCTGGCTCATTGCTATGTTCTTGGCCCGAAAGGTGTTTCTCTGATATATTCCCACCAACTGCAGAGAAATGCTTTTATCTTTGCTAATCTCGACTCTACACTTTACAGAATACATTTTTCTGAAAACTGGGAGAAAGAAAACCTCCTGGTGGTACTTGCTCTGCTGCTTGTGTGTGTCAGGTCAGAGGTCAGTCAGAAGTCGTCTCAGGGCACTGTTCACAAACACCCACATACATTATAAAACCCAGTTAATAAAAGTTCTCCATCTAAGGAAGCCAGCAGATTGTGCTGAATCTAGTCTCCCGTCCTGTAATCGTTATCTGTGGCGGTACGGCCAGGTGGTCATAGACCTGAGCAAACATCTCGAACCATCACAACATCGGATCGCGTTCGTTCGAGCAAGAGAAAGAAATAATTGTCAAAGGGTCAGCAGGTCTTCCTGGGAGCAACCTGTGACCGGCAGCTGAGGGTGAACCTGGACAACTCACACTTCCAGAGAACATCACAAAGACCAGTCTGAGACCAAGACCCCAACAAGTGGTTCAGCTCGGGTTACCAGAACCACTTCCATCAGATCCCCGGGAGGAGAGGCTGACACCGAGCTGGTGGACGACTGCTGCAGACGGGTGTACTCGACGCATGCTCGTCTTCTAAAATTAATGTGATTTATACTTTTTGAACAAATTAACCAGGAGGAAAAAAGTCCGATTACATTTTGAATAAGTTTGAAACACTTTTGTTGTTGAATTATTTGGTACAAGTGACTCTTCACTGAATCCAGTCAAAGCCAGTACTGTATACTGGCTGGAGTATTTTAACAACTGGTTTAGTGGATTTCATCCTCTTGCTGATGGAGCAGTGGTTGTAGAACAAGGTCTGGTCTCAAACCTACGTACTTTGGGCTTTTCACGGTTCACTCTGTGTTCTGATACTTAACAGATTGTTTTAACTAATATACATTTTAAAAACATCAATTATTCATTTGTTCATACAGCAGGTGAACAGTGCACGTTACATGTGAGAGCTCCACGGTTCTTCTTACCTCAGGATTCACTTTCTGACAATAAATCCCATCTTTAGTTACTGTCCTTCTTCCTGTACTGACGGTTCCTTACCACCTTTTGTTTTTTTACTAAATGGACTTTTAATGGTTTATTTGTAAAGGTTTCTTTGTAAATTGCAGTGAGAATGGTTAAACACTGACATTTGGAGTGTGATGAGTACAATAATTTTTATAAAAGGGGCTAAAATTAAATTTAAATGAGCATCTAGTTTGGTGTCATTAATGCAAGAAACACAAAAAGCCACATAGGCAACAGTAAATAAACTACCATAATAATGTTAATTTAAAATATTTCATTGTCCACTGATATGACTCCAAATTACAAGATATTTTTAGTCAGTTTTATATAAACGCTACAACTCTATAATACCAAACTTAATTTAATTTACAAATGATCAACTTACTACAAGATCTGTCCCACATTATCTTAATATCAGTCCTAATTACTGCTTTTTAAATTTGACATTTAAAAAAAAACCCATCAGTTTCGTAACCACTTTGTACTTTATTCTTCAAATTTAAACTGTTCAAATTATCATATAAATATATGAACAATTGCTGGATATATTATTATTATTCAATTATTGTTGATGCTTTTGTTATTGATGCCTTTTTTGGGTGAAGTTAAAGAAATAACTGTTTATCTACTGTAGTTAAATACTGTATTGATGGTTTAGTTGTTACATGTAATAAATGTAAGATTATGTACGAGGTTAAGGAGTGGGAATTTTGATAATTTATACTTCTACCCACTCCCTTGAATATGTAAAACAAAAAGTTTGGACATTATACTTCATGATGTATTTATTTATTTGTTTACATATTCAAAAAATAATAAAAGAAACTAAATTTATATTAAAAATAAACCACATCAAACACCATCTGTAGATGAAAATAAGTTTATTGACGCTACAACAGGCAGGAGAATATTCCTGACTTTTTATAAAACATAAAATATTTTCCCTGAAATGTTTCAGCACGTGATACAGAAGTGACAAAGAACTCTTGTTTGTAAAAAGGTCTAAATATTGTTGTTATGTCAAACATAAAAGTGTTATTAACATGTACTTAAAGTTATAAAACTCTGGCAGTCACCTCTGATGTAAACCACACTGACCTGGACCTACGTGTCTGGAACACAAAGGTCCAGTTTGTGAAGGTCTGGTGATCCGTACCAGACGTTGTGGTCCTAAAACACTCGTGGCAGCGTCCGTCACTAACTGTGACCATTAGTCCTCAGGTCTGGGGTTCGCTCGTTCGTCTGTGATGTCATTTCCATCCCAGCTGCTGACGAGGGGCACATGTTCATGTTTGGTACCAGAATCAGAGCCACTGTCGATGGTGATGACGGTCGAGGAGGCCTTTGATTTCTGCTCGGTCGTTTTGTGTTTTTTGCTTTTCTTGTGCTTCTTCTTTTTCTTGTGATGTTTGCCTCGGTCACGCTCCTTGTCCTCCCTGGCGAGCTCCACGCCGCCACTCTTTTTGGATTTTTTACGACGCTTCTCTTTGCTTTTCTTCTTGTGTTTTGTTGACGATACGGAGTCGCCTTCTTCGTTTGGGTTTAGGGGTAAGTGCGTGGACGAGTCCTCCAAATGTCTTGTTTTGTATTTGTGTTTCCCTCCTGGCTTATGGTGAGGCCTCCTCTTCGTCGAAGGGGAGCGACTGCTGGAAGAGCTCCTGGACCGGGACCATCTCCTGCGTTGCCTCTGTGAATCCCTGCTGCGGCTCCTGGAGCGAGAGTACCTGCGGCTGCTGAAATAGTAGGACCGTCTGTGTGTGAAATGCGTCACGCCCCCATGCTTCTCTCGTCTGTAGTGGCTGTAGGACTGGTAGCAGTGGTCCCGGTCCCTCCTTCTGTAGACTGGGTCACATTTGGAGAAGTCTTTGCCATGGGAATGAGAACAAGCTGTTTCAGAGGAATGACAGCTGACAATGCTGTTGGAGCTCACGGGGCTTCTGCTGGAGTGCCTGCGCTCTCCACTTTTGGAGCGCCTCCTCTCCCTCCTGCGGTCCCCGTCCTTTGATTTGTGCCGCCTCCTGTGATCTTTATCCGTTTGACTGTTTCTGGATTTCTTGGATTTGCTGGATACTGAAGAGCTACATCCGTCTTTCGACTCCAACCCATGAAGGCGATCCGTTTCTACATTTTCTGTTTGACGACTAGAATCGCTCCTTTGTGTAGGAGCGGGACTACAGCTGGTAAAACGGATGTGGTAAGGCTGAAGAGGCACTTCTTTAATATCTTCAAAGGCAGACTCATCGGAGTCTGAGGACAGCTGAACCAGCTCAGGAGTCCTTTCTGCTGTAGGCTTAACAAACCCGACGATAACGCAGTCGTCGCTGTCCAAAGAGGCACAGCCTTCGTCGTCGTGGTCACTTGTAGGCAGGTCAGCTTGGTTCGGTGTCCTCACCTGCTGCGGAGAAGCCTCAGACTCTTGCCTCTCCTCCTCTGAACTGCTCTCCGAGTCCAGGTCCAGAACTGACAGGCGCTCTGCCCCGCTCTGCTCTGCTCCTGTGGAATACGATGGTCCAGGTGTCTCGTCGTCCCACACAGAGTGGCTCAGAGCTGACGTGGCGTCTTCTGGACGGCCCATCTCTGCAGAGTTGTCCTCATCTTCAGAGATGGCGATTACAGAAGAGTTGGAGCTGCCGTCTTCACTGGAGGAGGGGGCTGGGCAGTCATAAACAGCATGCTGGTCGTAGGCCTCCATGTTGAAGGGGGACCTTGCAAAACTGATGAACTCGTGTAAGAAGTGCTCTGTTCGTCCCTGCAGGAACGGCCTGAGCTCTTCCTGAATAGCTCCGTCCTCCATATCGTACCGTGTGATACGTGACATGATGATGTGCTGAACTATGTTGACCAAGGAGCCGTGGGCCCCGTACAGCACCATCAGTTCTCTTTTCAGCCAGGGGACCAGTCTGTGCAGGCAGGCTGGATTTCTTTGATAAAACTCAACAGAAGTGTCTCGGGACAAGCCACCGTCCCTCACACTTCGAACCCTCGCCCCTCGGCGGTACAGCTCCCTCCTGAAGTTGATCATCTCCTGCTCTCTGACGTTGGTCACCGCCCTGCCTTCCCTCTCGGCTCTCCTCTTGGCCTCCAACCTCTGCATCATGCGCCGCATGTAGCCATCTTGCCGCTGCTGGGGGGGATTAATCGAGGCTTCAAATATTACGCCGTTGTCCGGAGGGGGGGAGGTTCTTCTCATCTGTCGATGGATTCCAGTGAGAGTTGTGCGGTATCTGAAGCGCACGCCCTCAAAGTAACCAAAAGAAGAATTGTCCACATGCTGTTTGACTTCGTACTTCTGAAAGTCTTCATCCGACTTGATGGTGTGATAGATGGAGCGAAACGGCTGTTTGCACAGCGGACACTCCGCCTTGTTTTTGGACCACTCCAGAATGCAGCGGAAGCAGAACTTGTGCAAGCAGCGGTCCAGGTGAGAAACGTTGTTGAACTTATCCAAGCAGATGGGACACTTGGAGTCCGGCGATACCTCTGCAGACATTGTTTTGGAGTTTTTTCTTCTGCCATCCGTCTGGCTGTGAGGCGGGGCGATCCTAACTGCTGACATGATCTGACACGGAGAAATAAACTGTTTCAACTTACTTCAAAGAACAATAAAGGAATTAAATTCACACACACACACAGCCAGGCTGGTTCACACCCCTTTCTGTCACATGCAACTATGATGAAGGCTGAAACAGCCATGACTTTAAAGAGATAAGGAACTCTCTCTGCTCCTGGTGGTGCTTTGTCATCAATAAACTAGTTTACATCAGGTTCTGCTTCCAGTAAATCCATCAATCACAGTATCACGCTGGTTTACTTACAGCTGCAAGAATGGACCACAGTCATCGCTCACTCAGAATCTCCCGCTACAAAGCGTTTCTGAAATCAAGAAAGAACGAGAAATTATTCAAATTAGCAGGATAAAACTTTACAGCTGTACAGGTATGCGTGTCATATAGAACAATGTCAGAACTTGTGAATAAAGAAAGTTTTTTTTCCAGTTTTTAGGTCACTTAAAGTTTAGATATTGCAGCTTTTACCAAAATCAGTCGTAACGTTTAAAATCAAACAGAAATGTTTCAAATTGAGATGTTTTTCAGTAATAAGTGCCTTTTTATTGGCTTCATACATTTAAAAAAAGACCATGTCTTGTTCATTCAAAGAACAGAAACATTTGAAAACAAAATTCATACGTTTAGATGCACAATTATTCACCACTAGTATGTCTACACTGTATGTTCTGTGGTTGATGACTTTTAAAAAGAATGACATAAATAAACAGGAAATATTGTACAATTAATGATACTCTGATGAAATCTTCTGAGCCTTGATTCATTTTAATGTTTGTTTTACATAATCAGCAGGCAAATGACCTCAACTGACCACATGCTAATGGTACAGTCACATCAACGTTGGGTTTATAGACACTTCCTCACATATCGAGTCAGTTTAAAGAGGATCTGTTCTGCAGTGAGAGCTGATCTTTGTTTTCTAATAAACTGCTGCTCAAAGTAAATGGCAACAACTTCACTGTCACACTATATATTTCAACTCAACGCAAGTTTTAACTGAAATATGAACCCATCGTGTGCCAAGTTTCTCTTTCCCAGATAAAACATAGTCCTGGTTCTGCACAGACATTTAATTTGACAACTTTAACCCCAGAGCAGCCAGATTACAGCTGGAAGGTTATAAATCAAGTGTTTGGATGTTTTTAACATGTGTCCATTTTGTTTTACAGAAATGACTTCACATGCAGCCTGTTCATACACAGTGTGCACAGAAACTGTTTTGTAATTAAAGTAAAATGTTTAAAGCTTCGACGACAGAAAACAACTGGTTACTGTCTGTAACATGGCAGTCAGTCCTTTAAGGTAGAGCCTGACCAATTATTCAGGAGGGCCGATATAAAGATCTGGGGACCTATTGGTATCTGTGAGAATTGTCCCATAATGCACCAATATAAACACTTCTCATTTCCACCCCTAAAATGCTGGAACCAGCCATAATTGTACAATGTATCCAGCAGAGTGCGCATAAAGACAACTTTCAAGTCATGGTCGTTCACTTAAGTTTCACTTTCATCACAGCCGAAGCAGCGAACAATAGCGTGGTGTATTTTGCTGATGGTAAGTTTATTTTAACTGATGTGTAAAATAAATCATCAATAATAAATTACCTTCAGTCCTCCAGCCTGCTTGTCATTAGCTACGTGCCTCTCAGGTTAGCAAGCTAACGTTTAGATAAACTAGCATAAGTTATAGCCTTGTAAAACTTTATTCAGAACAATAAATCTAACGTAGCGGTAAAATATATCAGTTAGTAACTTGATGTTGTCATCCTCAATGAAATGTATTGTTTGTCTGAAATCTTCACTTCTCTGCAACAACAACAACAAATGTTTACTTAAGATTCTTGGGGATGGACAAAGCTCACATCCACAGTTACTGTCATTGTTTTATGGTTTAAAATCTAGTTTTATTTTAAAATGGACCCATTGGTGGACCCAACTGTGGGGGCCTGATTCGGCCCCGGACTGCCAGTTCAATAGCCCTGTTCTAACTGGTTGTAACAGGTTCTAACTGGTTTCAATAGGTTCTGTGTTCTAACTGGTTCTAACAGGTTCTAACAGGTTTTAATGTTGCTCAAACAATGTTCCAACAGTGTTCTAACAGGTTTTAACATTGTTCTAACAATATTCCAATAGGGTCCAACAGTGTTCTAACAGTGTTCCAACATGTTCTAACAGTGTTCCAACAGGTTCTAACATGTTCTAACAG
>NC_056500.1:34751954-34758110 GCF_014905685.2 Nematolebias whitei
ATGTTCTAACAGTGTTCCAACAGGTTCTAACATGTTCTAACAGTGTTTCAACAGGTTCTAACATGTTCTAACAGTGTTCCAACAGATTCTAACATGTTCTAACAGTGTTCCAACAGCTTCTAACATGTTCTAACAGTGTTCTAACAGACTTATTCTAACATGTTCTAACAGTGTTCCAACAGCTTCTAACAGTGTTCTAACAGACTTATTCTAACATGTTCTAACAAGTTCCAACAGTGTTCTAACAGGCTAACATGTTCTAATAGTGCTCCAACAGGTTCTAACATGTTCTAACAGTGTTCTAACAGGCTATAAAATGTTCTAACAGGTTCCAATGTTCCAACAGTGTTCTAACAGTGTTCTACCGGGTTCCAATAGGTTCCGTGTTCGAACAGTGTTTCAACAGGTTCTAACATATTCTAACATGTTCTAACAAGTTCCAACGTTCCAACAGTGATCTAACAAGCTAACATGTTCTAACAATGTCCCAACAGGTTCTAAGATATTCTAACGTTCTAACAGTGTTCCAACAGGTTCTAACGTGTTCTAACAGTGTTCCAACAGGTTCTAACATATTCTAACAGTGTTCCAACATTCCAACAGTGTTCTAACAGGCTATAACATGTTCAAACAGTGTTCCAACAGGTTCTAACAGTGTTTCAACAGGTTCTAACATGTTCTAACAGTGTTATAACTGTGTTCTAACAGGCTATAACATGTTCTAACAGTGTTCCAATGTTCCAACTGTGTTCTATATAACATGTTCTAACAGTGTTCCAACGTTCCAACAGTGTTCTAACAGGCTAACATGTTCTAATAGTGTTCTAACGGGTTCCAATAGGTTCTGTGTTCTAACAGTGTTCTAACAGGTTATAATGTTCCGTGTTCTATATAACATGTTCTAACAGTGTTCCAACGTTCCAACAGTGTTCTAACAGGCTAACATGTTCTAACAGTGTTCTAACAGGCTATAACATGTTCTAACAGTGTCCTAACAGGCTAACATGTTCTAATAGTGTTCTAACGGGTTCCAATAGGTTCCGTGTTCTAACAGTGTTGTAACAGGTTAACATGTTCCAACAGTGTTGTAACAGGTTCTAACAATGTTCTAACAGTGTTCTAACAGCCATGCTAAATAAAGTAGCCCGTTTTCAGCATTTGCTTTCTCCCACTATCAGCGATCGCCAAAATTTCCATTATGAGTCGGATCGGTCGGGCTCTAATTTAAGAACCAAAAGTTTAAATATTACAGAAAGAGGCTTTATTTCCTCACCTCTGAGTTTCTCTAACAGACAAGAGAATCCGAAACAAACCTGCTCGGTCAGTGTGGCCCCTCACTGACAGGACACGCTAACGCTGTTTCTGGTCAAAAATAAGAACTAAAGGCTTTTTACACACACTTCACCAGCCTCAAGGTTTACTTTAATATTTTCTGTCGGAATACATAGACCCTGCCAAGAGAAGAAAACTGTAAACTGTAGTTTACAAGTTAAATAGTTTAGGTTAGCAAGATAGCTTCTTGGCTAGCACGGATTGGCGAAAGACAGAAAAGTTAGTCTGATTGAGAAAAAATATATAAATATATTTACCTGTGGTCTGATCAAACATACAAACTGTTCGTTACGTAAATGATTAAGGCTTCGTTTCTTGAAGAAATTCACTACAGAACTGCGTGACAAGGCGTCGCAGGCTTCAGATACAACCACAGACTAACATTTCATAACGACTGGGTCAGAGAGAAGTACTTCTGCCCTTCAAAATAAAAGCAGACTTCCAACGACTTCCGCTCTTCAAAATAAAAGTAAACTTCCAGCGAACCACTTCCGCTCTTAAAAAAATAGCAGATTATAGCAGAACCATTTTCGTTCTTTAAATTAAGAGCAGGCTTCCAGCGAACTATTTCTGCCCTTAAAAATAGAAGACTTCCAGAGAACTAAATTCGCCATTCAAAATAAGAGCTGACTTCCAAAGAACTACTTCCTCCCTTCACAATAAGAGCAGACTCTTCTTCGTGATTTTTGGAGGTTGGCACAAACGTTTTGTTTTTTTTATTCCCCTTTATTAACAGCATTTACAACAAATATGGCATCGATAACAGAGATATTCAAATCTGTAAAAGCCAGCACAGGTTGCTTCCAAACACACAAAAATAATAATAAAAAAATAAAAACAATAATAATACAAGAATCAAACAGAATAAAATAAAAAATAAATAAATAAATAAACAAATAAAATAAAAACTGGGGGTTTTCCAGTAGTTTCAGTTCGTTTATCGTATGAAACAACTCCACACCTTGATGTTTGTCCATGAACTTCATAGAGAAGAAGAGGTGGCAGAGTTCCTTGTGAAAAGTGGGAATGATGGTTTTGTTTTAAGGAAACGGCACTTGTGAATGAAATATTTGCCCACAAAAATAATTACATTTAATAACCTTTCAAGAGCTTTTTCTTTTCTCAGGGATCCAAAAATAATGTCATTCTTAGCAAATTCACATAAATGTGGGATTTTAGGGAAAAGCCAGTAGTGCACATCATCCCACAAATCTTTAAAATACGTACATTCATAGAAAATGTGTTCTGTTGATTCAGTATTATCATCACAAAATGAACAAGTGCTGTCAACAATTGCAAAACGATGTCTGAGGAATTCCTTAGAGGGGTCAACCCCTGAAAAGGTTTTATAGTGAACTTCCTTAGCTTTTGGAGGAATGGGAAGATTTAAATAATTTGTTCTAATTTTTTTCTTTTGATCCTTTGAAAAGAAACGTGAAATAAATTTGGGTTAGATACAAAGGGAAACAGAGTATTAGTAAAAAAAAAAATTCTCTAATTTTAGAATTTCTAAGTTTATTATTTGTAATGTTGTGCCCATTAATCAGAAGTCCAGGCAGAACAGGACTTCTATAAGCAGGTTCTCATAAAGACTTTTAGCTTACATAAAATGTTTGGGGGAATAGCTCTAATAATTTTTTGAAATTCACTTTTATTTACTTGCAGGTTATATTTAACAGTGAAATCTTCAAAAGACATAGCAACTCCATCATTTAATAAATGCATCACAGACCAAATAACTTGTTCAAACCAATTATGTGCAAAGATTGATTTATTTCTAACTTTTATGTAACGACAGTTCCACAGGGAGAGTTGTATGGGCTGTAGTTATGTTTGTAGATTAATCTCCAGTATAATAAAACTTGCTGGTGAAAGAAGGAAAGTTTTTTAACATCAAAGTCACATTTAAGAAGGAAGTTGACTCCACCCAGATTTGAAAATATTTTGCTTGGAATATGGAACCAGAGCGTTTTGATTAGTTAAAAATGACGGAAGCCAATTTATTTTTAAGGTGCCATTCAGGCTGTCAAGCTCAATAACTTGCAGTCCTCCATCGTCAAACTGTTTGATTAAATTACTTTGTCTGATATAATGTTTTTTGCTTCCAAATAAAATCAAAACTCATCCGATTAATAGATTTAATTGCTGAATTGGGTATTCCTAATGTATATGCAGGGTAGATAAGCCTTGAAATACTTTCCATTCTGGTGAGATATATTCCTCCCAGAATAGATCAATCTCTGTGTGTCCACTTATTTAAATGAGTTTTGCAATGTTGTAGTTTCTCCCAAATATTAAGGTTTTCTAATTCAGACTTATTTTTATTTATATACACACCCAGATATTTGACATTAGATTTTACAGGAATATTAAAAGCAGTTGATAAAGCGCAGTCTTTTAGAGGCAACATTTCACATTTATGTTTAGTTTAAGCCCTGAGGCCTTTGAAAAATGTTCAATTAATTGGAGAATTTTAGGAATTTCATTGAGGTTATTTAAAAAGATTGTCGTGTCATCAGCTAACTGACTGATAGAAACTTAGTCTAGCACAGATAATTTACCAAATTGAGCATTTTTAACTGATATGGAAATCATTTCTGTAGCTGCAATAAACAGCAAAGGAGAGACTGGACATCCTTGTTTTATACCTTTGTTGATCCTGAATCTTTGCGAGGTACCATGTGTAACACACACTGAGCTGTTTGTATCTTTGTACAATGTTTTAATTACATTAATAAATTCATTACAAAATCCAAAGAAATCTAAAGCTTTGAACATAAAGTCATGTTCTGTCATATCAAAGGCTTTATAAAAGTCTAAAAATAAAACAAAACCTTCATTTTCAACTAAGTGGTTATATTCAATTAGGTCCAAAATAAGACGAATATAATTATGTATGGAGCGGCCTTTTAGAAAACCCGACTGTCAGAAATAATTTGAGATATGCCTGATTTTATTCTGTTAGCAAAAACGTGGGTCAAGAGCTTGTAATCATTATTGAATCGTGTTATAGGTCTTAAATTATCAAGAAGAGTCGGATCTTTCCCAGGTTTAGGCATGAGTGTATTAATACCTTGTTTCATGGTGTGTGTTAAACAGTCAGTTTCTAATATTTCAGTAAGCATTCCAAACATCAGGGTTCTGATATGAACCCAAAAATGTTTGTAAAAGTTACTTGTCGGGCCATCACATCCCGGGGCTTTATCTATGGATAAAGTACCGAGAGCTTTAACCAGTTCTTCTATGGTAATTTCTGCCTCACATCTCTGCTTATAAATGTCGTTGATTTTAGGAATCAAAGGCTGAATAGAATGATAGAATGTTTCTGCCATATGGTTATTATATGAGGAAGAATATAAATTGCTGTAGAAGGTAATAATTTCTTTGGACATTATTTTTGAGTCTGGTTGTCACAAATGTGAAGAGTGCATCACCATCACCTACTGATGGAGTGACTCAAAATGTTTAACACGCTCCTAAAGCATGCTCAATAATTTCAGGTAGAAAAATCTAACAAAGTTAAATAAGCGTACATATATATATAGACTTTAACTACTAACCTGGCTAAGACCAAAGAGCTGTCCAAAGACACCAGAGACAAAATTGTAGACCTCCACAAGGCTGGAAAGACTACGGGGCAATTGCCAAGCAGCTTGGTGAAAAAAGATCAACTGTTGGAGCAATTATTAGAAAATGGAAGAAGCTAAACATGACTGTCAGTCTCCCTCGGACTGGGGCTCCATGCAAGATCTCACCTCGTGGCGTATCAATGATCCTAAGAAAGATGAGGAATCAGCCCAGAACTACACGGGAGGAGCTGGTCCATGACCTGAAGAGAGCTGGCACCACTGTTTCCAAGGTTACTGTGGGTAATACACTAAGACGTCATAGTTTAAAATCATGCATGGCACAGAAGGTTCCCCTGCTTATATCAGCACACGTCCAGGCCCATCTTAAGTTTGTCCATGACCATTTGGATGATCCAGAGGAGTCATGGGAGAAAGTTATGAAGTCAGATGAGACCAAAATAGAACTTTTTGGTCTTAATTCCACTCGCCGTGTTTGGAGGATGAAGAATGATGAGTACCATCCCAAAAACACCATCCCTACTGTGAAGCATGGGGGTGGAAGCATCATGCTTTGGGGGTGTTTTTCTGCACATGGGACAGGACGACTGCACTGTATTAAGGAGAGGATGACCGGGGCCATGTATTGTGAGATTTTGGGGAACGACCTCCTTCCCTATAGAGCATTGAAGATGGGTCGTGGCTGGGTCTTCCAACATGACAATGACCCGAAGCACACAGCCAGGAGAACCAAGGAGTGGCTCCGTAAGAAGCATATCAAGGTTCTGGAGTGGCCTAGCCAGTCTCCAGACCTAAACCCTATAGAAAATCTTTGGAGGGAGCTCATACTCTGTTTCTCAGTGACAGTCCAGAAACCTGGCTGATCTAGAGAAGATCTGTGTGGAGGAATGGGCCAAAATCTCTGCTGCAGTAAACCTGGTGAAAAACTACAGGAAACCTTTGACCTCTGTAACTGCAAACAAACACTACTGTACCAAATATTAACACTGATTTTCACAAGTGTTCAAATACTTATTTGCAGCAGTAAAACACAAATAAATTATTTTAAAAATCTTACATTGTGATTTCCTGATTTTTTTTTTAGATTATGTCTCTCACAGTGGACATGCACCTAAGAAAATTTCAGACCCCTCCATGATTTTTAAGTGGGAGAATTTGCAAAGTTGCAGGGTGTTCAAATACTTGTTTTCCTCACACACACACACACACACACACACACACACACACACACACACAC
>NC_056500.1:34758510-34768240 GCF_014905685.2 Nematolebias whitei
AGCCTAACCATGACCTTTTTCCATAACCTAACCATTACCAGTACATAGCTAACCCTAAACCTAACACATCCTCAATTCACACCTTAGGCCTAAACCTAGCCCCTAACCCACCAACGGGACTTCTTCTTATGGGGCCCGGGCTTTGGGCCCCATAAGGAGCAGTTGGTCCTCACAATGCAGTATAAGTTGGAAAAATGGGCCTCACAAAGTAGCATAAACAAGGACACACACACACACACACCACACATATATACATGTCTAAATAAAGGTTGAATGAATATATACATACATATAATTTAAAAAAAATTCAACTTGTTGAAGCGTTTTGTCTTTTGTCTAAGACTCTGATGAGTTGCCAGTTGTTGACATCCAGAACTATCTGTACACATGTTAAATGAGCTTATTTTCCATTTACAAGTTTTCCTAAAAAGCAAAACAAAAAAAATTGTTTTGAATAATTTCGCTCCTTGCTTCTTTCTGTAGTGTATAAATGTTCCTTTGATTCTTCTCTTTTCATTATTGTTCATACTTCTGACAAGTTTGTGAACATGTGAATTATTGCTGCAAACATGGTTTTTCTAGCACCATATATTTAGGCATACCGTTAAACGTTAACAAATTATCAGCATTTTCACTTCTTCTCACCTTCTGACCTACAAATTCAAGTTTCTTTATTGTCATTTGCATCACAGAAAGGAAACAAAATTGTGCACTCAAGGTCCAAGTTACATCCAAATATAATTAATAGATTAAATTAATCAAAAATAATTATAATTAATTAATAATAAATTAATAAATAAATTCATTTCAGTTTATCCTGATGCATGCTCAATAATCCAGGTAGAAAAATCTAAAAAGTTAAGTCTGATCCTCGGGACTTTCAAAACAACAAAAATGTAGAAACATTTAGTCTCTCATCCAAGAGACTTCCTCAGTCTGAGGAGCTGTATTCAGCTCAGTCTCTTAAATAGCACCTTCTCAGAGTGGATCAACCAGTTTGCTGCTGACAACCAAAACCAGCTGATCACATGATCTAGAAGGACCATCAGCAGATTTCTCCTTCTGCCTGGCTCCTGAGTTAGTTAATCCCACACAAAACAGGCTCTAGAGCAATGTTGATACCCTAACTGGGCCTTCCTGAAAGCAGAGAAGAAACCCAAACAGGACTCCAGTCAGCCAACAGGTGAAAAGGAGGAACCCAGACCCAGACCAGTGGTCATTCCGTATGTTGAGGGAGTATCAGAGAAACTGAGACGTTTATTTTCTAAACATAACGTCCCAGTTGCTTTTAAACCCCAAAATACATTACGGCAAAGACTGGTTCATCCCAAAGATCCAGTCCCCCGGCACAAACAGAGTAATGTTGTGTGTGCTGTTCAGTGTCAGGATGGTGAACAGTCTTACATCGGGGAAACAAAACAGCCACTGGCCAAAAGGATGGCCCAGCACAGAAGATCAACATCATCAGGCCAGGACTCTGCGGTCTACACTCATCTCCAGGCCAGCGGTCACTCTTTCAGGGATGAAGATGTTCACATCCTGGACAGAGAGGCACGATGGTTTGAGAGAGGAGTAAAGGAGGCCATCTTTGTGAAAAGAAACCGTCCATCGTTAAACAGGGGTGGAGGCCTCCGGGTTCAACTGTCCCCCTCTTACAATGCTGTTATTGCTAGTATCACTCAGCCCTCTGTGAACAGTAAACAGCCATCAGTGTGCTAATGATCCATTGTTAGGCTGATGGTCCTTCTTGATCATATGAGCAGCTGGTTTTGGTTGTCAGCAGCAAACTGGTTGATCCACTGAGACGGTGCTATTTAAGAGACTGAGCTGAAAACAGCACCTCAGACTGAGGAAGTCTCTCGGATGAAAGACGAAACGTTCCTACTTTTATTTTTGCTTTGTTTTGTGCATGTCCGAAGGACCAGATTTAACCTTTTTAGATCATTTCAGTTTATTTCTATAGCGCCAAGTCACAACAGAAGTTATCTCAGGGCACTGAACAGAAACATTCATAATTTAACATTATCTGAGGAGCAGACTGCTTTGAGCTTAACTCCATCACAGACTCTCATCTGGAGCGAACGTGACGCTGTTGAACCCAGCCGGTCGAAACAGATGGCCGCTCGTCCTGAGCCTGGTTCTTCTGGAGGTTTCTTCCTGTTAAAAGGGAGTTTTTCCTTTCCACTGTTGCCTTCGTGCTTACTCAGGAAGGGAGACTGCGACAAAATGATGACTCAGCACAATCTGCTGTCTACCCTACCGTCGATAAATAATGTAACTAACTGAATTTGTATGTACCGGTTATATGAATGTTTCTGTTCAGTGCCCTGAGATGACTTCCGTTGTGACTTGGTGCTATAGAAATAAACTGAATTGAATGAGTTACTATAAAGTGAGGTTGCTTACTTTAAACAATACATAGTTTGTACTTTTTTTTTAAATTTAGATTAAATCATACAATAAAGTTGACAGCTCATCAGAAACAGAAAACCCCCATAAATGAAAGCTAAAATAAAGGAATCATTCGGGCTAAAACTGGTTTTCATGATCATTAAAACTCGAACTCTTATTTGTAAAGTACTTTCTAATATTTTATTGAAATTATTTGTTTATTTAAGGATCCCCATTAGTTTCTACCGTAGTAGAGACTATTCTTCCTGGGGTCCACACAGTTTTAACAACGGAAAGACAAAAAAAACGTTCAGTGATGTCCTTTGGTCTCGGGGAGATCAGGAATAACTTCACCAGTTTCCCAAATGATGTCACCCTGGAAACACACACACATTTCAAACACCTGGTGTCAACGGCCAGTTTCACATCGTTTTAGTACAGAAAGCAGCAGAAATCTGACAGAAATAAATCAAACTTACTGGTAAAAGTCGGCGTTTCCGCTCCACAATGCCACACGGTTTGTTCTGTAGGGAACAACAGTTTTTATTTACAATGACTGCTGGTCCTCAGATTTAATCTCTAAACAGAGTACTGTTTACTGTTAACTTAGTTCACTGAATGAAAATGTTCCTGCTTCTTTGTTAGTGACGGTGTCGTTGCTATACACTTCCTAAAAAACAAAACTGTAATAAAAACAAATACTACCAAGTAAGGACTTCATCCAACAAGCCCATTTACTTTATTTGCTCTGACAAGAACCTAAAATCAAAAAGACGAGTGGATATAATGCGGATCGCGAAAAACAAAGAATCAAAAAAGTTTGAAAGCGTCGCTGAGTGAGAGCGGCTGCTTCCCGGCAGAAAGAAAGAAAATAAAGCCAAGTTTTCATGAATCTACTCAAATAAGACAAAAAGATGTGCAGCAACAACTGCAACAAAACAAATTTTTTCAAGTTTTTTTTTACTACAAAACAAAAATGCAAGTGTTCAAAGTCATGGATAGTTCACGTGTGTTCAACCTTCTGTACACTTACAAGAACATGATATTTCACGAAGTAATGAGAGATCCAGGCCGGTATCAGCACCCAGGTTAATGTGAACACTCCACCACGGTACACTTTGTAGGTCTGCAAGAAAACAGTCATGTATCAATCGTCAAACGCCCAACAAACCCAGACGTCGGTCTGTTCTCAACTGGGCCCCAGAGGTTCTGAGAGTGATGAAGAGAACAGTTTAGATTGTTTGCTGCTTTAAATCAGCCGCCTGTTGTTTTATTAATGATTCAAACATCTCGAACGTGAACCCTGACCTCAGCTTCTCTCTGTTTTTGACTCGATATCATGGTTTTATTGCTTCCTCTTAAAAGGTTCCACATCATCTACATTACTTTTATTTAAATAATCTTTAAGAATAATTTTTCCTACACTATCCAAAACTTATGATAAAACACAGAGCAGACCCAAACTCATGGGATTAACGTCAACACACTTCTCATAGAATAAAAACTTTTATATCCATGTTTAAGATTTAATTTACTTTGCTCTGGGTTTTGGTTCAAATAAAGCTCAATACTTTTGTGGGTTTGATGCAATGGGCTTATTTTGAAACATATTATTAAATGTAAATACATTTAAATATTTGAACTTGTTTTGACACACTGGGCTCTGCAGCAGGTAAGACATTTATTTTAGATTAAAGCGTTTACATTTGGATCCAGGCGGAACATGAGATGTAACACCATAACTACAATGTATTCAGCTCTTGTTTTTGTCTCAGTACTCACATACAGCCGCCACAGGCTCTTCGGCTCCAGGAAGCGTGTCCAGAACTTCTGGATCGGATTCGGAGGTTTGTACGGGATCACGGGCTCCCGGGCACTGAGCTCCTGGTCCTTCAGCCACCTCCTCCGGAGTTTCACCAGCTGCTCGAAGCGCAGCTTCTCGTCCGGTGTGTAGCCAGACATGTTTGTCTGTAGACAAAATACTCGTGGACAGATCTGCAATGACACGGCCGAGGACACTAACCAAACAGGAAGTAGGAGCGGAAGAAACGAGACGCGTTGAAACAGGCGGACAAACTTTACTGCGACACCTAGTGGTTAGTAATATGTACTGCAGGACGGCGACACCTAGTGGTTAGTAATATGTACTGCAGGACGGCGAGGAACTAACAGGACGCTGCTTAAAGTACAGAAAAATGACTAGGTTGGTTAGGGACAGACAGACAGACATCATATAGATGTTAGTCGTGTCAAGTTTTTATTAAAGGTACTTTCTGCAAAGTCATAATCAGAGTCAGAGATTCTTTATTGTCATTCGCATCTCATGTGGTACATGTGGTGGAGCGAAATGATGTACACAGGGTCCCAGTTACATCCAACAATAAAATGTTTAAGAAAAAACAATGATAACATCTAAGATATGAACTAAGAAAAACATAAACTAAAATACACTAAGTACTAATAGCATAAAAACATTACGTCGAACAGCAGCACGAACATGAGCATGAGTCTGTGTGAGCAGACGAGCACGCATGAACACATCAACATGAAACAGATCAGCAGCAACATGATGTGATTTTTCACAGTGATTATTCTGGTTAGATTATTCTGGTTATTCTGGTTACATTAAGGCCTGGATGGCTTCAAATTTCTTAAGTTTTAACAATGAGAAGACTGAAGTCATTGTCTTTAGCCCTAGCTCAACTGCTGCCTCTGATCCTGTCAACCTGGACTCTCTTCAGCCATATCTCAAGCAGTCTGGTAAAAACCTCTGGATGGTTTAGACTCTGACTTCAAGTTTGACAAACAAATCAACTCTGTTCTGCAGAAAATCTTCTTCCAACTCAGACAGGTAGCTAAGCTCAAGCCAGTGTTGTCCAGACCCGACCTTGAGAAACTAGTCCATGCCTTTGTCACGACCCGATTGGACTATTGCAACGCACTGTATGCTGGGATCAGCCAGGCCTCCATCTCACGTCTTCAGCTCGTCCAGAATGCTGCTGCTCGGCTTTTAACCAGAACTCATAGGTCTGAACATATTACACCAGTTCTGTCCTCCCTTCACTGGCTCCCTGTTCATACGAGGATAATCTTTAAAATTCTTCTGTTGACCTTCAAATGCTTAACTGGCCTCGCACCCCTTTACCTCTCTGAGCTTCTGGAACCTTACGTTCCCTCTCGGACCCTGAGATCATCCGATCAGCTGCTTTTGGCTGTTCCAAGAACAAGACTGAAGCTCAGAGGAGATCGGGCTTTTTCAGTCATGGGCCCCAAACTCTGGAACAACCTGCCCCCCAACATCAGGCAGGCCTCCTCCCTTCCTCACTTCAAATCTCTACTAAAAACACATCTGTTCTCACAGACATTTCACACACTGTAAACTGATTTAGTGTTTTTTGTTCTGTGATCTTATGTTTTAAATGCTTTTTATTAATTCTTCAGTTATTGTTATTAGTGTATTGTATTTTTCTCTTTAATTTTACTCTCATTGATTGTTGTTGTTGTTAAGCACTTTGATAACAGGTTCTGTTTTAAATGTGCTCTATAAATAAAGTTGACTTGACTTGACTAGAGATTCATGAGTCTAACAGCCTCAGGGTAGAAGCTGTTCCTCAGTTTAGTGGTTATACACTTAATGCCACTTACCTCCTTAATACCTCCTTCCTGAAGGGAGCGGGGCAAAAAGTGTGTGTGCTGGGTGAGTGTGGTCCTTCATGATGCAGGTGGCCCTCTTCCTGCATCTGGAGGTGTAGATGTCTGTGATGGTGGGGAGACGGACTCCAACAGACTTCTGTGCTTAAGTGACGACAATGACAATGATAATGGCAGGTCAAATAAAAAAAGAAAAAGTTAAAAATAAAATAAAGTATGAAACACTATAATGCAATATAGGGTTAATTCATCCATCATCTTTACCCATGTTTCCCTTTTTGGGTCGCGGGCGTCAGCGCCATAGAGAGAGATAGTTTATAGGGCTCTGGCGGGGGTCATTGGTGCCATATCCAGCAGTCACTGTGTGAGAAGTGGGGGACACCTGGACATGTCTCCAGTCCAACACAGAGACACATAGAGACAAACGAGACAAACAGCCATTCACTCTCTCACTCACACCTAGAGACAATTTAGAGTTACCAGTCAGCCTAACATGCATGTTTTTGGTCTGTAGGAGGAAACCAGAGCACCCGGAGAAAACTCACACATGCACAGAGAGAACATGCAAACTCCACACAGAAAGACCCTGCGCCAGGATATGAACTGGTGAACTGCTCCCTGAGATGCAGCAGCCCTACCAACTGTGCCACCGTGCCGCCCAAGTGATGGTTAATGTGTCCTTACATTAAAAAATTGCGACCAGATGCCAATTACTTTGTTTGTTTTCTTTGGTTAACTACGGAAACAGCTGAAGCGACTGTAAATAACAACGGTGAGGCCCACGGACAAGCCTTTAGAGACATAGTGCTGGTATATGTTCAGAGTTGTTGTACAGATGAAAACATCGGTTAAGTTGGTCTAACAAACACCAACAGAAATAGAAAGTCAGCATTTTATCTTTAAAAGTGACACCTCCTGGTTCATTAAGCCAAGAAAAGGAAAAGGAAACAAGAGAAAGTCTTTGAAGGAGTCATTGGTTGTTTGTGACATGGGTCGACATACAGCAGAAACTCAAGGATGATCCTGTGTCAGTTCTTTTCTCTATTTTTGTTTCTTTCTAAAGACACAGCTTTCAGTTACTGTCAACCTGCTGGAGTTTTAATTGCTTCACCCTCACACTTCTTTTAGTCCTCCACATTGTAAAGCCCAAATAAATAGTGTAACTTATTATTTTTATATATGGATGTTTCTGTTCAGCGCCCTGAGATAACGTCTGTTGTGACTTAGCACTGTATAAATAAACTGAATTGATTTTAATTAAAGCTGTCATTGTCACTTGCAAAGATAAAAAAACAGACTCCATGGAAGCAAACATAAAAAAATTAGGAGTGTTTAAAACTTTTAGACAGCACTGCATCTTGAATATGACATCAGTATTCAAATAAATGTTAAATTATTGTTTTATGAAACTTGAAAAAAAAATTAAATAGCTGCCATTAAAAAAAATTACAGAACATTTAACTAATTTTTTAAAAAGTCCGAAACCTTTACTTTGAAATGTCAACCGGAAGTAGCATTATTCTGACAGGAACCTTGATGACAGGAAGATGGCCGCGGTGCGGCTGGTCTTAGCGTCATGTATGGAATTAGCTAACGTTATGTAAAGTGCTGGCTCGAAGCTCAACAAACATCACGTTCCCGGATGTTCGGCCCACTGGACCTGCACTAGAACCTCATGAAGGTAAAGACCTGGAGAGTCCGGTCCAGAAGTTCAGTAACCTCCACCAGCGGCTAGTCGGCTAACGGCGTTAGCCTATTAGCATCGGGCAGTGCGTGTTCAAAGACGCTGGACGTTTTTATTAAACAAAATTTGTAAAAAATAAAATAAATGCGGTTATTCCGCTCAATAAATGAAGAAACACTGATGTGCATTTATTATTAATAGTGTCAAACTAGAGGTTAAAGTGTTTAATGTTCTACTAAACAATGAGACTAACTTGTATAAATAAAGACTGAATTGAATATGTTCATCAGCTGTTTGTCACTTAATATCAGATAAAGGATAAATCTTGTAAGAAGTCATAAATGGTACATTATTGTCCTGCTTACTAAATATTGTCACATGTTTTTTCAGAATGTTGACAGCCAATGTGAATTAAAGAAACCCACGTAGTTTATTTTTATTCCTCTCATTTTGTTTGTTCCTGCAGGACTGGTCCAGACTGTGGATGGAGTCGGCACCAAACCTGTTGCTGTTTGGACTTTTCAGACCGAGGGACGTCAGCTTTCAGGAGACGGGTTGTCCTGGACATCAGCGTGGGGACAATGGTCAAGTATTACTGTAACAAGACGGACATCAGGAGTACGTGGGACAGTGTTGCCTCTGCTTTTTGGCAGAGGTACCCCAACCCCTTCAGGTACTAAAACGTCTCGTTTTGTCACCTTCTGGAAATGTTCCTGCTCTTTGGTCCAGTTTATGGTTCTAGACTGACACCATCTTCCAACACACTAAAATTAAATGATGTGATCCCGCTCTTTTTAAAAATAATACACGTGTCAGTTTGTGGTGACGTTCATCCATTAGATGCACAAACATGATATGTTGTTTATTTGTCCTATACAAGGTTAACACAAGGTCAACAGCGCAATGAAATGTTCAGGACGAGAAGAACCGATTCGACCCGCTAAAAACAAACAAGAAATACTAAAGCATGCAATAAAGGTACAAAATAAAGTACCAAAAAGTGAAAAAGAAATATATTTACAATGTCCAAAAGAAATATAGTAAACAACAGCATAGTAGAATATAACAGTGTAAGTAGGATGAATTAGTATAAATAAGTATTTCACATGTAGTAATATAAGCTTAAATCACATGATAAATATTGCACATAACTAACATAAACTACTCAGGTTGTGTGACAGGTTATTGCACAGGTAGTGAGTGACATTGAGATGAATTATGGTGATAAGGTAGTTACATACATGATACAGCTCCATCGTGCAGCAACACTAAACATATTAGTTGTCAGATTTGGCTTAGTGCAATGTTACTGTCATCAGTTCAGTAATCTGACAGCTTGTGGGTAAAAACTGTCCTTTAGTCTTTTTGTACGCGATGGCAGACTCCTGTATGGTCTGCCTGAGGGTAGTAGATGGAAGAGTCCTTGTGCTGGGTGGGTGTGGTCCTTAATGATGCTGCGTGCTTTACACAGACATCGGCTGTGGTAGATGTCCTGGATGTTGTGGAGACTGCTATCAGTGATGTCCTCTGCTGTTTGCATCACGCTCTGTAGTGCTTTCTGACTGGTGCAGTTCCCATACCACCCTGTGATGCAACCTGTCAGCAGCCTCTCAATGGTGCACCTTGTAAAGTTAGTGAGGATGCTGGTGTTCATACCAAACTTTTTTTTATCTTCTTAGGAAGTAAAGTCTTTGTGAGACTTTCTTGACCACAGTTTGTTTGTAAAGACCAGGACAGATCCTCAGTATTGTGAACGCTGAGGAAGTTGAAGCTGCTGACCTGCTCCACCTCAGCGTTGTTGATGTAGATGGTGGAGTGCTGACCTCCACTCTGTTTCCTGAAGTTCACTATCATCTCCTTCATTTTGCTGACATTATCAATGCCATCACCTGCTTAACTTTGTTATAGAAGTTTTTAAACTATGTTGGCCGTAGTTGGTTCAAATTTATTACAGATATTTTTGGTCCTGTGAAGGTGATGACTTTTGTTTTGTTTTACCCGACA
>NC_056500.1:34768340-34778200 GCF_014905685.2 Nematolebias whitei
AAATGATACATTCTCTCAGTTTAAACTTTTGATCTGTGATTTGTGTTTTATTCTGAATAAAATATTAGATGTTGGCACCTCCACATCATTGCATTCAGTTTTTATTCACAATTTGTTTAGTGTCCCAACTTTTTTGGAATCCAGTTTGTATATTCAACAGTCTTTAGATAATTTAAATAAAACATTCTATTTATTTATTTATTGCATTGGAACATTTGTCTTTGTGCTGTGACACCTGAAGTCATAAATAAAGTATGAGGGGAAGTATTCTTTGTGTCAAGTGATTTAAAGTGACGATGCTGTATCTGTAGTCTGGAAAACCTGAAACCTTACAGAGTCTTATCAGACCAGAGAGCTGAGAAGAAAAGAAAAACAAAGTATTGTTGCACATGTGGTTTATTTACGACATATTTCATCTCATTACAAATGAGAAAATTGAGTTTTACTAACCAGCTTTACTTCTGTACCTTTTTTTTTTTAATCATACCTTTTATCAGAAGTTGCATCTGTAAACGCACCTGAAGCCGTCATGCTGACGCAGTTGTGTGTCTGTGTGTTTCAGCACTCATGTTCTCACTGAGGACGTCGTGTACCGGGAGGTGACTGCGGACCAGCGCCTCCTGTCCAGGCGCCTCCTGATGAAGACCAATCGGCTGCCTCGCTGGGCGGAGCGGTTCTTCCCAGCCGGCATGTCTCGCTCCGTGTACATCGTGGAGGACTCCATCGTGGACCCGGTCAACAGGAGTCTGACCACCTACACCTGGAACCTCAACCACACTAAAGTCATGGTGAGCTCTCTGGTCCGTTTCAGCTGCACATTCTGAACTTTGTTTTTGTTTCGGTTGTTTTTTTAACAAACTTATCAAACAACAATACAGACAAAGTCACAGAAAGAAAAGTAACAAATAAAAACATTATTAGAAATGTAATGCAAACAAGAAGAAACAAAATGACAATAACGGCATCAACAACCACACAAAAAACAAGACAATAAATTAAAATAAAAACAACAATGATGCCATCCAGATTGAAGAGATTAAAATCCTTAACATTAAGATAACATATTCTGCAACTCTCCAGCATGATCAGAGAAGTGTCATATTTTACTGAAGTTGGCCGTAGCAGGGTCAATCCAGTTGTTTCCAGTTTAAGGAGCTCCTGAACATCCAGGTAGGATCATGTTTCCACCAGAGTGAGACCAGTCTCTGGGTCTGGGCCTGGCTTCTGTGGCTCATCAGTAAATCACAGAACACCTTCATGGCCCACAGTTTTAGACCAAGTTACAGCTGTTTGGCTCAGACGTTCTGTCGTCATGTCCGACCTCGTGATAGTGTGAGGTTCTGTTGACACCTGCTTCAAGTATGTTTTCAGCTGCCACTACCCCAGACTCATTCTCTGTAAAACTGACTGGGTTATAGCTAAGTTGTGTTGGCTATGATCAATTAGTTGTGACGGCCATGTTGGTTTGATTTCCATCTGTTCACCTTGCTGATATTGGAGAGAACAAGTTTCTTTCTGTTTTCATGAATTAATGAAGTCGGTTAGATCTTGAAAGAAAGAGTTGTGTCTTTGTGACGTAGGACCTTTACATATGTTTCACAGCTTTAATGTGCGAATGAATGTTCTCAACTCCTTTTACCTTCTGGATGATCATATTGTTTTGTCCGACATCGGATGGAAACAAAGTCAAGTCAAGGTTCTTTATTGTCATTCACATTATACTTAGTACATGAGGTGGAACGACATTGTGTACACAGGGTCCCAGTTACATCCAACAAAAGTATAAATTGTAAAGAAAAACAGTAATAAGATCTAAGATATGAGCTAAGAAAAACATTCAAACTAAAAATGCACTAAGCACTAGTAGTGCAAAAAGAATACGCCGAACAGCAGCACGAACATGAGTCTGTGTGAGCAGATGAGTACGAAGGATCACAGCAGCGTGAAATAAATCAGCAGCGTGAAATAAATCAGCAGCGTAAAATAAATCAGCAGCACAGAACAATCAAGTGGCGTTAGTGATTTTATTTTTTTTCCTCACAGTGATTTTCCTGGTTAGAGATTCATGAGTCTAACATTCTCAGGGTAGAAGCTGTTCCTCAGCTAGTGGTTCTACTCTTAATGCTCCTGAACCTCCTTCCTGAGGGGGGCGGGGCAAAAAGTGTGTGTGCTGGGTGAGTGGGGTCCTTCATGATGCAGGTGGCTCTCTTCCTACATCTAGAGGTGTAGATGTCTGTGATGGTGGGGAGACTGACTCCCAACAGTCTTCTGTGCAGCCTTCACCACTCTCTGCAAAGATTTTCTTTCTGCAGCTGTGCAGCCTCCATGCCACACGTTGGTGCTGGAGCACAGGATGCTCTCCACTGCACACCTGTAGAAGGAGGTGAGGACTGAGCTTCCCAGACCAGCTCGTCTCAACCGTCTGAGGAAGTAGAGTCTCTGATGTGCTTTCTTGATCAGGCTGGAAGTGTTGTTGTCCCAGCTGAGGTTGTCATTCATGTGTACACCCAAGTACTTGTAGCTGAAGACCACTTCCACCATAGATCCTCCTATGTTCGGGGGGGGGGGGTGTTGTCTCTTCTGCACAACCATCTCCTTCATCTTCGTCACGTTGATATGAAGGTTGTTCTTCCTGCACCAGCTCTCCAGGTGTTCCACCTCCTGCCTGCAGCTGGACTCATCGTTGTTTGTGATGCATCAAATCAACAAATTGATCCTGACATCAGTCTGCTGTCCCTGTTCTGTGTGCAGTCTGTAGAAGAACGGTGCGTTTTCCAAGACTCTGTGGCGCAGTCAGGAGCCACACAACTGAAGCGTGAAGCGTGGATTTCCTCAAGCATCTTTGGCTTCTCCAAACCCATTCAGGTGTGTTTGTCCTGCAGCTGCAGGGAGAAAAGGAGCCTCCTTTTCTATTATTGTGAAGCTGAAGTCTGTGACACATGTATGTGGATGAAAACTAACCTGAACCTGCATGTTTGCAACAACTTGACCTTTTAGAAGCCCAAACTTCATATTTCTGAAATGTCTCTGACAATGAAACGATTGAGGGTGAGCGAGTTCCCTCCATCTTGGAAATGATGAAGAGTCAATCCTGGAGAACTACTTGTTATTATTGTTAAAATGTCATTTCTTGTTGAAGCATGTTGTGAAGACAAAGGCACCACCTCCTGTTGGAGCCTTTCCATTTCTGCTCTTCACTCTGTGAATATCTAATCGAGGAGTCAACGTGTTCTTTTATTTTACTGTTTTTATTATCTGCCTGCTTTAACGACGAGCATATTCTAGTATAACCTCATGTATGCTTTTCATCAAGGTCAAGGGCACAAATCAAGGTCAAAGGTTATACTAGGTCTTGGCTCTTCTGGGCCATGACTTCTGATTTGCTTCGAGGCGATCAATAGAGGCTTGAACTTGGTGTTAAAATAATGCTAGCCTCAATCTGCTGTAAAATATTTCTGGAATATGGCTGAAGGTCAGCTGTTGGTTATTTTTTACATCTTTTATACATTTTCTGTTCTGTGTGTTCTCAGGAGTTTGGATTGGCTCGCTTTAAGAGTAACCAGGTGAAAGCCATGAAGGGGCTGGAGTACGCACTGTCTAATTTACAAGGTATGTGCACGCTCACGTGCGTTTCAGAGACGAGACAGACTGCAACCAGTAGAAAACTGTTTATTACCAGCCATCGACTTCCATAATCAGTGCAACATTCCAATTACAAATCCAAGTTAGATTTTTTTCCCCTGATCAACAAGAGAACTGTGAGTGGATAAAAGACACGAAAGTGATTAACCGACAGCTCCAGCTCTAAACGAGTGGTTTGTCTCTTCTGAACTTGTGAAAGTGTCTGTTTCTAACTGTAGCTCAGGGTTTGGCTCCGTGTGGTGCTGAGCAGCGTGTACTTGTCTAAAGCTTGTGGTTCTGCCCCCTTGTTGGCGGCGCTGCAGGACTTGGCTTCAGGCCGAGCGTTGTGGTGAGTATGTCAGGAGGGAGACATTTGTCTGACACCCCAGGACTTTGTCCCTCAGGTTGAGCCTCAGTAGACTGTTGCTGAGGAGGTGACGTCCCCCCGTTTGTGGTGTTTAGGTACCTGTAGCTACAGTAAGACTCAATTAGTTCCAGTAATGTTAGCTGTGTTCCTCCAAACTATGAATTACCGTTGTCCTGAATCATCTTCAGTGTTCGAGTCTGTCTGAATTGCTGCTGCCAGCTGCAGCAAATTCAGTAGGTCCTCGCTACTTCACGGTTCGCTATATTGTGGATTTTCAAAGTAAGATTGGATACGACACAATTGGCTGATTGATGAGCCATGGGTTGTTTATTTAAAATACATTTTAAATGATTTTGCGCCATGTGTGCAGCCCACAAGTGCAAGAGAAAGCTCCGTCCTGCAGCTGATCAGCTGATCTCCTTCTCTGCCACACGTTTTTCCTGCTGCAGCTTTGTGAAGGCTTAACTCTTTGCTGTCCAGACGCACCGACTGACTTTTGTCTTCCAACTTAAAATTCCAAGTATGTCACATCATAAAAATCATCATAAGCACAAAATATTAAAGTGTTAAGTTATTTTTAATTATTTTAGAACTTCTACGTTCAGTTGTTTCGGTGTAAATGATCAAGTTCATTTCTGCTGCAGAGCTGAAGCTGTGTGACATCCCTTTGATGTCCTGCTGCACTTCTCTTCTATACAATTTAAAAACTAATATTTAAAATATTAGTTTTTAAATTGTTTATTTAAAGAGGGAGACTGGGAGTAACAGGTGATGAGTGTGATTACAATCTGGCACACGTCATGACAAAGTTTACTGAACTTGGACTACCGTATCTCTACTTCACGGGTTTTCACTTATCGCAGGTGGGCGTGGTCCCAAACACCCGCGATAAACGAGGGACCACTGTACTGAAAATACTGGACCAGAGGTGGTTCTGTGCTATCAGACATGAAGACTTTAAAACTTGTCTGATTTCTTTTTCTGATTTTGTAGTTTCTGCATTCTTGATCTTTTTTGGCTAGATGGAGTGAATTTTTTAATTTTTATTCTTTACTAAAATGCTCCTAAAACAGATTACTTTACTGTTAGCAGTGATGTAGCGCAGAGAAAATCTAAAGTGTTGCTCTTCTCAGTTTGGTTCTTCTGTGATTGGACATGTTGGGACCGACAGTTCTTCTGCATGTGCTCCTTGATTTTTGCTGATAAACAAAACAAGTTCACCCACCATAGACGACCCCCCCCACACACACACACGCACACAGACCCCTTTAGCCAGAACTCATCATAGGCTCCTCGTGTTCTCCTCTCATCACAGAAAGCAGTGTTTCCCACACAGCAGAGGACCCGGCCCGTTCTGTCTTGGTTCTGCTCGTTGCTCTCACTTCAGGTTAAGGGTTCACTCTCAGGGCAGATGCAAATAGACTCCTCGGCCATGAATCCACAGCTTGTTCTAGCGTTCCACTGAGGAAGGAGGGGTTGTAGCCGTTTCAGCTAGGTGTCGTGCAGACCATAATGTTTTCATCTGAACGTCACGCAGATCCAGTCGGGCTGGTTTAAACCCTGGAAGATGATGCATTCACACAGAAAGACGGACTCTGGCGTAGCTGAGAGTTGTGTGACACTGCATGAGATCGTGCTTTAATGTTATTTTAGAGTTGGGATGAGTCAGTCTGAAACTTGGACATGGAAGGTGGCGGGTGATATGCATTTCTTCCAGGTCCTTCCAGGACTTCAATGATCTAATGACACGAGGATGTAAAGACAGGACTGTTTGTGTTTGTTGTCAGAGCCCGTGGAGAATAAACGGTGTGTGTATCTTGTTGTCTCAGGAGAGACGCCCCAGCGGCTGCTCAGGGACACCATGAAGGATGCGTCGGAGAAGGCCAAGGAGGCCGCGAAGAGCCTCGCCTCCGCTGCCGCCTCCGGCCCTCAGAAGCCCCGGCAGTACGTCTGAAGGAGGGGCCCGGAGCACGCCGCCTTTTCATGGTGAACTGTGAGACTTCTCTGTCGGCACCTACTGTACGTTTGGTCGACTCTCAGGTTCTGAAGATATGTGAGATAGAAGTCAGGTTCATCGTAACTTCTCATATTTACACCGCACGTGCACATTAGACCAAATCATGAGTTTACTTTCATCAGGCTGAAGGGTCGAGACGTGAAACTTCAAATGAAACGTGTCGTTGCTCAGAAAGCACAGCTCCTGTACTGACGTCAACAATCACAGCTGTCGGAGCGTGGGGTCCTCCGCGCTCACATTTATCGTTCTGTTCCCGTCACCGAGGTGCAACACTGATTCATTCGTTTTAACTTCATCTAGTCATGTAAATAAAATATAAACATTTCAACGACTGCATTCTCTTCGAGTTGGAATTAGCCAGATGTCTTTTTTGTTTTTTGTTCAGTTTGTGGAAGACTTGGTACTTTCATTCTTTCTTTAGGGGACGACGTTTATTCAGATTTATTTTTAACACTTATCCTAAAACAAATGATGCTCGGCAACACGTTCAGAGATTATTGTAAAGTGTTCTTTAAATTATTGTTGTCAGGTTGAGCTTGAATAAAAAGTGATGTTTTATCCACTCGTCTCTCTGCTTCTACACAAACTGAACATGAACTCTGACCTTTAAAATATTCCTGGCTGCAGAAAACGACTTTGCAGCTGCACAAACCAAACAGGAAGCCTCGTAACATTTAAACGTCTGCCATCTTTTTCTTGCTGCTGCATGTTCACATAAAGAACAACCCCACTGTGCTGGATTTATGTAGAAAACATTTTTATTTATATTACAATGAGAGAATACACAATACCTTCAAGTGTCTGCTGGAATGTAGCCAGCACCAGGTAGTCGTGTACACACGCTCATACACACAAAATAAACACGTGAATGCAGGTTACACATTCGGTACAAAAGGGAACATTTTCACAGGTCTCTGGCACAGAACTCTCCCTCCTCTGCGTAGCCTTTCAAACCCAAGCTCCTCGGCGTCGACTCGAGCCACGCCAGCCGGCTCCTGTGGCCGAGGAGACGCTCGTCGCGGCGATGACTCGTCTGAGACTAGAACTAACAAGCGAAGATGCAAAATTAAAGAGCTGAAGCTGGAAGCTGACTAAAGCCTACAGGTAGTTAAAGCTATTCATCGTGGATCACAGACTGCTACTGAACGATGGAAGGATTAAAAGTGGCTTGTTTGGCAGGAATATAATTTCATGGAAGTCCTGGTGAGAGTTTGAGCACCGTGAGTCAGCAGGCCGTCCTCTGCTGACGGCTCCGGCTTTGATACTTGTGGACTTCAGCGGTGGCTGGCGGCTCCACACCGAAGCTAATCTCTGTGCAACAGCAACATAAAGAACGTGTTCTGCTTCAGTCCCGTCGGGTTTCCTCTGACCCACACGTCGGTGCGCTGCAGGCGAACCGCTCCAACAGTCGAGCTTTTCAAAGAAAATCATTTGTTTCTCCAAGGCACGTCGTTAAAGGAACTCCACTCTAAAAGTCCAACAGAGCGTTCTCGTTCAGTAACACTCCTTCAGTGTGTGCACTTGGAATAAAAATCTCATCCGTGGCCCCGTCCGCCTCGTCTTTGTGTCGCTTTCTGCCGGGAGGTTCTGTGCGAGAGAATCATTCTGTTTTGAACCGGACCAACTTTGAGAACGTTTTCTTGGCTCCAACAGTCGTGAACGTAAACTCCAGAGGACCTACACCAAAACCCAGAATAACTGATGCTAGATGTTCAGAACCTCCTGGAGAGAGTGCAGGTAGGAGGTTCAGGAACCGAACGTGTTGGTCGCCAACGAAGCACCACAGAGGAGAAACCTCAACACCCCCCCACCCCCACCCCTCAGAAAGCACAGGATGGTCATATTGCTGTGTAAGAGGTCCCCTCATCGATGGGTAACACTCGTCTTATTGGGACGGACCACCAGGAGGTGGAGGATATCACCTGAAGCTGCCATTGGTTCAATTATTCTTTAAAATATCCCCAACCCCCCCCCCCCCGGTGGCTCCATTCAACAAACACAAACATACAAGAAGAGTAAAATGTCAAAAATCATAAAAAAAACAACATGCATCAAGCCCAGACATCCCCCCATTCCCCGCCATTGGTTGTTGTTTAAGGTGGGGGGGGACTGGAAGCTGCCACGGGGGTTTACCAGTGTTTGTTTCCTCCATGACAGAGGCAGCACCAGCAGACATGGTGAGAGCGGGGTGGGGGTTACGTGCCCCCCTTTCTCCTGGAACGTGTGGGAGCTGAAATCACCGCTGGAGGAGGAGGATGGCCTGAGTGGGGGGGTGGGGGGGGGGGGGGGAAGGGTCACAAAGGCACAGAATGACAGCAGGAGAGTCACCTGAGGTGTGTGGGGGGGGGTAGTGTCAGAGCCTCCCACCCCCACTCTCCCCTCAACAGGCCTGTCTGTCTGCCTGTCTGTCTGATGGACACAGATATAGAAATAGACGAGATAGATATACTCAGTTTTTTGTCTTTTTGCTCCAACAGAACATTTATGAAAATAAAATCCAAAACAAGAGGCGGAGTCTACAGCTGGTGTCACTTTGAGTGACCAGTAGCTGCTTCTTGTCTTTTTTTTTTTGTATTTTTTTAGTTTTTGTATTTTTTCCTCAGACCTGCCGCGGACGACTGGACTCGTTTTGTTTTTTCTAAAGTGCCAAGCTTTAAAGACTGCAAGAGACCGGGGGCTACTGATTCTTATGAAATGATCAGAGAGCAACACGAGCACCTCGTCCGTCAAACTACTGTGCAGAAGTTAGAGTCGGGGGTGGGGGTGGGGGGGGCTGTGAGAAATAAAAGTAACAGATTGAGAGAAGAAGATTCCTGTTAGAGAAGTGGAAACTGAACTTAATGCTGATTAGTTTGCAAAGTTAGCTTACCCCCCCCCCCCCCCCACCCAAAGCTTTGACCTGTCAATCAGAGCATCAAACAGACCTGAAGTCCAACAGAGGAACGCACCAGAGCTGCAGGGAAATGTGAATTTAGGGAGGATGGCTCCGTGCAGACCGAGGGTCAGCTTCACCATCTACAGGCTGGAAATGACGAATAGAATAAAAAATTTGAAAAGTCTCCCAATAACACGTCCCCCCCCCCTCCCCACACACACACCCAGAGGACACCTTTTATTGCTACATCGGTCAGCTACTGAGAAGAAACTTGGTCTACATGTGACAGCTGTGACACAACTCCTTTGCTCTGACGTCATCCTTCTACACAGCAGGGGTGGGGGAGTGGGGGAGTGTAGTGGTCAGAAGTGTGGAGTAGTGGTTAGGCAGCCCAACCAGAGGGACACCCCAGGATCTGGACCTCTGTCTGGCCCTGCTGCAGCTCTGATACTTTGTCCTCGTGCACACCGGATGGACTGAAAGCTACGACCCGTCTGTTCTCTGTGAGCCACGTGGAGCAGAAGATCATCACAGATGGTTTAGATTATAAAGCAGGTTAACTGCTGAACTTTAGGAGTGTTGGTGGAAAAGTTTGTCTGAAGAAAGGTTAGGATACTTTGTGTTGAACGTCTGAGCCCCAGCTTGCAGAGGAATGATGCTGAAGGATGAAGAGGACTTCTGAGGTTCTGAACAAACCAGGTCTTCTGTCACAACACTGAAGCTTCTACATGTGGACCGGCCCGGACTAACAGGTCAAAGCCCCACCCCAGAACCATCAGGTCCAACCCACAGACTGCTCTGGGCTCTCTGAGCCTGCAGCAACATTAGGAAAGGGTTGGTGGGGGGGGATCAAGAGGGAGGGGTCAGGTAAGAGACAGTAGGGGTCAATGAGCATCGTAGCCAGGAACACAGAAGATGTAGCGCTGTTACAGTCCAGTCTGATGTTGGGGGAGGAGGTAAGTGGAGACTGGGGGTAATTA
>NC_056500.1:34778300-34781562 GCF_014905685.2 Nematolebias whitei
GAGCTGCTCTGGAGGCTGTAGTGGTCCTCCTCGTCTTCGTCGTCCTCCTCCTCTCCGTCGCTGATGCAGTCTACGCTGTCCACCTCGCCGGGAGTGAACTCCATGCCCTCGATGTCCACCTCTGCACAAACACAACATGTAGAGTTATATACGGAACAAAGACGGGGCGAGAAGATTTGTTTCCACCCACATGTCCCACACGGTCTCTGAACCTGGATTTAGGCAACTTTTAATTTTGAAGTGCTGCTGTTTCGGCGTGTTGTTTTGATTGTTTTTATATTAGTGCTTAGTGTATTTTTAGTTGATGTATTTCTTAGTTCATATCTTCCATCTTAACGTTTTTCTTTTACATTTTATTGCTGGATGTAACTGGGACCCTGAGTACATAATCTCATTCCACCACATGTACCACATGAGATGCGAATGACAAAGAAAGTGTGACTCTCTGAAGGGAACAAGCTGAAGTTGGTGCTCTCACAGGACTCTCAGCTGCAGGCGTTCCCCTCAGCCAGGGTTAGATGTATGACAGTGGGCCAAAGGTTCAGGGAACTCTGGGACAACTACACTCCTCTCCAGGTTCACACAGCGTGGCCTAATGTTTGCAGAGGAACCACTCAGAAACATCAAATGTGGGGGGGACGAGTTCGTGCACCACGTGGCGTGACCACAACAGAAGACACAAGTCGCCCCCCCCCCCCCCACACACACACGATCAAAGGAGAGCTGTGTGAAGCTCCAGCGCTGACAGCTGTCTTATCTCTGCACACCTGCTCCACCATCCAACGAGCGACGCCTCGAGAGATTCGCCAGGGTTTGCATACTAAAGCACCGCTCTGACCTCAGATCACTGTGCCGCTGACACGCGACACATGAACTCTCCCACCGTCAGCAGCTGCAAAGGAGCTCCAGAGCAGTTTATCTCTAATCTGAGGCGTTAACCTTTGACTCAGGGCAGCAGCCTGCGGAAGAGGCCGCGGCTAATCGTCTGAGCACACTACTGCTTGGAGTCAGAACGGCTACAGGACTCAGGTGGGTGTCAGCTGCTGCATGTCAGTTTGTTCACATCTTCCAAACGGGGGTTCATACGAAGGTTATGAACCTACCAGCGGTGAACACAGCCAACCAAAAAGTTAGCTTCACTAACGCTAAACCGCTAAGACGACAGTCAGTGTGCGTCACACGTCTTCGTCTCCTTCCAGCTGAAGCTAAAGCTTTTAAATTCCTGCACGCACTAAAAGGTCATCTGAAACAGGTAAGATACTAACAACACTGAATAAGACGCAGATGAGAAGATGAGCCGTGTCAGCAGAATTTCAGACAGTCTAGTGCAGGACTATTCAACTGGTGGCCCGGGGGCCAAATCAGGCCCACCAATGAACTCAGTTGGGTCCACCAATGGGTTCATTTTTAAATAAAAATAGATTTTAAACCATAAAACAAAGTAAATGACAGTAACTGTGGATGTCCGGCCCCTGAGCTCTTGGCTTTCAGTAACTGTGGCCCCTGAGCAGTTTAGTTGAACAGCCCTGGTCTAGTGTTTGAGGCCGGTCTGACCTTGCTCTGAGTCCGTGGAGATGGTGGAGCCCATGCTGTCGGTGCGGATGCGCTCCATGGATCCCGACACGGAGAGCTGCTCCAGGCGACGTTTGAGGTAGCGGTGCTCCCTCTGAAGCTGCTCCTTCATGGTTAAAGCCTTCATGTCCTGCTCCTCCAGCTTCTGCACACAAACAACACACCACCAAAAGATGAGCCACGACGTCCACTTTAGGACTTCAGGGATGGACCAAAACAACTTTAACGTCACCGTTTCATCTTAAACTCTGGCACGAAAGGCAGCGGGTGACAAGCATTCCCCCAATTCTGGGTATTTTGTCTAAACAAAACATTAGCAGAAACAGATGTTTTTGTTTCACAGACATTTAGATTCTTGTTTTGTGCAACTTGTGTTGTCCTCAAGGTTTAAGGTAGGAAAACTCTGTCAAGTTTAAAACCAGGTTAATGCAGTTAGATCTCTGCCGATGACACAGAAGAACAAGTTCAACTCTAACAAATGACAGTATTTTCTGAATGCAGCCGCTGTATGAGACTCCGGGTCAAGAACTAAAAATAAAAACACAAACTGAGGATTTGGCTCCGGTTGAAGCAGGGCTTATATTGTGTACCTATTTGCATCACAGTTTTCGGTGGTGCAAAGCGAGGCCTGCTGTGATACGAGAATCGACGTGCACCATCTGATCAGAGAGGACGTGTGCTGTAAACAGGAAGTGAAGGGTTAAAACGCTCGACGGCTGGATTTTCCAGCAACCACAGTGTTGTTGCTGCCTGTAAACAGCTGCGTCACACGGCACCATCTGAACTGGGCTCAGGTTGCCTCCTCTATTTCGTGCACGAAATAAAGGTTTTCCAGCGAGTCACCACTGAACTCCTCGTCTTTGACGGACCTTTGTGTCTGAACTGAAACGAGGTTTATCTCTAAATGAACAAAACTATCTTCTCATCTACAGCGCAGCCACACAACCCTCTGCAGGTTCACCCATTCACAGATGTCTTTCTTCTAGGGTTCACTTTTATTCAAAGTCTGATGCAAAGATTAGAAAATGAAAGTCTTAAAAAAAATCTACAATTGATTTGTTTTGAGTCAGAACTGTAACGTGATAAGACCTCATCGTTTCATCGTTCAGCCTGTGGTGATAGCTTTGTTTTAAAGGAACAGTTAAAAGTGAGCTTGCTTTGATAAAAGCAGCACGTTTAGGTGAGGTTAAACAGGAACTGTTGTCAAATGACTAAGATCAGGAGCAACAACAGGAACTGTTTTCCTGATGTGCTTGTGTGTTTTTTAGTACCTTAATGTGCATTTTGGCCCTTTTCAGCAAGCTCAGGGTGGTGTGTCTTGTGCTGTCTGGACCCAAAGGCACCAACTTCTTCAACTGCTCCAAGTAGAGGCGTAGCTTGGCACGTCTGCAAGCACACACACGAACGAAATGAGTCAGCACCTGTCCACACACACACACACAGACAGGTCGAGAGATAGGCACGTCCCTTAACAGCAGAGGCTGTTTTGTACTCTGATTTTCGTGGTGCGTTCAGGTGCAGTGGGACTTCTGTTTTGCTTGTGACTGTCAGACATTTTTAAAGTGGCCTCAGGTGTTGGTGCTTAAGGTCAAGTAAGGCCTCTGATGCTCTCCAAGAAGCCGATGAAGCTGACTGATGAGCGCTGGATGATTTAAACACGTTGGATGATTTAAACACGTTGGATGATTTA
>NC_056500.1:34781662-34785390 GCF_014905685.2 Nematolebias whitei
TGATTGAAACACGTTGGATGATTGAAACACGTTGGATGATTTAAACAAGTTGGATGATTTAAACACGTTGGATGATTTACACACGGATGATTTAAACACGGATGATTTAAACACGTTGGATGATTTAAACACGTTGGATGATTGAAACACGATGGATGATTTAAACACGGATGATTTAAACACGTTGGATGATTGAAACACGTTGGATGATTGAAACACGCTGGATGATTTAAACACGCCGGTCTGGTTGAAGTTACTACATTACATCATCACCACTAGAGGCAGAGCTGGACTCTACACCCGAGTGCGTTGGGTTAAATTAAAGCCAGGCATGTCTGTGGGCAGCACGGTGTTAACGCTCGGGTCCATGCACGTGACTCTTAGAGCAGGGGAGCATTTTTCATTACAACACCAGCAGACCCTCAAGGAAAGCGGCCTCACATTATATTAGTTATTTAAACATGTTTACAACTCGGGGTCCAACGACAAGTTATTGCCATGATGATGTCATCACTAGTGGCCTGAGTAGCTCGTGAAGAGTTGCACACATGAGCAGCAGGCTCTGTGACTGTTTAAAACCTTTCTACTGTTTTAGTATCATTATGTAGAATGTGTTCCTACGGTGGAACAGTGGTTAGTGCCGTCGCCTCACAGGAAAGTTGCAGGCCTACCACCCGGCTTGTTTTCCTGGTGCACGTGTGGGCTTTATCTAATAAGACCATAATCATGCATGTTAGGTTTATCATTATTAAATCTAGACAGTGACTAGGTGAGCGTAAACCGTTTTGTCTCTGTGTGTCCTGTGATGGACTTCAACCTGTCCAGGGTGTCCCCTGATGACTGCTGGACAGAGACCAGCGTCCTGTGACTCTGCAGGTAAAGGAAAGGGACGGACAGAGCATCAGCTGTCATGGTTTCTAAGAATCGGCCACTGAAGATCTTAACTGGTCGACTTATAAAACAGCTCAAGGCTTCAAAATAAAACGATCTGAAAATTGATTATATTAAGAAACATTTTCAAACGTTTCCACCTTCGTCCCAAGAAAAGACGGAGCAGACTGAGGTTACAGCTGCAGCTGTTTGAGCTGATAAACAAGCTGTTTTTAATGAAAACTAAAAATAAACAAACCTTTTATCAGTCTCTGAACAGATCGATGCAAGGTGACTCGTATTACTGATCCAGTCTCGCAGCCGGACAAACCACTCCAGACTGAAACACATCCACGAATAAAAATGTGATCATCTCTCATCGACCTCCTCCGGTCTCCAGGTGAGGAGCAGTTCGCATGAGGAGGTCTCAGCAGACCAACTTCCTGTCGTTTGATGATGATGATGATGATGTGTTGGCTGCACCGCAGGGTTTCACGATGCAGACCGTGACCCCAGAAACCCCTGCAGGCCAACAGATCTGGACCCTTAAGGATGTTTGTTCAGGAGGACGTGAGAACGAGGCAGAGTGGATCTCTGCGTGCACGTGAAGTGACTGTGTGCACGTGAAGTGACTTTCTCTACATCCTGTATATTAAAGACTGCTCCAATTCACAACAACACAATCCCCCCCTCCCCTTCTCAGTCCATTCAGATTAGCACATAAAGGCTTTTCAATCGTCCATCAGTGAAGCAGGACCATTTCTTTGTCCCCCCCCCCCCCCCCCCCGTTCCTTTGGCTAACTCTGGCTGAACGATAAACAAACTAGATCTCCTCTGAGCATGGCTGCAGCCACAAGAAACCCATGCAGCTGCACACGAGACCACAGCTGCTGGACTGCTCTCACCAAAGGGGTGGGGTGGGGGTCACCTGCAACGTTCACCTGGGGTTCGACCGCCCGGTCTCTGTCAAAAGCACGATCAGAAACAACTGTCAGACGAAGAGACTGAACTTGTTCTGCAAATGGAGATCTTGTGATGACGTGCAAGAGGAACGTGTTTGTGCAGGTGCAGAGGTGGACTGGACTGAACCCCTTCAACCCTCTGCTCCACCCTGCCAACACCAACACACCCTACCCCTCTGGAAAACAAGTGTCTTCTGAGGACCGGGGCGGGGGCCGCCCCCGTCGGGCCACATGAGGCCGTTGGGCCGCAGCCAGGGGAAGCCGGTAGGAAGGAGCAGGGGGTCCTGCAGCAGGAGGGGGGAGTGGAGGACTTTCAAAAAAGGGCCTCTTTCAGCTGCACCCGGCATCATCATCCAAAAGGTAACCTGAGCCAACCGTCACAAACCCCCACCCTACACCCAGCCCCCCTCCCCCATAATAAAAAAACAAGGCGTTCCCCCTAATACTGGGACTTGGCCTCCTCCCATAGAAAAGAGTGTTTTTGGACTGGTCTGCCTCTGCAGGTGGCTCTGATGTGGTCTGAAGGACTGAAGGCTCTGAATATCCCAAGACTTGTCCTAACACCAACTCTGGGGGAGTCCATCGTTTCCTGCGTTACACGTTCAGGAGCAAACCATCGCCTCTCCTGTTTCCTCCATCACCCTCCCTCCAGTTTTGAACCGACAACTTTCAGACGATCTGTTCCAGCAGCGGGACCAACGATGATAATAAGTAAAGTGCTTTGTGTCGTCATCATTCTATGATTCTATAATAGTGACATCAATTCTCTGCGTTTAACCCATCACACCTGGGATACACCCAGGTGGTGCAGTGGGCAGGGATCAGATGTCTTGCTCAGAGACACCATGACATGTGGGAATCAATCAACCTTTATTTATACAGGTAAATCCCATTGAGCCTCGAGGACTCATTTATGGCTGGGGATTGAACCTGGAGCTTTGGGGTCCCAGGTCGGCTGCCCTACCTCTACCCCATGATCCTCTCAGTAGAACTGGGAGCATCAATTACGTCATCATCACGGTAATATAAATATTATTAAATCATATAGCAGAGTTGATGTGGATCGATGGTGGTGTACAAAGACTGATGTTTAAATCTCAGTTTCTTTGACAGAACTTTTTTTTTTTTTTTCTAGTTTCTGAACACGTCACCTGAAAAAAAAAAGACCTTTGGTGATAATTTTGAGATCTTTGTGTGAAACGTGTTGTTACTCCTTCGTTTCTAAAAATAAAAAAATAAAATAAATAAACCTAACTTATTGTGATAATAAAGTAACTCCTGTGTACATGTAAACTATGTAAAATATCTGAGCTTGTTAATATTGTCCCTGTATTTACTTCGTAGTGATAAAAACAAACTTTGCGGCTGCGTCCACCTCCATCGCTCAGATTGTGTCAAGTTTCTCCAGGACGTCACGTTGAGGTCAGAGAAGAAGCTGCAGGTGAACGTTCGTCCTCCTCTGTCCACTTCAACTATTTTTAGTTTGGATTGTTTCAGGAATGATGCAGGAAGCTTCTTTTTTTTTTGGGGGGGGGGGGGGGGTTGGACGGAGGCCACTGTTATCACAAGGAGCAAAGGAAGGCAAGAGGAAAGAAGGAAGGAGAGAGGGAGACTTCTCTTCCACAAGCTGTTAGTGACAAAGTTTAAAATGTAGAATAATTTATCCGATAACTTGTCTCTGACAGAAGAAGTTTGATAAAAGATAAAAATGTTTTGTGGAATATCCAACAACTGCACAACAACTGATGTTGACGACGACAACAACAAGTCCAGACAAAGAGAACTGTCAGTTTCTAGACTTTCATCAAACTCATTGTAGACGACAACAAACAGAAAGCAAGTTAAACAGCAGAGACAACAGTCTGGTATAACATCTAACAATGACCCCCCCCCCCC
>NC_056500.1:34785490-34787737 GCF_014905685.2 Nematolebias whitei
TGTGCAAGGGGGATGGCGGGTGGGGGGGGTGGCGGGAGGGGTGACGCTTGCTGGGCTGCCCGGGGGTGTGGGGCAGGCGTGGGGGGGGGGGGGGGGGGGGGGGGTAAATAACAACCATCATGTCAGCTTATGTCATGTTGTTTATTTGGTCCATGATGTGCACGAGCAGCGCTGCAGCACGAGGCCGCTGCAGGAGTTCAGGGTGACATGCCCGTGAAACTAAAAACCGTCGTCAGTATTTTGTCTTTGCAGCAGCATCTGATCAGAGACCTCCATGAGTCGAGAACCACGGCATGCTACGTGTCCAACCTCTGGCCAACCCCCCACCCCCTCCTGCTCCCTCCATCAGCAGCTCCGTGCTAAAACAAAGACTTCTGGGACGAGAAGAAAAAACAAAAAGAACTTTTGCTCCCAATCAGCTGCGGTCCTTGACGTGAAACAAGCTATTTAAAGTTCTGAGTACACATCCTGTCTGTTCCCCCAGACCTCGGGCCTGTGTAATATCTGGGTCTGTTGCTCAAGAGTACCTGCAGCAACATGAACATCAGACGCACACTCAGGAAGATTTCACCAACGGCTCGTTCACAAGTGCTGGTGCGCACAGAGTCCCAGGACGACACGACGAGCTCGAGAAGCTGGAGCCAGCTGCTCCGCTCCATGCCTGCAGCCATGCCTGACACATCTGGCACACAGCCAGACCTGCTCCACGAAGGTTAGCGGAGGCCACAACCTCCACGGCTGCTTTTGTCCTCGTTGCCAAACGCGTTTGGAAAAGGGTGAGAACGTGCACCCCCATCCTGCTCTGCAGTGGTCTCTGCTCGAGCCAGAACATCAGCAGACATTCCTGAGCAGCACGTCGGACAAGAACTGAATGGATCTTTTTTTTTTTTTTTGGGGGGGGGGGGGGGGGGGGGGTCATTTGTGAATAAAGTTTTGTTGTTAACGGTTAAAAGCTACAAATGACCCAAACTTCAGCAGCCCTCTGCTGAACGGCTGAAGTTGCACTAAAGTGTGCTGAAGTAGTAAAACGTTCGTACGGTAAAAGAGAAAGCAGCAACAACAGAGTGAAAGCTGAGTTCAAGCTCTGAACTCTGACCCCAGAGCAACATGGAGGTGACGGTGTGTGGAACTCTGTCTGCACAAGGCCCCGAGACCTGGGTGGAGGTGGAGTGGTGGGCTGTACATCTGGCTGGCAGGTTCCTGGAAAGAAGGTGGTGGGGGGCGGGTGAGGTGGCGAGGGATCCTGCCCAGAGGACTGCTCAGAAACACGACACACACGCAACCATCAGCCCTCCATTAGTCTCTCCCCCCCCCCCCACCCCACCCCACCCCCAGCCGGTCCTGAACCTGTTTACATTCAGCCAAGGAGCCGTCTGCAAACAACAAAACCAGGATCGAGGAAAACTGAGATGTTCCTGGAGCAGCTCGTGTGAAACCAGCAGAGCAGTTCATCATGTCAGATATAACACACACACACACACACCTGAACACACACACACCTGACCCCCCCCCCCCCACACACACACACAGAAGGTTGTATCACGCTGTTATCGATCCGAGCTGTTTGTCTTCTGTCATCAAGGAAACACCACGCCCTCCGAGAGGAGTGACAGCTAGAAGGATGGCAGACGGATCCAAGGCTCGCCGTAAACACCCCCCTCATGACTCCACGCTCACATGCACACCTGAACACACACACACACACACACACACACAACTGCACACAAAGAAAGAAGCTCTCTCCAAACGTTTTACGGGTCATTCAACAGGAAACGGCAGACGGACTCTGCTGCTCCCTGGTCGTAGTAGTTGTCCCACAACAAACTGGACTTTTCTCTGGGAGTGTTCGAGAATGTCGAGTAATTGGATCCATTGTTTGCGTGTATTGAAACAGCCCCCCACCCCGCGATAACTCCATCTCTTCCTCAGTGCAGCCAGCTTACAGTGATATTATCAGAAAAACAGATGTCTTTAAACAGAACTGAGTTCCCAGCAGCATCTCTGAACCTCTTCAACAACAGACCTGGACCTGGACCTGGACCTGGACCTGGACTGCCTCCCGCTGCGTGCAACATGAAGCACATCTGCAAACTACAAATGGACGAGCAGAGACGAGTCCACCAAATTCCATCAACACGTCCTAAACATGGTTTTGGGCCATAGAACGATACTTGTTCACAGTTACCCAACAGGAACCATGAGGGCAGAACCAGGGTGTAAACATCTGACTGACCGGGGGGGGGGGGG
>NC_056500.1:34787837-34789495 GCF_014905685.2 Nematolebias whitei
GGGGGTCTGGATGGTGATGGAAGATTGGCTGCACAACAATCTGCGAGGCAAGGAGATGAAACTCTGCTGCAAAACTAACAGAGCTTTCCAAATCACATGGTGCACGCCGAGTCTTGCTGTCCCAGCTTTCAGATCTCATCACTCCTGCACTTCGTGCTTTTTGAACTTCTCCTGGATGAAAACCTTCAGCTGGAGCTGGAACTCCTCCTGGATGAAAACCTTCAGCTGGAACTCCTCCTGGATGAAAACCTTCAGCTGGAGCTTGAACATTTGGTTTGAGTCACTTTTACACATTCCAAAATATTTAACATTTCCCCTCAGAAAAACACTGGGACAACTTCAGTCCATTTAAAAATAATATATTTTTAAAAAGCTTCAACATCCTTCTTGTCTCCTAATGCTACTTTGACTAGACTTTAGCTCCTTGTAGCATTTAGCTATCATTCTGCTACTTTTAGCTATTTTTAGAACGTGTTTATCAATGTTATCTACTGTTCTGCTGCTTTACCTACTCAGGTTTTAATACTAGATGCTGTTCCTGTGGTGGACTCAAAGAGGTTCTGGGCAGAACCTGCAGCACTGAGTCCAGTTCAAGCTGATGGCTTGAACTGGTTTTAAAGTTTAAACAAGTTCCTCCCTGGTTTTGCTGAACGCTGCAGATTCAGACAGCTAGCGCCACGAAGGACAAGAAAATGTGCCGCTGTTACTTCACTCCACATTCCAGCATCGTGCTCCGCTGACCTGAATTTCAAGCAGCCTGGTTGACACAAATATCACAGCAGCCCCGACCCTGCTGCCTCTCATTCCTCCCCTCAGCACAACTCAAGAATGCCTCCTCCTGCTCCTCCTCCTGCTCCTCGTGGTTCAGGCACTGCTCTCCTTGTTGTCCTAAGCTTCCTGTCTTTAGTCATACTAATCTTAAACCATAAAGTTAACAATGCAGGTTTTTATAGAATAAAAAAAGCTCCATTGGAGAACATTGAGCGACATGACTACAAACGTTTGATTTGGAGCGCAGCGGGCGACAAAGTCTGTCCGAACTCCTCCGGTCCTGTCCGGCTGTTTCTAGGTTCTAAAGCAGAGGTACCCAAAGTTGGCCCGCCAAGCTGTCCTGGTTACTATATTAAAATTTCCTTTGAAGAATCAATGCGTTTTCACAGTCATTCCACCCATTGACTTTAATGTTAGATGGAAAAGTCAGCCCAGTATACATGGGACTGTTTATGTATGGTCAATTTAATTGTTGCTGTTAAGTTGTGCTGCTGTTGGACATGCATTTTATTACATTTTGCACTACATATACATATACTGTACATACTGAAATGCCAAAATTTCAATATTTGTTTAAATTTCTTATATATGACATTTGTATATTTTATTATTTATTTATATTGATATATTTTGTGTTCTGTGATGTTCTTTATTCAGATTGGAAGGTTAAATAACTGTAGAATAAATAAATGGACTTTACTTAAGGATGTATTTGCATTTCATGAATTATTTGTTTGCGTTTGGCCCGCAGCCTTCTGATAGATTTTAAATTTGGCCCTCCCGGGGAAAAAGTTTGGGCACCCCTGTTCTAAAGAATCATATGTACAAACCAGATTCCACAAAAGTTGGGACACTAAACAAATTGTGAATAAAAACTGAATGCAATG
>NC_056500.1:34789595-34790945 GCF_014905685.2 Nematolebias whitei
AACTGAATGCAATGATGTGGAGATGGCAAATGTCAATATTTTATTCGTAATATAACATAGATGGCAGATCAAAAGTTTAATGAGTAAATGTAACATTTAAAAGGAAAAATATGTTGATTCAAAATTTCACAGTGTCAACAAATCCCAAAAAAGTTGGGACAAGTAGCAATAAGTGGCTGGAAAAAGGAAATGGGGCATATAACAAACAGCTGGAAGACCAATTAACACTAATTAGGTCAATTGACAACATGATTGGGTATAAAAAGAGCTTCTCAGAGTGTCAGTGTCTCTCAGAAGCCAAGATGGTAAGAGGATCACCAATTCCACCATTTTTGCGCAGAAAGATAGTGCAGCAATACCAGAACGGTGTTACCCAGCATAAAATAGCAAAGACTTTTAAGTTATCATCATCAACCGTGCATAACATCATCAAAAGATTCAGAGAATCTGGAACTATCGCTGTGCGTAAGGGTCAAGGCCATAAAACTCTACTGGATGCTCGTGATCTCCGGGCCCTTAAACGTCACTGCACCTCAAACAGGAATGCCACTGTCAAGGAAATAACAGAATGGGCTCAGGAATACTTCCAGAAAGCATTGTCAGTGAACACAATCCACCGTGCCATCCGCCGTTGCCAGCTGAAACTCTACAGTGCAAAGAGGAAGCGATTTCTAAGCAAGCTCCACAAGCTCAGATGTTTGCACTGGGCCAGGGGTCATTTAAAATGGAGTGTGGCAAAATGGAAGACTGTTATGTGGTCAGATGAGTCACGATTTGAAGTTCTTTATGGAACACTGGGACGCCATGTCATCCGGACCAGAGAGGACAAGGATAGCCCAAGTTGTTATCAACGCTCCTTTCAGAAGCCTGCATCACTGATGGTATGGGGTTGCATGAGCGCTTGTGGCATGGGCAGCTTGCATGTCTGGAAAGGCACCATTAATGCAGAGAACTATGTTCAGGTTCTAGAACAACATATGCTCCCATCTAGACGTCATCTCTTTCAGGGAAGACCCTGCATTTTTCAACACGATAATACCAGACTACATTCTGCAGCAATCACAACATCATGGCTACGTAGGAGAAGGATCCGGGTACTGAAATGGCCAGCCTGCAGTCCAGATCTTTCACCTATAGAGAACATTTGGCGCATCATAAAGAGGAAGGTGCGACAAAGAAGGCCCAAGACAATTGAACAGTTATAGAGGCCTGTATTAGACATGAATGGGAGAGCATTCCTATTTCTAAACTTGAGAAACTGGTCTCCTCTGTCCCCAGACGTCTGTTGAGTGTTGTAAGAAGAAGGGGGGATGCCACACAGTGGTAAAAATGGACTTGTCCCAACTTTTT
>NC_056500.1:34791045-34791220 GCF_014905685.2 Nematolebias whitei
AACAAAATATTAATTGCTAAAGTCACATACTTAGATAAATACCACTTTTTTGCTTTTGTTATAATTTACTAATGTTACAAAGCTACAAGATTGACTAAGTAAGCCATTAGTGAAGCTATAGTTTTATACAAACCAGATTCCAAAAAAGTTGGGACACTAAACAAATTGTGAATAA
>NC_056500.1:34791230-34812732 GCF_014905685.2 Nematolebias whitei
CTCAGTTTAAACTTTTGATCTGTGATTTGTGTTCTATTCTGAATAAAATATTAGATGTTGGCACCTCAAAATCATTGCATTCAGTTTTTATTCACAGTTTGCTTAGTGTCCCAACTTTTTTGGAATCCGGTTTGTACCTGCAGCAACCACACGGAGGGAAAGGACACTTTTAGCAGAAGTCTCGGTGAAAATGTACAAAAACAACGTACAGTAGTCCCTCACTACTTCACGGTTCAACTTTCATAGATTCACTCTTTCGTAGTTTTTCAACCATTGTCAACTTTCATATTAGGTGATTGGGACAGTACGGGACAAAAAGTTAACAAAAAATATATACTTTGGACAGGCACCGTCATTTTGTAGTTTTCTTTCAATAAGCCTATACTGTAAGGACAGTCAAATGAACTACACTACCCAGAAGCCAACAGTGCTTCCAGACGCTGCTTTCTGCTGAAATGGAGGTAAAGTCTTGCAACACAAAGTCAGAAGTAACTATCTATTAAACTCACAGAACTGTCAGGAAAGTTGCAAATAATCCTGAAGCTTCATGAAGCTCAATTATCCACATGCACATCAACCTGGGCTCGGCAGTGGGCTTCGTTGTTGCAGGGTGGGTCTGCAGAACCAGAACCGAGCTGCTGGTCTGCAGAGCTGGTGAGTACAGTTTTGTAGTACTGTACAGTACATATATGTATGTTGTTAAAATGACGTAGGTTTAAGAGTTTAGAACATTGCAAGAGCGTGGGAAGGGTTTCTAAATGTTAAAATATATATAAATACTAAAATAAATATAGTGTTCCTACTTCGCAGTTTTTCACCTATTGCAGGGGTGTGTGGAACGTAACCCCCGCAATAATCGAGGGACTACTGTAAACGTAAACACGTGTGTACAAAGACTTTGCTCAGTTCCTGTAAAATGTGTCCTGGTGAAACACTGGCTCAGATCTGAACCAGCTTTATAACCAGACTTTGTCTTTGGGACTTGGACTGTTGACCTGACGGACGCTTCAGGAAGGTGCTGATCTCCCTGCAGCGTTCTGCAGACTTTCGTTTATACGGCTGGGTGGCGGGCGATGCAGACATGATGCTTTAGAGCTTCAACAAAAATTAGCATGTATGTCAATGGAGCTAATCTGCACCTGTAATCTGTTATCTGTAATCTGGTCATCTGAACTGTTCCAGCATGAACTCAGTGTGATGGAAGCTGAAGGCCATCTGACTTCATTTTGATCATCTGTTGTGAGAGTGTGTATATATTTTGTTTTTCAGGTAGAAGTCTCACCTGTGATTACTGCAACCATCTGAAGGGGAGAGGGGCCTACCTGAGTGGGACACACCCTTCCTTTAGGGGGAGATGGGGCTTGATCGCTCCTCTGTCCTCCCAACCACTGAACCAGTTGACTTTAATACAACTTGTGTTTTACGTATGTTGAGTGGTTCTCAATGTGGTGCATCCATCTGAGCCAATAAGATGTTCCATCAGGTTCTGTTTTAGATTATTTTCAAGTCTTATGACTCTAGAAACACACTAAGGACACTTTTTTTTTTGGGGGGGGGGGGGGGGGGGGTCTGGGGAGGCGTGTCCCCTCACTTGGACAGTAAATGTAATTAGCAGGAAGATTAGGCAGTGACAAACTGCTTGTTACTACATCCATGGAGTCCATGAATATTTAAATCTGGGGGCTCTGCTATGATAATGGCTCCAATAAACCTCCAAACTTTGACCCCCCCCCCCAACAGATCAGAACAGAGTTAAGTTCTCCTTTCAGTTCAGAGAAGCAGCACTGCAGGTAAGCTGCATGCTTAGCCCTCTGACTGCGATGGATTCACGTTTCCTGTAAGCAGGTGGCGTGTGGAGACGCAGCGAGCGCCTCGTGTCAAAACTTACAGCTGCTCGAAAAGGAACCCTGTGGTGCGCCGAGACGTCAGAGAGCACAATCAAGAGTGGCTGAAGCAAGAAGAAGGAAGGAAGTGCTGCCCGTGGACGCCAACCACACAGCTTCAATGGCTTTTAACAAAAAGAGACACCAACATGATGCTGTGCTGCCTTCAGCTCATCTGGGGGGGGGGGGGGTTCCATCATGAAGGAGGTTCAAACAGAAAGAAACAATCGTGTCGGGACAGATGACCCAGAGGGGCTCAGCAGCCACCCAGCAGACGCCTCGCACTGATAACAGGACACATACATGCAGATCCGACCCTCTATGAGCCTGAATGCATCATTTCTGTGCAGAGGCAGCGTTGACCCACGATGAGCCTGAATGCATCATTTCAATGCAGATACAGAACTGACCCACAGTGAGCCTGAACACATCATTTCCTTGTAGAGGTATTGCCCATGGTGAGCCTGAAAGCATCATTTCACCTTAAAATTATCGACCCTCAGTCCTCCGACTGTGTCAGCGAGAATTGTCGCTCACTGACGAGGGCAATCGCGTGTTTCTTTGGTTTGAAGAGGGCCACCTGCATCATGAAGGACCACGCTCACCCAGCACACATTCTTTTTGCCCCACTCCCCTCAGGCAGGAGGTTGAGGAGCAATAAGTGTAGAACCACTAGATTGAGGAACAACTTCTACCCTGAGGCTTTTAAACTCCATCCATCCATCCATTATCTTTACCCGCTTCTTCCATTTTGGGTCATGGGGGTCATCGGTGCACATATCCAGCAATCACTGTGAGAGGGGCGGGGTACACCCTGGACAGGTCTCCAGTCCATCACAGGGCCACATAGAGACAAACAAGACAAACAACCATCCACTCTCTCGCTCACACCTAGGAACAATTTAGAGTTACCAATCAGTCTAACATGCATGTTTTTGGTCTGTGTGAGGAAACCAGAGTACTCGGAGAAAACCCACGCATGCATGGAGAGAACATGCAAACTCCACACCGAAAGACCCCTGGCCCGGGATTTGAACCGGGGACCTGCTCGCTGAGAGGCAGCAGCTCTACCAGATGTGCCACTGTGCTGCACTCTGTTAAACTCATGAATCCCTAACCAGGATAATCACTGTGAAATAATCACTGTAATGCCACTTGATTGTTGATATGTGCTGCTGATTATCCATGCTGATCTCATGCTGCTGATTATTCATGCTGCTGTATTCATTAGTACTCATCTGCTCACACAGACTCATGTTCGTGCTGCTGTTCGGCATATTGTCTTTGTACTACTAGTGCTTAGTGTATTTTTAGTTTAACATTTTTCTTAATTCAAAGTTTTTCTTTACAATTTCATTCAACCTTAATTTAGACAGGTTAATCCCATTGAGCCTCGAGGACTCATTTACAAGAGAGACCTGAATTTATACTTTTGTTGGATGTAACTAGGACACTGTGTACACAATTTTGGTGGAACTTTGACTTTGAAGCTTTACAAATGATCCAAATTCAACATGGCTGCCGCAGATAGTTGGTTCTAGTATGAAAATGGCCAAAACTCAGTACCATTTATAAATCTTGAGCCAGAACCTGGTGTGGCAGTAGCTGAGAGTCGTCCTCAACACAAACTTGAGCTCAGATTTTTTTTAATCATTCCTTCAAATAATCCGTAATTGAATGGTTCTGGTTTTATTCTGGTATTTGTCCTAAATGTAAGGAAATGTTACATATCTGAAGCTGTTTTGTTTCTCAATTTTACAAACAAAACAATAATTAGATGTAAAAAAAATGTTTGTTTATGTACACACAGTTTATGAATGATTAACAGTGTAAAATGAAGAAATAAAACTGGGTCTGGGTTCTAACCTTACTAGATCTTTTCCCAGGATCTAAAGCTTCATCGGTGCCGTTGTTAGCCCGTGTGTGGTCCAACACAGGCTCAGAACAAGCCCAGGACCAAAGACTGAGTCAGGGCTCAGACAGCAACACCTCCTGTGACGTCTGACAGATCTGTGCAGTGATACCGGGTCTGCTGGAGATTAAACTGGGCTGTGGCTCCGAGGAGGACGCTGGGAACTGGTTGAACAGGACAACTGGAACACTTTTGGTTTTCTTATGAGTAGGTACAGAGTTTTTGAAATATGGTCGCTGTCTGGAGACGGCGCTCACACTACGCTGAAGGTGTTGAAGAGACAAACAGGAAGAGAGCAGATGCTGGACTGGAGTCCTAAAACGGATCCATCTGAGTCCTGCTCTTTGCAGTTTCTGTCTCTGCAGAGCAGAGAGACGTGTCATCGTCTCAGACTCAGACTTTAACTCATTTTCCAGCTGATAAAAGTTTAGCAAACAAACAAAAGTCAGGAACAGCAGTGCTGAAACAGTTCAAAGGTTCTGTTGGTCGTTACCATGAATTAAAGGGTTCGTTCGTTCTAATGTCACAGATTGAAAACTTGTCAACAGAACTGCAGCTTCATGATGCAAAGAATCACGACGACACCTCATCGGTGCGCGGGCCTAACTGGACCAGAAGCTTTCCACACACCCACTCCAACCCAGAACTCACAAGATGAGTCCCTCTGTATCAGAACCAGAGTTAGATTCCCATAAGTACTACAGGTCCTGACAGAGGTAGGTGACTAAACCAAGCTGCCTGTGAAGTCACGCAGGACGTTGCAACGTAAAGCTCACACGTCACGGTCTGACACAAGAAAAAGAGAAGTCAGGCCTGTGATTAATGTGACAATGGGAAGTGAGCAAAGTGATTACTGGTCCATTACTGGTCCGATCAGACCTCAGATCAGTGGTAACCAGCCACACCCGTCACCTGACTGTGTCTCAACTCCTGCAGCGTCATCATCCTGGGCCTCCGTCTCTCGGGTCAGAGACTAGGAACATGTCCCTGCTTGTTGTGCTCCATTACTCACTGCCAGACATGTGAGCCCTCAACGTGAGGGACGGTGTCACACGCAGCCCAAACACTGCCTCCCCCCTCCACCCGCCTCGCCTCACAGGCGGAACGTCACATCAGCCGTTTCCTGAAGCCACAGCAGAAGGCAGCTTCAGAACAAGCTGCTGCCAGGACACACAGAAATGATCCACGTGCACACTTATTATCTTCTGTGAGCGGTTTGCTCTCTCGTGTCCGTCCTGACGGAAGCCAAAACAAATTTTGAAATGAAACCACGCGTCGTGAGCCGAGTGTTTGTGAGTGTGGAGCAGGACCAGAGTGTGTGCGTTTGATCTGTTTGGAGGTAAAATCACTGCGTTCAGAGTTATTCTGTCTGACAGGAGAACCCTGGACACTGATCTGATGGACATGAAGATGCTCTCTGAAATCATCCACTCATCACTTTTCAGACACGAGGAGCTAACTGAATGAATCTCTTGCTCCTTAAAGATGACCTCTGAAACATATGTGACGTTTAGGACTGGATTCAGCTCCTACAGCAGCTTACCTGTGCTTCTCCAGTTCGTTGTGTGATGATCTGAAAGAAAAGGAGACACGTGTCAGGGCGGAGAGTCAGAAAAAAAACTTTAAATCACCTGACATGACCGTTAAACTCTGCGTTAATGAGAGCTGAATGTTTTGATCCAAACGTGAGACAGATGAAAGCAACTCTGGCGGAGCAAATCAAGAACCAGATCAAAACTGTGAGAAAAAGAAACGTGTGAAGAGATCAGAGAGAGGCCTCGACTCTGCCTTCATGTGGCTGCTGGGCTCTTCAGTGATGGAGCTGCGAAACAACGAAGTGTTACGTAAGAAGTACAGAAACAATTAGACCCCAAAAAAACCACAGTCATGTGTTGCAAACTAACTGTGATTTAATGGTTTAAGAGAGCAAACACGCAGAGATGGGATCAAACGTTGTGAAACGTCTGCATTTCTGTAGAAATCCAACCCAGCACGTCATCAGATATTCCTATAGGAACAACAAGAGTCGGAAATGCTGTAACTGGTAAGGGATTTATTAAAATGATGCAATGGTTGGTATCTTTGAATGACAGAAAGAAAGAGCTGCTAATGAGCGCGATGTGGAAGTGTGCCTTCACTTTGTTTAGACGGTGGAAAGTCAAGTCCATGGTTGGTTGGTTGGTTGGTTGGTTGGTTGGTTGGCCGGCCGGCCAGCCAGACAGACAGTGGTATACCATTGTCTGCTCAAAACAAAGCATTTAAAGCCCTCCGTCGCAAGGGCTGTAATCAGTCAGGAAACACCATGACTGACAAACACCACTGCCTCTCTGCTCTTTATTTGAAAAACTACAGGAAAAAGAAAAAAGACGAAAAATTGTGTTAAAAATTTGAGAACACATGACAGGAGAACAGCGTTTGGGAGAAAGCAGCACTTTCCTCAGTTGAAAAGACGTCTAAACGACATGTTTAATGATTCCTGGACATTTGGTTGAAATGAAGCGACATTTGGTCTAAAAGTGAAAAATGTCCATTCTGCAGTCAAGACTGGTAAGAGTACATGTATTGTTGCCATGGTGATCAAATCACAAGTATCTGCTAGTACCTAACTGAGCTAACAGTCCAAACAGAGGTAGTACCTTCTGAATTATGACCCAATGTCCAAATTAAATAAAATAATCAATTTTCTGGGATTCACCACGTCCTGGATGACTGAGGACCCACACCAGCACATTACTGAACCTGCAGGCTTAGGTCTGTGGGAGGAAACTGGAGAACATCCTAACAGAGAACCTGCATCCTTCTCACCACGAGACAACATGCAAGAACAAATCAGCAGAGGATACCATCTCCTCTGTGGTCCACACTGCTCTCACCCTCAGCACTGGCTCTCCTCAGGGATGTGTGCTGAGCCCCCTCCTGTTCAATCTGCTCGCATATAATTGTGCACCTACCCATCCAGGCTGTCACATTGTAAAGTTTGCAGATGATACAGCGGTGATGGGATGCATCACAAACAATGATGAGTCCAGCTACAGGGAGGAGGTGGAACACCTGGAGAGCTGGTGTAAAGAGAATAACCTTCACATCAATGTGAAGAAGACAAAAGAGATGATCGTGGACTTCAGAAGGAACAAATACACCTACACCCCCTTGAACATAAGAGGATCTGGAGTGGAAGTGGTTTCCAGCTACAAGTACTTGGGTGTACACATGAATGACAACCTCAGCTGGAGCAACAACACCACCAGCCTGATCAAGAAAGCTCATCAGAGACTCTACTTCCTCAGGCAGCTGAGACGAGCTGGTCTGGGAAGCTCAGTCCTCACCTCCTTCTACAGGTGTGCAGTGGAGAGCATCCTGTACTCCAGCATCAACATGTGGCATGGAGGCTGCACAGCTGCAGAAAGAAAAGCTTTGCAGAGAGTGGTGAAGGCTGCACAGAAATCTGTCGGAATCAGTCTCCCCACCATCACAGACATTTACACCTCCAGATGCAGGAAGAGGGCCACCTGCATCATGAAGGACCCCACTCACCCAGCACACACACTTTTTGCCCTGCTCCCCTCAGGAAGGAGGTTAAGGAGCATTACGTGTAAAACCACTAGACTGAGGAACAGCTTCTACCCTGAGGCTGTTACCGACTCATGAATCTCTAACCAGAATAATCACTGTGAAAAATCACATCATGTTGCTGCTGATCTGTTTCATGTTGCTGCTGATCTGTTGCATGTTGCTGCTGATCTGCTTCATGTTGATGCGTTCATTCATGCTCATCTGCTCACACAGACTCATGTTCGTGCTGCTGTTCGACGTAATGTTGTTATGCTATTAGTGAACACGTTATTTAAATTACACTTAAAACTTGTGTCACTTTTATTTGATTTTATTCTAAAGTGTTATAAAACACAGTCCTGAGTGGGAGCAGAAACTGGGACACTGCACCCCCCACCTCCACCCAGCACTCTGAACAAAAACCCTCAGACGTCCAGAAGCCTACAGACATGGCAGAATTCCTCAGCGTGTGGGCTATTACGAGGAAAGCCCCCCCATTATGAGACCGTCCATCTGAAACAGGCCCCTCCGTTCAAGAGGCAGTCATGGATACCACGGCAACAAAAACAAAAACAGCAACAACAAAGAGCCAGACTGACAACAAGGCTCCTCAGACTGTCTGAGGGCCCTTGTGCTCATGAGGCTGTGGTCTCCCACAGCTGGGCCAAAGAGAGCCCGGCATCCAACGGCGCAAAAGGAGGTGAAGCGACCCCGAGATAAATGTGGCATCTGCACAAAATCAACCCCAAAAGGACGGAGCACAGCTGATGTACGAAAAGGCAGACAGAGAAGTTCACTCCGTCGTGGAGGAAGTTGGCTCCTTCGTCCAAACTGGGCCGAGCGTCCCCGTCGAAGTACGGCGTGAGCAGGAAATCACTCGGAGGAAGGCGCTGACCCCAGACCAGTACAAACAGCGCATGAGCACACCTTTACATGTTATGTAAAGGCACCGTGTGTGATATGCAAAGCATGAGCACAGGCCAAGGAAATGGCTTTCTGCCACTTTTTATCGCTTGAGCTGAGCAGTTCTGTACTCGCAGGAACAAACACAGGCTCAACGATCAAGCTGTGTTTTTATTTTTCTCTGCTGAAATATTAATCTTGCAGCATCACAGACCACGTGACAGAAAGAAAACCGTTGTGGCAACAGATCCAATATCTGTGTCATTTTATAAGCACTCTTGCAAAAGTAAAGGGCGCGTGCAAAACCGTGAATTTAACAAAAAATATCTTTATCTAGGAAAAACTGACGATCCAAAAATCAATTACAACTTCTTTTCTTTCTTTCCAAAAGAGAAAACACGGTATACACGGTCAAAAACTGTATGGCTCCACCTTATGCAGTCCTTCTGCCATATGGATTTTTTCTAACCTAACACTCAACAGGAAGTAAGCCTTTTCAAAATGAAACTACATTTCACAATAAAGCTGACCTGAACTAATATTAACCTTACTTACTAAAATGGCCAAAATAAAAAAACAAAAGGCAATTCACAAAATATATAATCTAAATATTTATTTATGGCTTTAACAAAAGACTTTTTTTTTTTAATCAAACAGCCAACAAAAGACCAAAGAAGCTCCATCAGAGACCCGTCTCTCTGTTGATCTCTCCAGCAGGTACCGACTATTGACTGCAGAAAACTACATTATGGTTCCAGATGTTGCAGATCCTCCACAGACCCCCTGTTGCTTCAGTACGGCTGTACCTGCATGTCCGACTGTTAATGAGGTCTGTCAGGAATCACTGGACCAATCTGAAATTTGATGTTCATCCACGTGGGTAAAGATAATGGATGGATCTAAGGGCGGCTGTGGCTGACTGGTTAGAGCAGTCGTCCTCCAGTGCAAAAGTTGGGGGTTTGAATCCACCAACAGTCACATGCCTAAAGGCTCCAGTATACTCCCGCGTCCTGTCAGCCGCACTGTCCGCAGAGGGTTCAGACTTCATACTCGCGCGTCCACCCTGAGCGGCTGCAGACCAGCTCCGCAGACAATGGGCGTTTACCTTCAGGACAAATTGAGGTCACCGATTGGTCATTTGCTGACACGCCTACTGGATTGATTGACGGGTCAGGAAAAAAAAAACGAGAGCTGGCAGCCGCAGCAGTGTTCTGTGTTTATATGCTGTTAATAAAAAGATCTACAAAATTAAAAAAACAGGACTTGTTGCCCTCACATCAGACCAGCCCAACAGGAAATCTCCAGACCCTCCCACAGCCACGCTGGACCTGAGTTTAATTTGCTCGTGACAAATTCCTTCATTTCTCACCATTTCAGTCATGGCATCAACGGAGGAAGAAGAGATCACTGCCTCTTGGCAAAAAAACAAAAGAAAAGGCCAGATCATGGATGAAGAAGGGGAATTTAATAAGTTGGTGTCACATACCAAACAGTCCGTCGCCTGGCAGTTTATTGTACGACACCGTATAAACACCGTATACACACCGTATACACACCGTATAAACACCGTATACACACCGTATAAACACCGTATAAACACCGTATGCACACCGTATGCACACCGTATGCACACCGTATAAACACCGTATACACACCGTATAAACACCGTATACACACCGTATAAACACCGTATGCACACCGTATGCACACCGTATACACACCGTATACACACGTATGCGGTCGTAAAAATTGAGCTTTGCGTGGACATGCCCTGCGAGCGTCCGCTTCGACTCTAATTCGGTACACGCGGACCTCTGCGGACTGACGTACGCGAGAGTATACTTGGGGCTGAAGTGTCCCTGGGCAAGACACTGAACCCCTCATTGCCTCTGATGTGTGTCCCATCAGTGTATGAATGTGATAAAGCTCTGATTATTCTGTGTATAAATATAGTAGAGTGCTGTATGAATGGGTAAATGAGGCACAGATTGTGCTGTAAAGAGCTTTGAGTATCTTGAGAAGATAGAAAGGTGTTGTATAAATACATTTACCATCTGCAACCACTTCACGTTTGGAGCCAGCCCAATCCAAGATGGCCACCACAGCTAACGACAGCAGCGACACAGACTATAACTCAGTTTTACAGACATTGAGCTAAAATCTGAGGGGGCTCCTCGACGCATCTTTGTCATTTGAAGTGATCTCGGTGTAAAACTGACTCGACCGGGAGCGGGCGACGTGCATTCCCCCTAAAGCGCGCCAGGCCTTTAATTCAAACAGTGCTCCTCATTTACAGTTGAAGAATAAAAAAAGCCTTTCTTTCACCCCCACCCCCACCCCCCCAACCTCAAACATCCTGCTGATGCCTAAAAAAAGCTGTGGGAAAACATAAAGGGAGGTGGGATGTTTGCCCACAGGTCAGTCACAAAAACACGGAGGCCTAGAACGGCACGGCGAGCGAGTCAGCCTCGTGGTTTAGGTGTTCGTTAGAGCCACCACACCCTGCGGGCACACACACATGCACACACGCAGTTACCCAACAAGTACGTTTACTCGTCAGGAGAAAAGGAATGTGGCCAGAGCTGCATTTTTCTTTAGATCCAGGTGAGTCTAATCCCATCGATTCGTTGCACAGAAAGACAAAGAGGACGATGAAGTGAGTCACTTCCTTTTGTCAGCATCTACAGCTCCAAGTGTTAGTCACCATGCTCGTCCGTCGGTCAAGTGAAGACACGCTGCTGGTATGTTACGTTTAAAATAGTAAGCAGAATATTCTGGGGAAGGCTGGCGATTTGGCGAAATAAAACTAGAAACGGTGAAAAGACGCCTCCTCACCCTCAAATAACATTTATTATTCTTACAGCTGAAGGAAAATGACTTTGAATCAGTCTGAGACGTTCTGGTAAAATGATCTGTGCTGTGGGTGAGAGTCAGCTGGACTGACTGGTGGCGGGTGATATGCATTCTTCCTTCAAGAAATGCTACTTTCATTTCTGAACATGACGTCAACCTGAGTCAAAGAGCAGTTCCCTATTGCGCACGTCGCACCATTATTTTTTAAATCACACGTTTAAGACAACAAGGAAATAAAACACTTGGGGGATTTTTTTGTTTTGCTTTCAATTTTGGTGTGGCCGTCCAAACTTTGAGAACTAAAACTGACAGAAAATAAAAACCACTGATTGGAAAGTCCAGTGATGGGACAAAAAGACATTCCCAGTCATAAACAAAGTTTTTTTTTCTCTGATATCAGTGGTTGGTGTGCCAACTACGCCGTGAGTCTGTGTACCTCCAGCCGGAGTGACCGTAAACGTGGCGTCTGTGGAAGAGCCGCTCGGGAGCAAGAAGCCGATCACTTTGAAATGCTCAGATTTGTTGAGTAAAGGATCAGATTGTTTTAACAACCTATCTGAATTGGAAAAGACTTCTTAGAAGCACATCACAGACGAGACCAAACAAGGTTTGAGATATAAACATACCAGGACTGGAGCTGGAAAAACAGGGAAATGGTGAATTTTCCAGTTTTAGCGTTAGTTTTGTAAAAGCTGCGTGTTTTAATGTCACCTCCCTGCTCGATGACTCATATTTCATCTCGACTGTTGTCTCACACCATGACGTCTTCTCTGATATTCTACGTGTGCGAGATTCCACCATATTTGTTTGACTAACGGGGGTCAGTCACATGACTTCCCGGTGGTTTTGGGCAGATTTGTCGTAGATTGGGTTCCTGCAGTTCAGAACTGCACATCAGTAAATCTACCTGGAAAACGCCAACTCATAAACTGCACCGTTCGCTGTGCTCAGCTAAATCTCGTTTAACAGTCTGATTGCACCGAGGAGCTTTAAGTGAACTTTGAGCAGCCGTCCAGTCGCTCCGACATCATAAAACACCTGAACAAAAACTGAAACCTGCACGACTGTCATGTCAGGGTCCAGCTGTAACTAGTAATGGGTCAAACTGGATAGCAGTGCATGGTCAGTGAACGCATCATGATTAAAAACTGTGCCTGGTCAGTGAAAGTATCATGATTGAAAATAGCACCTGGTCAGTGAAGGCATCACAATTCAAAAACAGTGTCTTGTCAGTGAAGGCATCATGATTAAAAAAACAGTATCTGGTCAGTGAAGGTATCACGATTAAAAAAACTGTCTGATCACTGTAGGCATCATGATTAAAAAACAGTTTCTGGTCAGTGAAGGCATCAAGATTAAACAATGTCTGATCAGTGAAGGTATCACAAAAAATAGTGTATTGGTCAGTGAAGGCATCACAAAAAAAGTGTCTGGTAAGTGAAGACATCACAATAAAAAAAACAGTATCTGGTCTGTGAAGGCATCATGTTTAAAAAAACAGTCTGGTCAGTGAAAGCATCATGAAAAAAATCAGTGTCTTGTCAGTGAAGGCATCACAAAAACAGTGTCTGGTCAGTGAAGACATCGCAATAAAAAAAACATTATCTGGTCAGTGAAGGCATCAGGATTAAAAAACAAACCAGGCAGATCAAAAACATGACGCCTTCATGGCCCACTGAGAGTGTGGGAGAAATAGAGTACGGTTCATTTAACTAGACACAGCAAAGATAATCAGCATTTCAATGCGCTTTGGTGTCGGTGGAAGCTCGTGGGACTGACGGAGGTGTAGTAAGGACAGGTTGACGTGTGTTTTCGTCCTCTTGGCACCGGGAGGCGAACAGAAAGAGAAGTGAACAGAGGTAGCGCTGTACGCGTGGCACTGTTGATTGGAGAGACCATAACACTGATCCAGGACCAGCCGGGCGGCTCAGCGCCGCTGAAGGTGTCCGAGCTTCACGCAGCGGACGCAAACACGACACGCATTTATTTACCTGTTGTTCGGAGGCTTTCTGGAAATCGTCGTGGGTTTCGTTTTCTTTCGAGAAAAGTCGTCGCTGTACGGTAAAACAGACGCGTAACCGTGCTCTGCCTCTGTTGACACATCAAGCAAAAATAAAATAAGCCAAATACAGCTCAGCAGGAATGAAAACCAGCTACTGGTGTGTTCAGGGACAGAGGTACAGTCTGTATTGTAACCCAGCAGATCAATCATCTCCATCACATTATTTTACACAACTCATTTTTAATGCAACACTTGTTTTACACATTTCCACGCATTAGAAAGGAAAATACTCTGAGTACATTCAACACGTGACACCCCGAGAACACAACATAAATACACTTTAAATAATAAGACAGGTTTAATTTACAGGCTTTAATTTAAATGGGTCCGGTTCCCTTCATCCGCTGGTCTGTGTCCCACAGAGACACGAGTGACATCATACCTGCACTGTGGCAGGACATGTCCATCGAGACATTTAACCCAATAACACCGTCATAATTCAACAAAAACAGCCGACTAGCTTTAAATACCTCTGTCTCTTCTCTCCAAATACTCTGCAGCCTCCAGCAAAATTAAAAGCGAATTAAGTTCCATCTTCTTTGATGTCTTCTTATAAAATTAGAAATAATATACTCACACAGCAATAAAATTCATAAAATATTGGAATGGAAACAAAAACTAAAATGTTTTAGAGCGATGTATTTGCGCTGCTGTGTTCACTTCTGAGTCTTCACGACTCCAAACTACATTATAGCAGCTAACTCAGGAAGTTGAGTGACCGCGCCTCTGTCCAATAGGGAACGAGAACGGAGGCCACTTTTGGGTGTGTCCTCGCCAATGAAACTCTATGGCGAGATTTCATTGGCTGAGCCACTTGGAGTCTCGGGGACGTGCCCTAGCAACAGCCCAGGCGTCCCGCCTACCTTACAGCTGATTGGTCCTACGCTGAAGGAGCAATCCTATGATTGGCTGGAGGAAACTCTGGGCGCGTCTGTGTCGTTGAACTTGGGTGTTTTGTTGCTAAATGACAAAGTTCCTTAAGTGTTTGGGATGTGAAGTGAACATCCAGACTGTCAACCAGGCTTTTTTATTATTATTTTTACGTGAGACTGGTATTTCTTCATATTTATGAGCGTGGTCCGACACACCTCGTGTTTTGTGCGCATTTTCTGCCAGAGTCCTCGTGAAAGTTTGAGGTTTAAGATGAATGCAGCCGATTTGAAAAATGAACGTGTTGACAGTTGTGGTGGCATTTTACTAAGAAATATGCAGCCAAGCACTAAATATGAAACTCCAAATTGCAATTTTTTTTTAAAATTCAAAACAAATTAAACAATACCTATCAAGTAAGTGTATGACTAGGTTCAAATAAGTGCATAATATTCTTTAGCAAGTAAAGGCTTTGCACGTTGGTTTATTAATTTGTTTGTTTGTTTTCAACTGACATCTAAAAGTGTGTTTGGCATGCTTTATAAAGTTTTATGCAGGATAAATAATGCTTTTAGGATGTCTTTTTGTCCATGTTCTTGTGCACTGGATTATATCCATGCATCTCTTCAAAGCTGCGAGGAAATCTTTATTATTTTTGAAGTAATGGTGAAGCTGTGGCAGCATAGAAGATCATAGAAATGCATCACACATTGTTTTAGCCAAATCACTGAAGTTAATTGAATGATTATGAATTTCAAAAACAGACTTATTGAATAAAATTATATAAATGATGGCATTTGATGTCACGACTACCAAAAGACAACACTAAAGATACTGTAAATTTAGTCTTGACCCAGATGTTTTGCAGATCTTTTATTGACTGTAGGTGTAAACCCAGCCTGTGGTGATAATTTATGACTCAGTCCTGCCTGGGCTGCAGGTCCTCATGTGACCAGTGTAACGGTGCAGTGGTGGGAAATCCCTTTGGATCCAACACCAAGTGACTAGAGCAAGGTGTCCGAGGAACTGGAGTATTGTGAGAGTTATGAAAGTCTCAACAGGCCGTGCAAATGTGGTTTTCTGTGCACGACAGGCAGTTTGTGACGCTAGGAGCCAGATGTTAGAGCCTCTGAAGGCCGGGCTGCATTCTGCAGGAGTCAGATATTCAAGAGGTAGTAACTTTCACTGTAATTGATGAGAAAAATGTCCCCAAGGACCCAAACTACAAGAAATCCCCCAGTTAACGTGAAGCTGCCAGTTTAGTTAGTCAACAGGTTTGATGTGCAAACTGAAAAAAAACACCTAAAATGTGTGAAGCTGCACAGCATGAAGAAGCCACACCATCAAAATGGTAATTTATTATTCACAACAATGCTCAGACTTTATCTACCTTTTTGCTTAATTATATTATACAAAGAGCTTTTGTCTTATTCAAGTCTGCGCAGCTACAAATTATCTTGTTTATTGGTGGAGTGTTGTATTTATTTTTAAATGGGAACATTTAAATGTATTCATCTGTGCAGATATATTTCAGAAGATGTTGGATCATTCATCCTTTAGAAAATCTTATCTCGTACCATGTTCATCAAGCTGAAGCCAAGCAGAAACCAGCTGCAACTCAAGCTCCATGAGGTCATTCCTGCATTTGGCACCACATAAACTCAATCCATTTAGCACATTTTTATGCTTTTTACAATTTGGTTTCTGTGTAATATTAAGATGTACATGTACCAAAGTTTATATGTTGAGTTGATCGTGTGAACGCTGACTCAGTCGTGCTGTTTTAAGTTTCTGCACATTATTAAAATCTAACATGAAATTCTTTGTTGTTTTAAACATTCAAATATCAGTGTTCAGCTCAATCAAGAGATGGGTGCGATGATTTGTTTTTTGTAACTTTTAAAACTATTTAACTTTATTTACAAATGCATCTGTATTGAAACACACTGAGTGTTCTTCAAGTCCTTCAAAAATAATATCCTGATGCATGTTCAATAATCCAGGTAGAAAAATCTAAAAAAAAAAAAAGTTAAATCTCGTCCTCTGGATATTAAAAAAAATTAAAAAATTGTAGAAACGTTTCTACATTTTTTTTGTTTTGTTTTGATTTTTTGAATGTCCAGAGGACGAGATTTAACTTTATTTTAGACTTAGAAAATAATGTTCTTTAAAAATCTACTTAAGAGTTCCTGCTCTTTTTCTGTCTTCTGCTACATGTAGCTCATATTAGCTACTGTTCTGCTTCTTTTAGATTTTAGATGACATTTTGAGATGGACTTGTGACCTGTCCAGGGTGTACCCCGCCCCTCGCACAGTGATTGCTTTTTTAATGATCCGGCGACCACCGAGACCCAAAATGGAAGAAGCGGGTAAAAGATAATGGATGGATGGACATTTTGATACTTTAACAACCATTCTGTTTCTTTAAGCTATTAACTAGTGTTTTTGCTTTTTGCAACTTTTAGTTAGCATTTGGATACATTTAGCTTTTAGCCAGTGTTTTGCTAGTTTCAGCTTTTAGTGTTCTGTGTCGTAGTTTTATTACTCCCTTTTAGGCTTCTTCTGTTGAATGTATTGTAGCTTTTATCTAGCCTTTTGCTACATTTGGCATTTTGGTAGCTTCATTTAACATTATTAATCAAATATTTTATTTAACCAATCAAATTCTGTTGAAGGCGGCATGGTGGTGCAGTTAGTAGAGCTGCTGCCTCTCAGCGAGCAGGTTACCCTGGTTCAAATCCCGGTTCGGGGGCCTTTCTGGGTAGAGTTTGTATGTTCTCTCCGTGCATGCATGGCTTTTCTCTGGGTACTCCAGTTTCCTCCCACAGACCAAAAACATGCATGTTAGGCTGATTGGTAACTCTAAATTGTCCCTAGGTGTGAGTGAGAAAGTGAATGGTTGTTTGTCTCATTTGTCTCTGTATGTCCCTGTGATGGACTTGCGACCTGTCCAAAGTGTCCCCCGCCTCTGAAACTGATTGGTGGACATGGGCACCAGCGACCCAAAAAGGAAGAAGCAGGTAAAGATAATGGATGGATTGAAATCCTGTTGAAATCACAAATCTCTTTTTAAGGTCCATGTTTTAGGACTGTGCAAGGAAATCGAAGCACAAGGAAAAAACCCACGAGGAGATCATGCAAACCACACAGAAACCCCCCAGGTCCAAGCCGAGGATTGAACCCAGGACCTTTTGGCTCTGAGGCAACAGTGCTAACCACTGAGTGGATCAGTGGTTAGCACTGTTGCCTCAGAGCCAGAAGGTCTACCATATTAGCTTGTACCTAGTGTTTTGGAAGTGTCTTTATTTATTTGTTTGTTTATTTATTTATTTGTGAGTTGGAGCAGTGGTTAAGTCTAGATCATATGTGGACCTTGTTAATTTGAGCCACATCAGATACTGGGGAACCAAGATGTTGTGATGAGAAATGGGCCACTGGACCAAGACATGCATGGACAAGGGCAGAGAACCTAACATTGTTGAAAAGCTACTGTGCAAGTAAACCTAGAGAGAGGGGCTATAAGTGAAGGATGTGGAACCTGTGGAAACTTCAATACCTATCATCCAAACTGACCCAGAAACAACTTTGGACTGAGTGATCTGCTATCACACCTGGAGATTGACAAGATACAACAGAGATGCTACACCAAGCGGGAGCCAGGACAACATTCCAGGGGTGATATACCATTATCCCCACCATCAGTGTATGGGTACTAAGCCTTGTTGAAAGCCCTAAAGAACCAAATACAAAGGCAGCTGCCAAGGCTATGTGATAAGTACCTTCTAAAAGTGTGCTAGAAGATGTGTATTCCTACTGACACCATCACAGAGACCAGAATATACAACAGCCACAGTGGTCCTTGGCTTGTTTGCCAACCATGAGAAAAGCATGAATAGATAGTCACTACAAAAATACATCAGCATGTGAATACACCAGGTATTGGTAGTACACCTAGCAGCACAGATGAACCAGCTCACGTCAAGTTACCCAGAGGGCTTGACCTGATCATGAAAGACCCCCAACTTTGTACAACACGTGGGTCAATACCTGAGTGAGGCACAGAGCCAAGTACCAGCTACAGATTGACGGAATGGGAGCTGGAGACTGGAAGACTAGACACACAAACCCATGCACTGCCTGAATTGATTAGGGAACAACCTCAGAGAACAGTCCTAGGAAGATACTGTGCAGAACCCTACAATTCCCAGACATTTGGTAAAGGCTTCCAATTTGAAGTGAAGTGGAAGAGTAGAGTGAGTAGGGACACACATTCAAAAGTGCAACAATCACCAGTCACATCTGCATGGACGACATCAAGCTGTAGCCTATGCCAAAAAATGAGTGAGACATCAACTCACTGATCTACCTCACCTGGACTGGATAAATGTAGTTGGATGGTATGCAAAAGAGACAAGGTGATCACAACTTAACGCTATAGTTCCTAACCCTGGTCCTCGAGGAACACTATCCTGCACCGTTTAGTTGGTTCCCTGCTTTGACACACCTGATTTTAATGAATAGGTGATTAATAGGCTTCTGAAGAACTTGAGAACGTAAATAAATAACTGGATCAGGTGTGTGGGAGCAAGAAAATGACTAAAGCATGCAGGATAGTGTTCCTCAAGGACCAGGGTTGGGAACCATCAACTCAAGACAAGCCCCTTCACTGTCCAGTTTTAAAACTCTTTTAAAAACATATTTTTACTCCCTGGCTTTTAGCACAGACTGAATTTGCTCTGTTTTTATTGTTTTTATTGATCTTAATGTTTTAACAACTGTTTTATGTGTTTAAATGTTCTTGATTTTATATGTACAGCACTTTGCTGCAGCTGTGGTTGTTTTAAAGGGCTTTATAAATAAAGTATTATTATTATTATTAAGGGGTTGAACTACCTGAAGGCAACATTGCAGATGTCCAGGACAGCTACAAATACCTTGGAATCCCACAGGCAAAAATTAATCATGATGAGGTTGCAAGAAAGTCAGTCATACCTACAGAGAGTAATACAGGTCCTGAAGAGCCAGCTGAATGGCAAGAACAAAGTCAGAGCCATCAACATGTCAGTCATCAGATGCCCAGCTGGTATAATAACCTGGCCAAAGGAGGAGATAGAAGCCAACAAACTTCAAGACTCGAAAGCTCCTCACAATGCACAGAGGGTTTCACCCCAAGTCAGATCCCTGAATAAAATCGGGTGATCTTGACCCTGAAATTATCTTTTTATGCTTTTTTTGGTTTTGTTTTGTTAACAAGCGCTTCTCTCCCAGAGATTGTTGTCAGTTTAGTTGTAGATCTTCCATTTCCTCTTTTGCTGAAGTGGACTTCTGCAGATACTGTATATGTGGCTTTTTGCTGTCTTTATTTAAAAATTTCAGCAACATGAAGCAGTAAAGCCAAAAAGAAAAGGAAAAAAAAACAGTGATCAATGGCATCATTGTCCTAAGCAGATATCCTGTGTATGTTTTTTGTTTTCATGTTGGCGTTTTATATTTTTCCCTTTACTGGGACATTTCACATAGCTCATGAAAAGAGTCAGCAGCATTTTGTGATTCCGCTCTCTTAGCGACGTGACTTTAGGAGTGTTATATTTTAATTTAAATGGATGTGGTAATATCCATGTACTCTCATTTGTTGTATCACTTGAACCACATTGTTTTATCCACCACTTGAAGGCAGAGCAATAATGTTTTTACCGGTGTTTGTGTGTTAGATTGTTTTTCTGTGCCATTTTAAAAATATCTCGCCATGGTGGCTCAGCTGGTACAGCTGTCACCTCTCAGCAAGAAGGTTGTCCGACTGAATCCCGGCCAAGGACCTTTTTTAGGTGGAGTTTGCATGTTTTCTCCGTGTGCTCTGTGGGTTTTCTCCGGGTACTCCAGTTTCCTCCCACAGACCAAAAGTATGCATGTTAGGCTGATTGGTAACTCTAAATTGTTCCTAGGTGTGAGTGAGAGAGTGAATGGTTGTTTGTCTCTATGTGTCCCTGTGATGGACTGGAGACCTGTCCAGGGTGTCCACTGCCACTCGCACAGTGATTGTTGGACACCAGTGACCCCCATGACCCAAAAAATAAAGAAATGGGTAAATATAATAGATGGAAGGATCCATCCATCCGTCTATTATCTTTTACCCGCTTCTTCCATTTTTGGTCACGGGGGTCGCCGGTGCCCATATCCAGCAATCACTATGCGAGGGGCGGGGTACACCCTGAACAGGTCTCCAGTCCATCAAAGGGACACATAGAGACAAACAACCATTCACTCTCTCACTCACACCTAGGAACAATTTAGAGTTACCAATCAGCCTAACATGCGTGTTTTTGGTCTGTGGGAGGAAACTGGAGTACCCGGAGAAAACCCACGCATGCACGGAGAGAACATGCAAACTCTGCCCAGAAAGGCCCCCGGACCAGGATTTGAAGCGGCAACTTTCTCGTTGAGAGGCAGCAACTCTACCAGTTGTGCCACCGTGCTGCAACAAAACATGACTCTGCTGATTTTACTTATTTATTACAAATCATGTGGTAGTCTTTTGGGTGTAAATGCATTTTTTAAATCATAGATTAAATAAAAAAAAACGTAAAAACTGCATATTTTCATATCTATCATGGTTTTAATGTACCGAAGGAGTATTGTTCAAAAGCTCTGTATAACATGTGCATGTGTTCAAATTGTTCTCAGAAGCTCAAATAATATCTCAGCTACAGCCCCAAATCTCAAATGAGTTGAAAAGGAGGCTCTGTGGATGCATTCTCATCTACCTGCCAGCTGTGCTTGAGTACATGACCACTGAGATCCTGTAACTAACAGGAAACAGGATCGTCCCTCGGTACAATCAGCTGGCTGTCCACAGCCAAGAGGAGCTCGGCAGACTGCTGGGAGGAGTGGCCATCGCTCTGGGAGGAGTTCTGCCTGACATTCGGATTGTCCTACAGCCCGGGAGAACCGAGAGGCCAGCTGAGTCTGGGTAGACAGATCGGACGGCATCTGCAGCCGGTTTCTTAGGATCCACTGTGGGATGGACCTTTACAAGAGATCCTTCCTGTCTACAGCCATCAGTATCTATAACATCTCTTAATGAAATGAGAATAATGAGTTACAACAACAAATAATTTCCCTTTGGAATTAATAAAGTATTTTTGAATTGAATTGAATTGAATTGAATTGTTGTTTTGGACATTTTTAATCTAAAATGATTTTTTTTTAAAAACCCTGAAATGGTTTTCTGACAAATCTGCCTGAAAGTTTATGAGCATTACATGTTATACAGGAGCGCATGCGTTCTACAGAGCATGTGTTATACAGGAGAGCATGCGTTATACAGGAGAGCATGTGTTATACAGGAGCGCATGCATTATACAGAGCATGTGTTATACAGGAGAGCATGTGTTATACAGGAGCACATGCAATATACAGGAGCGCATGCGTTATACAGAGCATGTGTTATACAGGAGAGCATGCGTTATA
>NC_056500.1:34812742-34856034 GCF_014905685.2 Nematolebias whitei
CAGAGCATGTGTTATACAGGAGAGCATGTGTTATACAGAGCATGTGTCATACAGGAGAGCATGTGTTATACACAGCATGTGTTATACAGAGCATGTTTAATTTTTTGCAGATGATATGATGTTCTGTGTAACAGATGCATGTAGTTGACTGGACTCGTGAGTTCAGTGTGTGGGACTAAAATCCTTGTAATGACGTTTAAATAACCTTCTGGAAATAAAAGCATTGCCCACCCCTGCCTTACAACTTTTACAACCATCTTTTCCTGTTTGTGCACTCCTTCCCCCTCATGTCCCCTCACATATGTCCTTGAGCTGTGGAGATCGTCCCACAGAGCCGACGGACAGTCACCACCATATCAAATGTTTACGTTCTGCATCATCACTGAAATTCAAAAGCAACAAAAGAAACTTTCATTGAAAATGTCACGTGAATACTGAGTGTTCAGTGACTCTGTTGAAATTTGCTGATTAAGATGAGACTAAGCTGACTTCTGCTAAAATAGCAAAAACTAAAATCTAAAGTTGCATGTAGCTAAAGGCTAGATTAAAGTTAAAATAGCAAAGCACTAATCTAAGCACACTGCAAAAGCAGCAAAACTCTTGCTCAAAATACCAGAATTCTAACTAAAACAGACAAAAGCTAGTTAAACGCTAAATGTAGCCAAATGATAAAAGCAAAAAGTAGCAAAATATTATCAAAAAGGATCAAGCCCAAAACTAAAAACAAAAATAAGCAAAATGATACGCAAAAGGCAAAAGCTAAAGAAAGCAGAAAACGTATAGTAGGTCAGGGAAACACAAGACGGGGCAGTTTGTCTGAAGCATGAAATGCTTCAATGGCCGAGCCTTGAGGTTGTCATTGTTTGACGTTAGAATCCCTTACAGGATGTCTGGATGTACAACCCCCCGTGGTGCTCCTGCTGCTAACCTTTGGACTTGTTGAGACTGGGGTCTGAGTGCTTCCCTGCATTCAGCTGCAGCTGTACTCCACCCAGAACCTGCCCTGCGAGGATGACCCCCCCCCCCCCCACACACACACACACACACCCAAACACTGCCAGTAGGCTTTAAACATTTCTGCTTCTCCTGCCAGAAGCCAGCAGCAGTGGTCCGTTTAGATGTGGACTGCAGCATGGTGCAGATTGTAGAGCTGGAAATCATCCCTAAATATACGCTCTGCTGCAAAGAGATTAAAGTACATTTACTACAAATAAAACTAGCATTCCCTGAATAAAAAATAATATTACCTGTTGCCTTGCATGTCAAAGTTTTAAAACTCCTAAAGTACACGTTGAGAATGACTCTCAGTTACTACCACTCCTAAATGAACCTCTACTTTCACACTGTGTATGTTATGTTTGCTAAGGGGGATTCACTGTGGTGAACATTTTTAACTGGGTTGACTCCAACCGTTAAGATGGGATTACTTCCTAAGAGTTTCATTCAAATCCATCCAGAGGTTTGTGAGATATTTTGCTAACAGACAAACAGGGACAAATAAACACACACACACACAAAATAAACGACAACAAACCACGAGGAACACAAATCAATCAATGCGTGGACTGAAGACTCATGAAGTTATTTTTTAAGAAACCAGTTGTCGTGGCATTGGTTTCTCATCCAGGCTCTGGTCCAAAAACTTCAACAATTGCACGTGTGCACTCCCAGTAATCAGCTGTGTGTGTGCATGTGTGTGTGTGTGTGTGCATACCTGCGTAAGTGAGATGCCGATCTTAAGCTTTTCATCAGCTACAGCTCAGAACTGGTGCGAGGGCGGACAGCTGTCGAGACCAAACAACGTGTAATCACTGCCGGTCCTGGAGGCCGTACAGCACGGCCCGTGTTCCTGTGACTCACCGTGTCGCAGCCATCGTTGTCTGCTTTGTGTACGTGCACGCACACTTTGACTCTCTGATTGTGAGCTTGCTAAATATGGAAACATGCGTTTTGCTGTCTACAGGTTTTATTTTGCCTTTTGGGCATTTCTGCCTGACAGCTTCAAGGTACAGGCCCTATCCGGGGCTGAGCTACCCCCTCACCCCCTATACACACACACACACACACACACACACACACAAATGCATGCATTGTCACAGGACTGTTATCTTGACTGTGTGGTTTTTATCTATGGCTGTGGGTGAAACTGAACATGACTGCACTGGTGTCATCTTCATGACTCGGCTGTTTCCAGGCAGCCCGTCTTCCTCGAGCTGAACTTCGACTTTTCTTCAGAGCAGCAGGAGGTTGAAACAAACTCCTGATCCAAATATAAAGTCTGGGAGGAATGCACGCCGGTCTCTGAATTTCACGACAGGAAGTTCTTTTAAGATGAGAAAATATGTTTTTAAGTTGGAACAATGACTCTAAACGTCAATGAGTTTTAGATGTGAAGCAAAGCTGAATTGACCCAGTGGTTCAAGATATTTTGCTAACAGATTGTTGTTTGTCGATTCTGTTATTTTAGGCAAAGATGTTGGTCGATGTGCAGAACTCAGAGTATGTGTTGTGTTTTAGTCTCAGTTATCACCACAACGAATTACAGCCAAATACCTGCAGACTTGACTGAGTTGCAGACATTTGTGAGTTGGCTAACGCTCATGAGCTGTAGGGGCCATTTTGATTTGGGGTGCATGCTTGCTTATGGTGGCTGGCAGTAACAATAGACAGAACTGCAAATATTCCAGACAGTCTGAAGAAAAAGAAAGGCGGCAGAGCCTTCGGGGATAACTTTTTAAGACAGAAAATGTGCACAAAGGAGAAGAAGGACAAACACATTCTGTGGTTCAGAGATCAGTGAGGCTGCAGAGACAAATGGGATTTATGGGGCCTGTTTACATTTCAGGGCAAGAAAATGGCTCCAGAAAAGCCGACCAAAACCAGAGTGCTCATTTCGACCCTTTATTCCTGATTCTTTACGGGCCCACGGTGGCTCTGAGTGCAGAGTTTTACAGCAGGGCCGTTAGTGTGTGAGGCTGAGCAGCTCCGAGAGAGACCGGCCCACAAACACACAGCTGTTTCTAATCGGTAACGCAGCACCCATGGCTGACCTACATTCTGCTGCTCGCACGGCTCTGAACCCGTGGCCCTTCCAGACTCAGCTGTGGGGGAAGGTAAAAACTGAAAAACAAGAGGGAGGAGAGGCAAACCAGCACTGGGGCAAAGAAAGAAGGCTGGACCACAAAAACATTGTTTTCAGCTCTGGTCTGCATCTGTTGCGTTATCTTCTGCAGTTTGTGTTTTGATTTCAGGTCCTTTATGTCAAGCGTCTTAGCAAGGACAACATTCATTTGCATCTTTTAGGCACAAAAACATGTGCGAACATTTCAGAGTCAACTAGTTGGTCGCGCAAAATGACTCGTGCACACTTTTAATACTCACTAGTGAGCGTGACTTGTGTTAACTCATCACCATGTAAGGGTTTTTCATGTTTACTGGTTAACCTGTATGACACAGATGGTGTTTGATCCAATGGTCCGCATGCTTATTCCACTAGTCGGCAAAAGCATATGTGTCCGTGATAATATTTAACATTACATAAACAGGAGGGGGCTCAACACACAGCCCTGAGGGGACAACTTCTCCTCCTCCACCATAACCCTCAGCACTGACTTTCTCCTCCTCCACCATTACCCTCAGCACTGACTTACCTCAGGGCTGTGTTGAGCCCCCACCTGTTCACTCAGCTCACGAATGGCGTTCGTTTAACGTACAGTGTAAGCTAAGATAAGATAGAACTTTATTGATCCTGCAGGAAATTGTTGAATATCTTAGATCTTTATATACTGTTTCTTTTTATACTTTATATTTTTGCTATACAGTGAACCCTCATTTTTCACTGGGGTTACGTTCCAAAAAGAACCCGTGATAGGCGAAATCCGTGAAGTAGTAACCTTTATTTTTTTTACAATTATTATACAATGAAATACTCCATAATACATTCAAACCAAAGAACAAAACCTTTTTACAGGCCCAAGCATTTGTTTAACAAATAAAAGTACTGTATAAACGTTTTTTTTACAAATAACTACTGTACTGGAGAGACTGTTTAGCCAATCAGAATGCAGAACACAATGCACGATGCAAATCCGTGAAGCAGCGAGACCGTGAAAGGTGAATCGCGTTATAGCGATGGTTCATTGTATTTGGGTGTAACTGGGACCTTGAGTACATGATTTCATTCCACCTCATGTACCACATGTGATGCGAATGACAATAAAGAACCTTGAACTTGACCTTAAATACACAAACATCAGAAGGTGATCAAGTGTCTGTGCATTTGTCTGTAGCTGTTAGCAAAATATTTTCCGAACCACTGGGCAGATTTTAATGACACGCTCAGAAAAGAATCATTGGCTGTACACTTTAATTACTAACTTATTTCAATATGTCTGCCACAGCTAACAGACCTTAGCCACCACAGAAATGACCACAACTCAGTCAGTTTTGTAGATAATGAGCTGGAATGTGGTGGGGTAGTAGCTGAGAGTCATCCTCATCACATACTCTGGATGAAGTTTTTAGAATGGCTAAAAGTCCCTGGAAAGCAGCGGGGGATATACATTCCTGTAAGGAAGTGACCAAAGTGTTTAAATGACACGATCGCCAAACTTCTGTCCACGTTTCTGCAGCTCCAGCATGCAGCTGTGCACAGCTACAAATAAAGATGAGGGGGGAGGGATTTATCAAAAATCTCCTAACTCTTAAATTTCTGTTTGGGTTGGAAATTGTTCAACTTTCCTGCATGTGAATGAGTGGGCCTTCTCGTGAAGCTGGCTGCATCACGCTCTCTGCCTGCGGGGGGTGCGCCTCACGGTGCCTGGGGTTCCCTGGGAAAGAATGAAAGTTCCCCCTCCATCTCCACACAAGACGTTTGGATGGCTGCTGCAGATGTACTGTGATCCAGGGGGCGAGGGGGCTCGTTGCCTGTGGGGTCAAAACAAGTCAAGTTGTACCTGGAGGTGATTCTGGAGCAAAACAAGCTGCAAAACCAGAAACTTCAGCCTTTCTGCACAGAGAGAGGAAGGAACTGAAAATGGGTCAGTGTGTCTCCGGACTCCAGAAAAAGAAGAAGAAAAAACAAAGGAAAAGAAAACAGACGGCAGGGGAGCGGTGAACTCAGGACAGACAAGTGGACTGAAATGTGCAGAAGGAGGGGGAGACGAGCTCTGAAGTCCGAACAGCCGAAGAAGCCGACGCCGAGAGCAGCTGTGGCCCAGAACGGCCTCCAAAGCTCTGTGGGACGTGGTGGTCCGGCTGTGAGCCTGTTGTTTTATATTTTGTTGGTAAATCACCAGCTTCTGAACAGAAAGTTCCTGCTTCTACCTGATTTAAGTCAGAAAATCAAAACCTGCTGAACGTGCAGAAATGCAGCTGCAGCACAAGCAAGTGAATTAGTCATCTCCGTCAGCATATTTTATAACTTCGGACTGTAAGAGCTGGACTCGTTCCTGGGGTCCTGCAGAGTTTGGATGTTCTTCTCTGGTCCAGTCTGGGCCAGGATGCTCCTCTGGGATCCTTACCTTCTGTGACTGCAGCAGCAGCAGAAAATACGGACAAATAATCTGATATAACGTCACCCAGCTACACTGCAAGAAGTTTTATACCTAAAGAGACAGTTCAGATGTTTCTTCAGCTGTTTTGAGAGAAGGCTGTGGGCTGAGGTGGTACGATGTGGGTGGAGGTGTGCACCATAATAATGTGCACAGACCACAAACAAGTCGTGCAGCCAGAAATAATCTGAGATTTTCTAAATTAGTCCGAGCAACTCGTGGCTGCACGGCTCGCTGGTGGCCTGGAGTCAAACAACTCGGAGTTCAGTGAGACACGTCATTTCTCTCAGGTTTTAACCACCAGCTGGGCAGGAAGTGCTGCAGCCAGCTGCTGCTGCTGTTTGGGCTCACGTTTCTCCACAAACGTTTCTAACACAGCTGTTTATGAGTCTTTATGAAAACTTTGAGGGTTTAAAAGCACTTCGGTGCTGGCCTCCTGGATGCTAATTGTTCAGAACCTTTCCACAGAACCTCCCCTTCAAATACCTGAACCATCACTTCAAAGGTTCTGGTTCTGTCCAGTCCAAGAACAGAGGGAACCATGTGGAACCTCAAACCCCTGCGAGGAGCTCCCTTCCTTTCTTTGTGTGTGTGTGTTTTTTTAAGTTCGTGCATGTGTCTGATCAAACATGCTGCAGGCTTCAGGTCTGTGTTCGTGGTCCACGACGCAGATTATGTGGAATTACCTCTCAACGCTCCGGGCTCAAACCATAATCCTGTTTGACTCGCAGGCAAACAAAGCACGCAACATTTCTGGGCTTTGATGATGATACGGCGGTGTGTGTAATTAGGGCTGTGGAGCGATGTAACCGGATGAGGCTCCGCTCTACAGAACGACAACAACACTTGATGTCGTGCACGAGTCCAGGTCCAAATTACAACAGCCAACCTGCCAGGGCTCGTCCCGAGCCTCGGTTTGGCCTGTAGCTCTGCTGCATGTGTGTGTGTGTGTGTGTGTGCGTGTGCTGGAGGAGGGCGAGGTCTGTCAGATTAATCCTCTGTCAAAAAGGGGAGAAGAAGAAGTTCAAAACAACGTGACAGGCCCGTCTGTGAAACCCGGGGGGTGGGGGGTGTCCCTGTGAACGAGTTCAGAGCTAAGTGCACGAGGATGCAGAGTGTGGACCGTCTTTTCAGGCTTGTTTGCACCAGATTAGTGGTTGGATTCCTCAACAAACATTTGGAGACTTTTAAAAGCACATTTCAAATATTTTCTGTTTTCAGAGCAGTGTGACAGCCGTCGACTGTCAGAGCTGACAGAGAATCACCAACAGATCCACAGGGATGAGGGGCAGGAGTTAAAAACCTGAAACTGGACTGACAGGAAACACTCAGCTCACCTTCCAGACCTCCTGTTGACTTCTAAAGTGATAGTTCAGGTCCTTAGAAGTGAGCTACCGTACAAAGGTCATGAACAGACAATATCTTACCTGTTGCAGATGTCTCTTGGATGATCAAAGAAACAATCTGATTCTGGGTTGATGAGCTAAAGGCTAGTGTGAGAAAGGTCAAGAGCCATGTGGATTAATGCAGCAGCTTCGGATGTTATCAGCCCATTAAATGGATGTTACTGTCCCTCCTCCTAGCAGTTTTAAAATTACTTTTGTATCACTGATAATATGCAGCGTCAACAGGTAGTGTTTTTTTGTCAGCTTTATGTAACCCTTTTCCTAAACCTAACCTTACTCCTGATCCACACCACTGACCCTAAACTTAACCCCCTTACCCTTGTGCCTAACTTTTAACAAAAAGTAGTACATTTGAAGTTTATTTTTGCAAGTATATTTTAAGTTAAGTATAAGTATATCAAGTATACTACACACCATACTTGTAGTGTACTAGACTATACTTGTTTGGAATAAAATGGGACATTTTTATACTATTTTTAAGTATATCAATTAAAGTTTATAAAAAGTAAACTTCAAGTACACTTCCTCATTTTTAGTGTGAAATAAGTATACTTGTAGTATACTTAAATAAACTACTTTTTGCTAAAGGAACACCAACCACGTGAACCTTTTATCAGCGCTAACAACACTAACAATGTACCTTTAAACCCACTAGGAGGTAAATAGGCCATTTAGTGGCTGATTACACTCAAAGCAGGTTCCATCACAGAGGTTTTTTTTTACATACAGGCAGCAGCAGCAGCTCAAACAGAACAGAAAGACTTTGTTGGACAAAATGACAAACGCGTCTGTTTGGGTGCAGCTTCAGTAAAACAAGGAACATGAAAAATACACAAAATATGGTCAAAAAGGTAAAAAGAGAGAACAAACCCATTAAACTGCAGTGTTGTATAGACGTCCTGTAGATCATCTCGCTGACACACAGCAGCTTTGGTAAATCCTTCAACAGACAGGTTTTATTTCATTTTTAATGCTGATACTTGATTGTTAAGAAGACACGAGCTGACGGTGCACGGAGCGCCTGAGCTGCTCAAATCTCACAGCAAACAAAACCTGACCGAGGCCGCGTTTAAACACTTCGGTAAAATACCAGAAGATCCATCTTATCTTCATCCAAATAAAAAGAAAAAATCCTGTTTGTGTGTGTAAATTTTGGCACTTTTAGATTATTTAAAATGGTTTTAAAATCACTCTAATTATGATCATTTTCCTTTAACCAGTTCAGACTGCTGCTTAATATACAGTATTCTTTTACATTATTAGTGTTTAGCATATATCTTGAAATCAGGTCTCTCTTGTAAATGAGTCCTCGAGGCTCAATGGGATTTACCTGTATAAATAAAGGTTGATTGATTGATCTTAGATCCTTGTATACTATTTCTTTTATACTTTATATTCTGTTTTTTGCTATGTTTTTGTGTAACTGGGGCCTTGTGTACACAATTTCATTCCACCTCATGTACCACATGTGATGTGAATGACAAAAAAGAACCTTGAACCTTGAACTTTGCTGCGGTCCTGGTTTTATTCAAGCAGCCTTGGTTTTGCCTCAGAAGTGAAAAACCTGTCACTTTACATTAGATTAAACATGAGGTTCCAGAGAGGAAAACAGATCAAAGAACTTAATTTTGTTGACAATCAGTCATTTAAAGATGATCACAGTCTGTGTTCTCCAAATGGCAGCCTACGGTCCAGATCAGGACCAAAATGAAGTCTTAACTGGACCTGGATCAGTTCAGGAGGCACAGCTCTTCCTTCATTCCTGATGATTCCCAGGTCTGGACCACAGTTTGTCTCCTCTTCGCTGCCAGCCCACAGAGAGGTACAGAACATCACACGGTGGGTGAACAAAGCTAACAGCCGTCACTACAAGACCATTTAAAGTTACATAAATCCTGGACCTTTGGGAGGGAATCAAAATAGGAAACAGGAAATAAATGGATGGATTTAAACATGCAGGGTTACACAGACAATGCAAAGTATGAGGAGCTGTTTGCTTCAGGGCTGCAGGGCCCCGTCGTGCACCAGCCCGTCATTTCCAGGGACATTTTTAAAATGTCAGCCGTCCATAAGGCACAGGATGTGAGTTTGTGTGTGGTGGCTGCAGGCTGATGCATGCTGGGTCAGCAGCACCAAGCACTGCGTTTCCTGCAACCAGCGCATGATTAGGCTTCCTTACAGCTGCTGTGGACTTTCTGCTGAGGGTTTACACAGAAAAAGGAAGTTAAATTGGTCAAAACGTTCCTTTTTCTCTTGTTTTCTCTCATGTGTGACATCACTGTCAGACTCATCGTTTGATGGGCGGCTGAAGAAACACCACTGCACACGACAGGAAACATTTCTTACTATTCAAGACTTTATCTTATTTTTAACTGTCAAAAAGTGAAGCTATAACATGAGCCATGACCACGCTCTTACCAAACTGTCTGTTTTGTCACTGAATTGTTCCTGTTTGCTTCACAAATAACTGTCCTGTGTACGATTGTGCAAATTAAAACTAGCAAATATAAAAAAGAGAAAAGAAGGGTACTTGTTTTACATTTTATATGCTAAACCAATGTATGAGTCCAAGTGTGCACCAATACAATAAGATGTGATGTTTGATGAAGCTTCTAACTCAGCGTGTAAGCTTCTTATGAAGAAAAATAACTGGTTTGCTCAGATGATTTGCATGGAGTAACACTGTGCCTGATGTGTTCTTCTTCTGTTGTCTGAGTTCAAATCAGACGTGACTGTCAAAAGGAGAAGAAAAGACGTCACGTCTCTGAAGTCCTGCAGTAATTACAACACAAACTGCACCGTGGGAAACGGACAAAATGTTAACAAATAAAGTCTGCTCAGTTTGGCTAGATTCAAGATGGCCACCGCAGCTACTCGACCTTAGCAGACCTTCAGTTTGACAGATAAATGAGCTGAGATGCTGTGCTGGTAGCTGAGAGTCCTCCCTAACTACAAGTCAGAGAGCAGGATGTCTGTGTGTAGCTGTCTCTGTGTGTTGACGGTGTGTGTGCTCAGTTACACACACGTGAACGAGATGATGAAGTCAGTCACAGGAAGTGTGTTTTGTCACATTGTGTCACTGATGAAAACACCATGACCAAGTGTCCATCACCTTTACCCGCTTCTTTTTTGGGGGCCATGGGGGTCATTGGTGCCCATGTCCAGCCATCACTGTGCAAAAGGCGGGACACACCCTGGACATGTCTCCAGTCCATCACAGGGACGTATAGAGACAAACAAACATTCACTCTCTCACTCACACCTAGGGACAATTTAGTTACCAATCAGTCTAACATGCATGTTTTTGGTGTGTGGGAGGAAACTGGAGTACCTGGAGAAAACCCACACACGCATGGAGAGAACATGCAAACTCCACCCAGAAAGGCCCCTGGACTGGGGTTTGAACCAGGGACCTGCTCGCTGAGAGGCAGCAGCTCTACCAACTGCGCCACCGTGCCGTCCTGACCCTGACACCCTGCTTTGAAAATATTAATAATCCATGTGGATTTTTATTTATGATCCTTTCCCTGCAGATTTGTAAATAAATCTGTTTTCCAGTCCTCTCCTTTCAGCTCTGGAGGACTTCACTGAGTGTTTCTCGTGAAGCTGAAGAAAGCTTCTTTAGACGCTCTGAGTAAAGTCCTGCAGCTCACAGTAACAGTGAACGGCTGATGAACAAAAACTCACCATTTAGTCCACAATCATTCATTAGTCTCTCCCAGAAAATGCAATTTAACCCAAAAGGCTGAAACGTTTCACTAACATCCAAAAAAGTTCAATCTGGTCCTCTGGACATTCAAAAAAACAAAAAATAAAACAAAGCAAAAAAATATAGAAACGTTTCTATATTTTTTTGCTTTGTTTTATTTTTTGTTTTTTTGAATGTCCAGAGGACCAGATTGAACTTTTTTGGATTTTTCTACCTGGATTATTGAGCATGCATCAGGATGTTTCACTAACATGTTGTGAAATGAGGTTTTCCTTGGGGCAGTTTGGAATAAAGGCTGATAATCTGTGGAGTTTATTTAAGCTGTGACCCAACTGCACACTCCAGAACCAAACCGGGTGTGCTTCCTGAGTGAACTGCCATCACCTCGACACACAGAAACAAGGAGCGTGTGGTCTGCTGCCCTCTTCTGACAGACACACAGACAGAAACTGGCCCATTCTGGACCTCGAGCTCCCTCTGCACCAGAACCATCACAGGCTTCAACAGCTGGACCCAGCCCAGGAGGGACAGAAATGTCCTCATGTCCTGACAGTCTGTATTTTATTACATTTTGGAGATTCAAACTAGTTATGAATTCTTAATATCATGTGTGAGCCAACTTCAGAAAGATAAAATCCAAACAAAAATGGAAACTCCACACCTCACTCAGCAGTGGACATCAAGCATTGATAATTACTTTGCGTCGAAAACTGTTAAGAACAAGGAGTTTCATTACAATGTTTGACTAGACCTTCCCGTTTTTATCAGAATCAGAACCAGAATCTTTACTCGCATCATTAAAATAACAGAGAAACGACAAAGAAAAGCCCACAACAAGAAGTACAGAGTCTAAAGCAGTCCTGTCTGGTCCCGTTGGTCTGCTGCCACCATGTCCAAGTTTTACAGGAAGTCCACATGTACATAACTTACAGTACATATGTGTATTGTAAGTATTCCTCTTTACTGTGAGTGCCTGGACGTGTACAGGTATACTGTACATGAACTGTAAGTTATTTACTCCTCGTCATTGTGAGTATCTGTACATGTATTTATACATGTACAGATGTTTACAGCTACATGTATTTATACATGTACAGATACATGTAGCTGCATGTATTTATACATGTACAGACACTCATAATGACCAGTATATAACTTACAGTACATGTATATATACACACGTATAGGGACTGAGATGGGGTGGAGGTAGGGCAGCTGACTTGCAGAAAGTCGCGGTTCGACTCCCAGCCATTTCCACATATCGTGGTGTCTCTGAGCAAGACACCTAACCCCTAACTACTCCCTGGGCACTCACATAGCTGCCCACTGCTCCACCTGGGAGTATCTCAGTGTGATGGGTTAAATGCAGAGAACCAGTTTCATCATTGTATGGGAACATACTGTTACGACTGCTGTCTGAAGTTTTGTGTACGTGTGTGCAATCGCTAATTGTGAAACTAGTGTCCAGGTGCGCAGCTGAAAATGGAGGAAGACACAGAGGATCTGGATGGTGACTGGCGGCCATGCCTGGAGGTGTGCTGCATAAAAGGAGCTGTGTTTGTGACGATGGCACATTCCATCCACTCTGTGCATCCAGCCAGTCACAGCTGACCTGCTGTGCTTCGTTACTGTCAAACCAATTAGTTTAGTTTTGAGGAGTTTTGTAGGGGTGAGCTGCCATTTTATTTAAGACGTTTTTTCTCCTGTTTTTGTTAGATTTACCAGTAATTAAAGTAAGAAACCTTTATTTTGGTTTAGGTAAAATAGTATAAATAGTTCATTTTTGTTTGTTATTTTGGTCTGGGCTCACCCTGTAGTTCAGTAAGACTCCCAATTCGTCATCAATATTTATTCACATTGTAAATAAATTCACTGTTTAACCCTTATCCATTGACTCATTGGGGACTGACTGGAGCATCCCAGGTGTGATGGGTTAAATGCAAAGACCCAATTTCATAATTGTATGGGAACATCCAATGATGACAACATATAGCATTTATACTTGTAGACATGTACAGACGCACACAGTGACGAGGAGTGTATAACTTATGCACTGAAGATCCAGGGACACTTCTCCTCATAGGACCCAAGGAGCACATGGAAGGGCATTAAGTGCATCACAGACTATAACATCAGGGGTGTACAATGCCATAGGGATCCCTCACTGCCTGATGCTCTTAACGGGTTCTTCGCACGCTTTGAAGACCCGAACAGACCACCCAGCACCAGACTCACTTCACCATCTGAAGAGGAGTTCCTCAGCGTGACCTCAGCAGAAGTAAGGAGTACTTTCAGGAGGATTAATCCTCACAAGGCAACTGGCCCAGACAACATCCCAGGGAAGGTGCTGAAAGAATGTGCCGATCAGCTCTGCGAGTTGCTGGTCAACATCTTTATCTCCTCCCTCACCTTGGCAACAGTTCCCACCTGCCTGAAGACATCCACCATCATCCCAGTCCCAAAGAGCTCTACAGTGACTGGTCTGAATGACTATCGGCCAGTGGCCTTCACCCCCGATAGTCGCTAAATGCTTTGAAAAACTGGTCATAACTCACATCCATCGACATCAATGAGGACCCTCATCAGTATGCATACCGCGAGAACCGATCAACAGAGGATGCCATCTTCTCTGTGGTCCACACTGCTCTCACCCTCTTGGAACAGAAGGACTCCGTATGCTCTTTGTGGACTTCACGTCTGCCTTCAGCACCATGATCCCCCAAACCCTGGTTTGTAGGCCACGTCCTCGCTGAGACCGCGGGCATACTGACACTTTTAGCCAGGCTTTGGCTCATTTTAACTTTTAGCTTGCCTTTTGCTACTTTAAGCTTCAAGCTAGCCTTCTAATAAGATTTGTTAGCTTTAACAACTCAGTTTCAGCTTCCTCGGCTGATTTTAACTCTCAGCGTTCATCGGGGGTGTCAAACTCAGTTACATAAGTGGACAACATGGTTCAAACCAAGAGCCAGTTTCAATGAATACATAAACTCAAGTCAAAAATCTGACATTTTTCATGATTGCAGGTTCTTCAACAAGAGTTTGATTGGTCTCATTTGACATTCACTGTTCCCTTGTTCACATCAAAATGAAAGATTACTGAAAATGTAACTCTTTTGGGCTTCAAAGTTGGCCAGCTGTCATGAGAAGTCTGCATTAAATGAAGTAATTTTTAAAGCAAAATAAAAAGTGAAAAAAGATATCTTGCAATTAAAATTTCATCTTGAGGACCAGATAATTTGTTTACATGGGCCATATTTGGCCCTCGGGCCTTGCATTTGATGCATATCTGATATCTTTCCACATGCATCCAAACTAAAGCCAGAATCAGTTTGAGGTCCACCTGAGACCCCTCCATGTTCTCAGAACCAGGTCCTGTCTGTGTGCAGCAGCAGCAGTGTGAGATGTGGGTTTACAGCCCGTGGATCCAGGCAGTCTGTTGCTGGGAGCTCGGTCCAATCAAAGCTGCAGTCAGCTGGAGGAGAGTGACATCACACCCAGCTCCATCCCTGTCTGCTGGAACTGCAGGACAAATGTCACCACAGCCACGGAGGGCGACCTCTCATCCGTGTGCACGGGTACGGCAGAGCAGTTATTAGATCCACTGGTGGTCAATGACACCCCCCTCCCTCCTTGGTCTGTGTGCAGCAGGGGGAGGTGCATCCATCCATGCAGGCAGGGCGAGAATGGCGGATGGACCCGAAATCTTTGGAGGGGGACCTCGGTGAACGAGCTGCGGAGTCCTGCTGAATCTCAGCCTGGTGCTCGGCTGCAGCCATGGATCCAGAGAAAACACTGACATTCTGCCTCGGACTGGAGGCTGAGGAGGTACACACACACACACACACACACACACACACACACACACACACACACAGCTGTTGACAAACACTGCATGCTCCTCTGACATCTAAAAAAGTCAGTCTGCTGTCCTGCTCTGCTGTAGAGCATAAAGCATTAATAATATTAATTATTAATTAATAATGTTAATATTTATGTAAAAGATCATCTCCTTGGATCCTCAGCATCACATCTGAATGAAAACTGAACGTTTTCCTTCAACAGATCTTAGGAGCAGCTGCTACCCAACATTCAAACATCAACTTTATTTCTATTTAAATTCAGAGAAATGACGACACAAACAGCTGCCAGTGGCTCCTTGGGTCTCCATGGTAACCACTCACCAGCGTCTCTCGCTCCCTGACTCTGTGTTTTTCAAAAGATAAGTTACTTCCAGTTTTAAGGGAAGCACTGGAGCTAGTTGAAGTCTATGGAAGCGTGGGTGGTCTCTGTGGTCTGAAGGCGTCTGACAGACAACTACGAGTCCTCCGGCAGTGAGAGACACACCGGGTGAAAGAGGACAAAAATGTCTCCATTCTGATGCATAATTTGTATTTGGACATAAAAGTCATGGGAGCAATGGCAGTTTGTTTAGAAAGTTAAGATGTTTCCAAGGTTAGTGTGTAACACTGAAGGCTGAACTTTCCATGTAATCTGTACAAAACTTCCTAAACTTTGTGACTGAGAGAAAATGGTTAAAGTTCAACTGTCAGTGACTTATTTAACATTTCACTCATGTTTCCATCAGAGGGCTTTCCTCTCTTCCTAATCAAACCCTCATTGTGTGAGAGCACATTTGTTTCATTTTCTGCACATTTAGTCTCCATTGGACCTTCACCAGAAGCCACAGCATGCTGTCCCTAATCGAGCTGCACATTTGGATGTGTAAACGTGCACATATTTTTAAAGCTGGGCGTGTTAAAACTGAAAAATATCCTGATCAGAAAAGTTCTCAGGGTGATTTAATGCTCATGCACTGGGGCCCTTCATAATTAAGAAAGTGACTTTAATGTGTTTGCAGACACAGTGAAGCTTTAATATTCTGTTTGTTGTCAGCAAACGTGACAACAAATTGATGGAACAGCATCTTGTGTCGTTCCGTTGTACAACACCTCAAACATTTCTGAAACTGACAGCAGGAGCCACAAAGAGTTCTATTTCATATAGGCTTCGCCCTTTAAGGCTGTCGCTGATGGTTTATCCCGTTGTGCGCAGCATAAGCACTGAAAAAAAATTAGTCCACGCCCACCTGCTGTGTGGGCCCCACCCGGTCCGTATAAATTACGTTAAGAGCGGGAAATCGGCTCCCATTTTTTCTTCAGCGAGCTAATATAGCACTGTCAGAAGAACAAAGAAGATAAATTGTGTAAATGACCAACCTTTGCGGAAGATGCTTGGCCCGGCAGTCGACCTCCGGTCGTCCGGTGAGTTCTCCTCCCCGAGGAGAAGATGACAGCAGTCTTATTCCAAGGTAAGCGTCGGGGAACATTTCCCAGTGACAGGTCATTACACGCTGGACAACGCCATCTTGTGTTTTTCCTCTTATCGCCGACCCTCGGGGCGAACCGGATGGTTCCTCCGGGGCAAGGTGTGCTCAGCTGCAGCCCCCGCTGCTCATTCCCTCCCGGGGAGCGTAGTGTAGGTGGAGGGGGGCTGAGTGAATGCTCACCCCATCCCACCTCGTTTCGCATCGGCGATCACACCGCTCCCGGCCGACAGCGCCCTCAGGGGTTGCCCGGCGGAACCCGGGAGGAGGCTGACATGAAGGGACCCCTTTTTTTTCTACGTCCCTCGCCTTTTCCCGCCAGTTCGGATGATCGGCGGAAAGGTTATTTTTCACTGACGTGTTTTTCCAGGCAGCCGCAGTTAGCAACAACGTGCGCTGCTAGCATATAGCATGTCCAAGGGACTGAAGGCCGCAGACCTGCCTTGGAGACAAAGAACTCCTTCTGTAAGGCAACTGACGCTATTCCTCGGTTCCCTCCCCTGGAGCCAAGCCTCGCGGAAGCTTCCGGAGCGAAGCTGTCCAGGTCGGAGCAGCGTCCCGTCCCTCCGGAGGAACCAGACGGCGACCAAAGCTCTCCAATCGAGCCCACCGACGTGTTTTCAGGCAACCGCAGTTAGCAACAACATGCGCTGCTAGCATTTAGCATGTCAAAAAGGCTGGAGACCTCAGACCTGCCGGAGGAGACAAAGAGCTCCCTGTGTAATCGGCAGACGCCATCCTCAACATGTGCGCCGCTCCCTCGGTTTGCCTGTCGAGGATTGTAGCATGGATGACGGTAATCCAACGTTCCATCTGGCTCCGTCACTCTCCATTGCTGCCGGAAAAGCTGCACAAAGACCGGATGGAGGGCCCCATCTCATCGGACGCGCTGTTCGGAAGCAGCTTGACGTCCATGCTGACGAATTCGAAGCAGTCGGAGGAGACGTCGGAAGCGGTACGCCATCTCATCAAGCCGCGCGGCTCATTCCGTCCTCCAGCCCGCTGGAGAGATCGTCGAAAGCAGAGGCAGAAACATCGACGCTCCACGGCAGCAGCAGCTTCGTCTCGCCCAGCTCCACCACCAGCCCCGCCCGCCAGAGACCACCCCTCCTCAGTCCGGCAGCCTGCACTTCAGCGTTTTCCCCAGAGATCGCCTGCAGACGGCGCTCGGAGCAAACAAACCGCAGGGCTCACGGGGGAGAAGTTTTAAGAAATGACGGTCTGCGGAGGATGTGTGTATAAATGACACAGGAATTGAATAAATGATTTTTCAAAGATCAAAATGCCTGTTTTTAGCCAGTCTGTAAGCTCGGATGAGCTCACAGCCGCTACACACACATCCTCCACTCATAAGAGCCGGTGTCCTTAAATAAAGGTTTTTTAAATCCACCGCCGCTCCTTCACATGCCCAGACGCTCACGTGACACCACGGTAAGCGAAATAACTTGTTGTCAATCAGACCCGCACGATCACCTCCCAACGGTGTTAACGCGCTCCCGAGCGAGACAAGCAGCCTCCATCCAACGGCACTGTGTCGATGATGCACGCACAGCTGCCCGGCGCTCACCGGCCCACATCGGGATAAATGTGGGACCGCAGGCCGGGTCCGGTGGAGGTCCCTGCTCTCAGCGAAAACAACACACGCCTCTCCTGAATGAACGCGAGTGGCCGTCATCCACCGCGTCTCAGCGATCAGCAGCTCACGGCGGCATAAGCGTGAGACAGCTGAATGAATCCAATGACGGGCCCCGCCCTCAGCGAGAGCGGCGCGCGTCCCTCCAGAGGAAACGTGCGCTCCCGCGAGGCTCACAACCTTCACTTCATCAGCTGACACACGCCTCGCCTCAGCACACACCGCCCCGCCCGGACATGAAGGTTGGTCCGCGATCCAGTCACAGAGCGCGGGCGCGCGCAGAACAGCCCTTTCGAGAAAGCCTCGCCTTGGGTCACGCGGAAAACATTTCCGCGACGCATGACGGCGGTCGAGGCGGAGGTTTTGGATGACATCCGTTCAAAACACGGCACATCATTTAAACGCACGTCCACTCCACGAACGTCACGCAGAGTGGTTAAAAACATGCTCACCGGACAGATGGATGGACAGAGTGTTATGCAAGGGTTACACGCTGCAGTTTGCAACCCGACCCCCTCCGTTCGGAGGAGTTATAGAGACGGTCCTGTCATCACCAGACCAAGTCTCAGCCTTAAATGCAGAAGTCCAAGAGCTTCTGATAAAAGGTGTAATCTCAAGAGTTCCCAACGAGGAGGAAAACACAGGGTTTTACTCACGCTACTTCCTGGTCCCCAAAAGGACCGGAGGGATGAGACCGATTCTGGATCTGTCAGCTTTCAACAAAGCGATCATGAACAGATCTTTTCACATGTTGATGAACAGACAGCTGTTGGACAACATCCAGGAAAACGACTGGTTTGTCTCCATCGTTTTAAAAGATGCCTATTTTCACACACCAATCATCCCAAAACACAGAAAATTTCTGCGTTTCGCCTTTCAAGGGATGAAGTACCAGTACAACAGGTTGCCTTTTTTGGGTACTCCCTCGCGCCTCGTACGTTCTCAAAGTGTGTGGAGACAGCCCTGCATCCACTGCACAAGCAGGGATGAGAGTTTTGTTTTACCTGGACGACCTGCTGCCCCTGTCTCACTCCAGACAGGAAGCATTGATACAGGCTCAGGTGTTAGCATCACACCTGCTAAATCTGGGTTTCGCCATAACTGGAAGAAGAGCTCGATTTTCCCGGCCCAGATAATTGTTATCTGGGAGTGGAATTAAACTCAATTACCATGACGGCTCGTTTATCACAAACAAGAATCGACACTCTAAAAACCAATTACGCCACGTAAGACCTGGCAAAGTGGTAACAGCTGTCTCCGTCATGAAGCTGTTGGGAATGACGTCATCAGCTCACACAGTGGTCCCGCTGGGTTTGTTACACATGAGACGCCTCCAGAGGTGGTTTACGCGTCTGCGTGTGGATCCAGTAAAACAAAAGAGACGGATGATCACTGTCCCTCCCTCCATGGGAGCAGACCTCCGACACTGGGGAAACACCCTGGCTCTGTCAGAGGGAGTCCCCGTCAGCAGACCCACGTCACGTGTCAGTCTTCACGGACGCGTCTCTGTCAGGTTTGGGGGGGGAACATGCCTATCTCAAGCAGTAGGGGCGCTGTGGCCCCACCGCACATCAGCCCACATCAATGTTTTGGAGTGTCGCACAGTGCTGAATGTGATTCAACATTTTGCTCCCGTGCTACAGAATCAACACGTGTTGATTCACACAGACAACATGGTGACTGCTGCGTACATAAACCGCCAGGGGGGTGTGCGTTCAGCCCAGATGTTACACATTGCGCGGAAGCTACTGAGTTGGGTTCATCAAACCTGCTTTTATTAGAGCGGTTTACATATCCGATGTTCTGAACAGAGGGGCTGATGTGACGTCCAAGGGCGGCCCACGTTATGTGGACCGGATCCTCCATCCGGATCTGATGTTTTTTCAGACACAGCAGAAGTTGGCAAAGCAGCTGTGGACCTGTTTGCGACGCGAGAAGAACGCGCAATGTCAACTACGGTTTTTTCCCTGAGCCCGCGAGACGATCCATCGCTGGGGGGGGGACGCATTTGCTCACAGTCGGTGGCCCAAAACGCTTTTTACGCGTTTCTTTTCCCTCACCTCCTCTGTTTTTTACGGTCCATGAACCGAGTTCAGGAGGAGGGATTGACAGCTCTCCTGGTGGCTTCCGGCGTGTGAACGCACTATGGTTCCCAGGCCTGCAACGTCTGTTGTGGGGTCGCCGTGGAACTGTCGTGGAGGAAGGATGCTCTCCTTCAGGCAGGAGGAGCGACCAAGAGTTACCCAGAAATAGGTCAACACCGGTGGGTTTGACCGCTGAGCGGTCCCACTTAGAGGATGGGTCTCCCTCAGGAGATAGTGTGCACAATTCAAGATTCACGTGCTGCATCTACCACAGTTCTGTACACATCAAGGGTACGGCTTTTCAGCGCTGGTGTACAGAGAAGGTTTAGAGACCACTTCATGCCTTTTAGGCAGCGTGTTGTTTTTCTACAACACCTGATGGATAGGGAGTTGGCTTTCAGTACGCTTTAACGTACGTTGCAGCCATCTCTTCCTGCCACAAAGGGTTTGGAGACAGAACAGCTTTTAATCACCCGCTGATGAAGCGGTTTCTAAAAGGTGTACAGAGATGTAGGCCTGTTTCATGCCCACTTGTTCCACAGTGGGATTTAACGCTGGTCCTGCGAGCCCTGATCAAAGCTTCAATTGAGCCTCTGGATCAGTTTTCATTTAAATTCTTGTCTCTTTAAACAGTCCTGCTGCTGGTTTTAACACCCGCTAAGAGGGTAAGTAATTATCTGCCCTCTCTGTTGTTTCGTCATGCCTTAGAATTAGGCTGACGGGCAGCTCAGCTGTTTTAAGACCAACCCAGCTTTTATGCCTAAAACATCACGAGCTCTTTTAAATCAAGAGTGATGTCGTTGGAGGGGTCTTTTCCCCCCCACAGATCAGAAGGGGAAGCATCTGTTCATCTTCTCTGCCCGGTGCAGGCGTTGACGTGTTACGTAACGCGCACAGCTGCAATGCGTTCAAATTCAACAATTGTTTGTGCATTATAGAGATGCTTCTGCAGGTCGCCGTTATCCATCCAGCGCTTGTCACACTGGCTGTGTGAGGCATTTTTTCTGAAGCCTACAGAGCATCAGATTTAGGGCCTCCTGTCAACCTCTAAGCACACTCGACCAGGGGTATCGCATCTTCGACTGCTCTGCATAATGGTATGTCAATGCAGGACATTTGCACTGCGGCTGCATGGTCAACACCCTGCTCATTTATTCGCTTTTACCTACGTGATGTAACGGCTCGTTCCATGACACATTCTGTCCTTAGTGCCCTAACAGAATGAATATTGTTGTTCTCATGGAACTCTGTTTGAGCTCACTTCTGTCTGCATGCATTACAGTGTGAGATGTTGTTTTCAGTCACAGTCGTGTCTGTGATTTTGGTTCTATTGTCACTAATCAGTTCATGATTATTGTTAACAATCAGTTCATTTGATTATTGATCAATTCATGGACATTAATCTGTTTATACTGTTCAGCCATGAACCAGTTGGTTCATGCCCCCCTCCCCCCCCTCTTTTAAACTTCCTCTTCCCGTTGAAAGTTTTTCCGGGGTATTCATGTTTGTCAGAACGCATAGTTACACAACATGCGTCTGTGCATGGCACATAATTACGCGATGCGTAGTTTATGCACACGGGGAGCTGAGTGACAAGACGCTTTTTGGGCAAGCTTCCGCTTCTTACTGTGTTCGAATGGACCCAGTGAGGCGAGGACCACATCCGCTTCGCCCTTAAACCATCAGCGACAGCCTTAAAGGGCGAAGCCTATATGAAATAGAACGTTGGTTACGTACTGTAACCCCAGATTCTATGAATATAGGCGTAGCCCTTTAAGCGTCGGGCCTCACTGGCTCCTAAATGGCTGAAGAAAAAAGCTATTTTGGGAGCCGATTTCCCGCTCTTAACGTAATTTATACGGACCGGGTGGGGCCCACACAGCAGGTGGGCGTGGACTAATTTTTTTTCAGTGCTTATGCTGCGCATAACGGGATAAACCATCAGCGACAGCCTTAAAGGGCTACGCCTATATTCATAGAATCTGGGGTTACAGTACGTAACCAACGTTTCAGGGGTCTTCATGACCATGGATTTGTAAAGTCCAGAAGTTGTTTTTGCACGGTGAAAACTCCACGCTGTCCCTGAGAAAATGATCCTTGAAGCAGTGGTGATTTTAGCCTCTTTTTGGGGGTGCTCAAGCACCCTTAAATTTTAACTCAGCACCACTGAAAAATAAAGAAACCATCAGGATTTTATAAGGAAACTCAGTTCTCAAACCTTAAATTCACCAACATATTAAATAAATATTGAATAAACATGGAATAAATATTGAATAAACATGGAATAAATATAGAATAAACATGGAATAAATATAGAATAAACATGGAATAAATATGGAATAAATGACAGTCTTTTGGGCCAGAAAAATCTATGATTTTTTAATTTTTATTTTGCTCGAGTCCAATCCTCAATGCCACCTGTCAATCAATCCAGTAGGCTCGTCAGCAACTGACCAGTCAGCGCTCTCAATTTGTCCTGCAGTGGTTAGGATGCATGAGAGAAATTGAGCACTACATATCTGTAGCATCTTAGCTAGCGTGTCTGTATTGTGCACTGCCGTACAGTTATTGATGGGGGAGGGGGTGTTAGGATACGAGAGAAGTGGCGCGTGCTCTAGTCACACAAGGAGAGCTGTTGGTCAGGCTACTTCTTGTTGCTCTCTAAAATAGTTACTGAATCAAGTGTTTACACATAGGTAAACATAGATGTTTTACAGCCCGTTAAAATACACCAGAATGCAAGAAATGGCATCTACTTTATTCAAAATCTTTTGGGGGAAGACTCCCAGACCCCCCACCAGTGTCCCCCTCCCCTCCCCAATATTACAAATGCTTCTGATGCTAATGGCCACCACGGTGTCCCAGCCAAAAGCCATTGTCAGTAGTGGGGGCTAAGCCTCTCCACCCCCAAGTGCAGATTCTAGGATCGCCCCTGCCTTGAAGGTAGCCCATGAAGCTTTGAAAACACAAACAGAAATCCCCCTCGTGCATTAATGCTGCCTCACATTGTGAAAATCAGCCAGTTGTTGGTCCATTTGTGTCACCTCGCAGGACGCTGACAAAGCAGAAATTATTCAGTTGTCAAACAAGAAAAGACTAAACAAGCGGAGGAACAGTTGGGTTGTTGTGTGAGTCTCACGTGTTGTCCTGATGTTTCTGAGGTGGTGACTGAAGGAAACATGGCTGCTGTGAGACCTCAGATGTTGTAACGTTCACTTTGGATGTCTGCAGATCTCTGGGGAGCGTGATGGAGGCTCAGTTTGTGGTTCATCCAGACTCTGTGTGGAAACCAGAAGAAATCCACCTGAGTCTTGTGCATGTGATGGATGAGATGAGGTGGTCTCACCGCAGGAAGGCCGCCTGACAGTTTAATAACTCCACACTTCCTCTTCTTCACTCTACTTGTTATAAAAGTTGTGTCGAGTGTAGTTTGTCATGGCAACATGACAGTAACACAAACTCAGCACAAAACAGTCTTTTACTGAAGCCTTTTCAGACATTTTTTTATGATAAAACAAGAAAAAGCACACCTCACAGGTGGCTGTAGTAACTCGGTGGTCAGTGTCGCTGATACCAGCTCCTTAAAAACATGAAGTTCTCTTAAAAACAACAAAAGAAACAACTGATTGTTAAACGGTCTGACTGAGAGCGGGACTTGGTTGGTTTTGTTTCTAACAGTCGACAAGATCAGCTGCTCAGTCCTATATGTGGCTCATTTTTATCCCCGTAGTGGAGCAAAGAGGGGAATTACCCGCCCTCCGTCCAGACGTCCGTGCACGTTGTGAGCACGATAACCTGGAAAATAAATGAGATACCGACTTCCATTTTAGTGTGTGCAGTCAGCAGCTTGTGACTGGGACATACGGTGCTTTTGTTGTGTTACAGTAAAATGTCCTTCATGTGGTGTCTCCGTCCTAACCTTGATGTTTTCGTGTCTTCTCCTTCAGATGACCATGTCCCTGCAGGGCCTGGCTGCCACTGAAGATGCCACGGTAAGATGTTCAGCCTTGAACCAGAAGTAAACATCATTCAGCAGCCTCAGAGCTTTGCTCCAAGTTGTTGCCATGGAGATGCTTTAACTCCTGTGATGCTTCTGAGTCTCATCTTGGCGACTGTGTGTATGACAGAAGTAGATTTCTGCCACCGCTGTCTTGTTGCTGTGGTTCAGGATGTTCCTGAGCTCACCTGCAGCTCTGAAATCATCCAGCCTTTCATGTGTTGAACGTCAGAGTGAATCCGAACGGCCTTTTGGCTGCATCAGCTCCTGACGTAGATCTGTTGTGTCATGTCTCATTGCAGGTGTCTGTGAGGGAGGTGGACATGAGCACAACTGATGAGGTGAGAACGATGTCCGCTCAGAAGTACTCTCAGCTACTACCACTTCAACCTTTAGCTCAACATCAGTGAAACTGACTGACAGAGTCGTTTTGTGTTGTGTAATGTCATTAGCTGTGGCAGCCATCTTGAAATGGATTCACTTTAAAATGTAATCATTTATTATTTTGCTAAAAGACAAATGGGGTGGAGTCCATCAGGTAATGCTAAAGCTTTAGTTATAAGGCCTTTAGCAAAGAGCATCATTTAAAGTATTTGTTGTGGATGAGCCTCAGCTACTACCACACCAGATCTTTGCACATTATTAGTAACCTGACTGGTTTGTGGATTTTGACCCGGGGCGTGGAAAAGGACAGGTTGATTTGTAAAGTCTTCTTGTCTTGGCGTTGTGGTTCTGTGGCAGCGTTCTGTTTCATCCAGCAGGTTCTGAAGCATCAGTCGGGCTCCAGCAGGCAGCCCGTGCTCAGTCCAAAGTTCTGTCCCGGAGTGAACAACAGAGCGGGCTACCTGTGTGAAACGGGTCACTGCTGTGGAGAGACGGGCTGCTGCACGTATTATTATGAACTCTGGTGTAAGTCAGCACGCACACTTTGATCCCATCAGGCTTCCTGTAAACAGCCTCTGCTGTCACTTTAATAGTGTGAATGTTTATGAAGCATTCACACTATTGTGATCCAGTTTTCTTACGTACATTTTTCAGCATTTTTCTCGTTCCACACTTTTTGTGCTATTTCAACAAATCATAAATCAAAACGTTCAGCTCGTTCAAGGCAATCCTGCTATGACCCTTAGTATTGGTACAACTTTAGCTTTTTGAAATATTTTGCCTTTTCTGACATTTTTCCCCTCGCAGAAAATGAACTGAGCTCATTTTACATCCTTCAGATCTTTAGATCTGTTTACAACCTTTTAATACTCCTTTCATATTTTGTTCTGCTTCAGCTGCCTTCATCTTCCTTGTGCAACAAACTAATAAAAAATTCAGTTACTTTCAGCTGATTTCAGCTGTTTTTCAGCTGTTTTGTGCTCCTTTCAGCTTTATTCCACTAACTACAACATTTTTGTGCTTCTAACTTGTTTCTGCAAGTTTCAGCTATTTCTGCTATTTCAGATACTATTTAGCTGTTTTTATGTTAATTTGAGCTTTTTCAGATAATTCCACATTTTTTGCATTCATTTAAACTTTTTCCAGTCTAATTCAGCAAAAAATGTGCTTTCTTTACTTGAACCGGTAATTTAAGCTTCTTTCTGTTTACTATTCAGCTGTTGTTTTTTGTTTGTTTGTTTGTTTTCTGGTTGGCAAATGTCTGCTTCTTTCAGCCTAATTGGGCAAACATGTTATTTCTGCTTTCTTCTGCTAATTTAAGCTTGTTCCACCTTTTCAGTTACCTTTATAGCACTTTTTAGGAACTTTCAGCTGTTTTTTGATAAATTCAAGTTTACCATGGTAATTTCTTCTACTTTCAGCCTAGTTAATTGTTTCTGCTAGTTTCAGCTTTTTCTACTATTTAGCTTTTTTTTTTTTGTTGCTAATTTTAGCTTTTTCAACTTTTCAGAGAGTCAGAGTTTTTTTATTTGTCGTTCGTGAACGAAATAATGTACACAGGGTCCCAGTTACAGCCAACAATAAAATGTAAAAGAAAAACAGCAATAACATCTAAAATATGAACTAAGAAAAACATAAATTAAATAATACACTAAGCATGTAGCATAAAAACATTATGCTGAACAGCAGCACGAACATGAGTCTGTGTGAGCAGATGAGCACGAATGAACACATCAACATGAAACAGATCAGCAGCAACATGAAACAGATCAGCAGCAACATGATGTGATTTTTCACAGTGATTATTCTAGTTAGAGATTCATGAGTCTAACAGCTTCAGGGTAGAAGCTGTTCCTCAGTCTAGTGGTTCTACACTTAATGCTCCTTAACCTCCTTCCTGAGGGGAGCGGGGCAAAAAGTGTGTGTGCTGGGTGAGCGGGGTCCTTCATGATGCAGGTGGCCCTCTTCCTTAATCTGGAGGTGTGAATATCTGTGATGGTGGGGAGACTGACTCCAACAGACTTCTGTGCAGCCTTCACCACTCTCTGCAAAGCTTTTCTTTCTGCAGCTGTGCAGCCACATTTCCATATTTCTTTTAGCTAATTTCAGCTCTTTATACTTCCTTCTGGTAGTTTAAGCTTCTTTCTGCCTTTTCAGCTGGTTTTTATTTATTTATTACTAATTTCAGCTTTTTTAAGCTAATTTCCTGAATTTTGTGTTTATTTCTGCTTATTCAAACCTAATCCTGCAAATATATGTGCTTTCTTCTTTCTTCTGCTAACTTTGATTTCAGCAGTTTTTCAGCAAGTTCTTCAGCAATAAGCATTCACACTGCATTTTTGAAAGAAATGCAAGTTTGTTTGTTTTTTAATTTGGCCTGATGCTGGAGTTACATGTTCTAAATGTGTTCTTTTAAATAATAATCATCATTACATCAGATGACAAAGGACTACTTGACTTTTATTTTAAAATAGAGAGCGAGCATCTCTCCTCATCATCAGAAACATCATCATGAAGAGCAGCAAACAGCTGCTGAAAACACATCCATGGTCCTCTTCCTGTCTGCTGCAGGGTTCTGGTTGTTGTGGACCCTGCTGATCCTCTTCAGCTGTTTCTGTGCCTACTGGCACTGTCGGACCAAACTGAGGATCCAGCAGCAGCAGAGACAGAGAGAAATCAATCTGATTGCCTACGATGGAGCCTCCACCTACCCTTCCTCCATGCTGAACCTCAGTACGTTTGTTTCCTTTAAATCTCACTTTCTGAGTTTAAACCCAGTTGAAGTTAGAGGCACACGCATGTTCTACCAGCAAATAAGATCCAGCTTTAAAGAAACTGTTCATCTCTGTGATGTAAAAAGGCTCTGAACAATTAATTATTGTAATCTGTTGTAAATAAACCTTTAAATGACAACAACAAGAACAAAAAGAGTTGTATTGTATTTGGACTGGACTGATGAGCTAACGGCTGGTCCAACAGGGTCCAAAGCCAAAGTGGACTGCTGCCATCTTAGAACCACTTTAGTCTCCAAAATGTTGTAGGAATTCATGTAAACACTTCTGCATCGCTGCAAGTTTGACCTTTTATGGTTCTTTTGGGGGAAATCTGTGGTTAGAAGCAGCAGCTAGCTGTAGCACTTCTGGTTCTGGTTCTTCTTGCAGGAAAAGCCTCTGTCAGAAAGAGCTTCAATGTGAAACTGCAGGAGGTGTAAAAGTTTAAAAAGTGTCACTTGTTTCTAACAGTGGAGTCGTTTTAAGATGGCAGGCATTGGTCCCGGCTCAGACCAGATCCGATTGATGGAGTCACCGTTAAACGCGTTCCCTCAAAGAAACGCAACAAAGAAAGTGGAACTTGTTACTGTGAGGAACTTACATTTCCTTCATTCAAACTTTATCTCATTACACAAAAATACTCCACCAGGCCCGTGCTACACAAGTCAGTCACTTTATTGTCAAAAACTGCAATATGTACAGGACATACACAGGATTGAAATTACATTACTCTCAGACCCCTGCTGCAACAATAACCATTTAACATTAAAACATTTAATAAACATTAGCATAAAATGAAATAATAAAAGTATGATACTGTCTTAAATTGTACTATAGCGGTATAAAAAAAAATAGGCCCAGGCTCCACCAGGAGCTGCTTTAACCAGGTTTGGAAGCTGCTACCATCAGGCGTCAGGAGCTACTGCCACTGCTGCTGTGACTGGCTTCAGCTACCAGCTCCAACTAACAGGCCTAAACACTAACCAAGGCATCCTAGACTCACATCTAGCCGCTAAGGTAGTCCTTACAGTAATATCCAACAACCATCTAGGAAGGCTTCAAGGTAACACCATCAGTCATTGTGCCAGATTCTCTGAGGAAAATTGGTTATTAAATTACTGCTATAATGCCACCAAAAAGTCTAACCTAGCTACAGAAGAGGTAGATGACATTAAAAAAATCTCTTGACATGTTCACAGAGGAGGTGTCTGTTGTTAAACTACAACAAAAAATAATACTGACTTTGGTGGAGGAGGTTAAAATATTGAGGTTACAGAACATAGAAAAAGACAAGAAGATTGTGTCATTGGAGAACCGTGTTGCTGAGCTGGAGCAATATACCAGACTGAATGACATCATAGATTAAAAATCAGACTGTATTCCTACGCACAGGCAGTGACAACAGTGGATAACAAGGAACCAAATGAGCAGCTGACTCTGTTGCGCAACAAGTAACAGCCTTCCTAAACTCTAAAGGAATTACACTGAGCTGACACCAAATTGAAGCCTGCCACCCACTTCCACAAAGAAATAAAATGGACAAACCAGCCATAATAAGGAGGTTCGTGAATAGAAAATACAAGATTGAACTGCTGAAACAAGGTAAAAAGCTGAACGGTACAGAAGTTTACTTGAACGAACATTTGACAAAAAGAAATGCAGATATCGCCAGCGAAGCTCAACTCCTAAGAAAACAGAAAAAAATACAAGCTACTTGGACAACAAATTGCAAAATCTTTATCAAATTAAATGGAACACCGGAAGAAGCCAAGATACTAATCATTAAGATTATGGAAGAGCTGAATAAGTATATTTGAACTATGTGGTTGGAAATAGAGTTAACACTGTAAACACATGCATAACAAATATGACAAATATACCTGCTTTTGATCACGACAACACAGAACAAGAGTTAAACTCATATGTCGAAATTATCATCAGTGGACTATACTGACAATACACACAAAGATTTTGGATATGATTTTGACCCTGATATACATTTTTTTTCCCACCATAGACACCAACTGCTGTTATTACACTAATGAACAGTTTAATCATGAATTTATATTCAAATATAATCTGTAAATAATTCACTCCAACCGCAGAAGTTTGTATGCAAATTTTGATCATATTAAAGAATATTTACAGACATTTTCAAAACCATTCAATATCATCACAGTATCTGAAACCTGGCTAAAAACAGATATTGGAACTGGTTTTCATCTTGATGGTTATGAATTGAGCTTTATGAACAGAAAAAACTAAAATGGGGGAGGAGTGGGGATAAGTCTTTAGAATTCAGACTGTTGGAAAAAATGACAATGACCAGAGATAATGTTGTGGAATGTATAACAATAGAAATGTGTGCAAACAAAGATAAGAATATCATTGTAAGGTGTATCTACAGATCACCGGGTTCAGATATTGATGAATTTAACGACTGGATGGAGAAAATGTTTGCTCTCGTATCAAGCAAGATTTTATTCATATGTGGAGACTACAATATAGACTTACTTAACAGCAATAACCACAGACCAACAACTGATTTCATAAACCTAATTCACAGTCTAACTCTTTACCCCAAAATCACTAGACCGAGCAGAATAACATCCCACTCTGCCACCTTAATTGACAACACCTTCACAAATGACATTGTTAATAAATCTGTAGGAGGACTATTAATCAATGACAAAAGTGATCATTTACCAGTATTTGTTATAAATGACAAAAAATGTAGAACATCCAGGGATCAAGAGCAAGAGTTATATGGGAGAGTAAGAAATGAAGAGGCAGTAATTCAACTTAAAAATGATTTGTTGATACAGAACTGGGAGGGTGTTTATCAAAAAAAGGATGTTAATGAAGCTTATGAAAAAATTCTAGACATCTTCATGGAGCGTTATAATAAAGACTGTCCAATAAGGGTATATAACAACAAGCATAAATGCTGTAATTCTCCCTGGATCGCAAAAGGATTACAAAATGTCTGCAAGAAGAAAAATATGCTTTACAGAAACTTCTTAAGATTAAAAACCAGAGAAGCAGAATATAAATATAAAATATATAAAAATAAATGAATCAGTATTTTAAGAATATGTAAAAAGGAATATTACAAAAAAAAATTTAAATAACAATAAACACAACATTAAAGAAATTTTGAATATCATGAATGGCATTATAAAAAATAACACAGATAAGATTGAGTATCCAAAATATTTCCTCAGTGAGGGAATTGAAAATTATGCTAAGAATCAAATTTCTAATAGTTTCAATACTTTTTTTGTAACTCTAGGACCTGAGTTATCAAAAAATATCCCAGAATTACCAAACACAGCTCAGAATCTGGCCAGAAGAATAAATCAAAATACCAGTTCTATGTTTCTCCGTCCTGTGACAGAAAATTATTACTAAATGTTGTTGAAAAATGCAAAAACAAAAGGTCCACGGATTTACATGGAACTGACATGGAATTAGTGAAGCAGGTAGTTGAAGGGATTTCACTACCTTTAATTTATATCAGTAACTTATATTTCAACAGTGCCTTATTTCCAGATTTGATGAAAATAGACAAAGTAATTCCATTATACAAAACTGGGGACAAACCAGTTACAGACTGGTTTCTTTGCTGCCACAATTTTCAAAAATATTAAAGAAATTGTTTAATTAGCGGCTGGAATCATTCATGGAAAAGTATAAACTGATCAGTGAAATTCAATACGGATTCAGATCACAACAATCAACAACATTAGCCATACTGGAATCTATAGAAGAAATTACATCTGCAATTGATAATAAGAAGCTTTGTGCAGGACTATTTCTAGATTTAAAAAAGCATTTGATACAATAAATCATGATTTATTAATAAATTAACTGAAAAGATATGGGATGAGAGGGACTGTATTAAATTGGGTCAAAAGTTACTTGGAAAACAATACTGTATGTACAGATGGAAAATGTTGTTTCTGATTGTTTGGACATTGCTTGTGGGGTTCCCCAGGGCTCAGTGTTGGGGCCTAAATTGTTCATTATTTACATAAATGACCTATGCTAAATAACTCAAAATATTAAAATTGTTTTATTTGCAGATGACACAAATGTCTTTTTTGTTGGAGATGATATGGAGCAGTTGCTTGATGATGTAACTAAAACTATGAACAAACTGAAATTATGGTTTGACGAGAATAAGTTGTCTTTAAATCTGACCAAAACAAAAATAATGCTATTTGGGAATAGTAGTTTACATAAAGAAATCAAAATAAAGAGATATGGTGTAAACATTGAAAGAGTAAATGATTATAGATTTCTTGGGGTCATTATTGATGATAAAATAACATGGAAACCTCATATTAGATATATAAAAAATAAACTGTCAAAAAGTCTATTTATTTTAAATAAAACCAAACATGTCCTGGAGGAAACAACGCTCCACAACATTCGTTATTGTTTCATAGTCCTACCTCATTTGAGTTATCGTGCAGAGTTATGGGGCAACAACTACAGAACTTCTAGTCATTAATAACATTGCAAAAAGAGCAGTAAGAGTAATCAATAAGGTCGGTTATTTGGATCATACAAATGCACTATTCATAAAATCTAAGCTGCTAAAATTTGTTGACATATTGGAATTACAAAGAGCTGTTATCTTGTTTAAAGCAAAAAAAATATTTTTCTTACCAGGAAACATTCAAAAGCTTTTCTCAAAACAGGAAGGACTTTAGAATTTAAGGGAAAAAGGTGAATTTAAAACTTTAAAATTCAGAACCACAAGAAAAAGCTTTTGTGTATCAGTACATGGGATGAAGCTGTGGAATGGTTTAAGCATGGAAATCCAGCAATGTCCAAACATAAAACAGTTTAAAACGTCATTTAAGAAGATGGTCATCACTGCATATCAATATGGGAAATAATGACTGTTATTACTGCTATTATTAATGATGTTAACAATTAATTAATTTATCAATTATTACTGCATTCTAGTATATTGCTCTAGAAATAATTTTAACATGTTGAAAAAATATCGATGCTTGATCACAATGGCATACAAATATGTATGCATAGATATGGATATATAAAATACTAACTAAAACAGAATGTTATAACCAAGTTAACACGAATATTAAATTATTGGATGACGCTAAAGATGTAAGAGGGGTGGGTGTAACAAAAAGTGTATACTTCTACCCACTCCTTTGAACGTGTAAATATACTTTACTCCTGTTGTTTTTTTATTTGTTTGTTTTCTTCTCTGCTTGCTTTTGTTTTAAATGTATTTTCTTTTTATGTAACTTTGTTTATTCTTTTATTATACTACGTTCAATAAAATTAAACTCAACTCTGTCTCAGCAAACAACTAATAACAATGGAAGGTCTCTTCCATGCACCATGCACTGCTTTAGTTACCATGGCAACAGCTGAGTGGTTTTACTTTGGACTTCAGACCAGAGGAGACTGAATCAGTGTTTGTTTGTTTATTTGTTTGTTTATTTATTAAATGAAGCTCATCTTGATGCTGGTAAACTGAAGAACAGGTTCCTCGTCCGTTTGTTTCCTGTTTCTGTCGCAGCGTTCCAGACCTCCTTCAAGCTGCCCTCCTACGAGGAGGTGGTTGCGCAGCCCAGCACCCCTCCGCCGCCTTACAGCTCCATCTTCCCCCTCCAGGGGGGTCCCACAGCGGGCCCCAGCTCCTGCTACCTTCACCACCAGCAGCAGCCATGTCCCCCATACCCGGGCCCAGGCCCTGGTCTGAGCGCTCTGACCTCCTCTCAGAGCTCTGATAACTACACCAGCTGCTCCTGCGAGTCCTGCTCCCTCACCTCCCCCTCCACCGCCTCCTTCTCCATCCAGGTGATGGACGAGACGTTCAACAGCAGCCGGGTGTCCACACCCAGCGAGGTGATCTTCGCCTCCATCATGTGAGGTTTTGCCTGATCTCATATCTGTATACGCTCCAGATGTCGTCTCCCTGCAGAGAAGTTCCTCTAATCGCAGCCAAGGAGTGTCCTCCTCCCACCCCCCTCTTACTCACCCTTTGCATTCTCACCCTTCAAATCTTTCTCACCTCCCCCTGTCCCCACTGTGCCCTCTTATCTTCCCACCCCTCTGGTTAGATTCACCCTCATGACCTGTTTGATGTTGCATCTATTCAGAAAAGTAAAACTGAGGGCCCACCTTGTGATAAAACACCCTCTCCCCTCTCACAGGCTAGACAGGAGAGGGACGAGGAAGAGGAGGACGGAAAAGACAACGACGAGGACCATTTTCACCACCGGCGACTGACAGGTGACTCTGGCATCGAAGTGTGCCGCAGTCGTGTCAGGAGTGGGGATGAGGGATGGCAGGAAGGACATTCAGAGAAAGGTAGAAATGAGGAAGGAGGCGGGGTGAACATGAACGGCCCCGTGCGATCCTGTCCCTCCGATGACCGTGAGGAGCAACATGGTGGGCTTTCTCCAACCGGCAGCATCACCAATAGGCCCAGAGAGTCCATCCGTGGACCTGGAGGGTCCGTCCGTGAACCTGGAGGGTCCGTCCACGGGCCCAGAGAGGTTGTCCATAGGCCTGGCGAGACCGTCATCACCTTAAAGGTGTTGTAAGTTAAGCGACGATCAAACAAGCAAGAAAACATGAGATGGTGATGCTTCAGAGCAGTCTGACAGATCAAGACCTGCAGGTGAAAGACACTGAAGGAAAGTCCTGCAGATCTTCATGGTTGAGCCATGGGAGGCACAGAGGGGCCTTTAGTGTGTTTCAAATGAGAACCTGACAGCTGAATGTTCAAAAGATTAATAAAAAAATATGAACTTAGCTGAGTTCATGACTTGGATGATGATATTTTAGTTTTTCTAAAAAAACCAGCTGTAAGTGCAGATAAATGACTTTGTCTTGATGCACGTGAACCGACCCATGTTGTCCTTCTTAAAGACAGTCAAAGGAGCATTGTCCTCGTAAATGTTGACCTCGTTCTGTATCAGGAGTTCATCGGGAGGCCATGAGAGCGACGACAAAACCAATAACTAAAACTGGGGCCAAAACAGAGTCTGTGACATGCCAGGTGATCGTTGTTTTAATCTGCAGACATGCAGTAATTCAAATCAGGAGCAGGAATGTGACTGTGTTTCAAATGTCCCGTGTTTTCTGTGTAAACTGTTAATGGAAAAACAGCTAAACGCTCACTGTTACAACTTTGTTGCCATGCAGAGAAATGCAAAAAAACAGAAGTAATAATGGCCCACTGTTCCCTGAAGTGATAGAAAATATGAAATCAAAGAACATTTGATTTGTAACAGACATGTTGAGATCATCTAATATGATTTGTGACTAAGAGAGACTGTTCAGACGTAACGTGACGTGATGGATTCATGGTGTCGTGTGTTCGAAAAGGCACAAGCATGTTGTAGAGCTCACATGTAGACTGTTACTTTGACCAAAGAGTTTGACTTTGGCTTGAATGTTCAGTTTGTTGTTGTCTGCAAGGCGGTTGAGACTGCTGAGTAGTGCAACGCTAACGCTTCTTTTCGTCACAAATAATGAAAGTGAAAGAATATGCATACACTAACACTCTATATGGAGACTGTTTGTTTGCAAAATGACTGACTGAAAATCCTTGAAAAAGTGTCAAAACCCTGCAGCGAGACAACTCATTGAACCAGCTCACGGTTTTAAAAACAGATGTTTGTCTTTTTCTCACCCACCACCATGGAAGGCAGGGGATCCTGTGTGTGTTCATTTGTGTCTTAGCACATTTTAATGAAGCTGTCAGAAAGCAATCATTAGATGATCCACCACAGCTGGAGTCAACCTGATTCAAGATGGCCGCCACAGCCTCAGTAAGCACAACAGTGGCTCTAATTCAGCCTTTTTATGGACAAAAGATTTCTGTGGTAGTAGTTGAGAGTCCTTCCCAGCACATACTTGTGTGAGATGTAAGGAGGCGGGTTTTAATTTGGGGTGGGTTCACATGACATGTCAGGTGTTCTCCGACTGAGGTCGAGCCCGGTCCAGTTGGGACGCACAGCGCACATGGACTGTAATTAACCACCAGAGCAGGAAATGCCTCAGAACACGTTCTGATTTTATTTGTCCGCTTTCGTGGACTCATCGACGTGTGCACTTTGTTCCAGCTGCACGTTACGTGGGGTTTCCCTTTATTAACCGTATCTTCACAATGTTTCTCCGCAGATTCTCTTTGTTGTAACTTCTGGTCTCTTAAATGTGTTAAAGTTTTCAGACTGTTCATCTTCAGGCAAAAGTTGAGCGTTTATTTATTTTTTTTGCCTAAAGAATATTCCTTGTGGTTTTTATTACTTGTGTCTGATAATCAAATGTTACGGTGCCTAGACTGCTGCAGACACTCTGAGCTCTTCTGTGGTTCACTGCTGAACAAGTCTGTTTTATTAAAGTGTGGCTAGATTTACGTCCTGTTATCAGTCGTTTTAACAGTGTCAACTAACCACTTTATGTGACACTGATGATGAAATGTATTTAGCAATAGTATTCACATTTTCCTTTATTCTGGTTCCTGCTGGTGGACAGGAAGCGTTTACCTCTTTAAACAGATCCCTGAGCTGTTCAGGCCGAGGCCCGTCACTGTCAACAAACTAAACTAACCAGTGCTTCAATGCCTTTGGCTTAAAGAGACAGTCTGGTGATTTTTGAAGTCCCTTCAGTCTAGGCTAACTGGCTAACTGGTCTCCAAAGGTGAAGTTGTGAAGTTACCATCCATCCATTATCTTTACCAGCTTCTTTCTTTTCGTGTCACGGGGGTCACTGGTGCCATGTCCAACCATCACTGTGCAAGAGGTGGGGGACAGCATGGACAGGTTGCAAGTCCATCACAGGGACACAGAGATAAATGAGACAAACAACTATTCACTCTTTCCCCTATAGGGACAATTTAGAGTTACCTATCAGTCTAACATGCATGTTTTTGGTCTGTGGGAGGAAACTGGAGTACCTGGAGAAAACCCACGCATGCATGGAGAGAACATGCAAACAGAAAGGCCCCCAGCCGGGATTTGAACTGGGGCAACCTGCTTGCTGAGATGCAGCAGCTCTACCAACTTCACCACCGTGCTGCCTGTTGTAGTTACATTTACTAATATTAAAGATGTACTGATTTATACGACTTTGTTCACTTAGTTTGTGGCTGTTGTTGTTAATCGAGCATTGTGCGTGTCGTGGAGCGAACGCTGGTCTCCTGAGACTGTTGATCGTAGTTCACCAGGAGACTTTTGGACCAGAACATTGATTTGTCTCATAACAGACCAGATGTCCCCGCCTAGTCTCATTGTTGAGAATTAAAGACAGCCTGAACCGGTTAACGGGAGCAGCCATGTTGTGTTTTTGGGACCAGATGAAAAGGTGGGTTAAGCCCCGCCTATTTCCCCCCAGACCATCATGGTGCCATGTGACCTTTTTTTAAAAGCAGGAAAGGAAAAATAAATATTAAACTCGCTTTATCAAAATAAGAACTGTGTGATTCACCAAAAATGAGTTTTCTGAGTATTTTTAAAAGAAGACAATGATCTTGTTCATTTGTTACATGGGGAATGAGTTATTTTCATATGTTTGTGTTTTGGGGTATTTATTTAGTTCCTTGAATTTATCTTTTAGTCTTATTTTCCCTTCATGGTTGGTTTTACTGTCACTTGGATTATTTGTGTTTCCCTGAATCCATTTGTGTTTTGGACTCGTTTTAATGTAGTCTGATTTAGGGCAGCATGGTGGTTCAACTGGTAGAGCTGCTGCCTCTCAGCAAACAGGTTACACTGGTTCATTTCCCAGTTTGGGGACCTCTATAGGTGGAGTTTGCATGTTCTCTCCGTGCATGCGTGGGTTTCTCCAGGTACTCCAGTTTCCTCCCACAGACCAAAAACATGCAAGTTAGATTGATTGGTAACTGTAAATTGCCCCTGGGTGAGAGAGTGAATGGTTGTTTGTCTCTTTGTCTCTATGTGTCCCTGTGATGGACTGGAGACCTGTCCAGGGTGTCCCCCGCCTCTCGCACAGTGATTGCTGGACATGGGCACCAGCGACCCCCGTGACCCAAAATGGAATAAGCGGGTAAAGAAAATGGATGGATGGATGGATAGTTTCTTGTGCCATTTTGTCAGTTTTCTCTTTAGTCTGCCGCCTCACCTGTCCCTGATCTGTAATCAACCAGGTGTTGTTCAGGTTTTGCATTTCTGTACCTTTGCTCCTCCGTTTGTTTTGCAGTTCAGCGTTTTGTGTTTTCACGTCGTCACGGAGCTCCTTGGGTTTTCTCCTCCGTGTTCTCTGCTTTCATATTTTTAGTTAGTAGAGTTTTGGGCTGCCTCGGCAGCATTTTCTGTTCACCTCGTTTAATAAAGTACTTTTAGTTTTACCTTCGAGCTCCTCGTGTCTGTCTGTGCCTGGGTCCAAACCTCCACCAACCACTGACGCTGTAAAACGATATGATAAAGGCCCTCGTGTGCTAACCGTTAGCTTAGCCTGGAGGAAAAACGAATTCAGTGTTTTGTGTCTGAAATCACTGCTCGTAAAAGACAGTTAATGAAGATCTCACTAAACAAATGTCCAGACCGCCCCTTTAAGGTTTGACCTGACAGCAGGTGTGGATGTAGGAATCTCCAGTTTGGTTTGATTGACAGGTGTGAGCCTCACCTGAAGACTGTCCTCCTCTCTGCAGCAGATCACACGTTCAGCAGTTTTAACATCTATTCTCGTTCAACAAGAGACTCTTAGCTGTTTTAATGTCAGATTATCTTCTGTGTGATTAATGACACACATCCAGTCCTCGTAATCCAAAAAACAGCTTTCATGAAAAAAACAAGTTGCAAAAATTAATTTTCTATTTGTTTAAAGATCAAAAACATCTCATAACTTTGCACTCAGTTTGAAGAATTATACGCCTGCAAACTATCAAGAAGTGCAATTTTGCTTCTTGTAGTTGTTTTTCTTTAGGCCGCTCCCTTCTGCAGGGCTCACCACAGCCAGCAAACTTACATGAGATACTTAGGAATTAATTTACATCTAATGTCCTTCCTGACACAACTAATATATTTTAAATTAGTTTATGACTCTGGGTGACGTTCTTTATGTTTGAACATGAAAATCTGTTGAGTATAAATCTGGACTTAGACTTGAAACACTCACTTTAATGACATTTAACAGATTAACTTGTCAACAAAAGTTTGTTTAAGCAGAATTATATTTATATGAACTGAAATCTGTTTTCATTTATTATAATAATCATGTACAGAAGAGACACATCTGGGCTGCTGAGAAGGGTGATTTTTATTTTGTACTCGTGGAAACAATCAAGACGCAAACTGGAGTCAGACTGTTTCTTCACCCCTGATCAAAGTCAAACTCCTCTAAATTCAGATGTGTTTAACATCTTCAGCAGTTTCTGTGTTCAGAACAAAACCAAACTCAAAATGGAGGCCCGGCCTGATGGAAGACTTACCTCGCACGAGGTTGGACCACAAGGACTGATTCTTTCCTCCTCTGAAGGCAGGAATCACTTATTAATACTTGACTTTACCTCCTAGGACCTGGCATCCACATGTGCAAGAGTTCGGGTCTTAGGAGGTTAAATACTAAACTTAAACTTACTGTTTCCATTTTGAAATGGTGAACATAAAAAGCGTAAGCTTCTGTCCATTTATGGATATGCAGTGTTAAGTCAGCTCAGTTTTCTTTCTTCATGTCCAGATGTGCTTCAGACAGATGTGTAATCACTTTTAAATGTTTTATTCCTGTTTCGGTACCACTTAACAATAAGGCTCCCCTTATAGGCATTTAATAAATAGTTTATAGATATGTTATTAATGCTTCTGTAAACACTTTATAAATCATTAATAACTGCTTATGATGCATTAATTAAGGGTGACAGAGAAACAAAACCGACTAGTTTCTTGCCGAATAATGAGACAAATCTGTTCACTTATATATTTCATCTAGAGTTGTTATATTAAACATTTTAGACTAACATACTACCTTGTAAACACAATAAGCATTTGTAAACATATATTTTTTAGGATATAATATTAGTTGTAGATACTTATAATGCAGTGATAAACTACAATATTATAACAAACTCAGGTTTACAAATGCTTATTATTCTTAAAAGGTAGTAACTTAGTTTGAAATGTTTAATATAACAACTCTAGATTAAATATACAGGTGAACACATGTGGCTCACTAGTTGGCAAGGAACTGGTCAGGTTTGTCTCTGTCACCCGTAATTAATGCATAATAAGCAGTTATTAATGATTTATAAAGCGTTTGTAGAGGAATTAATAACATATATAAACTATTTATAGCCCTTTATAAGGGGAGCCTTATTGTAAAGTGGTAACCCTGTTTCTTTACTGGATGTCTTTAGGGTTTGGTTTGAGGCAAACAGCTGAGCGACTTCGTTCAACAACAACTGGATCTGTGTCACAATAAATATTCTACCAAAGTCATGTGTGGGTGTCTTGTTGATGGGGTTCTGGTGCGTCGCGCAAACATTACTCGGAAAGCTTCTCAGAGTTTAAATTCACAATCAGTGCTGTTCAGCTTTTAGTGCTTTGTATCAGCAACCTGTATCAGATAGTACAAGATTTACTTTAGTCACACGTTTAAAAAGTCTTAATTTTGTTCTGGCAGAGGAGCGACAGCTGCTTCATATTAAATAAGTAGAGAAATAGTGTAGGATTAAAAGTCAGCTAAAATGACCAGTGGCCTAGAGAAGGGCTGCTGCATCTTGTTGTCAAAATGTCCCTTCAAGCTCTCCGTGTCTGATTTTTGAGTGTAATTGTTGTAAAATCATCCAGTAAGTTTTCTGCTCTGAACACCTATTCGATGTTCTGCTTCAAAAACCAACAATAGGTCACAAAGACATTTAGGAAACCTCTAAAGACATCCAAGAGAGGGCCTGTGATGGGCTTGTGACCCATCCAGGGTGTACCCCGTCCCTCGCAGTGATTGCTGGACATGGGCACCGGCGACCCCCGTGACCCAAAATGGAAGAAGTGGGTAAAGATAATGGATGGATGGATGGATGGACATCCAAGAGATCCATAGTGTCACATGTTTATCATACTCAGAGCATACATGTTATTTTATATTGTTGATTTTATTACCAGGTAAATCTTAAAAAGCTTACAAAACACATAAAACAGCCTGCAGATTCAAGACGTGCACGTTATCCAGGACGTTTTATGTTTGTCATCCAGATCTTCAGCTGTGTCTAAATAAATCATTTTCATCTAGATGCCTACATCCCTGCTTATGTCTTAAACTTTTCTGAAGTGTTTGTTTTTATGGAGCAGTTGTCACTTTGTGTTTTGGTGGATTAATGAAGCTGAAGCTTCAGCTACAGCTGCAAGGAGAGGCATGGAGACGAACAGCTTCCATTTCTCTGAAAACGCTGTCAACGAGGTTAGGAACAGACAGAGGTATTAGAAGCTGAATCCATGTCAGGTTTTAAAACCTTGACACCTCTCTGGAAATCTGTGCCTGGTTGTGAAGGCCCTCACCATGCAAGATCTGAGATGACGAGCGAGCAACATCATCGTGAACGAGCTGCAGTCAGCGGGTGTCTTTGTTACAAACGCAACATAGGATCTCCAAAGCCAGACTGTGGACAAGAACCACCCGGAAGTGTCAAGAAGTGGAAGTAGGGCTGCCTAGAACATACTCTGTAAAAACCAGACGAGCTGGACTGGAGTCCAGTGAGGGAAAGAAAAACTGCAGGGCCAAAGCTGGAAGTGACCAAACTGATCACCATAGAGTGTAATCCCATTCAGAATATACTACGGTAGTATTTAGGTTTACTGCGTTCTGGATGACAAAACGTGCAACCTTTGCGGCCGATCCCAGCAGCTCCTGCAGCAGATGGGTGTGTTTCTTCTCAGAGGACCTTCACTCAGATTATTTAAGAAGGCTGAGTCTGGACCGGACCAGAAGAATCCGTCGAGGACCTGACTCAACCTGGTTAGATTTATCCACCTGAATCATTGAGAATCTGGACCTTCACTCATGTTTTCATCACCACCTGCTGGTGAACAGGTGACAAACACATCAACCGACTCTCTTTACGCATGCTCAGTAATAACCTAACCAGGTTAAGATTCGGTCCAGAGGACTCGACTCAGCTCACTCATTCCCCGCGCGTTTTTAATGGAAAGTCTTGAAAGTCCTGCACAAACTGCGGCTTAAAACAAACAAACTTCCGCGGTAAACAACTACAGCTCGAGCAAAAAAGAGGAATAATTCATTAGTGGACTCGAAGACCGCTAAAGTTCCGAGTTTCTGCAGATTACAGGGCTGGACATGGATCAACGTGTGTTGTTTACGACCATTTTAAAATACATAGAGGCCCAGTGATCACGTGGACGATCCTGCTCTCTGATTGGTCAGATGCGACCAGCCCCACCCCCTCTGCTGACCACTCCCCATCCGCGCTCTGGCCCACGTGACTCCTCCAGCGAGCTGGGACTTTGTTTATCTCGCTGCGGGTTAGCAGGAAGCGTCCTCGGGATTCGGACTGCCGTCTTCGGCCTCTTTCGCTCCGGGAACGGGACACGGTGTCGTCTGTGCGCACGTGCAGCTCGTAGCGTCTGTTTGTCTTCCTTTTGTTCGTTAAAAAACTCGCTTTAACTCCATCACAGCTCAGGCTCGCGGCTGCTGGGGGTTTCTCGCGGCTGCAGGAACCGTGAGGATCTTTTTCTCTTTTGATCGAGCACCTCTGCGCCATGACGACCCAAGTGGACGCGTGGTCCGCCGCGCCACGAGCCGACGGTGAGTACCGCACGATCCGCCTCCCGTCCGGGTCAGAACCTCAGCTGGGCCTGCTGGCCTGGACCCGTCCTGGTCCGTTCAAACCTGGGTGCAGCAGCGCCATCCAGCCACCATGTGCTCCGGTGCAGGCGCGTGAAAATTACATGCACGGTGCCGTGCACGGTCTGCTTTCAGGAGGAATGGGTTGGTTTGACGTGTCTGACTGCACGAGGCCACTTCAGACGGGTCTTCTGCGATCCTGTTTCACGTGGGGGGAGGGTTGGTGGGGTCGAGGGGGTTCTGCCCTGGACCCTGACGGTTTCATTGAGTCACATTCAGTTTGGGTTCTGCTCCTGCCGTCATGGTTCTGTTGGTTCCGTGCGCTCTTCATGAACACGCTCGTGTTTATTATTGAAATATCACAGCTTGAAACACGTGGTCTCCTCTGTATGCCAGAAGTGACGTCATCACGCATAGCCAAGAGAAGCCTTACGTAATCTCTTTAAATGTTGCGCAATAAGTGCACGACGATGGCTCTGTCAAGAGGTCGTTCACGGTTCCGTGCGTGCGAGGAGCGTCCTGAGGTCCTGACTGGGTTTGAGGGTGCTCCCTGCTCCCCGTGAGGTGTATGACACGCGCGCACGCATGGTCGTGCTCAAATGGTCTGAAACTTGTTTTTCTTTCTTTCATTCATTCAGGAAAGGCAGCCAAGTCTGTGTCAGCACACGCAAAAGTTTTTCAGCTGCAGCTTTTCACAAGAACAATGCTACACATGCACGTTGTTAAGCGTGTGCACGAACAGCCTGCTCTATTTTTAACTTTTGAGACAGACCACGCTCCGTCCTGGTGTCTTTGGTTCCAGAGAGGAAAAGTCTTGAAACGTTTTAGTGCTGACCATCTCAGTGCAACATTTTAAAAACAATGTCAGGGGTGTTCATGGTCAGTCCTGGTCCTTGTGGGGGGGCACCATCCTGCACCTTTGACCAGTTTTCCTGCTCCAACACACCTGATTTAAAGGTTGAAGCACCTCTTCATGTCGTGCAGAAGACTGTTAATCACCCATTGATTCAGAGCAGGTGTGCTGGAGCAGGTAGCCAGATGAAAACTGCAGGATGGTGGCCCCCCAAGGACCAGGATTGGGCACCCCTGGATTAGATGCTCGTGCTGCAGATCTTAGTTGCTTAATTTCAGCTAAACCTTCATTTATATTTCAGTAAGCAAACGAGACGGATGAACTATAACATCGCCTTGAAGAAAGTGGAGAAAACTCCTTATTACCCTGAATAATCTTAGACCAACAGGCTTTATTCAATTTGACAAACATTTTCTATCAACCATACAGAAAAACTAACGTAGCAGAAATAAATCACAATGTACCGGTAGTTCAAATAGACTAAAAACAAATAAAAGAATAACAAATTATCCTGATTTGAACAGTTTGAGGAAAATCCTGCCGTCCCTGTGTGGATAAAGTACCTAGAATTGTCTAAAATGTTCACACATTTGGACCGACACAACTCTGTCAGTAGTGTTGTGACACAATAACTGGTGTTTTTGTGTTTGTTGGCGTGTCTGCGTCTTGTTTCCTGTTTGTAGCAGCGTTGCTGCGCCGGGTCCCAGACTCACCTCTAACCTCTGCCCCCCCCCCCCCCCCACACACACACACACACACACACACATACACT
>NC_056500.1:34856134-34861164 GCF_014905685.2 Nematolebias whitei
CCCCCCCCCCCCCCCACACACACACACACACACACACACATACACTGACATGGTGAATGTAATTAGGATACATGTTTGGAGCGGTGTGCACCTTAAGCTCCCAAATGAAACAGCCTAACCTCTCTGGTCTCTGCAGACCGTGCACACTGTCAACATGCATGACTTTAAACTGGACCAAAAACAACAAGCATCTCTTATCCAACGTCTTTATTTCCTGTGGTGGATGAGTGGTTCTGTTGGGATGAGTGGTTCTGTTGGGATGAGTGGGTCTGTTGTGTTGTCTACAGTTAAAATTGTTGTTTACCTTTTTGTTTGTTGGTTAACGGAGCAGAGAAGCCGTTTTCCTTACTGCCCACAGAAAGTAGTCCCACTCAGTCTGTTGGAAGCTTCGTGCTGCGGCTCTCACCAGCAGACGACCCGTTTAAACACGGTGCACATTTAGTTTTCTTGATTTCTGCATCAACTCCAGTGAACTGGGATAGATTTTCAGTTCGTTTGTACCTGGCTGCTCCTGCTCTGAGCGTTGAAGCAGCCTGGCTCAGGTCAGTTTAAACGTTCTCACAGATAGATCCCCTCGTGCGAGAACGTTTCCATAACTCTGTGGATAAATGCAAACCCGTAAATGTCAGAACTGATGTGTTCGTGCTCTGCTGAGTGCGTTCTGTTAGCATCTTGACCGCTCCTCTTTTGTCCTCCTTAAAGCTGCGCAGACATTAGCGTCGGCTCTCGTTAACGCGTGGCACGGTTGTGCTTCCTGAGACGATTTAAAATTGTAAAAACAAACATGGACTCGGGCTCCACGGGGTTTAACTGCGCCGCCTCTCGTCTTTTTGCACACACTATGCGACGTGGCTGTGCTGCTGCCGTTCAGCTCAGTCAGCACACGGTCCCGTCGTGAAGCTCCACGCGTTATTTTACATTCAACTCTTTTCTGTTTGCATGTGTGGCCTGTTCCTCAGATTTAAATCTTACCGTGGAGCACTTAAACACAAGCCACAGATTTATACTAAAGTTCAGCTGTTCGTGTGCATCGTGACTTTAAGTGAACCCCTCTTTCATTAAACAAAATGACAGTTAACCCCCCCTCCAGAAGAAATCTACATAGATAAGCACCAGGCTGTCTGCTGTCGTTTATCACTCTGCACGCTCAGTTTGTCTTTGTCTTCCAGACAGGGGTCTTCGAGGCTGCGACCTTTCTTTCACTCGGGTTATGCAGCTGAAATAAAAACACAACGGTCTCCCTCGTTTGAACTTTTAAACCGTTTGCTTGATGACGAGCTAACTGCACGATTTGTTTGAAGCTTTGGCTCGCTGTTGTCCAGAAACGTTGACTTTTTTATCGAGTGGACTCTAAATCTGCTGCATTTTAGTTTAGAAGTGAAGTGTCGGATTAAAAATCCTCTTTGGGATATGTTTGAAGATATGAAATGATGTTCTGCACACGCACACACAAACATAAGATTGAGAATTACAAGTTGTTCTCGTTGTTCAATGGTTAAATTGATTTGGTGTACATTCAATATATGTGATCCTGCTCACACACACACACAGGCTGTGAGCGTACACTGATCTTTTGAAACGGGGTTCTGTGTATGAACAAATAGCATCTTACCTGCTGTAGATAGCCATGTGAACCGCTTTAGACGGTTAAAGTGAGTTCAACTCTGGACCAGACCCCTGAGCTAAAGGCTAGGTGAGCCGGTCCAGGACCAAAGTGGGCCGCTGTGGTCTTAAAATGACTCCAGTCTCTGTTTGTTTGTAGCAGTTTATCTAAATGCTATCTTAAATTTTTTTTACATTGTCAGTTTTTATGGCTATTTACAAGCACAGGTATTGACAGCAGCAGCTAGCTGTAGCACTTCTGATGCAGCCTGAGAGACTTCTGGCAGGACTGTTACAGTATTTCTGCGGAGTCGACGTGTGACGCAACGTTCATGTTTGTGTAAATAAAAAGTCATTGCATATTTAGAGACGATGTGTTTTGTGTAGTGATGGGCAGAATGATTGATTGACACGTTTTGATTGTTCATGCTGGACGCTTCAGCTGTGTGGACTCGACCCATCAGGAACGAGGAGGAACGTGCAGCAGCAGCTGCTACAGCCTCTTCACTGTAGCCCAAGACTTAGTTTTTTGTAAGTGACGGGGCTGTTTTATGTTCGTATACATTTATAAGTTAACAGCCAAGCAGGTATTGTTGTCTTGTAAAGTGTCAAACCAAATATTAGTATATTCCATCGGCTGCTCTAATTCCTACAGATTAGCTGTTACAATGTCATCGCAAGCCAAATCGCTCCAGATGTTCTCCAGTTGATTCTGTGTAAACAACCACTTTGTGTTCAGATGATGGAAACACTGGAGACTCGTGTCATTCGCAAAGGTTCTCGGACCAAACACAGCTCGGTTCTGGCTGGGTGGAACTGGGTTGACTGGCCATCAGACGGTTGTTGTTGACCTGTTGTTTCATATCGGTCAACATTTGCTTCCTTGTTCTCCTGCAGACGAGCAGCAGGGTTTGCTGCACACACACACACACACACACACACACACACACACACACACACCCCTTGTGTTTGTTGTGTAACCCAGCGGTTCGGGTCGAGCGGTGACAGACCTGGTCTTCCTGTGTTTAAAGCAGCTAAAGTTCGATGTGCTTGTTTTTCAGGTCTTGTCTTGGCAATCAGCTCAGAGTTTTCCTGCCCTCTTGAAGTGTTTGCACTCTGATCCAGTTGGCTGTTTTATGTGTTGGGCTCGCTGCTATTGGTTAGTTCCCAGTTTATGAAGAGGAGGAGGAGGAAGAGATGACACATGGTGGGTTGTTTGCAGACTCTCTGAAGGCCACGGGCGTGGCGCTGCTCGTACTTCAGCAGGTTGGCTCAGGGAGGTGGTCTGCTGAATCTGCTGAACTCTGAACAAGTTTGAATATTTTAATAAACTTGTTCTGTTTAGAAAATTATAGCTGCACTATTATTTACAACTTTAATTATGGCTCTGCAAGTTAGTTTTTTTTTCTCTGGACCGCTCCTATATTCTCCTGCTCTTTGTATTCTGCATCATGTTCAACATGTTCTAGTGGTTTAGAGGCTCTGCTGCGCGATGGTTTTTCATAAGAGGAGCTCTGGCACTGGTTGCATAAAGCTGTTGGTGCGAGGCCAGCAGCTCTGTTGTTGATGCACAGCAACATTTTACATGCATTCAGGGTGCTTTTAGAAGAGTTTTAACTATCAAACGCTCCGTGTCTGTGCCTCCCTGTATGATGATTGAAGTGTTTTTCAGCTGAAGTTTCGTCTGTGGTTTGAACTCTTCACTCCAGGCTCTCTCTCTGTAGACCCACTTCTCCTTAAACAGCCTCCCGTGGCACCGAGGAGTCGTTCCACCTACTTCTGCTTTCCTTCTCGCCTGTTGACGGGTCACATGACCGCTCACAGATCCAACCACTCCATATGTAGTCAGGTCCACTCCTAACAGAAAACTGGTGTCAGCGTTTCTGCTGCGTGTGCTCCTCCTCCACCCTCGGCTGCGCTCTGTGCACGTGTCCTTGTTGCACACTTTAACTTGGTGGCTAAATATAGGGTTTCACCCTCGGAAGAGAAGTACGTGAAGCACTAACTTGACCTGCCTTTTGCTGGCTGGTAAATACGAACGTGGATCGCTGCCCCACTTGAAGAACAGACAGAATGTTAGGAAACAGCTGGATTCGTTAAAAATGATCTGAACTTTAATGTGCAAGCGGATCCCGTGAACTCTAGGTGCAGTAAACCAGTTCAGCATCCTACAGAACTTGTTTATAGGTCATATTTAATAAAAACGTGCAGACCATATGAGTGTTTACAGCTCAGAAACACAACAGGTTCACTAACGCTCGTTTCCTTCACGTTTTGTAGTTTTCTTCTTCGGTCAGCAGGCTGGCCAATGTTGGGGCTCTGGTAACCCCCCCCCCACACACACACACACACCTTTTTGCACAGTCTGGATGGTTGCTGGCAGGGCTTAATTTGTAAACTTGTCGATGCTGGAACGCAAATAGCAGGTGGAGTGTGTGGGGGAGAGGAGGAAATGGAGGGGGCTTATGGGTCCTCCTCCTTAAATTTTTGAATAAAGCAGATGCTATTTCCTGTACTTCCTGCATTTTGGTGTATTTTAACAAGTTGTTAAATATCTAGGTTTATCTACATAAGTAAACACGAGCAGCTTGGTTTCTGTCAAGGCAAGCATCTTGTCCCCCCCGTCCCCTCACCTTACGGCTCCGAGCCGACTCGTCTCTGCTGAATTCACTCATCCTCGTTGTTGTCCTCCTCCACAAGTAAAACCCCAAGGTGTATGGCGGCTGCCGGCGGAGGCCACTGGCTCTTGCCCATGCACTAAAGCCTGGTTAGCTCCGCACTCAGTGGCCACAACACTCGCTCCTCGTCCAGTATCTCCATCACCACTGTCTTCACGTGCTTCGATTCTCAGTTGTTTAGTTGGACAATGAGAAGCCCTTTTTGTAAAAAAAGAAAGTAAATTAGACTGACTGTCGTTTCGACATTTTGATCGTGGTAATTTTGAAAAAAATGTTGCAGTTGTTTTATGTCATGTTTAGGCCTGTCACGATAACAAATTTTGCTGAGCAATTAATTGTCTCAGAAATTATTGCGATAAACGATAATATTGTTTGAAAGTTGACAATAAGTAATTATTGTCAAATTTAAGAAGAAATGTCATTTTATTTTGTGTGTAGTACCTTTTTTGACCATCGCATGGCAGTACAAGACTGAACCAAAGGATGGATAGTGAGAGAGTGAGCAGCATGCCTCTAAGAAAAATGGGAGGGAGGCCCCTTGACCTGACATGGGGCTGTCTCTCGTTCATTGTTTTCCATTCTCAAAATGGTGGACACTCTGTTTTTTTTAGCTCTTTAGCATAGCATTTTTCACACAAAGCTTTTAATAAAAAATCAGTAAAAAAAAAAACAAGTTCTCAGCTTCTTTTAGCAGAAAAAAACAACTTTTTACACGAAGGCACAGATTTCAACCGTGAATTTTGGAGCTTC
>NC_056500.1:34861564-34905144 GCF_014905685.2 Nematolebias whitei
AAGGCACGGATTTCAACCGTGAATTTTGGAGCTTCGACAAGACGGAGATTTCTTCCAGAGGTCGGCCTGTTAGCTTAGCTCGTAGCTTCGCTTCTCAGCTTTGCTGCTTTTAGTGAAGAGAGAAGAAAAGAAGAGAAGAAACGATAAAGTCGATAAATGAAAATGAGGTAGATAATTTTCATTTATCATGCGATTAATTGGTTTGTTTATCGCAACAGGCCTAGTCATGTATGTACGTCACGTAATTACCAAAATATTTCTCGTACTTTTAATCAAAATTTCATATAATGACCCACTTGAACTATAAAGCTGATTTGCAATTTTATTCTGCTGTTTAATTATGTTTTTGAGTTTTTTTTAAATAAAAATGCGCAATGACTTTGGACTTTTAGGGGCGGAGATTTGAGTTACTGGATCCAAGCAAACAGTTTCCGGAGCACACCTTGTCAAAATAAGAGCGTTCCAGGATCTTGTTCCAGCTCAAATTAAGCACTGATTGCTGGACTTGGGATATCCCAGCACTTGGGATTTAATGAGTTTGGACATGGGTCTTCTCTTTGGATGGTCCAGATTTGTTAGGTTTATGTAGTTCACAGTAAAAAAAAAAAAAAAAAAAAAAGTCCAAGAAAACATTTGTCTTTTTGTAAAAGCAGATATGACTGAAAAGAATGAAAAGTTGTGTGAAATGTGTTAGTTTATTATTCACCAGCACTGGAAATGTTTTCTTTTAACTATCACCATCAACAGTCTCTCTATTACAATAAAATATAAATGAAAACAGTTCACTGTAAATGCTCACTTACAAAAAAAATGTTTCCTTAAAATAAATTTTAAATGGTAAATGGATTGTACTTTTCAATCTGATCAAGACACTCAAAGCTCTTTACAGCACAGTCTGTGCCTCATTTACCCATTCATACAGCACTCTACTATATTTATACACAGAATAATCAGAGCTTTATCACGTTCAAACACCGATGGGACACACATCAGAGGCAGTGAGGGATTTGGTGTCTTGCCCAGGGACACGTCAGCATGTGACTGCTGGTGGAATTGAACCCCCGACTCTTGCATTGGAGGACGACTGCTCTAACCACTCAGCCACAGCCGCCCCAGTTTTAATTGTTCAAGACTGTGTTGATCCTTTGAATGAAGTGCAGTTCATGGAGGTTTCTGCACAGCTCTCCAGAGGTCCAACCACAGGTTGATATCTGGGCTTCATCTGGACGGTTGCAGCACCTTCTTATGTCCTTCCTGTGTGGGGTGATGGCAGGACACTCCTACGATGTTTATACTCGTGTAAATGGTTTGTTTAGTTGTTTACAGTGAAACAGTTTCTTCTTTCCTCCCACAGGAGTGGTTTCTTTTGAGGAGACCAAGGTCGAGGCCACCTGTCCCTACAGCGACGATGAAGAGGAGCTGATTGACGCTGAGGTCAACGGCAACTGGACACCCCAAGAAAAAGCCCTCCACGAGGCCCGCCTCAAGGCCAAAGCCAAGCGCCGCCTGCGCAGGTCCTCGTCCCGCAACTCCGCAAGCGAGTCCGTCTCCGAGTCAGGAGAGGTGGCGGGAAGCGACCCGCACAGTTTGAAGGGAAAAGTCCACAACAACGACCGCAAGTCCAGGACTGGCAAAGGCAGAGGTCTGCCAAAGAAAGGTAGTTTCCTGTTGTATGAAGCTGGACCATGCTGGGATAAGTGAGGGAAATTCAGCTTCATGTTGATCCACTGGCCTGCTGTTAACAGATTTAATTCTCTGTAAGAGTCATTTAGAAACGACTCCTCTAACATCCTGATGCATGCTCGGGTCCTATTAGATCTTCTAACAGCGGTTCAAACGTGCTTGTGCTTATTTCACCTGAAGCGTCTCGTCATGACTTTCTGTTTAACTAAAACTGTCTTGATGTACGGTTTTTATTTTTGCCTGTGTGTCCTGATAAATTCAGGTGGGGCGGGTGGTAAAGGAGTTTGGGGCGCTGCAGGGATGGTTTATGAAGTTGAAGAACCGGATGCTCAGGATCCCAACTACGATGAATCGGCTCAGGTGAGCGTGGCTCTTTGAATATGCAAGAGAAGCTGAATGAAAGTTGTTGATCATTCAATAAGTACCTTTTCATGTCTCGTCTCAAACTAAATAATTGCTTTTGAACAGTTGGTGAAACACATTAAATACCAGAGTTTTCAACCTTTGAACAAGATGTTTGTCCACATTGAAACATCTGGATTTAACAGAACATCTGCCAAAACCTGATTACTATAAATACACGTACATCTATTTGTATTTTACGGGTTGGTAAAGCGTTGTCTGTTGCAGTATTGCTAGGAGCCATGCGTGTGTCTACGTTCATCAGTGGTCCAAACGATGGACTCCTATCCAGCTGATAATATCAGTGTCGGCATTCGAGTTTGAAATCAGCCTAAAAAATTTGATGGTTTTCTTCTTCTTGCCTGTTTTCCCTCAAGTTTACCTTTTTAAAACCAGACATTCCATTGGTCCTTTTCAAACGACTGGTCTCAAGAAATGGACGTTGCCTGTCTGTGATCACTAACATCACTCTGTTTCACACTGGCTCACATAATTTATAGGTGGCATAATTAACCCCAAACTAAAACTTCTCACAAGGTCAGTTCGTTGTCATTATTTTCTTTTTCTTCGTTCAGCTTTTCTTTATAATATGACATATTCACACACAGAACATTATAAAATGTTTATGTTTATAAGGAAGTCTCCCTGTTGACACAGTCCTCCATCCTGAGCAGCATGGAGGCGACAGTGGAGAGGAATGACTCTATCTACCTCCACTGGCTGGGGTTAGAGTGGACAGGGAAGACGCAGGAGAATTGGTCCAAGTGTGGTTTCTATGGGAAGAACAGCACGTTAATGGTGGCAACAATTACATGTAGAGACAAGGAGAGTTCAGTGAGTAAAGAGAGCAGCAGAGTGAGGACAAGTGGTCAGTTCATAGGACAAGTGGTCAGTTCATCCTCCTGTAGTCTAAGCCTATAGCAGCAGAATTAAGGGAGAGCTCAGGAAACCCAAGCTGACCCCAACTATAGGATTTATCAAATAGGACTGTCTTCAGCCTGGTCTTAAAGTAGACAAGGTGAGAGGAGCCAAATAACTGAAAGCTCTGCCTCCCGTTCCACTGTTAGAAACTAGGAACCACAAGTAAACCTGCAGTCTGAGAGCGAAGTGCTCTGTTAGGAAAAGATGTAACAATAGGATCTGTAATATATAATTAGAAGTAAGATATTAAATTATATTCTGAATTATGGTAATTGTATTGTTGCCCTCAGGGTTCATATTTGCCATATCTGCCTGGCAGAAGGAGAAATCCCACACAAGACAGGCTCTAGAGCAATGTGGATATCCTAACCAGGCTTTCCTGAAAGCAGAGAAGAAACCCAAACAGGACTCCAGTCAGCCATCAGGTGAAAAGGAGGAACCCAGACCAGTGGTCATTCCGTATGTTGAGGGAGTATCAGAGAAACTGAGACATTTATTTTCTAAACATAACGTCCCAGTGGCTTTTAAACCCCAAAATACATTACGGCAAAGACTGGTTCATCCCAAAGATCCAGTCCCTCGGCACAAACAGAGCAATGTTGTGTATGCTGTTCAGTGTCAGGCGAGTGATCAGTCTTACATTGGGGAAACAAAACAGCCACTGGCTAAAAGGATGGCCCAGCACAGAAGATCAACATCATGAGGCCAGGACTCTGTGGTCTACACTGATCTCCAGGCCAGCGGTCACTCTTTCAGGGATGAAGATGTTCACATCCTGGACAGAGAGGAACGATGGTTTGAGAGAGGAGTAAAGGAGGCCATCTTTGTGAAAATAAATCGTCCATCATTAAACAGGGGTGGAGGCCTCCGGGTTCAACTGTCCCCCTCTTACAATGCTGTGATTGCTAGTATCACTCATACCCCTGTGAATAGTAAACAGCCATCAGTGTGCTAATGATCCATTGTTAGGCTGATGGTCCTTCTTGAGCATGTGAGCAGCTGGTTCTGGATGTCAACAACAAACTGGTTCATCCACTATGAGAAGGTGCTATTTATAAGACTGAGTTTGTTGCAGCTCCTTCGACTGGCCAAGTCTTTGGATGAAAGGCAAAACATTTCAACTTTTTGTTAAAAATCCATCTAGAGGATCTGACTTAACTTTGTTAGATTTATTTTGATATTTTTTTACGATTGTGTTTGGGAGCAGCAGTGATTTAGCTAGTCCTGTGGTCCTGGTCCTTGTGGCAGTTTCAAGCCCCCTCCCCCATCTCTCATGTTGACCCTGCTATGCTCATCAATGTAAAGTGGTGTTTCTAATATACACAAATACATGTACAGTTACTGTATCTAGACTAGACCAAAATGTAAATTAAATACATGTGTGATGATGAGAAGCTCGTGTAAGTACTGTGTAGAACATAAAACAAAGTTGAATGATTGTAGTAGGTTTATCGTTGTTGTGTTGAGTAATGTCTTTTATTTTAACTTTAACTTTAACCGTGAGATTTGTTTAACTTCCTTCTCATGGATGAAAGGTCCTCGGTCAGACTGTAGCTTTGCTCCACTGTTGCTCTTGGTGCAGACGTGTCGGCCTCGCAGGTCCAACATGTGCAACCTTATCTTGATTTTAGACACGTGCACTTTAACCCCAACAGCTGCTGGTCTGAGATGGAGCTGCGCAGATTGTTTTTCTGTCGTGGGAACGTTGTTCAAGCGATAAATTTAAAGCTGAGCTGAAAAGCACCTTTTGCACAGTTTTTATTGTTTTGACGACTGGAAATAGAAAAGAAGCAGTGGAAACCAAAAAGACTTCTTGCAGCAGTCCAACAGTCGCAGCGTCTTGGCTCCAAGTGTGCTGACTGATCATACGTGTGATTTGAGAGCACGCCTACTCGCACGATTGTTTAATCCAGATGGCTCCATCCCATCACAATCACTATCAGTCTTTGACCCGTTATCACACGAATGCTGCTGAAGGCCGGGTTTGTTAGTCTCCCGCTGAGTTCAGTGGGGTGGGAACGCAGCTCCTGGCCATCTATAACGAAAAGAAGCCGGCCTTGACTGGGGCGCGACATCACTGGAAATATGTCAAATGTTGCAGAGGGGAAGTGGGACGGGTCGGTACGGGGAAATGCACGGAGCAGCTGTGCTCCTGAACCAGACTGAGGGGTTCAAGGACTTCTGATCGATACGTGCATGGGAAAACATCAAAGTATAAAGAACACTGACGTGGTCTTTAAACATAAACGTTCTTGAAAACAGTACATGGAGCTTAGTTGGATGTGTTTTTGCATTTCTTTGCTCAGACTTTGTCCTGACATGGTTTGGAAGTAAAAACCTCCATCCATCCATTATCTTTACCCGTTTGTTCCATTTTGGGTCACGGGGGTCGCTGGTGCCCGTGTCCAGCAATCAGTGTGCGAGGGGCGGGGTACACCCTGGACAGGTCTCCAGTCCATTACAGGGCCACATAGAGACAAACGAGACAAACAACCATTCACTCTCTCACTCACACCTAGGGACAATTTAGAGTTACCAATCAGCCTAACATGCATGTTTTTGGTCTGTGGGAGGAAACTGGAGCACCCGGAGAAAACCCACGCATGCACGGAGAGAACATGCAAACTCCACCCAGAAAGGCCCCTGGACCGGGGTTTGAACCAGGGACCTGCTCGCTGAGAGGCAGCAGCTCTACCAGTTGCGCCACCGTGCTGCCCGAAGTAAAAACCTGTAAAGTAAATAATACTTGTGTAACAGAACCAATATCCACATACCTGTGCCGGTACCACTTTACAATAAGTCTGTCCTTATAAATAGTTAGATACATTATTAATTCCTTTATAAACACTTTAGAAATCATTAATAACTGCCTATTATGTATTAGTTAAGGGTGACAGAGACAAAACTGACCAGTTTCTTGCGAAATGGTGAGCCAAATATGTTCACCTATATATTTCATCTAGAGTTGTTATATTAAACTTTTCAGACTAAGTTACTACTTTGTATCTCCTGGAGCAAACCTCAAATCAGCTGCATTTCACTGCGCTGTCCAGGCGAATTTGACCATTAAAGTGCATTTATTAAGGAAAAGTTCAACTGAGACACACCTTGGCTATAATGTCGAGCAAACAAATAATTGTTTTTAGGTGCTCATCTTGTTAAATTTCAAATAAATGCACAGCGAGTCCTCCCTCTGAACGCTCTCGCAGCTGCAAATCGGCTTTTGAAAATGCAGCTGATTTGACCGTCACAGTGCATTTATTACGGAAAAGTTGGACTGAGACACACCTTTGCTATAATTTCGAGCAAACAAACGATTGTTTTTAAGTGTTGATCTTATTAAATTCTTGTTAAAGTCCTCCCGTGCATGCTCCCGTGGCCGCCATTTGACAGCCATTCGAGTTTTGTCACAACACCGGCCCACATTTCCGGGATGTCGGCGGTGGCGCATAATAGATGCGACTTGTATGGTTAAGTGACGCATTTGGTTATTTCCACTTTATTAGACATATTTTGACTGATACAACTTATACGGTAGTGCGACATGTATGGTAGCAAGTGCAGTAATAAGCAGTTATTAATGATTTATAAAGTCTTTGTAAAGAAATGAATAACGTATCTATAAACTATTTTTTAGCCATCTATAATTGGGGCCTTATTGTAAAGTGGTCTCCCTGTGCATTTCTATGGTCAGCTTAAAGTTAGAACATGTAATACAATTTAAAACCAGGACAATCCGACGTACAGTATAAACACATTTAACAGATTTAGCCCTACAGACGCATTTTAAGTTGACTGTACAAAAAGCATAAACTACCACAAATAGACGATAAACAACAACGTTTTGTAAAGATTGATCAGATTGATCAGCTGTGGGCAGGTCAGTCTGAACCTTTTAAATCTCTCTTGAGCTGATTTCTGTCAACAGTTACACCACTAATGAATAGATGCAGTTCATGGACTAAGGTTTAATGTCTAAAACTCAACAGAAAAGACAAAAGACTCCAGCTGACTGGTTTAACATGATTTTAATATTGGTTCTGTGAATCCTTTCCTGCTGTCGAAGGTGAAAATATGATCATGCTTTTGCTTTTCGAGGTTCTGCTGTGAGTCCACGACACACTCCAGGAATGCTGCACGTTTATTTGTATTTTATTTCTGTCTTCCAGGGCGACACGGTGTATGAAACGGTTGTTCCTGAGGTAGATGAGAAGGAGTTGGAGAAGATGGTCAACCCAATCGTACAGGAGTACTTTGAACACGGAGACACTAAAGAGGTTGAGGTAAATTCTCTCAGATTTTATGTTTTAAGTGTTTGCTGGTCAGATGTGGGTTTAGATCCCACAGTTCCTCCTCTTGGGTTTACAGCCGTGTTGAATTGTTGTGTGTCAGATGCTGCTGAAGGAGCTGAACCTGGGCCAGCACAAGTACGAGGTCACCTCTCTGGCTGTGTCCCTGTCCCTCGAAGGCAAAGCCAGCCACAGAGAGCTGACCTCCCGCCTGCTGTCCGACCTGTCGGGCAAGATGCTGACGCAGAGGGACATGGCCCACGCCTTCGATAAGATGCTCAAGGAGCTGCCGGACCTCATCCTGGACACACCGGATGCTCCTCAGGTAGAGCCGAAGACGAAGGAGCCAGAGCTTCGGATCTGTACTTGGTGTTGTTTACTCAGGAGGGTGGAGAGGCAAATGTAGGCGCTACGCCCGTCAAAGATTAAAGACTTGTTGGGTTTCTACTGCAGGTTCCAGCTTGAATTCACTCAGTCTTCTAACATTTCAGTGTATGTCAACTTTTGATGTATTGGTTTTAATAACCACTTGGTTTGAGGTTCAGAGGGAGCTCAGCAGAAACGAACTGTTTTGCCCTCAGTTTACTAAAACTACAACAGACAACTGATTACCTGAAGTTAAGATCTCACCGGCAGAGAAACACTGCTTTTTGTTCATAATAAAACACGTTGCAGTAGTTAGTGTTTTTTAATGCTACATAATTGTGACATGCTGGCAAACTGAGTCTCTAAATCAGTCGGTAATTATTTTTTCATCCTCTCATAAGCTTAGAAACGATTCGTAGTTCGTTTAAATTTGTTGTTTTATCACCGGACAACACAGTTTTTGATGGTCTGAAGTGATGTCATCAGCTCTTTATTCAAAAAGTGGAAGCCTCAAGTTTCACTTCGTTCAGCTTTTCATCTTCAGGGGTCACCACAGAGTCTTCCTCCTCCATCTCACTCCGTCCTCTGCATCCTCTATCCTCACTCCAACTACCTCCCATGTCCTTTCTAACTGCATCCATCTCTTTGTCTTTTTCCTGGCAGCTGCATTTCTAACATCTTTTTACCAATAATCCCCAGGACATCCTTGTATAAGAGATTAATAATCTCAATGGATTTCTTTCTTGGTTAAATAAAGGTTTAAATAAAATACCCACTGTCCCTCCTCTGGACATGTCCAAACCTTCTGGTCTGGCCTCTCTAACTTTATCTCCCAGTTGTTCAACCTGTGCTGTACCTCTTATGATCTCATTCCTAACTTTATCCATCCTTGTCACTCCTACAAAGAACCTCAACATCTTCATTTCTGCCACTTCCAGTTCTGTCTCCTGACTTTTTGTCTTTTTACCATCCTCACTGTTTTCATGGACAGTGAACCAGTACTGGACAAGTACTTGAAGTCCTGCACCTTTGTGACCTCTTCTCCTTGTAGCCTCACTGTTCCACCGACCTCCCTCTCATTCACACACATGTACTCTGTCTTACTATGACTGACTTTCATTCCTCTTCTTTAAGTGCATACCTCCACCTCTTCAAGTTCTCTTCCACCTGTTCCCTGTTCTCACCACAGATCACAATATCATCTGCAAACATCATAGTCCATGGGGATTCCTTCCTGACCTCATCTGTTAGTTGGTCCATCACCAGAGCAAACAAGAAGGGGCTCAAAGTCGATCCTTGATTCACTCCCACCTCCACCTTGAAGCTATATGTCACTCCTTCAGCACATTTCACCACTGTCCTGCTGTCCTCATACATGTCCTGTACCAGTCTAACATACTTCTGTCACTCCAGATTTCCTCATGCAATACCACCTCCTCCCTCTACACAATGGAGTTCTTTCTGACCCTCTCATCATGCATCATGTCAGCCAGCTCTCTACCTTTGCCTGTCATTGTCTCCACATTTAGTGTTTCAACCCTCAGTCCTACATTCTTGACTTTCCTCTTCTCCCTCTGTCTCCTGACACGTTTCCCTTTCAGCCGTCACCCTGTTTGTCAACAGCACTGGTGGCGGTCGTTGTTAACCCAGGCCTCGACCGATCCGGTTTGGTGATGCTTGGATGAACTTTGGAACATCAGATGTCCTTCCTAACACAACACTCACCAGTTACCAGGTCTTGGGACCAGCACAAGAGATGCACTGGCTTGTGCTCCCTAGCGGCTGGTTTAGCCTCAAGCTTCACAAATGATGCCAAATGTTTGTCAGTCCATTTTATGGACTCGTTCTTACACAGTTATGTGGAAAATGAAAACTATTCAGCAGAAGTCTCTGTAGCCTGATCTCGTTCTGTTCGCTGAGGTCACAGTCATGGAGTTGTATTACATTTCCAAGCCTTTGTAATTTGTGGACGCTTGATGTTCCTTTGTCTCCCAGATGTTGGGCCAGTTCATAGCCAGAGCCATAGCCGACCACGTCCTGCCCATGAGTTTTCTGGATTGTTATAAAGGCAGAGTGGACTGTGACCACTCCAGGTGGGCCAGCTCGAGTTCTTGTGCTTTGAACATGAAGTCTCTCCTCCGAGTGAAGAGCCTGGCATGTGACGTGGTTCTCTTTGTCCCTCAGGGTGGCTTTGGACCGGGCTGCAGTGTTGCTGACCATGAAGAGGGAGATGGTCCGTCTGGACAACGTTTGGGGTGTCGGTGGAGGTTTGAGACCCGTTAAACATCTCATCAAGGAGGTAAACTCAGAACAAACCGTGACGGTGTGCCATCTTTTAATTAATTTTATTTATTCTTTGTTTATCCAGGTAGTCTCATTAATCCACAAAGAGTCATTTTCAAGAGAGACTTGTTTTTTGGGAGCAGACGTTGGGGGTTGAGGGCCTTGCTCAAGGGCCCAGAGTGGGGCAAATGTGGGTGGAGGCAGATGTGGGTGTTTCACCTTTTCCACCCACATTTTGATGATGTCTGTCCGGGGAGTCGAACCAGCGACCTTCCGATCACAGGCCCACCTTCTCTAACCTCTGTGCTACCACTCCATTGTAGTAACAATCACAGGCGGATGAACTTTGTTCTTCTAGGTTCTGGTGTGACTACGAATTTTAATTCTAGTCCTTTAGTCCGTGACTGTTCTCAGTAGTCCCTCGTTTATTGTGGGTGTTAGGTTCCAAACCGCCCTGCAGTAAGTGACTATCCACGAAGTAGTGGCATTATATTTATATATATTTTAGAAGGCTTTAGAAACACTTCCCACACTCTTGCAATGTTCTAAACTCTTAAACCTACATCTGGAAACGTCTTCTGTTACAAATAAAGTCCAGATGTTTTTGTCTTGAACGTTTTTGAATTTATCATGTCCTGGATAACTGAGAATCTTCAACAGCTTAAACCTACATCGTTTTAACAACATATGTACAGTACTGTATATGTAGCTACTAAATTTTACTCACCAGCGGGGCAGAACAGCAGCGGCTCGGTTCTGGTCCGACTAGGTTCTGGTCCGACTCTGTTCCATTTCTGCAGACCTACCCTACAGTAACGAAGCCCACAATCAATGCTCTAAACTCTTAAACCTACTAATTTTAACAACATACTTATATGTAGCTAATAAATTGTACTTACGAGCACATCCTTGCTTGGAAGTTTTCCTGAGCCGGCTACCAGCTCTCGGGTTCACTGCTGAGTCTAGTGGTCAGGTTCTGCACTGGTTCTGGTCCAGTTCAGTGGGTTCTGTGCAGATCTCTGCATCCGCTGGGTGCCGAAGTCACTGTAAAAGCACCAAACATTTTCCGATCAGATCAAAACTTTCCCTCTAGTATTTCAACAGAATGAAATGGGGCTTCTGGGCGGGACACTGTTGGCTTCTGGGAAATGTGGTTGTTATGAGCGGGAATACAGTGTAGGCTTATCGAGAGGAAACCACAAAATGGCGGCTCCTGTCTGAAGTATTTTATTTTTTCATTAACTTTTTACTGTACAGTGTCCCGTACTGTCCCAATCAGTAATACTCGAGTAGTAATATTAAAATTATGAATATTATAAGTAGTGTTAAAGTATGAGTAATATTAAAGTTGACATTCATGTGTCCTGTACAATTATTTATTTTTCCTTGTGTTCAATCTTACTTTGAAAAACCACGATAGAGCGAGTGTGCGAACGTCGAACCGTGCAGTAGCGAGGGACACTGTTAGAAAGAGCGTGATCTCTGTTGTTGTTGTGACAAACTGAAGGCAGAAATGCATGCTGGGTAGAAATCCACAGGCCAGCTGAACTGCAGTGTCAGCAGAACCTCGTGTCCTCTGAGATTTGTAGAAATGAGAGCACGGGAGGGGCCAGCACGTTTATACACACACGCACACACACACCCCTTTGTTGTTGTGTTTTGTTCCCGTTGACTCTGATGTTTTGTGTAAAGTGGAAGTGTCTCATGCAGTTACTGGTTGCACAACCTTTATTCGTGCACGTATCTGGGTGTGTTGTGGCAGCGTGTCCTCCCTCTCAGAGCACGATGCCTTCAGACCTTTGGACTCGTCCACTCAGTTCTGGTTTTGTGCAACTTTAAAGCAAACTCGTTGATTGCAAAAAGTTTTGGACATTTGTAAGTGTCTCCTGGCAGGAACCAGAAGTCTTTGGTTAATCTGCGCAGATTATGTGGAAATGAAGCGTCTTGAAGATCAAACAACTCACAGTCTTAATGTTTTTTTAAAATAGTTGATAACTTTACCGCAGGTTATTGAGCAACAGTTGTTCTGTGAATTTCTGCCCCATTAAATACGGCGAGGTCTGTCCCTCGTGCACGATTTACTGAACAGTCATGCACGTGAGTGTTTCCTCTACTGTGATCCAAGGAGGGCGGCCCACCCCGATACAGAACCACCAGCCCCACTATGAAGACCACACATGTCAAAATTAATAAATTAATGAACGTCCATGCATGTTTGCATGTGTGTGTGTGTGTGTGTGTGTGTGTGTGTGTGTGTAACCTCACAGTACAGTTAATACTTAACCGTACTGTGAGGTAACCGTAATGTGATAAATGTAATAAAAATAAATTGTATTAGTCATTTAAAAGGCAAATCTAAGTGGACAAATGACTACCTGATGTGTAATTTTCAAAACTTCACCTTTATTTTTCATTCAACCTTTATTTATACTTGTTGGTCTCGCTGAGTATCGAGGCTCAAGCTGTATAAAGACAAAAACTCGTTCACTGTCACGTTTAGGAGTTCGTTACTGTCCTCACATTCAGACCTGAACGTCACGCGGTCATGTTTGAACATGGATGGTCCTTCCTGCCACTAAAAGTACTGGAACATTAAAAACATGGCTGCAGTACAGACAGACAGTCGTCAGAATCAGTGCAGAAGCTCTCGTTTATTTCTCATGTGTGTTTTATTTTCATATTTATTCATTTCAAGACGTCGTAACTGAAAATCTAAGAAGTGTTGTCACCTGACAGCCAGAAGTTTTGAGGGAAACGTGCGCACAGTCGTAATAAAACTGTTAAGAGCAAAACATAATTTTTAAAGTTAGGGGAAACTGGTTTTTAAAAACAGGAACAAAGATGGAGAAAACCAGAAATTGTAAACCATTTAGATCCCAGATTTGAACAGAAATGATTTCCTTCCAGGTTGAATAAAGAAATCTGGCCTACGTTTTAAGTTTTCATAGGTTTGTACACACTTGTCCTGCTCAGATGTTTCCTGTGGTGCCTCGGTGATGATGAGCGGCGTCTCCTTCAACGTTGTCCCTGTTTTACCGCTTGTGTTGCAGATGAACCTTCTTCTCAAGGAGTATCTGATCTCAGGAGACGTTTCTGAGGCCGAGCACTGCCTGCGGGACCTGGAGGTCCCTCACTTCCACCACGAGCTGGTCTACGAGGTACCGGACCCCGTGAGCAGGCTGTTCCTGCATCTTCTCCAGACTTTAATGCAGCATTTTTCAGTTTGTGAGATTTGGCTGCCTCCCTGTGCTTGAACGCACCTCACAGGTGTTTGCGCTGCTGTTTTGTCAGGCTGTGGTGATGGTGCTGGAGTCTAAAGGAGACACTGCCAGTCACATGATGATGAAACTTCTGCAGTCCCTCTGGAAGACGGGCCTCATCACTGTGGATCAGATGAACAGGGTTAGACCTGCTTTTAATCCGTCAGCTCCGAGTTCAAACGCGTTCCAAGAAGATTTAAACGTCCTCGTGTGTACTTGCAGGGTTTCCAGCGCGTCTACGACGAGCTGCCTGAAATCTGCCTGGACGTGCCGCACGCTCACTCCATCATGGAGACCTTTGTGGAGCTTTGCTTCAAGGAGGCGGTCATCACCAAACAGCTGAGGGACGCCTGTCCCTCTAGGTGAGTTGGGTTTGAAGCATCCACTTAACGAAGCCGCTCTTACAGATGGACGTGTTCTTGTTTCAAACTCTTGCTCCTCGTGGATGTAGATCGTGCACACAGACTTGTCAAAAAATTGGGATAAAATATGGATTAGCTTGAGGAAAATGCTAGGAAACGAGAGACCCAAAACATGTAAAACACTTTATTTGGAAACAATCTCACACATAATATAATATGAAAAGAGGATGAGTACTTTATTAAGATATTGTTAACGGCAAGTAAAAAAGCCATCACAAGAAAGTGGCATAAAGCAGATCCACTGACTGTGGAGCGGTGGCTGCACTGTGGAAGAGAGATTGGCAATGGAAACTCTCATAAAATAAGACTGCAAGAGGAGCAGTTTAATGAAAAATGCACTTATTATAGAAAGAATACACCACCTTCACAACTGGATAATGAGAACCCTGGAAAATTAACCATTGTTTAAGGATGTATACTGTATATACAGTAGTCTCTCGTTTATTGTGGGGGTTCAGTTCTGAACCCGCCCGCAGTAAGTGAAATTCAGCGAAGTAGTGTCGTTATATTTATTTTAGTATTGATATATATTTTAAGGCTTTAGAAACCCTTTCCACACTCGTGCACTGTTCTAAACTCTTAAACCTACATCACTTTAACAACATATGTATATGTACTGTATATGTAGCTACTAAATTTTACTTACCAGTGTGTCCCCGCTCGGAGGTCCTCGTCGGCCGGTTGAAAGACATGAAAAACGTGCCGTGAGCTTCAGATGGACTACCGGACCTTCAGCCGCACACGTTCGCTTGGAGGTCCACGTGGGCCGGCTACCAGCTCTCAAGATTCACTGATGGGTCTGGAAGTCCGGTCCGGTTCTGGTCTGGTTCCCTGTGGCTTCTCTGCATCCGCTCGGATCAGATCAAAACTTTCCCTCTAGTTCAGCAGAATGAATTGGGGCTTCTGGGCGGGGCCATGTTGCCTTCTGGGAAATGTAGTTGTTATGAGCGGGAATATAGTGGAGGCTTATTGAGAGAAAACTACAACATGGTGGCGCCTGCCTGAAGCATTTTATTTTTTCGTTAACTTTTTACTGTACTGTATCCAGTACTGTCTCAATCATGTGAGTAATATTAAAGTTGACAATCGTGTCCTGTACAGTTTTGTTTTTTGTATGATATTATGGACACAAACCGCGATAGAGCACATTCGTGAAAGTCGAACCACGAAGTAGCGAGGGACTACGGTATTATACTTCTACACTGTAACTGTTCTAAGAAAATTTCAATCAAAAATAAGTTGCAACAAAAAATGGTTGCGCCTTTTTGGTGAACCTGGTCCAGTTTCAAGGTGTTCACGTCTTCACACTGACCGTCTTTAAATGTAGAGAACAAATATAGGAGTCACAAATAATCACGAAACTTTTCACCACGAGAAGGGCGATAATGTATTTAAAATCTGCTACTTGATAAATCTGTCTAAACTGGACCTTCCCTTAGAACCTGTAAGGACCAGAGTGACTCGTAAAAACCCAGAAGTGAAAGAGGCAGGACGTGTTGTTGTTTAAGATGCACTAATATTAGAAGATGGTTTTGTGTGTGTTTAATTCCTGGACAGTCACTAATAATCTCGAGTTACTCCTCTGAACCTCTGCTCTGTCCACCAGAGGGCGGAAGCGGTTTGTGAGTGAAGGAGATGGCGGGCTGATCAAGAACTAATCCACCTGAGGAGCGGCAGGAAGAGGAGGGTGCGTCTGTCCGTGCACCGTTTTCTACATCTGAAGCCGAGTTCGCTCCTCCCCTGACGGTCATTACTCAAACCAGCATTTGGGTTCAGCTGCCGCGCGGCCTGGACGTTCACTTCTTCATCTCGTTCTTCAGTTTGTCACCGTTGTTCTGAAGGAGGCTCTGGATCTGTGGGCTTCATCAGACCCTGGCTGCCTCAGTCTTTCTACCTGGAACACCTGTGATGTCAGGTGTGCACGCTGCGTGGTGCGCAGCGTTTGGGATCTTTTGGAGGGGGTGGGTTGAATCATGTTTTTCGGGGTTTTTTTTTTTTGTTTTGTTTTCCTGCGTCTCATCTTCTTTCCTGCAGGATCCGTGGAGGCTGAGGGAGCATCCTGTACGGGAGCTCAGCTGCGAGGATTAAACCTGTTCACTGCCACACATTACTGAAATAATTTCCAGGAAATTGTTCTTTGTACATTTGTTCATTTGGTTTGGTCACTCTGTAAAGTTCCACACGGGAGGTGCTCGGTCCGTTTCAAACGCATTAAAGGAAATCCACTTCAGAAAACAGTTCTGAAAAAACGGGGGTTATTATTTGTAAAATGGTGATTATATAATAAATAAACAAAAGTATTTTGAAAAAAAATATATGATTTTTGCTTGAGAATGACTAATGTACATGTAGTGACTTGGTCAGTGCATGATTTTACACTGTAGGTGAATAATGTCCTCTGACTCAGCTGGACGTGGTTTGATGTCAATCAGACGTCTTCCAGCTGTCCAACATTTGAGGACGCCGTCTGTCTGAAACGTCTCTACCCCCAGAGACAGGTTGACATGCTGACCAAAGTCCTGTCCCACTTCTAATCTTTCATTCAATAAAAAGGCAACAAAGCTGAAGTTTCTGCCTTCCTGTTCTTCAGAATAACCTTGAAGCTAAAACAGGCTTCCATTACAGACATGTCTGAAGATAACTTTCATATGATTTTATATATATACAGATGCTATTCAAAATATTTGAATAGCATGAAAAAGTTGATTTATTTCAGTAATTCTATTCAAAAGTTAAACTTGTATATTACAAATATTTATTTATTTTAATGTTGATGATTATAACTGACAACTACTGAGAACCCCAAATTCAGTATCTCAGAAAATTAGAACATTAAGTACTCAATACTTAGTTGGGGCTCCTTTTACCTGGATTACTGCAGCAATGCAGCGTGGTATGGAGTCTATCAGTCTGTGGCACTGCTCAGGTGTTCTGAGAGCCCAGGTTGCTCTGATAGTGGTCTTCAGCTCTTCTGAATTGTTGGGTCTGATGTATCACATCTTCCTCTTCACAATACCTCAAATATTTTCTATGGGGTTATGGTCAGGTGACTTTGCTGGCCATTTAACAGGGATACCATGGTCCTTAAACCAGGTACTGGTAACTTTGGCACTGTGTGCAGGTGCCAAGTCCTGTTGGAAAATGAAATCTGCACATCCATAAAGTTGGTCAGCAGCAGGAAGTGCTTTAAAATTTCCTGGTTGCGTTGACCTTAGACCTCAGAAAACACAGTGGACCAACACCAGCAGATGACATGGCACCCCAAACCATCACTGACTGTGGAAACTTGACACTGGACCTCAAGCAACATGGATTCTGTGCCTCTCTTCTCTTCCTCCAGACTCTGGGACCTTGATTAAAGAAGGAAATACAAAATTTACTTTCGTCAGAATATAACTGGACCACTCAGCAGGAATCCAATCCTTTTTGTCTTTATCCAAGGCGAGACGCTTCTGACGCTGTCTCTTGTTCAAGAGTAGCTTGACACAAGGAATGCAACAGCTGAAACCCATGTCTTGCATACGTCTGTGCGTGGTGGTTCTTGAAGCACTGACTTCAGCTGCAGTCCACTCTTTGTGAAGCTCCCCCACATATTTGGAATGGGTTTTGTTTCACCATCCTGTCCAGGGTGTGGTTATGCCTATTGCTTGTACACTTTTTTCCTACCACATCTTTTCCTTCCCTTCGCCCATTCTATGAATGTGCTTGGACACAGAGCTCTGTGAACAGCCAGCCTATTTAGCAATGACCTTTTTTGTCTTGCCCTCCTTGTGCAATGTGTCAGTAGTCGTCTTTAGGACAACTGTCAAGTCAGCAGTCTTCCCCATGATTGTGTATCCTACAGAACTACGCCCATTTTTCAGACGACTGTATGTACATATTCGCGTTGTACCTTGGTGCAATTCCAATAAAATTTATTCTGATTCTGAACTAGACTGAGAGACCATTTAAAGGCCTTTGCTGGTGTTTTGAGTTAATTAGCTGATTAGAGTGTGGCACCAATTGTCTTCAATATTGAACCTTTTCACAATATTCAAATTTTCTGAGTTACTGAATTTTGGGGTTTTCATTAACTGTCAGTTATAATCATCAAACATTAAAAGAAATAATTTTAGAAATATATCAGTCTGTGTAATGAATAAATAGAATATACATGTTGCACTTTTTGAATGGAATTACTAAAATAAACTTTTTCATGACATTCAAATTTTATGACCAGCATATGTGTGTGTGTGTGTGTGTGTATATATATATATATATACACACACACACATACATACACATATCCTTAGAGTCAAACTGACTTATACTGCCATCAAGTGGTCAAAAAAGGTACTAAACCCTTGGCTTATGGATAATTCTTGCTCTTTTCTAGTATTCAGAGTCTCTTTATTGTTCGCACCACATGTGGTGCATGTGGTGCGAACTAAATTATGTACACACGGTTCCAATTACATTCAACAATAAAATGTATGAACTAAGAAAAACGATAACTTAAAAATACACTAAGCACTAGTATTACAAAAAATACGCCCAACAGCACGAACATGAGTCTGAGCAGATTGTAATGCCTGTAGTGGTTTTGTAATTTTTATTAATAATAATAATTACAAAATTTTACAAAGCTATATATAATGTTTATGATAACCATGTTTTATGTGCTCTGTCATTTATAACTCCCAGTGTTCAGATTGTGACGAGACTTTTACGTTTTAAAGCAGCAATAATTAAAATGATCACTAACCGTGACATAAATACAGACGTTGCATACTTTATACATGAGCATTATGAGATGTTTCAACATAAACACATTAAATTATTAGGACTAAAATCAACTGCATTGTAGCTTTTTATGATTATTTAGCTATATCTCTAAAAGAAGACACAATTCTTCATGTAAATGTGAAAACATGAAAGTAAAAAGTGACTGTTCTGGGAAGAAAGAAACAAGAATGCTCAAATAATCATCTCAAATTATATTTGATTTATATCCCGTTCAAATAGCCACAGTTTGACATGTTAAATTTAATTATTTAGTTAATTTTAGTTTTTATATCCCAGGTGTGAATGCTTTAAAGGTATTTTTACTGCGAGGAATATTATTTTAAATGTGTAGTTACAATTTTTATTTTTTGTTTAATGTCATTTACAGCAGCCAACTGAAGTTGAAAAACACTAAGGTTCAAGGTTCTTTATTGTCATTTGCATAGTACTTCTACTCAAGGTACCCAAAATAGCAATAATATAAACTTTATAAAAAACAGTAAACAAGGATCTAAGATATACAGTAAACAGTAATAATTAATGTTATAATGTGTATTAAACAGCAGCCTGAACATGAGTCTGTAGTGAGCAGATGGGTATGATTATGGCAGTTTATGGGTAAGAAATCGGCTGCATACACGTCTCTGGGTCAGTTTGACACACATTGGGTGGTCGCAGCTGAGAGTCATTCCCAACAGCACTCCCGAGTGCTACTCGTGGCACAAGATTCTTATTTAAACGTTTAATATTTAACACGCGTTGAGACAACTCAGTCAGTCCAAAATGGCTGCCACAGCTAATCAGAGTCAGAGATTATTTATTGTCATTCGCACCTCATGTGGTACATGTGGTGGAGCGAAATTATGTACACAGGGTCCCAGTTACATCCAACAATAAAATGTAAAAGAAAAACAGTGATAACATCTAAGATATGAACTAAGAAAAACATCAACTAAATATACACTAAGCACTCACAACATAAAACATTGAACATCAGCACAAACATGAACATGAGTCTGTGAGCAGATGTGCACGCATGAACACATCAACATTGAAACAGATCAGCAGCAACATGAAACAGATCAGCAGCAACATGATGTGATTTTTCACAGTGATTATTCTAGTTAAAGATTCATAAGTCTAACAGCCTCAGGGTAGAAGATGTTCCTCAGTCTAGTGGTTCTACACTTAATGCTCCTCAACCTCCTTCCTGAGGGGAGCAGGGCAAAAAGTGTGTGTGCTGGGTGAGTGGGGTCCTTCATGATGCAGGTGGCTCTCTTCCTGCATCTAGAGGTGTAGATGTCTGTGATGGTGGGGAGACTGACTCCGACAGTCTTCTGTGCAGCCTTCACCACGCTCTGCAAAGCTTTTCTTTCTGCAGCTGTGCAGCCTCCATGCCACACGTTGATGCTGGAGCACAGGATGCTCTCCACTGCACACCTGTAGAAGGAGGTGAGGACTGAGCTTCCCAGACCAGCTCGCCTCAGCCGCCTGAGGAAGTAGAGTCTCTGATGAGCTTTCTTGATCAGGCTGGTGGTGTTGTTGCTCCAGCTGAGGTTGTCATTCAGGTGTACACCCAAATACTTGTAGCTGGAGACCACTTATCAACCTTTAGTCATACAGATCCCAAGCTATTGCTTGATGTGGTAGTAGCTGAGAGTCATCCTCAACACCCTGTATGAGACCTCACCTCAACAAAGTTTGACCAAAACAACTAAAACTTTGTCCTTTCTCATGAAAATATGAGGTTTGACATTAAAGGCAACGGACATCATGCATTTCTTCAAGGAAGAGCAAGCCTTTAAAAGTGGTTGACAGTGGTTTCATTAAATGGTGAAACGTTATGCCATAAAGTAACCAGAGTTGTTTGTAAATACTGTATGATAATGGTAAAAAAAAAAAAGACTTCCAAAATGAACAGCACTGGTTTAATTATATGGTAAAATTATCTTCCATACAGAGGTGTGTGTTCAATATATGGTACAACAGACTGCCTCAATTTGTAGTCCACGTCAGTAAGGAAAACTAACAAGGAAGTAGCTAACTAGTTAGCACGAGGACCATGAGCGCCTGACAGCCAGGTGTTTCGACAGGTTGGTGACACTTTGCTCAATGAACTTTCAGCTAGAACTACCTGATCAACCCATGCGCGTGAGCTGCGGGGCTAACTGACGTCACCGTTTCGGTTATAAGTGCTTTGTTGTAGCCGCAGCAGGCAGCGCGTGCGACCTGAACGCACAAGTGTCGCGCACATAGCTGTGTTAAATTCAACAATAAAACAAATTAATTTTAAACGTGGCTAGAGTCCAACACACTTGGAGGACACCTGGACCACCGGAAACGGCTGCAGGTTCAATAATCAGAATCTAGAAACTGAGGTGAGCGGCCATGTTTCTCGGTGTCCTGCTGTGCAGAACAGATTGAGACATCACCTGCGGCTCACCTGGTCTGAATTACGTAATCAGCTGCTGATGAACACCAGGGCTTACATTGGAACCCGTCCAGTGGGTCAGGAGGTATTTTGCTAACAGTCAGGGTTGACTCCGACAGGTAAATGGGACATTTTAAACAGATCAGTGTGAGCTCAGAGGACGTGCTGGGGGTAATGCTCAGCTACTACCACACCAACAGCCGTTTCTGGGTTGGCCAAGGTTGCTTTGCTGTGGCGGCCATCTTGAATTGGACTGACTCCCAACGGCTAACCAGTTGTGCATCCAATGAATGTTTTACAAAAGTTTAATTAAAATCCATCCAATAGTTAGGAGATATTTTGCTAACACAAGCAGATGGACACAGGTTTGATCACCATTTTTCCTCAGGCGGCAGGTGCTAACTAAGAGCTGAAGCAGAACCCAGGAGTTGCTAATCCAGTGATGAGCTGATGCTGCTGTGTCGGACCTCCTGAAGTTTCTGCAGGGTCAGGTCAGGCTAACGCTCAGAGAACCTTCTAAAGACATGTCCGGCATGTAAACATTCAGGTCCATCAGGCCCGGACAGAATGAGACTGAAGCAGAGACTTCTGCTTCTAAAGCTCAGCCTGTTCTCCAGTACGGTGGTGGAGGTGTTATGGTTTGGGCTCAAGTAGCTCTCTTGTTCAAATTAATCAGACAGGAACAATTAAAACACGTCTGAAGCTTCCACTCAGTTCATGAAGCTCAAGTCAGCTGCCTAACAGCAAGGTGTGAGGTGTCTTCATGTCTGTGTGGCACGGTGGTGGAGGTGTCACAGTGTGGGCTGGTTGTTCTGCATCGGGGCTATAATAATGGCTTCATAAGTGATGAAACAGTTAAGGACCTTTCATGTTCAGAACGTCTTTCTGCAAAGTGAGGAAGACAAAAGCAGTTATTCCAGAAACACAGGACTCGTTCTGCTGAAGAAAGAAGAGTTTCAGAACCGTCACCCATTGAATCCCGTGGACGTGATACTTAAGGACCTGACCCTGCATGTGTTCTGTTAGAGGCTCAGGTACTAAATGACCTGACCCTGCATGTGTTCTGTTAGAGGCTCAGGTACTAAATGACCTGACCCTGCAGGTGTTCAGTTAGAGGCTCAGGTACTAAAGGACCTGACCCTCCAGGTGTTCAGTTATAGGCTCAGGTACTAAAGGACCTGACCCTGCAGGTGTTCTGTTAGAGGCTCAGGTACTAAAGGACCTGACCCTGCAGGTGTTCAGTTATAGGCTCAGGTACTAAAGGACCTGACCCTGCAGGTGTTCAGTTATAGGCTCAGGTACTAAAGGACCTGACCCTGCAGGTGTTCAGTTATAGGCTCAGGTACTAAAGGACCTGACCCTGCAGGTGTTCAGTACTGGACTGAGCTCTACAAACCACCAGGAGGGGTTGTTACAGGAAACCTTATCTCTGATCATTCTCTGCTGTAGAACAACCAACACTCTGCGTCCCAGAGTGTCGTCTTGGTGCTGCTGCAGTTTCAGGCTAGCGGAGCGCGGTTAAAACAGGAAGTTCTACCTGCACGGTGGAACAGCTCATTACAGAAACAACACTGATGCTGAACGCTGCCACAACAACTGTTCACAAATGCCAAACCACTTTTGATGTAAATCAGTGTCACGGACTACTCTGTCCTCCAGAAAGCGCACGGGCGATTTGTCATCTCTAAAACATCTTTGTGCTCGTGGTGCATTAAAAGGATTTAACTGGGTTTGGACAGAGTTAAAAACAGACACTTTGTTGTTCAAATGTCATGAACTTGGTTCCAACTGCACAGGATAAATTAACTGGGTGCAGACTGAACAGAAAATGTGTCACATACTGATGATGTCACAAACTGGAATGATGCTGTGAAAACTATTGTTACGTTGTCTAAAAAAGTTCAATCTGGTCCTCTCGACATTCAAAAAAAAAAAAAAACAAAACAAAGCAAAAAAATATATAGAAACGTTTCGTCTCTCTATATTTTTTTTTGCTTTGTTTTGTTTTTTGTTTTTTTGAATGTCCAGAGGACCAGATTGAACTTTTTTTTTTATTTTTCTACCTGGATTATTGAGCATGCATCAGGATATTGTTACGTGTCATTTTGTATTAAATGATTTTAACGTCATAAAAAATAAGAAATGTGACAGCAGGAAGTAGTTGATGGAGGAATTCGTGAATGAGTCAGAGACGCTTACAACTCAGTTCTCTGGACGGGTTCTTTGTGGACCTGACTCCACCTGGTTTGATTTATCCACCTGGACGGTTGAGCGTGTGTCGGGACGTTGTACTGTTTGGTTAACTTGACGTGCTGAACCTAAACCAGTCAACGAGTCAGGTTTCACTCATCTTTATGAAACACAGGTGAAGAAATCCTGCTGGACTGTTGCTCATTATTCTTGTGAACTACTGGACAGATGATGTAATTACTGGATGTTTGTTTATAACCGACTACCGTATTTTTTGCCGTAAATGACTCACCACCCTATAAGTTGCATCAGTCCAAACATGTCTAATAAAGTGGAAAAGTCAATAATTGTGTCGCATCTATTACGCGTCACTGCTGACAACCTGAAAATGTTTGCTGAACCCGGAAATGTGGGCCGGTGTTGTGCCAAAAATCGATTGGCTGCCAAATGGGAGCCGCGGGAGTGTGCACGAGAGGACTTTAACAAGAATCTAACAAGATAACCACCTAAAACAATTATTTGTTTGGTCGACTTTGTAGTAAAGGTGCGTCTCAGTTGAACTTTTACTTAATAAAGGCACTTCGATTGTCAAATCAGCTGCATTTCGTTGGGGCGGTGCAACGAAATAAAGTTGATTTGACGGTTGCTCCAGGCAGACGACAGTGGCAGGCTGTGGCAAGCTGATTTTATCATTAATAGCCACTTTTACCAATTACATGATACAACGGCATGCCATACTGCTCGAGTGCCATCTAGCAGCTGTAAATGGTAGTGTTCAATATTTTCAGTCAGAATGAATGAAAACGGTCATACTTCAGCCAATATGGGGAAAATCCATAAATACGTGGCTTCAGCGTATAAGTCGCAGGGCATGTAAATTATGCAAAAAAATAAAACGACTTATAGGGTGAAACATATGGTAACATCTGGATCCAACTCAACACGGCCCCCTCAGCTCACAGACATGAACACAAACAGCTCGAACACCACCTGGGCGTGGCAGCAGCTGAGAGTGGTTCCCTGCAGGTCCTCGGAGTGCAACACCTTGCAGCTACGGCTCCTTCATTTCTCCATGTGAGACGGTCTTTGTGTAAAACTGGTGTTGAGGTGGGCGATATGCATTCACATTCATGTGCACGTGGATGACTGAGCTTCATGAAGCTTCAGGATTATTTGCGACTTTCCTTAAGTTCTGTGAGCTTCATAGATAGATCATTACTTCTGACTTTGTGTTGCAAAACTTTCCCTCCATTTCAACAGAAAGCAGCGGCCAAAAGAACTGTTGGCTTCTGGATAGTGCAGTTCTTTTTGACTGGCGTTACACTCTAGGCTTATTGAAAGGAAACTACAAAATGGCGGCGCCTGTCCGAAGTAGTGTTTTTATTTATTTTCGTAACATTTTATCACGTACCGTCCCAATCACGTGAGTAATATTAACGTTGACAATCGTGTGTCGTGTGCAATCTTACGTTGAACAGCCACGAAAAAAGAGCGAGTCCGTGAAAGTTATATCGCGACGTAGCGAGGGACTACTGCATGTCTCTAGTTCCACCTTAATTAATGTCTTAATACAACAAGCTTTCCACAACTGTCCATAAAAATATAATAAACTTCTTTTCTGAGCCTTTCCCTCGTTGTTTATGGTGTAATACATAAATGTTTATGCTAACCTTCAGTATGTTGGTCCTGTTGGTACTTTCAGAAGGCAGGATGGGCCGGCAGAGGAAGAGGGTGCTGACGGGCGATGCTGCTCCACCTCCGAGGAAAGATGAGAAGCCTCCCTCGTTTCACCGCAAGGACAAGAAAAAGAAAATGGACATCGGAAAGGTCTTCATCAACATCTCCATCGGCCTCTGCGTGTTCAGCCTCATCTGGTTCTTTTACGCCGTCTACATGCGGTCCAGTCTGGCCAAGCGGGTGGTGGCTCCACACCCATCCCCTCGGGTCCTGGACGCCAACAGCAGCAGCGCCGAGGTTTCCCCGGACAGGTTCTGGGGCTCGTACCGGCCTCAGGTCTACTTTGGCATGAAAACAAGAAGTCCCCGGTCGGTTGTGACAGGTAGCTGACGGTGTCTTCTAATGAAATGCTCATAATTACTGACGGAAAGTCGTTTTTATGAAGCTTCAGCACAGCAGCAGCAAATGTTTGGCTTGGTTCTGGATGTGTAATGGACCATACTCACTTTATGCTCATATTTTACAGGTATGATGTGGATGCGTCAGTTTGCAGACGTGGACATGAGTCTGAGGCACACCTGCGAGCAGGGCGATCATTTGCAAAGCTATGGCTGGCTCATGCATGACGGACTCACCTTCGGCGTCCAGGAAATACGAGACAACGACTTCACGCTGACCACGGAGTTTGTTAAAAGGCTCGGAGGGGTTCATGGAGGAGACTGGACCTGGAGGATCACAGCCAAGCAACATGTGCGTTGTAGCTGTGAACCCACCGTGTGCTCAGCGACCTCCCAGCAGGTCCAAACGATGCTCTGACTTAATAATTTGTTGCCTTGTTGCAGAGCTCTGCTCCCCGGCCGCCCGTCATTTCTCTGATGTTCTACGCAGCAGCAGACATGCAGGGCTCGCTGCAGGCTCACGTAGAGGAGAGGAGTCGCCTCGCCTCCATCACTGGGTTTTCAGAAGAACTGGGAAACTTCAAGATGAGCTTCAGGAAGCCTGTGACCGGGGAGTCCAGCACAAAGTACGCCAGGTAAGTTCACAATGTGGACAAAACTAGAGCTGCATGAAGGAACCATGTCACCTGCTACCCTGCATTAAACACAGAGGATGTGTGGTCTGTTGGTGCTCAGCCTATATGAGTGAGATGACTCTCAGCTACTACCACAGCAGATTATAGCTCAGTATCTGTAAAACAACCCGGGTTTAAGTTATTTTTCTATTTGCTAAGGCTCACTCCAAAGGTTTATTAGCTGTTTATGCATGCGTTTGCTAAGAGTTTTATTAGAATCTGTCCAGTGTTTGATTAGATATTGTGCTAACAGACAAACACAGGTTCAGACGATTGCCTGCCCTTCATGGAGGGTCGATGATAACAAACCTGTAGCTTGTAAACATTAATGATATACGGTAGTCCCTCGCTACTTTGCGGGGGATCCGTACCCTGAAGCCCCGCGATAAGTGAAAAACTGCGAAGTAGGAATAGTAGTACAAGTAGTAAGTAATAATTTATTTTAGTATATATAAAATGCGTTTTAAACCCTTCCCACACTCTTGCAATATTCTAAACAATGTTTCTAAACTGTAAATGCGCTAAAAGAGCACAGAATGTCATGAAGTCAGCTCTCGGCCACGCCCACTTCTCTGCTACAGAACGGAGATCGACAGAGGAGGAAGGAGGAGGCGCAGGAGGAAGTTTCTCCTGCAGTGTGGGCTGCACACAGGTGCAGCAGGTGCTAAATAATTTATTTTCAATAAAAAGTCCATATCGATCGTGCGGCTCATCCGTCAATCTCCAATTGTGTGTCATGTCCAATATTACTTTGAAAAACTGCGATAGAGCCACTCCACGAAAAACGAACCGCGAAGTAACGAGGGACTACTGTATAAAGAATAAAGTGCTTGTAACAAGGGAGCTAAAGTCTGTTGTAGATTAAAACATTTTGAACAAGCCAAAGATTGCAGCATTTTGCAGTTTTCTTCACTTCCAGACGTTTAACTTTATTCAAACGTTTAAATGGTTTTTGTATCAAGGCAGTAATAAACGCCCTTTTACAGACGAGCATAAAACAACTTCCATTTCAACAAACATGAATGTCTAAACGTAACAACTTACTAAATCATTAATCGCAGATATTGTATGAAGAAATCCAGACATTTAAAGTCAGAGGATGTTTTTCTGTGGGGGCCGTTTGTTGCATGAGTCCAGACCACGACTGGATGAGAAAAAACAAGAAAGTAAGAATCACTAGATGGCAGCAGAAGAGAACGTGAGCGTGTGTTTTGTTTTGCAGGAGTCTGAAGTTTGGGATTGTTTTAAATGTTACTTTTGTAAAGACAAATAAAACCCGAACAGCATTTAACTCGAGTTCTTTGTTGATGAATGTTTCAGTTACAACTACCTCCAGGCTGTGTCTCCAGGCCTGGAGAAGCTCACCGACATCGTGAAGCTCAGTCTGAACAGCAAGTTTGTCTTCAGCCCCCCCTCCAGTGACAAGAGGCATTACGTAGGTCTCGACACCTACAGGCCTCCCCACCACCAAAACCAGCAGAAACCCGCCGACCCAAGGAAAGAAAGCGACTTTGTGGTTCACCAGGTGACGGTGCAGCTGCCGTTCCAGGTGGAAGTTTTGTTTGAGTCGGGAAGCTTCTACAACCGGCCCGACCAGCTGGTGGGCTCCGTGATGACGGAGGAGCTGGAGAGGAGGAAAGCTGAGTTCAACGCAAAGTTTGAGAAGATCTTTGGGCTTGAGAGCAAAGGTTTTAACCAGGGACAAATTAAATTTGCCAAAGCGGCCCTCAGCAACATGCTGGGTGGACTGGGTTACTTCTATGGCCAGTCAGTGGTGCAGTCAGTCTACAATGAATACCCGCTGCTGTACCCTGAAGGGGCTTTGTTCACCGCCGTCCCGTCACGCTCATTCTTCCCCAGGGGTTTCCTCTGGGATGAGGGCTTTCACCAACTCCTGCTGAGTAAGTGGGATCCCCAGGTGACAAGGGAGGTGGTCGCCCACTGGATCGACTTAATGAATGTGGAGGGCTGGATCCCTCGGGAGCAGATCCTGGGAGACGAGGCTCTCAGTAAAGTCCCAGCTGAGTTCGTTGTTCAGAGGAACGAGAACGCGAACCCTCCGACTCTCTTCCTGGCTCTTCAGGAACTTGTTGAACAGCTCTCCTCTAATCCAGACGAGGCAGCAACCAAGCAGACCCTGCCGTTCCTTCGAAGGCTTTTCCCCAGGCTAAAAACCTGGTTCGAATGGTACAACACCACGCAGAGCGGGCCCCTCCCCAACTCCTACCGGTGGCGTGGGCGGGACAAGGACACCAACCTGTTCCTCAATCCCAAAACCCTAACCTCAGGACTGGATGACTACCCACGGGCCTCACACCCCTCAGCAGACGAGCGGCACGTGGATTTGCACTGCTGGATGGCCTTGTCCTCGGCCATCATGGCTAGCATAGCTAAACTTCTAGGTGAGCCGTATGAGGACTACAAACACCTACACACCGTGCTGAGTGACAACAAGCTGCTGAACGAGCTGCACTGGTCAGAACAACACGCTGCTTTCAGTGACTATGGCAACCACACAAAAGCTGTGTCCCTGCAGAGGGAGAAGGTGTATGTACCTCCAGGACAACCGCGGCACCAGTTCCCTGTGGCACGCCTCGTGCGCTCGGTCCGCAGGGCTCCTAAGCTGCAGTACGTTAACGCTTTGGGCTACGTTAGCTTGTTCCCCTTCTTACTGCAAATCCTCGAAGCGGATTCACCCAAACTGGAGCACATCTTTAACGCTATTAAAGACTCCAGCAAGCTGTGGACTCCCTACGGCCTGCGCTCGCTCTCCAAGACCGATTCTCTCTACATGCAGCGAAATACAGAGCACGACCCCCCCTACTGGAGGGGGCCGATATGGATTAACATCAATTACTTGGCGGTCAGAGCCCTCCACCACTACAGCACCACAGAAGGGCCATACCAAGGGAAGGCAGCTACTCTTTATCAGGACCTCAGGACTAATATCATCAATAATGTTTATAACCAGTATGTTGAAACGGGCTACGTCTGGGAGCAGTACAATGACAGCACTGGCAGGGGTCAAGGCTGCCACCCATTCACTGGCTGGTCTGCGCTCACAGCCTTAATGATGGCTGAGCATTACTGATACTGTTCCTTGAGTTGAAGTGTCCCTGAGGGTGCAGCCCTCAGTCAGACACACGGTTTTCAGGTAACATCGACTGTTAACACACATTTGACAAAAACAAGAGGAATTTGTCATCATCGTGTTTGTTCATCAGCCCTTTAATTAAAATCTGTTTTTACACATGTAGGTTCAGCTGCTCTGTCTAAAGGTGCTGCAGTTAAACCAAGCTTTTATTTTCTTTAAAACTAAATGCAGGACGTCTTCGCCGTGTTTCACTTGAATCAAACAGAACTGCATATTTAAACTGGCTGAAGCAAATTTTGTTTTCAGACTTAAAGAACGAACGTTTTAACAAGTGTTGGGGAAGTTATTCAGGTTGTTCTTTAACTAAAAGCCATTATCGGTAATTCTGCCATTCCCTCAATAATCAATGACTCGTCTGATCTTTCTGTCTCAGTCATCAATGGTTTTGTTGTGCCTGTTGACAAAGTGTTCTTCTTGGCTCTCGTTTCTAAAATCACTGTTTCTCAAAGTAAACATTTTGTGTACAGTGTCTGGCAGGAATAAAACTACATTTTGACTTGCTTTCCAAAAACAATAAACAATTTAAATAATTATTTTGTCCAATTGTCCTTTTTTCTTCAGATGTACCTGATAATGTTGTAAACAAAATGTGTATTGAATCCTGAGCTTTGACCTTACTGTCAGTAGTTGTAGAAAATACTTTTTTAAATTAATATTTACAAGTAGAATACCCATAACTTGATCTGTTGGACTATGAGCCTAAATAAAAGTTAAACATGCAATTTGTCATTTGTTTATCTTTGTTTTTGTCACGTAAATTCATGATTTCACAGTTTTACGACAAAATCAGATGTTTTTAATAAAGAATAGTCACCACCAGTTTGCAGGGTTATGTAAATACAACCTAAAATGAAAATAGAACTAGAGATAAATAGTGAAGAATAAAACAACAAAGTCCATGCGCAATAATCCAGGTATACAATCCAACATTTTTCAGTCAGGTCATCTGGACAATTTCTTTTTTTTTGTGCTGAAACGTTTTGCCTTCGGTCCGGAAGGCTTCATCACTTAATGAAACGCACAACAAAACTGATTCCTCCTCCAACAGCTTACTCCAAAGTGGAACAAACCAGTTCTGCTTGTGATAAGATGGTCTCACTTTGGAGTAAGCTGTTGTGGGAGGAATCAGTTTTGTTGTGTGTTTCCTTGACTGATGAAGCCTTCCGGACCGATGGCAAAACACTTCAGCACAAAAAAAAAAGAAACTGTCCAGATGACCTGACTGAAAAATGCTGGAGTGAAAAATAAAACTTCAAGAGTTATTCTACACTAAACCATCCAATGCTGTCTGGCCAAACTCTCCCCTGCTACTACCCTACAGTCTCCAATCTCCCTCAGGTTTCCTCTTCTACACAAAATGTAATCAACCTGTGTACTCCATCCTCCACTCTTGTAGGTTACTCTATGTTACTCCTTATTTTAGAAATATGTGTTGACTACAGCCATTTCCATTCTCTTGGCAAAATACACCACCATCTGTCCTTCATGGTTTCTTTCCTTGACACCAAACCTGCCCATCACTTCCTCATCCCCTCTGCTTCCTTCACCAACATGTCCATTCAGGTCTGCTCTGATCACCTCTTTCTCCTTGAGAATACTCTCCATCACTTCATTCAGATCCTTCCAAAATGTTTTTCTCTCCTCCACATCACATCCAACCTGTGGAGCATAACCACTGACAACATTTAGCATCAGACCTTCTACTTCTGTCTTCAGACATGTCACCCTATCTGACACTCTTTTCACCTCTACTACATTCTTTGCCAACTCCTCCTCAGGACCACCCCTACTCCATTTTTTTAACTTACTTTACTTCTTTCTATCCACATCATGGTAAAACAGTTTGAACCCTGCTCCAATGCTGTGAGCCGTGCTGCCCTTCCACTTGGTCTCTTGGACACATAAAACATCTACCTTCCTTCTCTGCATCATGTCGGCCAACTGTCTACCTTTGCCTGTCATTGTCCCCACATTTAGAGTGTTCAACTAACAGTAGCACAATTTCCACCGGCACCCTGTTTGTCAACAGCACCAGTGGAGGTCGTCGTTAACCCAGGCCTCAACAAACACAACCTTCACCATTTACCCGTGCTTGGAACCGTCACCAGAGATACACTGGCTGAGCTGTATTTCTTTTTATTAATATTTTTTATTTATTTGAGGGGTGGACACTCTACATGTATTATCTAAGATAATTCTCTTCAGGTTATTGAAGTATTTTGAGGCAAAATTCAAGTGTATCTGTAAAATGTTCAAAGCCCAGATACCTACAGTAATTCATGCAACAGAAAGAGTAATCTTAAAGCCAAATGTATAGAAAATAAGTAGAAAATGAAACACCAAGAACTCTTTGAAGCTACCTTTCATGTCTAAGGTTTAAACTGACATCATCTTTTGATGAGAATGAACACAGCTGTTTTGATCAAACCATAGAATATTGTTGTGATCAATCTCCTGCGATATTTAAAGTCTCCCATGAGATGTCAGCCCTCACAGAGTGTATTTGGGAGGACTCTCAGCTACATCAAATTTTAATTTAAGTGATATGCCAATGTCCCTCGTCTCTGAGAGGTTTGAGTAGTGAATGTACTTTTAGAGATGAGTGTTTTTCTGGACTTGAACAGCGGATGAAGTAAACCTAAATGTTTTTGGTGCAAAATATTCAAGTGAAGAGGAGTTCCTCTGTGGAGAAGAACAGAAGGAGGTTTTTTATTTATGTTTTTTTTTTGTCTGAGGCAGCACAGAGTGATGGATCCTGGAGGGAGCCATTATCTACCACCAGGAGCAATGAAGGAGCCAGGGGGGGCAGTGGTGGCCTTGGCCACCATAGATTAATCTAAGGCCACCCCAATAGGAAACTAAGCAAAATAAAAACTAGAAAACATTGTTTACTCAAATGAGCACAGTGGTTCGCTTATAATATTAATATATATTTATGGTGGTGGCCATCTTGGATTTTGACACGGCAACCCAGTTTTTAAGTTTTTCTTACACCTACATGCAGCCACACTAACGTTGAAGTCGGCATCTCACTTATTTTTCAAGTTATGCTCATGTAGCTCGAAGCTGCACTGCTCTAACTATGACCCCTGACCCTTATTCATCTTTCAGACTCACCATGAATTGTGTTCTTTAAAGTTACCTCTGACTTCAATATTGTCTGATGTTTTTCTACACATTTCTCGTCCTTGGACACAAGTCAGCTAAAGTCTGACTAATGTTTATTTTATTTTTCCTATGTTTCTAAGAAAGAAAAACTAATCAAATCATTAATGAAGTTTGTTTTATTTGATTAACAAATGTGAACATGAATAATTTTGATTGTTGTTTTCAATCATTATAATGAAATCATGTGAAATATTACAATGTGAGTAACATATTTCTCTGTTCTGTTTTTTTAGAAAGTGATTATTCCTTCAGAGACACCTGTGAAAATGTTCTTTGAGCTGGAAGCTGTTTTCTTCAGATGGGAGTCACAATGTCCCTGAGAGTAGTCAAAATAATCCTGAGCAGAGAGCTGTTGTTTTGCACAAAGATCCTTTGTGAAAAAAGCGGTTCGCCTTGGACCCCTGAACTGAGTGGTTCGCTTGGACTCCCGATGCAGAGAGATCATCTCCCGTCCCGAACTGGAAGGCAGTTTGTCTTTGGACTGATCCTAAAGGTCGTGTCAAGGTCCACTTGTTCAACTCCTGAGCAGATAAACATATTGCTCAATTACAATTGTTAGAAGTGTAAGGATGGTACTTTTCTGTGGCCCGGTTTGTGTCTGTTTCCCTCGTGCTCCCTCATTAGTTTCCATTGTTGCCACCTGTGTCTCGTCCCAGCTGTTTGTTATCACGTCTCGTCTTGTCCCTGTATTTAACCCGTCCTATTCTGTCTTGTTCTTCGTCGGGTCGTCTTCGTTGGGTACTCTTCATTGGGTCTCCTGAGTCTTTCCCTGAGTCTTCCTGGTCCCTCGAGTTCCCCGTGTCTCTCGTGTCTCCTGAGTTCCCCGTGCCTCCTTCCTTGTTCATGTAAGTTTTGCTGCCCCGTCAGCCTGTTATTTTGTACTTTTTCGTTTATCATTAAAAGCCTATTTTTGTATATCTGCCGAGTTGAGTCCCTGTTCTGCACTCTGGGTTCGCTCCTGACACAAATCCTAACAAGAAGTTTAAATAACCACAGAAGATGAAGCCTTTTTTCACTGCAAGACACGTTCTTGGCTTGAAGTCCAAACGGGAAGAAGGTGCTTATGGACGGTGCACCTTTACATCAGCTGTTGCCCTCACAGACCCCTGAATCTGTCACAGTGACAGTCAGCTACCTTGGGCAGTTCCCGGCGAGTCCTCCTCATAGTGTATCCTGGTCTGATCCACCCGAGAACCCCAGAAAGACGAGTGACCTGATGCCTTCAACACTGACCTGGTAAGGAGCAGAACCTTGTGACAATGATGCAACTCTTGGTCTGGTTATGCCATTTTAAGCTGATGCAACTTGGTAAATCATTTCCTGGCTTGCAGTGATAATAAATGACTTTATCTGATCACATTAAATAACTTATTTCAACTAAATCCAAAGTAAACTATTTATTAAAATAGTCAAACTTTGTCTAAATTCATGCGTGTATAAAAACTGAAATAATTCCTGCTCAAAGAGTGAATTTTGTCTTAGATAAGAGAATTAAGCCTTGATTGATTCATTATTTATTATTTGTTTATTATTGTTGTTGATTTTTAGTTTGATTATTTTTGTAATAAAACTTCAAAGACAACTTTGGTCTCTTCATTCAGATGAATATTAATTTGTTATGGTATAAAACTCCCTGTAATTAACAGATTCTACTTCAGAGACTGATTCTGATCATTTTTCATTCAACCTTTATTTAGACATGTTCGTCCCATTGAGCCTCGAGGACTCATTTACAAGAGACCTGATAAAGGGTGATTAAAGAGTGAATATATTAATTAAGTTGTTGTTGGTCAGTAAACTGATCAGCTGGTGCCACACTTTAACGAGAGCTAAATAAATAAAATAAATGTAGTGGAGGAGAGTGGAGAAAGTGTCACCCTTCATCCACCATCTCACACCCTTCTTATTGCTGCACTCACAAGATTCAAGAACAGACGGACGGTATTTCCAGTCCCCGTCGTTGCTCCATGACGGGGGACAGTAAAAGCTACAGCCATTTTTGTGTTGGTTATTATCATTAGCTGTGGCAGCCATCTTGAATTGTGGTGACTAAAAGTTGATAGAGCGAACATCCAGTGTTTATGCTCTGGGAGTTTTTATTAGAAAGTAATCCAGTATTTTATGAGATCTTTTGCTAACATTACAGACCAACATACACACATTGAACATTATGGCCCTTAAGAAACAGGTGATAATAAATCAAGGCGTTGTGCTCTGAAGGTGTTGGCAGACACTTGGTTTTCCTGTATGCACATTTCTGACCTGACGTTAATCTCAGATTAGTGAAGCTCGTCACACCGAGGCTCGTTTAACGTGTTTAACCCTCAGTAATCATGTTTGCTGTGTTTACTCAACACGCAGTCAGGATCTCTGAACATCAGAATCCTTAATGAGGTTATTTTTGATTTTCTAGTCACATGTTCTTGGATAATTGAAAGTATATAAATAATATTCGTTGAAACCTTTTTGTGCGTAGCGGATGTCATCGTTTCTGTCAGTCACAGCAGCTTCAACGCTGACCTTAAACACGACAGCCTGATCATGTTTTCCTCTTTCAAACAGCACATTCGAAGGCCTCTCGAGCTGACGTCAATTTTTTTCTTCCGTTTTTTTATTTTATATTTTTTTAAATATATTTTCACGGTTTCCATGGAGCGCGGTTGTTGTGAGGGCTTGGTGCTTAATTACCCCACATCAAAAGGCACAGAGTACATTGACGGCAAATTCTTTTCACTCCTTGACATGTGCTGGCATACATTCACACGCCGCGGCGCACACTGGCAACGTTCCTATTAATGCAGCGCCGCCATGATCTAAAACACTGAACCTGGAGCGCACTGATCCTGCCGGCGCTCAGTGTGTGGACAGGACCACCGGGGTCCAGCCTCTAGACTTTTATGAATCCTTTCAATGGGCTAGATGTGCAGTTGTATGGTTGAAAGCGTGGTGCTGTAAGGTTGCACGACTAAAAATAGCCCCTCTATCAGTTCGCAGAACAGCAAGTAGGCTGTGAAGCTGCACATTGGTGCTTTGGCCAAATGTCCTACAGTTTACAGTACAGCTTCTGTGTGCACGATAGCTGCAGATGGTGCAGCTAATATAGCCAGCCTTTCTTGGAGGCTTGTGGGAAAAATGAATAATAAAATCTTGTGTAACACTCAGTGACCCTTTGACCTGTTAACGCAGAGAGCAGCATTGAGGGATTTTAGACCCAGATGAGCCACGTTTTCTGCCGTCTTTCTCGTTGGAGACGATTCCTCGTTCTTTGGTGTAACTGCGTTACATTTATTTCTTTGAAGAGCGCAGACAATCTGTGACTAAAGCACTCTGCGCGATCCATCTCCCTCACCCAAGACCCCTTTTTCACAGCGAGATGGGATAATAGCCAAACAGCTTCGGAGCTAACTAATGTGACTGCATAATAAACAGATGAGTCAGTGCTCATTTGCATGTCATGTCATCCTATCCCAACCATGTCTGAACGCATGCACGCTCAATATTTCGGGGTTGCCTCCAGGTAAAGTGACTGCGGCGTGGTGTGGGTATGGATTGAAGTCAGCTCAGAGCTGAAATGTTTCTTTTGTTTTTCAAATCCTTGCATTGATTTTAGATGTGCAGAGTAATTGTAAAGTTGTCTAATAGTGGCCCTCCCTGTCCACAGCACTGACTCGTGTGATGAATGTAATTACTGGGAAGTATTCTGGAGGGAGCTAATTAATAAGGCATTTGTGAGCGAAAAAGTGGATTTTTCAATACAGCTTAGCTATCATTTTACTAACAATGGAGAGCTACTTAGAATTAAAGCAGTATAAGTGGATAATTATGCTAATGGCTCAATTAGGATTTAAGATGTTGGCAGGCTGTATTTCTACACGATCACCGTTCGGGCTTTACGCAATTACAGGGACTCTCGCGCAGACAAATGTGGGCTTGTAAACGTCCAGTTCTTTTATTTTTTTGTTTTGGTTTTTGTTCATGATAATCTGTTTGTAAGCGTTTTCTGCTCGGACACAACTTTTCGCCTCGTGGACAAATCCCCCAGCCGCCCATGTGCAAACCTCGAGTCAGTTCAGTTTGTGAATGTCCAGCTTTAAACCCCCCCCCCCCCCCCCCCCGACCTGACAGGACATGCACCTGTCTCACTCTCTAGGTAGGACACAGTCGCTCAATCCAAACCAACTGATTGCTGTTACTACTCTGTGCCTTCGTGTAAAACTCGCCTGGAGGATCCAGCATCTGTACACTCTTGCCTTTGCCCCCCTCCCCTCAGAAGTATAGCACCAAACTGGCCTCAGCCAACATAGGTCTGTGTGCGTTATGTAAGGCCCACTATAAATAGGTTCGCCCGGGATCTTTTGTCTTTACCTGATTCGCTCTTAGCCCAACAGTTTTTATTTCTGGAGAGAGCCGTGGAAGCCAGAGCAATGTAGAGCCGACCGTTTCCATAGTTACTTTTGTTAGCTGCGAGCTCTTAACATTCTTCATCTGTTTCCTCACATGTCTGCTGTTGGCTTATTTGTTTGAGTCTTGTTTGTAGTTGCATGTCTGCGTAATGAGTGCATGTGTGCATTGGTTAAAGCAGCGATGGAAACAAGGCTTTCTAATTAATGACATATCTTTTCATGGACGTGGTGGTGTTACTCGCTGAGAGAAGGAGCAACAAATAGAAATCAGTGTGGGTGCAGATGAGTCAGAGACCAGGATAGGCACTCCTATTAACTTCAGCTGGTCAAAAGTACATGCAATTAGTCCGGTGCTGTGTGATAATGAATTAAAGCTTCAGTCTAAAAGGGTGGGATTGTTGATGCTTCTGTTTAAGTAAATACCCGGGATAATTGCACTTGGAGCGTTTACTGTAATCCAACGTGGATTATCTGAGAGTGGAGAAAAGTTGTGCCGATGTGAAAAATGAAAATATGACATGCCGGGCTTTATTTTGTAAAAACAGTCCTCCAAATGTGTGAGCAGTTAGATAACAGCAGGTGCAGGAGCTGGACTGCGCTGCAAGCATTGATGCAACACAGGAGAGGTGTGTGTGCGTGTGTGTGTGCGTGCGTGCATGTGTGCATGCATGTGTGTGTGGCTCTGTTAAAGAAGCACGACCGGAGAGGAGAATGTGATTCTCGCTCATCCTCTCTTGTAGAACCAGGGAGAAGAGGCGGCTGGGGACCAAAGTGGGCGAGAGTGAAAGTATTTTTGGATCATACGGGAAACCTGCATGCAGCACCAGCACCAGCAGCAGCATCAGCAGCATCGGGGCCTGGTACCGGGCTTCCCTAACCCACTCCCACTCCTAGAGGAAGGGCGATGCTCCTTCAGTAGAAGAACCACGCTTCCGCTGCTTTCATTTTTCTGATTTTCCCTCCATTCCAGTCGCCCGGTGTTCGAACGATGATGCAGTATAAATAACTGCGCAGGCCCTACATGACAGGGAGAGGGAGAGAAGAACAAACTTGGCAGCTGAGGCGAGTAGCTTGTATTTATAGAAAGTCGTGTTTCCGGCAGAGGTTTCTGCGCTTTACTAATCTGTTTTCTGTGGTGTCTTACAGGCCTCGATGTGTTCAGGTCTATAGATCGAAGATGTTTTCTTACTTACCGCCTCTGGGGGAGTCCATCTGACTGAGGCCAGTCAGAATGTGATTTGGGAGACTCGGATGGATTTCTACGGTTCTGTTGAGGCCTGGTTGCAGTTGGACTGACATTAGTCAGGAGTGTGACACAGAACTGGAGGTTAGATGTAGATGAGCACCACCTGCAAATTCTTGTCATCACTTTAACTCAACCTGAGCTGTTGTCATGTGACTCTAGTTCAGTATTTTGTGTTTAATCTCTTCAGACGTTGGTGGGTTTGATGAGCTCTTCTGCATCTCAGTGGAGTTCCTGGTCTGGATCAGGTTCCTCGGTTTACTCTCAAACAGTCTGGCTGCAAACATTGGTCGACAGGATGTCAGGGTATAAAATATTCAAGTCTGACTGCACATCTGTTTCGTTTTTAAGTGACAAATAACTTAATTCTTACAGATTCCCTGAAAGTTACACGCATGAGAAGATACTGCCCCTGATTTTCCCTGTTGAGCCTCCAAAGAAGTGGCCTTATCCTTCAAGTGGGGAACACTGGTCTGCTTCAAACGCTGGACCAGTTCAGAACCATCTCAGCAGATGTTGAGTGGTCTTTAGATGAACATTCAACGTTTTCTCAATGAACACATTATCGTTGGTGAATCTACAATCCCAACTGGTTTGTCACCTGTAGCTGGGTACCAGAGAGCCAGAGCCAGCTTGAGTTCTTGTTCCTGGTTCTGTCCAGTTGGTACCAGATTTAGTGATTTTTTTTTTAATTCAAAACTTTATTTTACTAGGAAATAAATCCATTGAGATTATTAATCTCTTTTACAAGGATGTCCTGGGTAGTGTGCAAGGTGCAAACAAACCATTACAAATACTGCAACAGTCTAAATAACAGTAACAGTAGTATTAAAACATTTACAACAAAACATAAGACATAAAACACAATGCAAGTTTAAAAAATATCACTGTTTAAGACACTTAACATTAACATTACAATGTTTAAGGTGCAAGGTGTAACTAAAACCTCTGATAGATTTTCTTTAAAACTAGATAAAGGAATAAAAGGCTCCAACCTCAACTTAAGCTACAGATAATTCTAAGACCATGGGCTGAAATAGGACAAACTCATCTTTGCTGACTCTGTGCGCACAAATGGTACTTTAAACCACAGCCAGCTCCTGGCCCTGATACTGTGAGTGTTGTGTAGTGAAATGAACTTGGAGTTGATGTATGATGGTAATTTTCCTAAAATGTCTTTCTATATGAAAATGTACCAATGCTTCATCCTTTGAATATTGAGTGAAGTAAGTCCAGCAAGGGTATATAAGGTACAATGGTGAGTCCTAAAGGGTGAACCTGTTATGTACCTCAGAGCAACATGGTAAATGGGGTCCAGTTTAACTAATTTGGTGGGGAGGCAAATCTATTGATTGTCTCTGTAATCCATCCAACCATCCATCCATCCATTATCTTTGACCCCTTTCTTCCATTTTGGGTCATGGGGGTCACCGGTGACCATGTCCAGCAATCACAGTGCGAGAGGTGGGGTACACCCTGGACAGGTCTCCAGTCCATCACAGGGACACATAGAGACAAACGAGACAAACAACCATTCACTCTCTCACTCACACCTAGGGACAATTTAGAGTTACCAATCAGCCTAACATGCATGTTTTTGGTCTGTGGGAGGAAACTGGAGTACCCGGAGAAAACCCACGCATGCACGGAGAGAGCATGCAAACTCCACCCAGAAAGGCCACCGGACCGGGATTTGAACCGGCAACCTTCTCGCTGAGAGGCAGTAGCTCTACCAGTTGCACCACCGTGCTGCCCTCCGTAATCCAGCTGTGATAAAAACAAACTTGTTACAAGCTGCTTACAGGAAGAAATAGAAAAAACATGATTTCAGTCTATACAAAAATCTTAGAGTAAAATTTAACTTTGTTTTTATTAAATATGTAATATGATGGTTAAAATTAAGATCTTTATCCAACCAAATACCAAGATATTTGTATATGTCTACAAGTTCTTTGATGTCACCATTCAGGAACGGTTACCACAGAATTATGGGGAAACAACATAACTTTGGTTTTGCTAGCATTCAGGATAAATTTTGAATCACGGAGAGCATTCTGTAAGATGCTTACATCAGTCTGAAGAGTTGAGTGTACTGCATCGAGAGAGGGCGCTGACAAGTATAGAATTATATCATCTGCATACATATTAAAGCTGATCACAGATTTGATTCATATAGAGTAAAAAGAGCAAGGGCCCTAAAATAGACCCTTGGGGGACCCCCTTTTGTTCAGTGTGACTGCAACTGACAAAACGGAACCAAATCGAACTGACTGAATGCGTTTAGTTAAGTAGATGTTAAACCATGTTTGTATTAAACCCAAGTATTTGTATGATGTTGATTATGTGACAGTAGTCCAGAGTGTCAAACGCCTTAGTTAGATCAACAAACAATGCTAAACAAGCATGTTTACTTTCAAGTGCTGTTTTGACATCATCTATCACTTTTAAGGTTGTTGTGATTGTACTGTGTCCTGCCCTGAAGCCAGACTGGAGATTGTTAAAAACGTTAGCTTGAAGTAACTGTCTGAACTGGACAGACACAAGTGACTCAAACACTTTTGTTAGAGCTGAAAGATTTTAAATTGGTCTGTAATTGTTCAAGTCTGTGGGATCACGAGATTTAAGTAAAGGAATAACCGAGGCCTGTTTCCACAAAGCAGGAAATGTATTTGAGGCGATTGACAAATTAAAAATGTTGTGATTCTTGGATTGAGAGCCCATCGGACATGGTCGGCTCCTTGAGCAGGTGGTTGTAAAGGCCCCCATTCATCTTTTCACCACAGTTGTAACACACCCTGTCGTGTCATCCGGAGTGGACCCGTCACGTTGCTCCTCTTCTTCTGCATCCTCCTCCTGACCCAAGCCATGACCGACTGGTTCTGGAGGAGTGACCTAGACCTGTCAGTGGTTGTCCAGAGGACTTTGGGGTCCTCACAGGGCTCTGTAATGGGTCTGACCCTGGTTATCCTGAGGCTCCAGGTTTGAGCCCAGGTTGTGTCAGGAACCTGGCGTGAAACGTTTGTCAAATGTTTCAGGTGAGTTTGCTCGCTGTGAGGCCCTGAGGAAGGGAGCAGCTGACAGAAAAACAACAAACAGTTTAGACAGAACTAGCTTCGAAGACTTGATTCAGACTCGGAAACATTTAAATGAAGTTAGGTCTTATTTCTATATTCAACATAATTCAGGGTGTTCTGCTATTTGTTTGTTTGCAGCAACTTTGTTTTGACAGCAAATGTTTAAAACTACATGTTTTTATTGTTTAACTGGATCAGTTTAGTAAAACACACCTGAGTTTCTCCGTGCTTTTATTGATGCGTTAGTTACATAGAGCAGAAGATAAGATACAGATTTCATCAAACTAACGTATCGCAAACAACAAATCAAGCTGTGAGAAAGAAAACACCTTCCCTGTGATGTGACAGGTGACCGCCTCAGCTTCCAGCTGAACAAACGGCCTCCCACAGGTGAACCTGCAGACGCCGCGGTCAGGGGTTACCTGCGCAGGGTAATGGAACAGATTTACCTTTTATTGGTGCCACAAAGATTTTCACCTCAGTTTCAAAGGAAGACTTTCTGCACATGTTTGGGTTTGTCAAATAACTTTGAAAAGCTGTGACTTTGGTGATTTCAAATTCCAGCTGGATACGTCCGAACCGACAGACTACCTGAGTATTAAAGCCACGCTTCATTTTCTTCCCATCGCCAACACCTATTTTGACGTCAGTATGTTGCAAACAACCCTCCACTGTGCTACGTTTTCAGCCCATCAAGCTTTTTTTTTTCCCCACTGAGAAGCATTTTGTCTCACAAAGCTTAAATGCAAGAAACTAAAACAAAAGCTGTCATTTAACTTTCCCAGGCACGCCGTTAGCCTTGCTCTATAATGTCAGTAAGTGCTAACATTACGTAAATCCATTACTTGGTCCCGGCGCTGTGGCATTTCATGGAGGAGAGAGGTTAGGCACACTGTAGTTATCATAACAGCATCCCATGATCTGAACTCTGTGTGATCAGATTGGTTTTAATAGACTCTGGATTACTCCGAGCCACTTCCTCAAAGCTAAACATCTCTGGGGCTCGAAGCAGAGTGCAAGGCTGGGGTGAAAACCATTTTTTCTGGAGAATGTCACTGCTGCAATGAAAAGAGCTTATATGCTATTATCATAGCTCACCTTCAAAAGATGACAGAGACTCAGAGATGCTTTGATGCATTTTCCTCTGCTTCGATATTGATGGAAATAACATCCAATTAGAGTAGTCTAGTCCACGAGCAGCCTGTTTATTATGACGAATTATCTTTTTGCATTTACTGAATCTTTTGTCCCACCAAGCCCACAATCTCTTGGACTCAGTAGCTCTTAAAGCGCTTTCTGATTCTACGGCAGTGAAGGAAGTGAGTTTCTGAGTCCTTTTACCTTTCACTTCTTTCTCCAGTCATTTGTCATCATCCTGTCACAATTTTCATGCGTACTTTTCCCACTTTTTAATCGTTTTAAGCCAGAAGGCGCTGAAAACAAACAAAAATAATTTGCACATCTATAAACTGAGACTGGTGCATCGAAGAAGGAATCCAAAAAAAAGCAAAAAGACACTCCCGCACACTGTCCAAACTTGCAGAATGTTTTTGCCCAAGTGCCAAAAACTTTCAGTCCATTGTTGGGTACAAAAGATAAACCTTGAGACAGGAGAGAAATCTGATCATTAAACTCCATTTTGGAAAACGACTTTCCTTTTGACAGTGATTCTGAAGTTACTCCAAGCCAGAGAAGACCAGAATAGATGAGTTCAACATAATGTACGTCCTTTAACACATCCAACAAACAGTCACGCAATATAAAGTTGTCATGAATCATTTTAAGCATTTAGTTCTACAGCTGTTAACAGTGTCAGACAATAAAAACATTGTGGTTTTACTTTCTGACACATGAGGTCAACGAAACATGTCAGAGGTGCAAACATCAGCTTTACCCATCAGTCCACGCTGTTTGGCTCCTTTTGAATATATTTTATTGAAGTGAGATTCTGTGTACAAAAAACAATCATTATTTGTTTTTCTTGCTCCAGTTGTGAGGGAAGCAGATACTCAGATACTGGACTCAACAAGGTTACTGTAAACTTATTATACCAATAAATCTGTTATTCAGGATATGACTTCACAAACAGTAACAGTAAAAAAATACCAGATTTTATCCTTTAAGATTGTAGTGCAAAAGCTTTATTTTAATTATGCAGTGGAAATAATTTTAGCAGCTATATTTTGAGTGTAGTTTTAAAAAGTACGCATAATTTTATATATTTGTACATTTTCATACACGTGTTAAAAATCCTACAAAATACAAACACATTGACCAATAATCTGAGAACTTCAAACTGAAAAACACATCAAAGATCATGTTAGAAAACTGCTCATCAGTCCCTCTCATAACATCCACAGGTGTTTCCCAGGGATCTATTCTAGGCCCATTTTATGTTCTGTTCCTAATGGATGGTTCAAACAAAGGTCCATTTATTTGTTGGTGATGCCTTTGTTCAAATGTTAATCAAGCTGTTCAGCTTCTACAGGAATTAGTTTTAATCACTACAATATACTTTCAAGTGTTCTTACAGGTCATGAAACATGTAGGATTTATTATAATGTTTTTAAATATAAACATTTATTAAAACCAAACATAGTATGTGAGGCAGTTTATATAGATCTATATTTTTTAACCCTATTTTTCATTTTACACTATATTTGTACTGACTTTATATAATTCATGATTATCTTGTACTGTTTATATATATATATATATATATATATATATATATACTATATAGACATATACAGTGTATATATATATATATACATACAC
>NC_056500.1:34920144-34927296 GCF_014905685.2 Nematolebias whitei
TAATTTAAAAGAAAAAAGAAACAAAATAAATTTGTCAAAAAGAATAAAACATTGAATGAAAAGTGCAGAAAGAAGAATTTTTTTTTAATATCTGCCCCTTATTTAAAAAAAAATATAAAATAACAACAAACAACAACACAGGCTTGAACAATTCCCAAAGCGAAAACAAAAAACACCAGGCATTCTTCACATCGTACTTTCCTAACAATTTTAACTTAATCATCTTTTGAAACATATAAATTGTTTTAGAAATTTTTATGGCAATACCAAGGCAATTCCACAATCCTATTCCCTGAATTACAACTTCGCGGTTTTTCACTTATCGCGGGTCTTCAGGGTTCCCCGCAATAAACGAGGGACGACTGTAATGTCATTTTAATTGGGGATATGTGACTTACCTGTGCTGCGGAGTATCCTGTATTCATACTCATCTACTCACCACAGACTCATGTTCGGGCTGCTGTTTAATATACCACATTATTCTACATCATTAGTGTTTGGCATATATCTCAGATTATTTTAGCATATTGTTTAGCATTCATTTAGCGTATACAGTGTATCTTAGAACCTTGTATACTGTTTCTTTTTATACTTTATATTTTTGTTATTGTTGGGTGTAAACGGGACCTTGAGTACACAATTTCGTTCCACCTCATGTTGATGTGGATGATAATAAAGCTACTTGAACTTGAACAGCTGGTCTCTTCTGGTCCTCCAAACCACCAACAACTGGTTTCGAGTCCAGAAGAAGCTTGTTAATCTGCATCTGAACAGCTGAGTCAAGTCCACCTGTGGGCCGGGGTGTGGGGGTGGGGGGTGGGGGGTGACCTGCAGGAACCTGGGTTCTCCTGCTCTGTGTGGACAAGAGCTGCACGGCCACCACTTGTTGCAGCATCAGACTCCATCTCTCCCTGTTCTTCAGAGGGAGGATCTTGGAGGGAGGGACAGGGGGACTCCGTCACATCCTCTGTCCATATATGGGCATGAAGTTTACACGCAGCGGGGAATCCTCTCAGCGGAGCTGATGAATGGGGAGGAGGGCCGGCGGAGCCTCCAAAGTGTATAAAAGGAGAGGAAGGGGGAGTCTCTGAAATCTACAGCAGCAAATACCTCCAGAGGAGCGGACAGCCACAGGATTATACCTTCATCTGTCGTTTTGAGACTCCTTTTTCACTTTGGATCGTTCATTGACGCAAATTAACAAAACTGACTGGACTAAGCATCACCCTCCCCCTCCCCCCATCCTTTTTATTTGTCTTCTTCCTCCGCGGGAGAGACGGACCATCATTATGTTGAACAACATGGATGTGAACGCCAAAGACTCCTTCTTCCCTCAGTTTGACAGCTGCAGCTCGTCCTCCCTGCTGATGGAGACCGGCGCGCGGAAGGACAACCAGGAGGTGTTCGTGGAGGCGGCGGCGGAGCGGGGGGCACCTGCCCAGTTCGGCCACGGTGAGTTGTTCCTGCAGCCGTGATGCTGCCGACATGTCAGAAAATCAGAGAGCTGAGTTGAAATGAGCGCGTGTGAGGCGACATGAGTGTTTGAGTGACGCGCGCGGCTGTTGCGCACCAGGATAAAGTTGTCCTCCTTGTTTTGTATTTGCTTTCATGCAGAAGGAGCCCCCGCAACCCTAAAAACCGAGGCTTCCAGCTCAGAATTTGCGTTTAACCCCTGCGAGTGCCCGAAGGAGCCGTACCCCCCCTCGTCGCTCGCCTACTCCGGCAGCTTCTACGTGGAGGCGGCGCAGGGAGCGCCCTGCAGCACCGAGACGCTCCTCAACATGATCACGGAGATCGTGGGCATCTCCACGCTGCCGCTGTCAGAGGCGCAGCACAGCAGCTCCACCAGCATCAGCACCAGTACCAGCAGCACCAGCAGCAGCCGGGGAACGTACACGTCCCCCCACCCAGAGCCGCTGGACAGCAGCCAGGGCGCAAAGAGGGCCCCCCCTTACACCTGCTCCGGGCCCCATCCTCCCGGGTACTCCCCGGACCAGCCGTGCCCCGCGTACGCGGAGGACCCGGCCCGGGAGGACCCGTCCACCTCCCAGCTCGGCTTCGGCTCCCCCCGCGCTCTGAAGAAGGCCGAGCCCAAGTCGGAGGCCGCGTCCTTCCCGGTGGTGGTGAAGAATGAGTTCGACAGCAGCTGCTACGAGTGGGGGGGTTTCAGCAACAAGTCCGACTGCTTGGAGTCCACCTTCCAGACCGAGACCTTCCCCATGTCCAACGACTTCCCCCCCGAGCAGCAGATGGACGTTAAGGAGCTTCTGGACTCGTTCCCGTCGATCTGCCCCCACCCGGAGATGGAGTTCAAGGTGGAGGGGGGCATCAAGCAGGAGCCCTGTTTCTCTGACACTTGTTCCCAGAGCTACTCCACCCCACTGTATAACAACTACCTCCCCCCACCTCCACCCGTGAACCTGAAAGCCTTCCCTGACCCCCCACAGCAGTGCGAGCCTCTGTACACGGCCTTACCCAGCACCATAGACTCCATCCTCTACTCCTCCCTCCTCCCCGAGTCCTCCTTCCCACAGACCTTCACCGCCCGCGCCACGAAGCCCCCGCGGGCCAGGAAGACCCCTGCCTCCTCCTCCTCCTCCTCCCACGGCCCGGCCAAGGAGAAGCCCTTCTCCTGCCCCATGGAGAGCTGCGAGCGCCGCTTCTCGCGCTCGGACGAGCTGAACCGGCACATCCGGATCCACACGGGCCACAAGCCGTTCCAGTGCCGCATCTGCCTGCGCAGCTTCAGCCGCAGCGACCACCTCACCACGCACACCCGGACTCACACGGGCGAGAAGCCCTTCTCCTGCGACGTGTGCGGCAAGAGGTTCGCGCGCAGCGACGAAAGGAAGCGGCACGGGCGCGTGCACCTGAAGCAGAAGGAGAAGCTGGAGCTGAAGCCGCAGGCGAGCGCGGCGGGCGCGTGGCCCTTCAGTCTTCCTGAGGGGCTGTGAGGTGCAGGTCCTGCTGCTGGACTTCCGGGCTGAGGTTCTGCAGCTCGTGTCACCCCCAGAGGCGTTTGATCTTTGCATGACTCGCTGCTCATTCAGCACCTCCTCACGAGGAGCAGGACGGTTGCTCCTCTCCTCATCCTCTGCTTCGAGCCACCTGCGTGGAGCAACGACTGGACTCGTTTATTTAAGATGCATGTTTATGTTTTCTTTGGAGCTCCGTGAGCTCCGGTCCTTCCCAGTGAAGGGTTGAATGTAGATGAAGTCACGTGAGGCTCAGCTCACCATTTTACTGTCACAGTTTTTATTTTGTCCTTTTGGTCTTTGTGTTGTGTTAACAATTGGTTGAATTATTACAGTTGTGAAAGATATATCATAAATGGCAAATAAATATATTTGTATCGCTGTACTTCTTTGTATTTTTATAGAATAAGTGTATATTTTACAACTATTACTATTAATATGACTATTCGTCCTTTCTATGAGGTGAAATGTATTCTCAATCATTTTTAATGTGTGGATTTTTTAGGGCTGTTGCTCACCAAGAGAATCTTTGAATGTTTGATATTAGAAGCGTTTTGTTTGCGTCATTCTGTTGAACAACAGAGTGTTTGTCAGGATGTGCACGGTGAACAAACATTGCTCTGGAGTAATCAGGTAGCACACATTGCTGCGACTTTCTCTACGTCTCACTTTGGAGAGGACAGACTTTTAGACTTCTGCTCCGTTTGTTCTTCTGCTGGAGGTACTGTGTGCTGAAATGTTCACTTTAGCAAAAAATCTTGAGGACGGTGTTGAGAGTTTGGTGAACTTGTCACCGACAGGCTGCTGCAAAAAAAGAAACAGAGTCACTGAACTCGCCTTAAGTTATATTAACTGTTCAAGCAAGGCTTTTGTACAGCGACCCTTTCTACAATACATGAATATTGATGTTGTTATTTTTATCAAAGCTTTATGAATAAAATCAACATTTTCTGGAGGCTGTTGAGCTTATTCTTTCTTTTCTCCCCGTGGTGAGTGTGTCCTTCCCCACAATTCACATACTGGACCGGGTCACCTGCCTCCTGACTGTAGGCCCAACATCAGACATGACGGTTTGTGCTCCGTAACGCAGCTCAACTGAAGGTCTTCGGCTTCAGAGAAACCAGCTTCCTGATGCAATCACAAATACATTTTCTGTGAAAGTAATGCAGCTAAAGAAGCTGAAACTGCAGTTAAAGCAAAAAGAAGCTGAACACTGGCTGCAAGCTAAACAAAGCAAAGCATTCCACAAAACAACTCTTGTGAATGAGTCCTCGTGACTCACTGAGACTAACCTGTTTAAATAAAGGTTGAATGAAAAAAAGAAGCTAAATGCTACAGCTTAAAGCTAAAAGTAGCAAATGTTTCAAAGGGCTAGTGAGAAGCTAAACATGAAAAAAAATGCTAAGAGCTGAAAGTATTGGCTAACTAAATGCTAAAACTAGCCAAAGCCTGCTAAAACGCTGAAATTAACAAAATGCTAGCCAAAAGGATTAAACACTAGCCAGACGATAAAAGTAAAAGACCAGCTAAAAATAAGCTTATTGCCAGCTAAAATACAAAAGTAGAAAAACATTAGATAAAAGTATCAAAAACAAAACCTTGCTGAAAGAAGCAGAAGACAACAACAGAGAACGAACACTGAAGCAGAATTGAAAAACAAGAACGACGTCTTGATCAAGACTACGTGCTTCTTTGGAAAAAAAAAACGTTTGGAAATTTTTCAGGTCTCTCTTGTAAATGAGTCCCCGAGGCTCAATGAGACTAACCTGTCTAAATAAAGGTTGAATGAATAAAAAAAAAAAAAAAAAGGTAAATTTTGGTAAAGTAGTTACAGAAAGCAGAAATGCTCGCGCCCGCATCTCCTGCATGAGCTGAAGCTTTCGACACCTGAACATGTGAACTAGCAGGAGAAGGAAACGATATGGGTGATGAACGCTGTCTCACACATTGAAGCAGTTTTACTGATCAGTGCGAAGCGTTTTGCTTCACCAAGCTTTGTTCTTAGCTCCAAATGGAAGAGCTTTAAGAGGAAGAGTCAGAGCCGGGGGTTCTGATCGCTGCGTTCTGTTGAGTGCATATTTTTGTAGGATGCCAAGACCTCCCAGTCTGCCCGTGCACATCGTGCAGGCATGTATGGGTCTCCACGGTGCTACGTAGGACATGCATGTGTCCATGACTCAGGCTGCAGTGCGTAAGTGTCTGAGCTGTCCTGTAGCTCACAAACACACTGTACCAGTGTGAACATACAAGCTGCCACATGGCGCACCGTGAATAGTACGTCGCCATCTTCTCCTGTCCATCATTCATCTGCTCCTGCAACGGCAGGGAGCTGTGAGCAGCAAGGCGCGCTCAGACTCTGTTATTCTGTTTGCCAGCATAGCGATGGGACAAGATGAGGCTTTTGGACTGCTGTGATGTGTAGCTGCAGTGACCATTATCCACACACTTGAAGACTGGAGAGTCATTGAACTCTGGCCACTGATGGAATTTCTGCAATTGTGGATTTGTGAGCTCAAATTCACATTTGCATAGAGAGAACGGTCCTCGGTGTACCTACAACATAGGTTTTCAGCCGGACTGAAAATGTTCGGAACAAAAGGCTTGATGGAAACAAAAGACATACATCATTGCTTTTTTGTTCCTACTGAGTGACATTAATGGGTTTTTGTTTCTCTTATGCAAAATACCTGAAGCCATTAAGTGATTTCCAGGTCGAGCAGTGAGAACCATGCTCCCTGAGAATCGCTGCAAATGGTGGCAAATGAAAGCCATTAAATCCTTGCCAAGGCATTACTAATGCAAATATGTTAACAGTATGACTGTTGTGACGGGGTGACTGACTGATTTCATACGTAAGCAGGAAGAAACCCAGACGCAGGTTCACTTCTTCACCGCCTCAATCAAGTGCTGTCTTTGGTTCGTTCAGGACTCCATCGGGAGAAGAGTTCTGCCCGAGTACGTTCACTACGAAGGCTTTTCCTTTAAGATGATGCTAAACTCTGGAGGTGACTTCTAAATTTATGTTTCCACCTTGCTTCTTATCGCAAATAAAAGCTGCGGCTAACTAAAGCACATTGTCCTCCTCGAAGTCAAGGCCGTCCAGAACGAAGCTGCAGTTACACGTCTGAAGTCCACCTGAAGACAGATGAGTGCAGCTCGGGCTGCCTGTGAAGAGCCCGGCGTTCTTTTTATGCACGCTTGAACTCCAAACAGTCCTGGCTCTACAACAATAATCCAATAATGTCTTTCAGAATGTCTGAAAAACAGGATCGTGGCAGGTTTAGTGCTTCAAGCTTCAGGTATCAGGTCACCTCAAGTGCCCATTAATAATCACAGTCCTACTTGAGACAGTCTATATGGCTCCACAGTCTCGTTGGCATGTGGATTGATCCATTGTAGGCTAATCACCGCATAATTTTATGCGCACCTTTGAAATGTGCACCCGGGTGCGTCATGGTCCTTGTGGGGTGGGCTCGGTAATCAAGGTGCATAATCGCATGGCGGTAATGGCAATCAGGCTTTAGCAGATTAATTCCTCGGATCACACAGCAGCCCCGTGGGCCCGGTATCTGATCGTGAAGAAGGGTGTAGGAGGTCTGGAGAGCGCAGGTGATTAAAAACAAGAGAAGCACAAAGTGCTCCTTATCAAACATTTCAAAGCACCCAAATCTTTGCTTTTGCTCTCGCTGCCCAAATTGTGTCACAGATGAGGCGAAGCAAGTGGCTCACGGAGAAACTCGGTCTTTGCGCCGTTAGAGGCCGGAGGACGACTCGGAGGTCGAGGTCAGCAGTCGGCCATCTTTACGTGGCGCACAACAAACAGAATGTTTACAAAAAGACAGCGTGTGTTAAAGAGCAGTGAAGAAAATGAAAAGGTTCACAGCTCTTAGTTTAATTTGAAAACTCTAAGGTCACATTTTAAGCTCTAAGAGTTTAAGATGTTACTTTAGAGTTTAAAATAAAATTAAATCTTTAAAAATATATTTCAGAGTTTAAAATTACATTTTAAACAAGATAAACAGACGGGATGTGGATGATGAAAATATGTGGGTTTTACTGGAAAGTAATTAACTCAACCAGACATGAGACTGTATCTGTCATCATCCATCATCCATCAATCATCCATCCATCATCCATCCATCCATCCATCCATCCATCCATCCATCCATCCATCCAT
>NC_056500.1:34930070-34945891 GCF_014905685.2 Nematolebias whitei
CAATCCTTCATCAATCATCATCTATCATCATCCATCCATCATCCATCCATCATCCATCAATTATCATCCATCCATTAATCCATCCATCTATCATCTATCAATCAACATTCATCAATACTCATCAATTAGTCATCATCCATCAATCATCATCCATCAATCATCATCTATCCATTCATCCATCCAACACTGATCAATCATCCATCATCCATCATATGTCAATAACCCATCAATCATCATCCATCCATTCATCTATCCATCAATCCATGCATCATCCATCGTCCATCCATCATCATCGATCCATTCATCCATCCATCACTGATCAATCATTCATCATCTGTCATCCATCATCTATCAATAGCTCATCAACCATCCTTCCATCCATCCATTCATCCTTCCATCCATCATCCATCCATGCATCCACCATCAATCATCCATCATCCTTCCATCATCCAGCCATCAAGTCACAGACGAGCCGGTGTCCATCTCCATCAGGACAGACATAAACAGACAGGGGACATGCTGGATGTGTCCCCAAGTCATAGATGAGCCGGTGTCCATCTCTATTAGGACAGTGAGAGACATGCAGGGAATATGCTGGACTGGTCTTCAGTCTGTCACAGGTCCAACACAGGGGTGAGTTTAGCTCCTGTCAACTGAGTGTTCATGTTTCTGAACTGAGGGAGACAGACAAGTGAAGGACACAAAGACTGGTCCTGGCTGGGACACAAACCAGGACCTTCTTCTAAAACTTTTTAAAATTATTATTATTATAACAAGAATCATGTTTTGTTCCCTCGGAATATTGACCGACGTTTCACTTTACGCTGGCTGATGTGTCTTGATTACATTTTTATTGCATGTTGCTAAAACATGTTGTTGCTTAAGAGGGTCTCATGGTTTGATTGCAGCTGCATATGATGATGATTATCAGCTGCTTTCTGCTGCCTCCAAATTCCCAGAAAGAAAACGCTCAACATTTAGAACCAAAATTATTCAGAAAAAGTTGGGAAGATGTGTAAAAAACAAAAACAACAACAAAAAAACGAGAACGTAACAGTTCATGAACCCTCATTTCAATAACAGTAGAACATAATAAACACATTAAATGCTTAAATCAAGAAATGGAATCATTTTTCTGAAAATGTGAATGCATTTTGAGTTTTATGGCTCCTAGTATTAGGACCAGCTGTGTCTTAATTGTACCACCTACTCTTACAGCCATTTGCTGCTCCTGTCTTTGTCTTTTTGAGATGTGTTACTGCCACAAAACAAAAAACATTATTTAATCATTTCCAAAAATGGTACAAAATCTTAGTTAAAACATTTTCTCTTTCCTACGTTCCACTGTGAATAAAAAAACGGACTTATGAGATTCACAAACTACTGCATTGTGTTTAAATGCACATTTAATTTTTTGTTTATACTTTTATTTAACCAGCCAAATCCCACTGAGACCTCAGATTTTCCTTCATGGTTGGCAGCCGAACACACAGGTTTCTGGACCTGGTTTTAGTCTGGGTCCCCACCTTTAGGTTGTAAACTAAAAGTTAGTTCATGAATGGAGAAAAGGAAAGCAACATGTGTTGTTAATGACAGCAAGATGAAATGTTGACTATTAACCTGATCATCTTGGAAACACACACACAAACACACCCCCACACATAGGAAAACTTGTAAGAAACTCTAATATTCAGAAGTGTGCAGGAAACGAACTGATGAAGTGCAAAGTATCCTGGGAAGTGTGGATTGACTGTAATACCTCTAACAGAAGTTTGTGCATGCATAAAAATGTCCTCCGTGCTATTACTGGGTGCAAATATTTGCTGTCAAATTATCATGCAGCCATCTGGCAAACTATTGAGAGATAAAAAAAAACATGTCCAGAGCCCACTTATCTGTGTTAATACAATTGTATAGACTTGCCACTTTTAACCCCTCCTGCCACGGAATATATTCCTCCAGTACCTGAGCATGCATCCTGCAGGGCTGTGAGTGATTACTTTAGTGCTTTGACATTTGCAACAGCTGTAATGAGGCATGTCTCTGACAGTCGTGTCAGCAGCAGCAGCCCGTGTCTCAGCTGCTCAGTTCAACGCTGGGAAGGAGGCACACTGTGGCCAAACACCGGCACTCTTTCTAGATAATGATGGCTCACCCATGGAGAGGCACGGGGAACGTGCTGAAGTCTGACACAACTGTGCGCATGTGTGTTTTAGAAGGAAGTGAGTGAAATCCAGAGCCTGTGTGTGTGTGTGTGTGTGTGGTGTGTGTGTCTGTCATTGCCAAGATGGAATCAGAGAGCGGGAGAGAGGGAGGCTAGCTTGGGACATAAAGACTAGAAGCAGAAAAAGTGAGTGGGCTGAGCACGCTCATACAGTCCACCCTCCTGTCAAGTCAAGCAGGGCGACGATTTGCATGAGCACAGCAGCCGAAACACCAGCTTACACTGTGTATTCTGCATCTAAATTAACTGGCAAAATCAAGCGGGGCTCCTCTGGAGCTCCATGAAATGTATGCAAAATGTAGGCACTTCAGCTGCAGCCTGAACTGTTGTTTCAGCAGCAGCTGGATTCTGGCTGAATCAGAACCATTAGTAAAGACTAAATGAGAAGAGAGAGGCTCGTTACTACTCAGGCACTCGAGTATCAAAGGGAATCACACTTCTGCTGCAGGTATTTATTTAACTGGCGCTGAGGTATGAGCGCTCTCTTCCTCTGAAAAGGTTTTGTTTGTTGGCTCACATTGTCTCTGAAAAGCTTTGGCAACATCACAAATAGCCAGCCTTTAATGTTTATCCATGTTTCCAGCCATATATTTCTGCTCTTCACAACATCAGTTAGGCAAAGTGGGACTTACTTCACTGAAACATCAAAACGCAGAGAGGAATACGACACAGGCATTTTTAAAACGTTTGACAGCTTTTCAGAGTACCTCACAGGGCTGGGTCAGACGTTTGACGTGGGCTTTTATGAAAAGGTTATTAACAATTAACATCTTACCTGTTCTAGATGTTTCTGTGAATGGCATCAGTTTGAGAAAAAAAAACAAGTTTCTGACCAGACTGATGAGCTAAAGGCTAGTCTGCTGTCAACACAAATCAAATCTTAAAAAACTAAACTTGATAAAACTTTACCCAGCTGTCAGTTTTGAACGGAACAGCTGATCTCCAGAAACTAGATGTTCATGACTGAAGTGCCACAGCTAGCTGCTGCTGATTGCACATGTAAATTAAAGGCCTAGCATTCCTAGAAGGAATGCATATCACCCATCATGTTTATCACTACAGCTGTGGCTCAGTCATCCTGTGAGCAGCTGATAAAACAAAACTTCCAGCCCTTTTGGTCCATCAGCAGAAAGACGTTTGGGCGACCTCGTGTGGTTTTGTTGGATGTCGTGAGATCTGTTAGCGCTGAAAGTACAAGTCACGTCGAGTCTGGTCAAAGACCTCATTTCCATCCTCGAGGTCTTCGACTAACAGTAGCACAGTTTCTGCTGCACCTGTTTGTCAACAGCACTGGTGGCGGTCGTTGAAGCCGGGCCTCGACCGATCCGGTTCGGTGGCGTTTGGATGGACTTTCTGTGAGAGGTTACTCTGCAGCGTAACTGTCACAAGTTTTCAACAACGTTGGTCACGTGTTTTCTGAAAAGACTGGCAGATCTCCCACTGCTCCACACCTCCTTCACAAAAACACGACATCTATCTCAACACTTCCCCAACAAGGGCAGACGGACTGCCATGTAGGGAGGGGGCACTCAGAGGGCGCCAGACTCTGAGTGAACAGGAAGTTCTGAGGTTCATCTTACGTCCCCAAGTCTTCGAGGAGCGACCCAGAGATCTGACAGAGTCTGGTTCTGATCTCAAACCTGAAGGGTGTTGGAAACCTGGAGAGGCTTCAGTTCAGTTCAGTTTTTGCTACTATTAGCTTTTGGCTTTTACTGTATTTATGCAGCCACCTTCCATTTTTAGCTTTAAGCTAACTTTTAGATACTTCTGACTACCTTTGGCTTTTAGGTGGGAACTTTCCTCTGCTTTTAGCTAGACTTTTGACACTTTTAGGTTTTCATGAACACTTTTGTTACTTTCATCCATTAGCTAAAATTGTCCTACTTTTACACTAGCCATTTAAAACTTTTATCTATTTTCTGTTTTTGACTTTTAGCTGTTGCTACTTTCAGCTGGCCTTTGACTTCTTTCAACATTTAGGTAAACTTTACCTACTTTTAGCTTTTGATGATCATTTTGTCACTTTTACCGTTTAGCTAGTCTTTTGCTACTTTAGGTCATTGTTTTCATACTTTTTTCTTTTAGTTAGCTTTTTGCTGCTTTCACCTAACATTTAGTTTTTAGTTTTTTTTTTTTTTTTTTTTTTTTTACATTTTATTTAGCATTTTTTACTTTTGGTTATTAGCTATCATTTTGCTACATTTTTGCTAGTCTTTGTCTGCTTTTAACGTTTGACCAACCGATTGCTACTTTTAGATTAGTGTTCGCCTTTTGTTGCATTTAGCTTTTACCTAGTCTCTTGCTACTTTTAGCAACAGTTTTTTGGCTTTTAGCTAGAGTTTAGCTAGTGTAGTGTGTCTTTCATCTTGAACGGCTCAGCTCAGTCATTCATCCTTCATGCAGGAAAACGTTCATTTTGAAGTGAATGTCTCCTATAAGTGATTTTCTGAAGTCAGAGAGGATAATTAGGGACGAGGCCTCGGAGAATCAGCTCCGTGTGAAGCAGCGGAGGGAAAAAGAAGGAGCGAACCCGGCTGCTGCTGTTAGTCATCGCTGAACATGTCACTCAGCGCCGGTGCAGCATAGGGTCTGCTTCCTGTTAACAAGATATGTTTACAGCATCAGCACCGGGCCCCCACCGTCTGTGGATGTGTGCATTTACACTCCTTGTCACTCTATGAGATTGACGCTTCCACATGTCTGTTAAGCATTAACTGGACAGGGGGAGCTGCCATCTTTCTGAGGTGGAGAGACAGATAGTGACAGGGTCCCTGTTCCTCCAAGGCAGCGCTCGGTGGGCCTTCCTTACTTGGAGGGATGACGTGTCTAACCATTCCCACCATAGTGCAGTTCGCTCCCTCAGCTGGGGCCCTTCCTCTGTCGTCCTGCACATACATGAAGAGATACTGATGCTTCCAGCACCATCATCTTCTCCTTCTTCTTCCTCCCACACGTTCGCTCAGAGTGTTTGTGTCTCTGCTGGCACCAGCGACTGCAGCGTCTCGTGAAGGAGATGGATATGATGAGAGGACAGGAGATGTGCTGCTTCCTCCCTCTGGACATGACAAGGACTCTGAAAAAATTGACTTTTTTTCAAACAAAGAGCAGCCCTCAACAAAATTATCGTTACGAATGAAAGCAGAAGTATGATTGAAGTTGAAGAATCACTTAAAGCTCGAACAATCAAGGTTTTAATACGTGTGGAAGAATCTCACGGCAGCTGATCCTCAAAGAGTCACTGTTGCTCTCTGCTGAAGGCTGTGTGTGTGTGTGGGTGTGTGTGTGTGTGTGTGAGGGGGGGGGGGAATCACTGGATGTAAATCTACAACTTGTTAACTTTAGGAGCCCACTTGATTCAAGATGGCCGCCACAACTACTCAACCAGCAAACAATGAAATGACTTTAAGTCCCTTCTTTTTTACAGACACTGAGATGAAATTTGGTGAGCTAGTAGCTGACAGCAACATTTAACTCTTCAAACTTTGTATAAAAAGTTACCAACACCTACCTCTGTCCACCTGTTAGCAAAATATTTGAAGAACGACTGGATAAAGTCTAAAGAAACTTTCAGGATATAATCAGTGGTCTATTATTTTACACCTGTTTCACTTTTGGAGTCAATTGAATTCAAGCTGGCCCCAACAGCCAACTGGTTTTTGAAAACACAAACACGTTATTGAACTGACATAGAGAGTGGTAGTAGCTGAGGGTGATCCCCCACAGGGGGAACAGGACCCCCATTCCTTAACAAGGATTGAGGTCTCAAATGGACTGACAAGCTCCGGTGTGTAAGCAGTCTACTCCTCATTACGACTCGTAGTGTCTCACCTCGAACAGACTCTTTGTTGTCAACAAGCGGGGGCACAGGTGTGGTACCAGTTGGAGATACAGAGTCACCTCCAGGTTCTGATGAAACCTACATGTTGTCCTGATTCTGTGAAGAACCAACCGTCTGCAGGCTGGTGACTCTGACTTTAACAAAATTAAATGAAAAACAAGTGGTGTGTTGATGTCCCCCGTCACTGAGGGGTTGAGTGATGAGTGTTTTTCTGGACTGGACTTGAACAGAGGATGAAGTAAACCCAAATGTTTTTTGTTCAAGATATTCAAGTGAGTAGGAGTTACACTGTGGAGCAGAACAGAGGGAATTTATTTTATTTTTTGGTCTGAGGCAGAGTGATGGATCCTGGAGAAAGGGAAGACATTTTATCACCACCAGATGGTGAAGTAAGCGGGGCGGGGGGTGGGGGGTTAGGGTTAGGACAATCATTTGAGGAAACTATTTCTATTGAGGTCATTTTGGTTACATTTTGAAAACAAGATTTCAAACAATCTCATGTGAGATACATTAAAGCATGATGGCTCAGTGGTTAGCATTGTTGCCTCACGGCAAGAAGGTCCTGGGTTCAATCCCTGGCTGGACCTGGAGTCTTTTTATGAGGAGTTTGCATGTTCTTCCCGTGCTTGCGTGTTTTTTTTTCTCCGGGTACTCCGGTTTCCTCCCACAGTTCAAAAACATGCATGTTAGTCTGCCTCCAGGCCCAGGCCTCCCTTGCAAAAGAGATCTGTGATCTCAGTGGGGTTTGCCTGGTTAAATAAAGGTTAATAAAATAATTTGAAAAATAAAGGTACGGCTGAAAAAAAGAGATTATTGTGGAAAAAGTTACATATTTATTGTCAATAACTTCAGAAAGTGAAACTTATATCTTAGATAGATTCACCACACCCACAGTGAAATATTTCAGACTATTTCTTGTAATTTTGATGATTTTTGTTTACAGATAATGAAAACCAAACGAAAAAGAGAATACTGTGAAGAGGTTTAATATTACCTCCTGGTGTCTCACACTGATCAGCTGATTAACTTGTTAACTGATGAGCTACAAACGTCTCATTCTTCAAGTCCAGCCACTCCTGAACCAGAGACAAAATCAGAAGCATCTTACCTGCTGAGGAGACAAAGAACTGGACTGTTGCTCAGTGGTCCATTGTCCTCTTTTCAGATTAAAGTAAATTGTCATGTCATTTGTAAATCAAGGTGTCAAAGTCTGGAGGAAGAATGGAGAGGTCCAGAATCCACGTTGCTTGAAGTCCAATGTAAAGTTTCCAGTTAGTGATGATTTGTGTCCATGTCCTCTGCTGGTGTTGGTCCACTGAAGTCCCCAGTCCACGCAGGACATTTTAGAGACTTCATGCTTCCTTCTGCTGACGAGCTTTATGGAGATGCTGATTTTTTTTCTAACAGGACTCGGCACCGGCCCACACTGACAAAGGTACCAAAAATTGGCTGTGGAATGTTCTAATTTTATTTTGTTTATTTTATTATTTGTAAACCATCATCATCAAAAATATTAGAAATAAAGACGAAATATTTAACTCTGCGTAATTGATCTATGTAAGATATGAGTTTCACTTTCTGAAGTGACTGATTAAATTTTTTTTTTTCGCGATATTCTCATTACTTCAGATGCACTTGTAATATCTCACATGATCAGTTAGTTCTTCAAACATGTGCTGGGCAAGGCTTGCAGCTGCTACAGCAGCAAACTTTAACCCATTGCCTGTAAAATTCACTCACGTATAGCTGTTCATGTGCAGGCTAAGTACAAGTCTCTCCAAGATTGAATCAGTTAATAAATACTAATTACTACTAATAATACTCTGAAAGTTTCAATAAAATCTATTCAGGGGTTCAGGAGATATTTTGCTACAATCAAACGAACACATAAAAACAGCCTTTTCCCACTCCGTTACCATTAACGTGCAGCAACACTGTTTTATTATCAGCCAGCCCATCATGTCTGCTCTCTCCACTGAATTAGGCCTATTTATAGTTCTTAAAGCATTTACATAGAAATCCAGCACGAGCGTAGTTTAATATGAGATGACAACAATTTGACAAGATGAGATCAAAGGTTAAATCAACACAAAATGGCTGCTGAGTCTATGAACATGGAAATGAATGCAACACGTCCTAACAGCCTGTTGTCATACCTACAGTGAACAGCCTAAAGAAGTTGCTGTGGAAAAACATCACCAGGGCTGTACTTGATAAGACATGTTACCATGACAACATCCGTGGCTCCAGCTAAGAATGCAGAGATTTGGGTAATCGTTGTCACTGAGATACGTCCATTTTTGTTTCTTACTTATTGACAGCGTTTGGACAGAAATGTGTTTTTAGTCCACAACAACACTTTTCATTCAGAAACTCCTCCAAACTGTCACACTGTAGATGTACAGGCAGGAACTGTGCTGAAACTGTGCAGGTACCAAGCAGTTACTGTGCAGGAACCATGCAAGAACTATGCAAGAACTGCACGTGCACTGTGCAGGTACTGTGCAGGAACCATGCAAGAACTGTGCAGGTACTGTGCAGGAACCTTATAAAAACTGTGCAGGTACTGTGCATGAACCATATAAGAACTGTGAAGGTACTGTGCAGGACCCATGCAGGAACCATGCAAGAACTGTGCAGGTGCTGTGCAGGATCCATGCAGGAACCATGCAAGAACTGTGCAGGCACTGCGCAGGAACCATATAAGAACTGTGAAGGTACTGTGCAGGAACCATGCAAGAACTGTGCAGGTACTATGCAGGAACCATATAAGAACTGTGAAGGTACTTTGCAGGAACCATGCAAGTCTGTGCAGGTACAGTGCAGAAACCATGCAGGAACGATGCAAAAACTGTGCAAGTACTGTTCAGTAATATGCAGGAACCATGGAAGTACTGTGCAGGAACATGCAGGAACCATGCAGGAAGAAACTGTTCAAGAGCCAAACAGGAACCATGCAGGAAACGTGGAAGTACCGTGCAGGAATCAAGCAGAAACGATGCAGAAACCTGCAGGAACAATGCAAGAACTAGGCAGGTACTGTGCAGGAACCATGCAGGAACCATGGAGAAATCATGAAAGAACTTGTCATGAACTCTTCCTTTAATCACAGGTTTTGGAGTAACACACATTTCCACAGAAAACGGTTCTTGTTCGTACATTTCCTGTGGCTCCTGTTGGTGAAGTTGTAGAAACAGAACATTAAAATAAACTTACATTTATTTTATGTTTGTTTGCATTGTCAGCTTTGTCCCAAGAGCCAATTTTGGTAAGCCAGGGTCAGAGCGCCAAGGCCCCCGCCTTCGGCCACTGCCCATGATTCATGCACCTGACTAGACCCCTCTGGCCCCTGTGGTGGGCCCAAAGGAAGGCAAACCCATGCTGCTCATTCAGGTTGAGCCTGACTGGACCCCATGGGTGAAGACCCGGTCACCAGGTGTTTGCCAACTAGCCCCTCCCCCAGATCTGGCTCCAGGGTGGGACCCTGGTAACCCACATCCAAGCAAGGGACACTGAGCTCCTTATTTTATTTTGTCCATAAGAGTCTTTGGAATCACTCTTTGTCTGGCCTGTCATGAGGTCGTGAATACAGGCTGTTTCCTCCACAGGGGAGCTGGACTCTCCCTTAGAGACAGGGGAGAAGTTCAGTTGTCGAGGAGAGACTCTGAGTAGAACCGCTGCTCCTCCACATCGAGAGGAGTCAGTTGAGGTGGTTCAGGCATCTGGTAAAGATGCTTCCTGGGTGCCTCCCTAGGGAGGTGATTCTGGCATTTCTGACTGGGAGTAGACCCCAGGAAAGACCCAGGACACGCTGGAGAGACTATGTTTCTCGGTTGGCCTGGAAACTCCTTAGAGCCCTCCCAGAAGAGCTGGAAGAGGTGGCTGTGGAAAGAGATGTCTGGTCAGCTTAAGCTGTTGCCCCCATGACCAACATCAAAACAAGAGGAAGATGATGGATGAATAGATGAATAGGTGGATGGATGGATGGATGGATGGATGGTCTACAATGTCACCAAAACACAAATTACTGAGCAGACTTTAAGAACACTGCAGAACACAACCATCAAACGTACCTGACAAACTTAATCATTATGGCCACCACAGCTAAACAGACTCCTCCAGGTTCCTGTAGCTCTGTCACAGATGTTCACCTAGGACTTGGTGTGGTAGTAGCTGAAAGTAGTTCTGCACACTAACTAAATAAACCCATGAGATCCGTGTTTCATTAACTGTTGTGAGCACACAATACTGTGTGTTTGTCGGTTAACAAAATATCTGATAAACCACTGGATGGATTTAATGAGACTTTCAGAAGATAATCAGAGAGTGAACATCGACGAGTCTATACCAGTGGAATGAACCCAACTCAAGATGGCCTCTCCAGCTCAGTAAGAGAATCATTTTTACAGATACTGAGCTAAAGTTTACTGAGGTGAGAGTCATCCTCAACGTATTTCTGAGACACAGCTCACAAGATCTCATAACATCGAAGGAGGTTCCACAGAAACTTTAGTCTTTTCAGGGTTTGACCAGAACAAGCAACATGTGGTTATTTAGTTCAAAAGTCAGGCATGAGAGGTGGCGGGCGACATGCAGTCCTTCTTATGAACGTTCTGATTTGTCCATTTTAACTGTTTAGATTAGAGAACCGGACACTTTGCTCCCAATGTTTGAATGAAAAATGAAACAATGACTCCCAGAAGATTTGAATGTTGTTCATAGTAACAGGAACCGCTCTGAGCCGGCATAGAAGTTCTCCAGGTCGGGTCCTGGAGCAGGATCAGTGAAGCGGCCCTCACGTTCAGGCTGTGCAGAAACACGCTCACAGCGGAGCGCCATTGTATTGAACGAGGTGTTAGCCTGCAGTTTCATCACATTTCCTCAATTTAATGACTGTAATTGCCACTCGAGGTGATATATTGATACTGGCCGGATCCTGCAGGCCTGCGTGTCTCTCCGAGTGTTAACAACAGACGGAATAAAAACCGTCTGACCTCCTGATGCAGCGAGCACAGAGCTGCGTGCTGCCTCTCAGATCATCCGTTTTATTGTTTTAGAAAATGTTTAGCTTGTGATCTTATTCTGATGAAGGTACAGGAATATTTTATTGTGGTGTTTCAAATCACTTCCTGCCTACATATTAGCGCCATCTGCTGTTCACACATAAAACTGAGGTTTCCCTTTTTCAGCCTTTAAACACGAGCAGCTCGTTAATCTGTTAAAATATGACGTTTGTTCACGAAGGAGGCTCTAAATGCAGAGATTAAAACAACAAGAGCCTTCAGTTCTTTATTCTCCAGCTGTGATGGGTCTCGGGGAGAAAACTGATTTGTAATTTCTACTTAAAGAGATTAAGACCCAGATTAACCCAAAGATTAACAAATCATTCCTGTCAGAGTCCAGGAAACAAAACTACTCGTAAAACGGACTCAAAGGTAAACCAAGAAAAATGAACATCAGAACATGAGAACTGAGGACAAAGATCAGGAGACACCTGAGGAAGAAGAGCAGGACACATCTGAGGACGAAGAGCAGGACACACCTGAGGACGAAGAGCAGGACACACCTGAGGAAGAAGAGCAGGACACACCTGAGGAAGAAGAGAAGGACACACCTGAGGACAAAGATCAGGAGACACCTGAGGACGAACATCAGAAGACACTTGAGGACCAAGATCAGGAGACACCTGAGGACGAAGACCAGGAGACATCTGAGGATAAAAAGCAAAAGACACCTGAGGACGAAGATTAGGAGAAACCTGAGGACGAAGATTAGGAGACACCTGAGGATGGAGATCAGGAGACACCTGAGGACGAAGAGCAGGAGACGAGCAGAGACAGGACACATGTCTGACGAGAGACCGACCAGGTAAGTCTCAGAGTGTCCTCAGGACTGCTTGTCTCACCTCCTACAGGTCAGAACGACCTCCTCCTGACAGGAGACGCTGTAAAACACCAGCTCCAGCAGGAGGACTCTCAGCTACTACCACTCCAAACTTTAGCTCCATCTGTAATGCTGAATTTTAGCCAGTTTTTGTTGGCTGGTGTCCGTTAGATGCATCGGCCATCTTGAATGGGATTGACTCCAGAACTACTTAGTTTTAGCTGTGTATCCAATAAATACTTTATGACACTTGCATCTAAAATCTTTCAGTGGTTACGAGACATTTTACCAACAGACAAGACACACGAACTCGCCTCTCACCTTCAGCGGCAAACAAGAAGAAGACCCTTCGATAGTTTGACCCTAAACGTGTCCCATGGAACTGTGAAGCATGTTGAATCATGTGGATGATGTGTAATAATATGATTACTCCGGCTCACTCTTTCATCTCTTTTTTTACGTTCTCACAGCCAAAATAAACTGAAGCGTTTCCCTTGTAGAACATTTTGCGACATGTGCTGCGGTTGCTAAGCAAACAGTGACTAATAATATCTCCGTGGAAGAGGTTTTGCATTAGAGCAGCAAGCCAAAGCACAGCACGTCTCCGTCTCCAGCAATCTAAAGACAATGAAGGTTCACCACACTGTAATTACCCAACAATGAGTTTGTCACTCTCAGCTCATGCATATGAATGAGAGGGGGGGCGGAGGAAGGTGCTCGCTCGAAACTCGCCGGGGTTTTTGACGTGAGAACGGCATCATATTCATCCTATCAAAATCTCCTGAAGGAGACTTTTTCAGCTTTTGTGTGTCAGTCTTTCCCTGTCATGTCTGGATGAGTGCAGCGTGGCGAAGGCGGCAAGGGGTGAGGGATGGATGTAACAGGTTTGAGGGGTTTTAAACTTAATTCTTTATACGGCCTGAAAGCTGTCTACTCCTACTGTGACATGCAGGAAATTATATGCAGTCATGGTAAAAATAAAAGGAAGTACCACGTGCTCTTTTTCAAGGCTACCGTTTTACTCGTCAAGACATAATAAACAGTCCGTTTGCTCGTCAGAAGGCCCTAAATTTAAGGAAAGTTGTTGCCAGATAGACAACGCATGCTGTTTATTTACTGGAACATGAAACAAACATGTAAAAGCTGTGTAGAAAGTGTCTGGCTGTTTAAAGCCTTGCTAAAGCGCCTCTGACATCAAAATGTTGTCATAAACATGAATGCACACGCTGCTGAGATGAACAGGTGTTGAGATATTTTCACATGCAGCAACAGGAAGTGATGACAGTAACAGGAAGTGATGTCAAAGGGGAACACCTGCAGGTGAACAGTGCGTAGCTCCACTGTCGATCAGCACAGACAGGAGAGAAGAATCTGATGCTTCTTTAGATTATTTTGAGTCAGAGTTCAATTAAGATGGTTTTCATAAACAAAGAGAAGGAAGTTCCTCTTTTTGAAGAGTTCCCCTTCGATGTCACTTCCTGTTTGACATTGGCTGCTCCAACTTCAAAATAAAATACGACAGCTATGTAACAAAAGGGGTAAAATCACGTGTTTTATGTCAAATTTATTAGATATTAAGAAGTTTTCTTCCACGTTTTGTATTTGTGGAATGTACATGCCTCAGGAGCTTTAAACCAGTCCGCTGTGTGAGCTGCCCTCATGTCACTGAAGAGGTGACGCTAGGAGTGATGAACGTTCATGTGTTCACAACTCTCCCAACGACTCATCCATCCATCATCTTTACCTGCTTCGATCTTTCTGGGTCACTGGTGTACATATCCAGCAGTCACTGAGAGAGAGGTGGGGGACACATGGACAGGTCTCCAGTCCATCACAGGGACATCTGGACAGGCTGGGATTTGTTCCGGCGACCTTCTCACTGAGAGGCAACAGCTCTACCCACTGAACCACTGTGCCGTCCACAGTGTTTCAACTCAGGACTGGACTTTAACATTGGCAGGACTTTACAACACCTTGATTCTTCACATTTTTCAATGTTCTGCTGTAGATTTAGAACAATATAACTTGACCTGCCGTTTGACACCTTGTCCCATTTGACACCTTGTCCTGTTTGACACCTTGTCCCGTTTGACACCTTGTCCCATTTGACATCTTGTTCTGTCCTCAGGTGCTTCAGGCCACACATCTGACTGGAGAATGTTTCGGTTTGCAGAGATTCAGGTGGACTTGACGAGCAGGGGGTGCCCATGTCCAAAACAAACCCAAACGGTCATCCCTCCACCACCGTGTGTGACCGATGAGGTGCCTGTGCTCACAAATCAAACCTGGGGTCAAAGGTGAGGATGTTGGTGTGTCTGTGCCACCGGCCGGCCATGTCACGACCCGCTGGACAGACCCAAAGAAGAATCTAAAACGTCATCATCCTTTAGAGTTAAGATGTCCTCAGTTGACAAGAACAATGCCGTAACAGTCACTTCTGCTGAGCTACAGGTCGGTGTGGTAGTAGCTGAGAGTCATTTTCAGTACAAAGTCTGAGCTCTGACAGATCAAACATCTTGACAAACATTCACCTTCGACGCTCACATTTCACAACAAACTGTGTTCTTGTACTTGTGTACAACGAAAAAAGCAAAAATAAAAAAAAGAACATGACAAAAAACCAATTGTCACAATTAATTCATTAATTAATTTGTCATGGATCCTTGTATATTGTTTCTTTTTACACTTCATATTTTTGATATTGTTGGGTGTAACTGGGATCTTGAGTACATAATTTTGTTCCATCTCATGTACCACATGTGATGAGAACGATAATAAACTTGACTTGAACTTAAGTTGTCTATTTAACTTAGATGGCACAAATGATTTCTTATATTTAATTTATTTCCTAAATGTACAGCCCCAATCATTAACATTGTTGACTCTGGGGGGTCAAAGGAAACATTTCCTCATTAGTTTAGTAAAATATTTGTGTCGTCATGCAGCGTTCAACTGGACAACACGGGTGTCAAAATGAAGAGGAGTCAGTGAAATGATGAAGAGTTTTCCAGCAGGAAGGTGATGATGATTTTTATCTGTAACTAATCAAACTCAAGTGTTTTTACATGTTCACTAACGTCAAATGGACAAACTGAAACATTTGAGTGTTAATTTAGAGGAAACTGTTTCTGTTCTCAGCTCAGATAGTTTAATCTGTTCTTCTTTTTTAAAGGTCTAAAATGTAAAGATGTGCTTTTTCTGGTTTTATAGTGTAAAATCAGCACTGGGTACATTTACCCTGCTGGACAAGAGTCTCACCATTTACTGTGTGTTTTGTATGATTATTATTTTATTTTAAAATCCTCTTTATTTTTAAAGAGCAACACGACTGAGGATGAATCCATACATACAAACTTTATAGAAATATGGTCTTTCTCTTGTCTTTGAAATATTTTTGTCAGATTAATAAAGGACCTGTGAGTCTCCTAGAAAGGACTCAAACCAAAGTGAAGCAGCGCCACGGCCTGACTCCAGTTCTGCTGGGTTCTGGTGTTCCTGCACATCCAGGTTTGCACTTGATGCACTTCTTGTGTTTGACCAGGAAGTGGTGCTTCAGTTCCTGCATGGAGGTCTGAGTTTCTGTCTCCGGATGCCTCACTGAAGATGTTTCTTAACCGGCAGCTGGTTGATGGGTTCATGCTCGTCTGTTTTTATACATCTGGAAGCAAAAAGAGTACAACTCAAACAGAAAGAGCTCACCAACACACCATGTATGACTCTCAGCTACTACCACACCACGCTTCAGCTTGAGTTACAGTCATTTTTGTGTTTAGTGAGCCCAGTTGGTTGTGGTGGCCATCTTGAATAGGACTGACCCCAAAAGTTTCAGATAGATAGATAGATAGATAGATAGATAGATAGATAGATAGATAGATA
>NC_056500.1:34945991-34947915 GCF_014905685.2 Nematolebias whitei
CACACACACACACACACACACACACACACACACACACACACACACATATATATATATATATATATTTATATACACTTCAACTGTGAGACAGAATCTAAGAAAAACAAAACCCAGAAAATACATTGTATGATTTTTAAATAATGAATTTGCATTTTATTGTATGAAATAAATATTTGATCACCTACCAACCAGCAATAATTTTGTATCTCACAGACCTGTTAGTTTTTCTTTAAGAAGTCCTCCTATTCTACACTCACCTGTATTAATTACAGCTGTTTGATCTTGTTACCTGTATAAAAGACACATGTCCACACCCTCAATCACACTCCAACTTCTCCACCATGGCCAAGACCAAAGAGCTATCCAAGAGACACCAGGGACAAAACTGTAGACCTGCACAAGGCTGGCATGGGCTACAGGTCAATAGGCAAGCAGCTTGTTCAGAAGGCAACACCTGGTGGTGCAATTATTAGAAAATGGAAGAAACACAAGATGGCAGTCAGCCTTCCTCAGTCTGGGGCTCCATGCAAGATCTTGCCTCGTGGGGTAAGGATGATTCTGAGAAAGGTCAAGAATCAGCCACATGAGGACCTGGTGAACAACTGAAGAGAGCTGGGACCATTCTCAAAGAATACCATTAGTAACACAGTACTCTGTAATAGTTTAAGATCCTGCAAGGCATGCAAGGTCCCCCTTCTTATGGCAGCATATGTCTAGGCCCATTTGAAGTTTGCTAATGACCATCTGGATGATCCAGAGGAGGCATGAAGAACATGTGGTCAGATGAGACCCAAATAGAGCTTTTTGGTATCAACTTCACTCGCCGTGACTCAATGACCCACAACACATAGCCAGGGTAACTATGGAGTGGCTCCGTAAGAAGCATTTCAAGGTCCTGGAGTGGCCTAGCCAGTCTCTATACCTGAACCCAATAGAAAATTATAGAAGGGAGCTGAAACTCAATGTTGCCCCATGTTTGGAGGAGTGGGCCAAAACCCCTGTTGCAGTGTATCTAAACAATTCAATTCGCTTTATTTATATAGCGCCACGTTACAACAGAAGTTGTCTCAGGGCACTGAACAGAAACATTTATATATAAAAATAATAATTTAACACTATTTATCTGAGGAGCAGAGTGCTTTGAGTTTAACTCCATCGCAGAACTCTCATCTTGAGCAAGTATGAAGGCGACAGTGGAAAGGAAAAACTCCCTTATGAGGAAGAAACCTTCAGCAGAACCAGGCTCTGCACAAGCGGCCATCTGCTTCGACCGGCTGGGTTTGAGAGGAACAGGAAGGAGGAACAGATACACAATGGCAGGTCAAGAATCACATGTTAAGATAGAAATAGTATCAAATGAAAACTATTCAATTTTAACAATTCATTTAAGGAAAGGAGGTCAATTTGTTCTCCAGTAGTCTAAGCCTATAGCAGCATAACGAGCCAACCCTAACTATAGGATTTATCAAGAAAAGAACATCTTAAGCCCAGTATTAAAACTGGATAATGTGTCAGCTTTATGGACAGAAACTGGAAGTTGGTTCCACAAGAGAGGAGCCTGATAACTGGAAGATCTTCCTCCATTCTGCTTTTGGAAACTCTAGGAGCCACGAGTAAGCCTGCAGTCTGATAGTGAAGTGCTCTGTTAGGAAAATATGGAACAATTAGATCTGTAATATAAGATGGAGCTAAGTTGTTGAGAGCTTTGTAGGTTAGAAGTAAGATTTTGAATTTTATTCTGGATTTGACAGAGAGCCAATGGAGAGAAGCTAAAACTGAAGAGATGATCTCTCCCACTAACTCCAGTTAAGACTCTGGCAGCAGCATTTTGGATCAATTGAAGACGTTTTAAAGACGTATTTGGACATCCAGATAACATAGTCCAGTCTAGACGTGACAAATGCATGGACCAGTTTTTCTGCAT
>NC_056500.1:34948015-34949391 GCF_014905685.2 Nematolebias whitei
ATAGTCCAGTCTAGACGTGACAAATGCATGGACCAGTTTTTCTGCATAATTTTTATACAAGATGTTTCCAATTTTAGAGATATTACGAAGGTGGAAGAAGGCAGTTCTAGTAATGTTTTTAATGTGGGAGATAAAAGACATGACCTGATCAAAAATAACTCCAAGATTTTTAACATTAGAGCTGGAGGACAGATTAATGCCATCCAGAGAGGGTGAAAGACTGAAAAATTAATTCCTAAGATGCTCAGCTCTGAAAACCAAAACCTCAGTCTTGTCAAATTGGAATCCATCTGATAAATATGATTTAAACCAATTTTGAGCCATTCCAGTAATCCCAATATCATATTCAAGTCTGTAGTAAAATATTGTGATCAGCTGTATCAAATGCAGCACTGAGGTCTATCAGGACCAGTGTAGACACCTGTCCATTGTCAGAGGCCATGAGAATATCATTAGTAACTTTCACCAGTGCTGTTTCTGTGCTCTGGTGAGCTCTAAACCCTGACTGAAACTCCTCAAACAGATTATTTCCTTGCAGATGATAATGTAACTGACCATCAGCTATTTTCAATAGAATTTTTAAGATCAAAGTTAGATTAGGTATAGGTCTATAATTGGCTAGGATTCCTGAGTCACGGTTATGTTTCTTAAAGGTTTAATTGCAGCAATCTTAAAGCTTTGTGGTACATAACCATTTATACACATTAAACAGATCCAAGATGTGGTCATTAATTAAAGAAAATGTGCCTTTAAATAGTCTGGTTGGGATAGGATCTAGCAGACATTTGGATGGTTTGGATGAAGTTATAATTTTTTGACAATTCAGAGAGTTCAACAGGAGAAAACAGTCCAAACATAAATCAGGTTCTAGTGACATTTTTAAAAGTTGAAACGAACCAGAGGTGATACTAGGAATGTTAGTTTGAAATTGTTCCCTAATTGAAATCATTTTATTTATAAAGAATCTCATGAGGTCATCACTGCTTATAGTTGTAGGGATACATGAATCAACAGAGATGTGATTTTTCATTAGACTAGCTATGGTACTGAAAATGAACCTGGAGTTATTTTTACTCTCATCAATTAAAGATGAAACCTGGTCAAGAACTATAGGAAACATTTGACCTCTGTAAATAAAAAGGTTTCTGTATTAACTTCTGTTTTTCTATTGTATCTTATACTTATTTCATGCAATAAAATGCAAATGAATCATTTTGAAATCATACGATGTGATTTTCTGGATATTCTTCTTAGATTCTGTCTCTCACATTTGAGAAAGGAATGCTTGCAAAATCTGCAGTGTATCTAATCCTGTATGTGTTTGTGTGTGTGTGTGTGTGTGTATATATATATATATATATATATATATATATATA
>NC_056500.1:34949491-34955417 GCF_014905685.2 Nematolebias whitei
TATATTTATATATATATATATATATATATATATATATATATATATTAGATTAGTATCTCTGCCATTTTGACCAAGTCTGGAAGAAGTGTTTGTGGATCATTGCTGATGAAATGAATGACAAATAGAAACAAATAAAATGAATGTAAACGTGTGGTTCGGCTGATCTTTGGTATGAAAACAAGTGTGCAGCTCTGTGAGTGCAGCTCCTGTTCCTGTTGTAATAACAGGGTCCCTTTGCCCTTTCTCCTGCAGAGATAACCGTTCTACAGGATGAAAGCAGCGATGTCGTGTCAGTTTGTAGCCCAGACCATAACTTCTGTTGGTCTATAGTGATTGGATTGATTTGATGCAGAATAATGCAACTGAGCTGGGTTCAACACGACAGGAGCCATCCAGTGTGGAGTGAAAAGAAAAGGGTTTGTGTCCTGCTGCTCGGCGAGTGATTACAGGGCTGAATGCAGCGCCAGCACCATCCCCGGTCCTGAACCTCCAGCCGGTGCACGAGGTCTGCTGCAGACAGCAGCTTCCTATGAAAGAGTATCGACTTTTTGTAATAGGAAGTGTGACCACGGAGGGCACCCGGCAACAGATGCGAAATAGAAGAGAAAAAAGTGCTTCGGGAGTTGAAATGTCATGTGAACAGTTGGGTTCAACCACTGAACACCTCAGGGGTGTTATCGACTCCCTTCCATGCTTTTAAAGGCCATGGGTTCATTCAGACCGGGCTTTGGAGCTTACTCTCCCTGCTTGTGAAGCACATCACAATTTCCAGCAACACCTTGAGAAGAAATAGACTTGGTGAAAATAACTTTAGGCTGTGGAGAGACTGGGGGAGTGCTGAAAAAACACCCAGACCTCTCGATTCAACTAAAACGAAACCGTCAGGATACAAAGTCAACTTCAGATTATTCCGAAATGTGTTTTTGATGTAAATGTATTTACATTTTCTTTGAGCTCACTCATTTCCACCATTGCTCTTCAAATGTGATTGTGTCATTAAGGTGATTTAATCCTTTGGATGCAATACTTCAGGATAAACACAATGTGCTGTTGTTTCAGTTTGTTGACTTGTTTATCATACTTAGATTTACAGTCCAGTCAGAGAACAACTGTAAAAGGAGTCAGTTCAAAGAGCTATCTACAACAGGTCAGATATTTATTGTTCACTTCACCATCGAGCTCCACTTCACATGACCTGAAATGTATAACTTTAAGTTTGTTTGTTTGTTATTTGATTAAAAACATCAAGGACAAGACGATGGGCAGCACGGTGGCGCAGTTGGTCGAGCTGTTGCCTCTCAATGAGAAGGTCACCGGATCAAATCCCAGCTGGGGGCCTTTATGGGTGGAGCATGCATGTTCTCTCTGTGCATGCGTGGGTTTACTCCAGTTTCATCCCACAGACCAAAAACATGCATGTTAGGCTGATTGGTAACTCTAAATTGTTCCTAGGTGTGAGTGAGAGAGTGAATGGTTATTTGCCTCTGTGTGTTCCTGTGATGGACTGGAGACCTGTTCAGGGTGTTCCCCGCCCCTTGCACAGTGACTGCTGGACATGGGCACCAGTGACCCCCGTGACCCAAAAAGGAAGAAACGGGTAAAAATGATGGATGGAAGAGCAAATCAATCATAATCTAAGAGGGACCATTTCTGTGTGTGTGTGTTTGTGTGTGTGTTTGTGTGTGATGTGTCTGTGTGTGTGCGTGTGTGTGCTTGTGTGTGATGTGTGTGTGTGTGTGCGTGTGTGTGTGTGTGTGTATGTGTGTGCTACAGACCCTGAAAGATTGTGTATTTTTATGTTTAGTTCAGAATCAGTAAAATATTCACTCTATTGAAACTAAGGATTAACATAAACTAAAGTTTGTATTTGAAGCCAGTTTTGGCTCTTTGAAAGGATTTGGTTTCTTTTCACAAACTTTTTTCTTTTGGACTTAAATATTTTGAGATGATTGTGTAAATGGACTGTACTTATATAGCGCCTTTCTATCTGATCAAGACACTCAAAGCTCTTTACACCACAATCTGTGTCCTCATTCACACATTCATACAGCACTCTACATGATCTCAACAAAGCTATGTGAACAAATCATTCTCAAGAGACTAATCAGAGCTTTAGATCACATTCATACAATGATGGGACACACATCGGAGGCAATGAGGGGTTCAGTGTCTTGCCCAGGGACACTTCGGCATGTGACTGTTGGTGGATTTGAACTCCCAACTCTTGCACTGGAGGATGACTGCTCTAACCGCTCAGCCACAGCCACCAAATTGTGACACATACAGACATTCTGGAGTTTATCTTTAATTTCAGTGATTATTTAAGGCAGTGATTCCTAAAAATTACTGTAGAGTCAACACAGTGGGACGTGAAATAAGTTAATAACACCAGCTGGCATATTTTTTACTTTATTTGTAATATACACTTGTGTGTGTGTGTATATATAAGTAAGTACATTTCTTTCAGCTGCTCCCTTCTTCATGGGTCACCACAGTAAGAAAACTCACATGAAAGATTTGGCAGTGTGTTTGACGCTGGATGTTCTTCCTGACGCAATCTGGGCTTGAACCCGCAACCTGAGGATTAACAAGACCGCAGCACTGACCACCAAGCTACCACAGCCATACTTATAAATATATATATAAAATATAGATAAAATGTACAAAAACAAGCAGTAAATCTATAGAAGCTGAACTGAGTTAAAGCTAAAAAAAACCCTGAGAATGTTAAAAAGATGGTGGTTCAAGCACAAATGGAAACAACTGAAACAGCAGCAGAAGAGGACACCACGTCCTCCGGACTAAAGAGGAGAGGGACTATCAATTTCAATTCAATTCAGTTTATTTATATAGCGCCAAATCACAACAAAGTTGTCTCAGGGCACTTTACAGAAACATTCACATAAAAGCCAATTAGTAAAGTTCTCTATCTAAGGAATCCAGCAGACAACATGAATCTTGGCTTCGTTGCAGTCTCCCATCCTGAGCAAGCACAGTGGCAACAGTGGAAAGAAAAAACTCCCTTTTAAAAGGAAGAAACCTCCAGCAGAACCAGGCTCAGGACAAGCGGCCATCTGCTTTGACCGGCTGGTTGAGAGGACAGGAAGGAGAGACAGACGAACACAGAATGGTAGGTCCAGGTATATCTGAAAGACAAAAAAAAAACACATGTTAAGGATAGAAAAAATAATTACAAATACAAAACAGGTTGAGCAGAGTAAGTAAAGACAGTAGTAGAGTGAAAATTGTTGTCATTTTGTCCTCCAGCAGTCTAAGCCTATAGCAGCATAGCTAAAGGACAGCTCAGGAAACCCAAGCCGACCCTAACTATAGGATTTATCAAAAAGGAAAGTCTTAAGCCTAGTTTTAAAACTGGATCATGTGTCAGCCTCACAGACAGAGATTGGAAGTTGGTTCCACAAGAGAGGAGCCTGATAACGGAAAGATCTGCCTCCCATTCTGTTTTTGTAAATTCTAGGAACCACAAGTAAACCTGCAGCCTGAGAGCGAAGCGCTCTGTTAGGAAAATATGGAACAATAAGATCTGTAATATAAGATGGAGCCAGGTTGTTGAGAGCTTTGTAGGTTAAAAGTAAGATTTTGAATTCTATTCTGGATTTGACAGGGAACCAATGGAGAGAAACTAAAACTGGAGAAATATGATCTCTACGAACTCCGGTTAAGACTCTGGCAGCAGCGTTTTGGATCAACTGAAGACGTTTTAAAGAAGTATTTGGACATCCAGATAATAAACCATTGCAATAGTCCAGTCTAGACGTGACAAATGCATGGACCAGTTTTTCTGCATCATTTTTAGATAAGATGTTTCTAATTTTAGTGATATTACGCAGGTGGAAGAAGGCAGTTCTAGTAACGTTTTTAATGTGGGAGATAAAAGACATGTCCTGATCAAAAATAACACCAAGATTTTTAACATTAGAGCTGGAGGACAGATTAATGCCATCTAAGGAGGGAGAAAGACTGAAAAATTAATTCCTAAGGTCCAAAAACCAAAACCTCAGTTTTGTCTGTGTTCAACAGGAGAAAATTGTCATCCAGGATTTTATGTCTTTAAGACATGCTTGTAGTCTAAGTAGCTGATTGGATTCATTGGGTTTAATGGACAAATATAATTGTGTGTCATCAGCATAACAATGGAAATTTATCCCATGCTGTTTAATAACTTTACCTAATGGAAGCATATATAAAGTAAAGAGTATTGGCCCAAGCACTGAGCCCTGAGGAACTCCATGACTAACTTTGGTGTATGAAGAAGATTTATCATTTACATTTACAAACTGTAATCTATCAGATAGATATGATTTAAACCATTTTAGAGCCGTTCCTGTAATCCCAATATCATATTCAAGCCTCTGTAGTAAAATATTGTGATCAACTGTATCAAATGCAGCACTGAGGTCTAACAGGACCCAATATAGACACAAGTCCATTGTCTGAGGCCATGAGAATATCATTAGTTACTTTTACTAGTGCTGTTTCTGTGCTATGATGAGCTCTAAACCCTGACTGAAACTCTTCAAACAGATTATTTCTTTGTCTATGTTCACGCAATTGACCTGCAACTATTTTCTCTAGAATTTTTGAGATGAAAGTTAGATTAGATATAGGTCTATTGTTGGCCAGAATTTCTGCATCAAGATCAGACTTCTTAAGTAAAGGTTTAATTACAGCAACCTTAAAGCGCTGTGGTACATAACCATCCATTAAAGGCAAATTAAGTAGATCCAAAATGTGGACATTAATTAGGGGAAATACCTCTTTAAACAGTCTGGTTGGGATGGGATCTAGCAGGCATGTGGATGGTTTGGATGAGGTTATTATTTTTGACAATTCAGAGCGTTCAACAGGACAAAAACTGTCCAAACATAAATCTGGCTCTAGTGAAATTTTTAAAGTTGCCTCATTTGACAGGGGACTACAGATAGTAGAAAGGATGGTTTGAATTTTCTCTCTAATTGAAATAATTTTATTTATAAAGAATCTCATGAAGTCGTCACCACTTATTGTTGTAGGGATACATGGTTCAACAGAAATGGGACTTTTAATTAGTCTAGCAATAGTACGAAACTGAAACCTAGGGTTATTTTTATTCTCCTCTATTAAAGATGAGTAATATAAAGTTCTAGCTTTATGGAGAGCTTTCTTATATGTTAGCAGACTATCGTTCAAAGTTAAATAAAATTCTTCAACATTAGTCGAGCGCCATTTTCTCTCATGGTTTCTAGATGCCTGCTTTAAAGTATGTAACTCAGAATTGAACCAAGGAGCCAGTTTCCTCTGATTGATTACTTTCTTTTTCAGTGGAGCAATTTTATCAAGTGAAGTTTGCATTGAAGTTGTAAGATGATCAACTAGATGATCTAAGTCACTGTTCTCTGATGCATTACTCTGCAAGACAGAGGAAAACATTGATGGAAGAGACTGTTTAAATTTGGTTACAGCATTTTCTGAGAAGCACCTGCTGAGATGAAATTTACTCTCAGTGACTGTGTAGTCATTTAATGTAAACTCAAATGTTGTTAAAAAATGGTCGGACAGAATAGGATTTTGAGGAACTACTACCAAGTCCTTAATCTCTATACCATAGGTCAGAACTAAATCAAGAGTGTGATGATAAGAATGAGTAGATGTGCGGACGTTTGGGGTAAAACCAAATGAGTCTATTAAATTATTAAAGGCTATGCTTAATCTATCACTTTCAACATCTACATGAATATTGAAATCACCTATTATGATTTTATCAGTATTTAATAATAAGTCTGTTAATAATTCTGAGAATTCAGACAAAAACTGAGAGTAAGCGCCTGGTGGACGATATATAACAACTAATAAAAGTGGCTTTTCTGATTTCCATTTTGGATGAGAAAGACTGAGGGACAGTGATTCAAAAGAATCATAACTAATA
>NC_056500.1:34955517-34960840 GCF_014905685.2 Nematolebias whitei
CCCACACTCTTGCAATATTCTAAACAATGTCTCTAAAGGCTCTAAAAGAGCACAGAATGCCATGATTTCAGCTCTCTGACTCCTCTGCTCTTTACTTGCAAGCACTCTTGGCCACGCCCACTTCTCCACACTCACGGTGAAAAGCTGATCAGCTGCAGCAGGAAGTTTATCCTGCAGTATGATACACAAAGGTGCAGGAGGTGCTAAGTAATTTATTTTAAATACAAATTCCATGACGATCGTTCAGCTCATCCATCGATCAGCCAATTGTGTGGCATGTCCAATCTTATTTTGAAAACTGTGACAGAGCGAGTCGGCGATAAACAAACCGCGAAGTGGCGAAGGACTACTGTACATTGTTTTGTTTTTTTCTTACAGTGATTATGAGTCTACGTTTTTAGGGTAGAAGCTATTCAACAGTCTAGTGCAGGGCTCTGCAACCTGTGGCTCTGGAGCCACATGCAGCTCTTTGGTCCCTCTGCAGGCTCTTTCAAGCTTTGACCAAAAAAAACTGAATTTTATTTGTTATACAAACAAACAAAAAAAAAGGATTAGTTCAAACAGTTTTCCTGTCATTTCTTTTGCAAATATGTGAACACTGGAGCGAGTATAAGGAGTAAAACATACTTTAACTTTATAATTTATTTTTTATATGAACAACTGTCTGCATAGTTGATAGATTTTTTAATGTAAAAATTTGTAAGAAAGATCCCCCCCCACACACACACACACACCCCTCCCCCTACAAGAATCTGGCATTTTACTTTAATAAATGTTAAAAATCATTAGATATTTTTTGCTTTATAATGTTATTCCCACTGGCCACAAAAGCCCCCTCCAGCAAACCTAAAGTGGCTCATGGGCCACCAGTTGATGACCACAGTTGTAGCAGATTGTTGTGGCTCCGGACACATTTAAAGTAGTGAACGAAGGCGAAAAATGGCTCTTTTGATAGTAAAGGTTGCAGACCCCTGGTCTAGTGGTTGTACACTTAATGCTCCTCAACCTCCTACCTGAGGGGAGTGGGGCAAAAAGTGTGTGTGCTGGGTGAGTGGGGTCCTTCATGATGCAGGTGGCTCTCTTCCTGCATCTGGAGGTGTAGATGTCTGTGATGGTGGGGAGACTGACTCCAACATACTTCTGTGCAGCCTTCACCACTCTCTGCAAAGCTTTTCTTTCTGCAGCTGTGCAGCCTCCATGCCACACATTTATGCTGGAGCACAGGATGCTCTCCACTGCACACCTGTAGAAGGAGGTGAGGACTGAGCTTCCCAGACCAGTTCATCTCAGCCTCTTGAGGAAGTAGAGTCTCTGATGAGTTTTCTTGATCAGGCTGGTGGTGGTGTTGCCCCAGCTTGTTGGGGGTTGTGGAGGACCTGAGAAGAACAGAGTTTGGAGGTTTGGGAGAACCTCAAGAATCAGTTGTTGGTGGTTTTTGAGGAACTGAAGAGACCAGATGTTGGTGGTTTTTGAGGAACTGAGGAGACCAGATGTTGGTGGTTTTCAAGGACCCGAGGAGACCAGATGTTGGTGGTTGTGGAGGACCTGAGGACATCAGATGTTGGTGATTGTAGAGGATCTGACGAGATGGAGTTTGCAGAGGACCTGAGGAGACCAGATGTTTCAGGTTTTTGGAGGACTTGAGGAGACCAGATGTTGCAGGTTTTGGAGGACCTGAGGAGACCAGTTTTTGGTGGTTTTGGAGGACTTGAGGAAATCAGTTTTTGGTGGTTTTGGAGGACTTGAGGAAACCAGATGTTGCAGGTTTTGGAGCAGAACATGGTCCCATTCTTGTCTGACTTAGGAGCAGATGTTTTCTAAAACCTTTAGATACTTTTCTGCATTGATGGAGTTTTTCCAGATGTGTCAGTTGCTCATTCTGGAGACATGAATGCACACCCATTCCTTCAGAGAAGCACACTTTGGGACTGTATGCTGATAGCATGCTGGATAAAATTAAATAAATAAACAAAAAATCAGGCAGCACGGTGGCGCAACTGGTAGAGCTGCTGCCTCTCAGCGAGCAGGTCCTTGGTTCAAACCCCGGTCCAGGGGCCTTTCTGGGTGGAGTTTGCATGTTCTCTCCGTGCATGCGTGGGTTTTCTCCGGGTACTCCGGTTTCCTCCCACAGTCCAAAAACATGCATGTTAGGCTGATTGGTAACTCTAAATTGTCCCTAGGTGTGAGTGAGAGAGTGAATGGTTGTTTGTCTCGTTTGTCTCTATGTGTCCCTGTGATGGACTTGCGACCCGTCCAGGGTGTACCCCGCCCCTCGCACAGTGATTGCTGGACATGGGCACCAGTGACCCCCGTGACCCAAAATGGAATAAGCGGGTAAAGATAATGGATGGATGGATGGAACAAAAAATCAACTCTAAAAATATAAACCATAAAAATCTGATTAAAATAAACACAGTTACTTTACCAGCGCAAAATCATAAATTCATTAAATGTGGAGTATTGAACATCAGATCTCTTTGCTCTAAATCCCTGTTGGTTAATGAACTGATAACTGATCATCATATTGATTTATTCTGTCTGACAGAAACTTGGCTACAACAGAAGGATTTTGTTAGTATAAATGAATCCACTACTGTTAATTATTTAAATTTTCATGTTCCTAGAACAACTGGCCGAGGTGGAGGAGTAGCTTCTATTTTTCAGTCAGGATTATTGATTAATGTCAAATCAGTTATTAGTTATGATTCTTTTGAATCACTGTCCCTCAGTCTTTCTCATCCAAAATGGAAATCAGAAAAGCCACTTTTATTAGTTGTTATATATCGTCCACCAGGCGCTTACTCTCAGTTTTTGTCTGAATTCTCAGAATTATTAACAGACTTATTATTAAATACTGATAAAATCATAATAGGTGATTTCAATATTCATGTAGATGTTGAAAGTGATAGATTAAGCATAGCCTTTAATAATTTAATAGACTCATTTGGTTTTACCCCAAACGTCCGCACATCTACTCATTCTTATCATCACACTCTTGATTTAGTTCTGACCTATGGTATAGAGATTAAGGACTTGGTAGTAGTTCCTCAAAATCCTATTCTGTCCGACCATTTTTTAACAACATTTGAGTTTACATTAAATGACTACACAGTCACTGAGAGTAAATTTCATCTCAGCAGGTGCTTCTCAGAAAATGCTGTAACCAAATTTAAACAGTCTCTTCCATCAATGTTTTCCTCTGTCTTGCAGAGTAATGCATCAGAGAACAGTGACTTAGATCATCTAGTTGATCATCTTACAACTTCAATGCAAACTTCACTTGATAAAATTGCTCCACTGAAAAAGAAAGTAATCAATCAGAGGAAACTGGCTCCTTGGTTCAATTCTGAGTTACATACTTTAAAGCAGGCATCTAGAAACCATGAGAGAAAATGGCGCTCGACTAATGTTGAAGAATTTTATTTAACTTTGAACGATAGTCTGCTAACATATAAGAAAGCTCTCCATAAAGCTAGAACTTTATATTACTCATCTTTAATAGAGGAGAATAAAAATAACCCTAGGTTTCAGTTTCGTACTATTGCTAGACTAATTAAAAGTCCCATTTCTGTTGAACCATGTATCCCTACAACAATAAGTGGTGACGACTTCATGAGATTCTTTATAAATAAAATTATTTCAATTAGAGAGAAAATTCAAACCATCCTTTCTACTATCTGTAGTCCCCTGTCAAATGAGGCAACTTTAAAAATTTCACTAGAGCCAGATTTATGTTTGGACAGTTTTTGTCCTGTTGAACGCTCTGAATTGTCAAAAATAATAACCTCATCCAAACCATCCACATGCCTGCTAGATCCCATCCCAACCAGACTGTTTAAAGAGGTATTTCCCCTAATTAATGTCCACATTTTGGATCTACTTAATTTGCCTTTAATGGATGGTTATGTACCACAGCGCTTTAAGGTTGCTGTAATTAAACCTTTACTTAAGAAGTCTGATCTTGATGCAGAAATTCTGGCCAACAATAGACCTATATCTAATCTAACTTTCATCTCAAAAATTCTAGAGAAAATAGTTGCAGGTCAATTGCGTGAACATAGACAAAGAAATAATCTGTTTGAAGAGTTTCAGTCAGGGTTTAGAGCTCATCATAGCACAGAAACAGCACTAGTAAAAGTAACTAATGATATTCTCATGGCCTCAGACAATGGACTTGTGTCTATATTGGGTCCTGTTAGACCTCAGTGCTGCATTTGATACAGTTGATCACAATATTTTACTACAGAGGCTTGAATATGATATTGGGATTACAGGAACGGCTCTAAAATGGTTTAAATCATATCTATCTGATAGATTACAGTTTGTAAATGTAAATGATAAATCTTCTTCATACACCAAAGTTAGTCATGGAGTTCCTCAGGGCTCAGTGCTTGGGCCAATACTCTTTACTTTATATATGCTTCCATTAGGTAAAGTTATTAAACAGCATGGGATAAATTTCCATTGTTATGCTGATGACACACAATTATATTTGTCCATTAAACCCAATGAATCCAATCAGCTACTTAGACTACAAGCATGTCTTAAAGACATAAAATCCTGGATGACAATTTTCTCCTGTTGAACACAGACAAAACTGAGGTTTTGGTTTTTGGACCTTAGGAATTAATTTTTCAGTCTTTCTCCCTCCTTAGATGGCATTAATCTGTCCTCCAGCTCTAATGTTAAAAATCTTGGTGTTATTTTTGATCAGGACATGTCTTTTATCTCCCACATTAAAAACGTTACTAGAACTGCCTTCTTCCACCTGCGTAATATCACTAAAATTAGAAACATCTTATCTAAAAATGATGCAGAAAAACTGGTCCATGCATTTGTCACGTCTAGACTGGACTATTGCAATGGTTTATTATCTGGATGTCCAAATACTTCTTTAAAACGTCTTCAGTTGATCCAAAACGCTGCTGCCAGAGTCTTAACCGGAGTTCGTAGAGATCATATTTCTCCAGTTTTAGTTTCTCTCCATTGGTTCCCTGTCAAATCCAGAATAGAATTCAAAATCTTACTTTTAACCTACAAAGCTCTCAACAACCTGGCTCCATCTTATATTACAGATCTTATTGTTCCATATTTTCCTAACAGAGCGCTTCGCTCTCAGGCTGCAGGTTTACTTGTGGTTCCTAGAATTTACAAAAACAGAATGGGAGGCAGATCTTTCCGTTATCAGGCTCCTCTCTTGTGGAACCAACTTCCAATCTCTGTCTGTGAGGCTGACACATGATCCAGTTTTAAAACTAGGCTTAAGACTTTCCTTTTTGATAAATCCTATAGTTAGGGTCGGCTTGGGTTTCCTGAGCTGTCC
>NC_056500.1:34960940-34962718 GCF_014905685.2 Nematolebias whitei
GATAGATAGATAGATAGATAGATAGATAGATAGATAGATAGATAGATAGATAGATAGATAGATAGATAGATAGATAGATAGATAGATAGATAGATAGATAGATAGATAGATAGATAGATAGATAGATAGATAGATAGATAGATAGATAGATAGATAGATAGATAGATAGATAGATAGATAGATAGATAGATAGATAGATAGATAGATAGATGGATGGATGGATGGATGGATGGATGGATGGTGTTTTCGTCCGTCATCTACTTTTCCTCTGTCAGTCATCTCGCTCAGGTTCTGCCCCGCCCACTCACACCTGCTCCCTGTTGTCATTTCGCCCAGGTGTCTCCACTCTGTCCATCAGCCTCATGTCCTCATGCTGTCCTCATTCAGCAGTCCTCTGTGGTGAGTTTCATGTCTTTTCAGCTCTTTGTGTTCTTTGTCATTTTGTGTTGGTTTGAAGCCTCGGCAGCTTTTTATTGATCAGATCTTCAGTTTTTCTGCAGCTCCTTGCGCTTGACTACATCTCCAGGTCCTGCTCTACAAATTCTGACGCCTTTAATAACTTTTAGTTATTAACTAGTCAGTGACACCTGACTTAGGCAGAGAAGAATAAAAAAAATATTGGACCATTAATCCAATACAAATTATTTTTTTTTATAGATTTTAAAACTTTATTTGGGTTTTCCTCAACCCCTCTTGGATCTGTATGGATAGTTCGGTCTATTTGTTTGAACTGTTAAGAAAATAAACAATTTTAATTATTATATACAAAGTACGTGGTTTATAGGGTGCTTTCCTTCCTGCTGTCCCCTCATGCTTGCTGAGGATGGAGACTGAATCAGTTTCAAAATGTAAAAAGTTTAATACTAAGAGTATTTTTATTTTTCTAATTCATGAGTATAGTTTTTTTTGCTATACATAAAGCAGTAAAAATCATGTGAATTGACTTTGTCTCCAAGGTGACATCATCTAAGTGGTGGATTACATCAGTCTTGAGATAGCCTGTACCTCCACATTAGAACAATCTCTCTGGGCTTCTTTGATTGGCTCCAGGCTGCTTGGTTGGGGTCTGGGCTATGGGTGGGTATTGGGCCTTGTGGGGGCGATTGGGTGTGGGGCTGGTGCTCCGGTTCTCCCTGGATTGTTTGGATCTTTTGATCGGGGTTCCTGGTTCCGATGGCCAGCCCTTTGGCTGGGGTGGCTGCCGGGTTCTGGCAGGGGGTCGGCTGTGGTTGTGTGTGTGTGGTTGTTGGTAGTGCGTGGCGGCAGTCGGGGGCGTGGCTTCACTTCGACGGGGTGCTGGCTGGTCGGCCTGATGTGACATTCACGGTGGGGGGTGCTGTGTGTGTGTGTGGGTGGGGGTGTGGGGGGGGGGGGGGGTGCATGGGTGGCATGCTGGGGCTTCTCTGGGCCTGTGGTGTGGGGCTTTAGGGATGCATTGTTGTGCTGGGCCGGCCTTCCTCCGCTGCTGCTCCCTGCTGCTCTGGCCCCTGGCCTGGGTCCGGCTTGCGGTCACTGTTGGGCGGGTGGGGCACATAGACGGCCCGACAGAGGCTCTGTCGGGTTGTTTCTGTGTGCCTGTTTGTCTCAGGTTGGGTTTTAGGTGGTCCCCTCTCTTGGATCAGTTTTGGCCCCCCATTTGGTGTGTCGTGCTCCCCTCTGGTGGTGGGCCCTCCTGCCGCCGGTGCGTTGGCGGCTCTCAGCAGCTGGGGCTGGGTGGTGGGGTGTGTGCGGGCCCGCCCTGGTGGCTGCCTGCGGGGGCCTGGGTGCCCTGGCTCTGT
>NC_056500.1:34962818-34971469 GCF_014905685.2 Nematolebias whitei
CCACGGTAACAGGGGCTGAGTTTGAGTCAGATCACCACGGTAACAGATGCTAAATTTAAGTCAGATCACCACAGTAACAGAGGCTCAGTTTGAGCCAGATCATCATGGAAACAGAAGCTCAGTTTGCGTCGGATCACCATGGTAACAGAGGTTCAGTTTGAGCCAGATCATCGTGGAAACAGAAGCTCAGTTTGCGTCGGATCACCATGGGAACAGAGGTTCAGTTTTAGTCGGATCACCACGGTAACAGTGGCTCAGTTTGAGTCAGATCACCACGGAAACAGAAGCTTAGTTTGAGTCACACCACCACAGTAACAGAGGCTCAGTTTGAGTCATATCACCATGGTAACCAGGGCTAGGTTTGAATCAAATCATCACGGTAACAGAGGCAGATTTTGAGTCAGATCATCACCGTAACAAATGCTCAGTTTGAGTCACATCACCATGGAAACATAAACTCAGTTTGAGTCAGCTCACCATGGTAACAGAGTTTCAGTTTGAGTCAGATCACCATGGTAACAGAGCTCAGTTAGAGTCAGACCACCACGAAAACAGAGGTTCAGTTTGAGCCAGATCACTGCAGAAAGAGAAGCTCAGTTTGAGTCAGACCACCATGAAAAGAGATGTTCAATTTGAGTCAGATCTCCATGGTAACAGAGGTTGAGTTTGAGTCAGGTCACCACAGTAACAGAGGCTGAGTTTGAGTCAGATCACCACGGTTACAGGGGCTGAGTTTTAGTCAGATCACCATGATAGCACAGGTACAGTTTGAGTCAGATCACCATGGAAACAGAAATTCAGTTTGAGTCAGACCACCACTGAAACAGAGGCTCCGTTTGAGTCAGATCACCACAGAAACAGAGGCTCAGTTTGATTCTGATCACTACAGTAACACAGGTTCACTTTGAGTCAGATCACCATGGTAACAGAATCTCAGTTTGAGTCAGAACACCACGGTAACAGAGGCTAATATTGAGTCTGATCACCATGGTAACAGAGGTTGAGTTTGATCCAGGTTTAATTACCATGGTAAACAAGGCTCAGTTTGAGAAGGGTTAGATTGGCGCATGCTTCTCCTGAGAAGGCTCCAAGGTTTCAAGGTCAAACAGGACATTATAACTATAGTGTACCGATCACTCATTAAGCCAGTCTTTACATTCAGTATCTTGTCACGGTACAACTTCCTCAAAGTAAGGAACAAGAGAAAACTCACCAAAATAATCAAACAGACAGATGAACTTTTCATAACCCCTCAAATGCATATCCCAGAATTTTATTTTTGTGCAAAGAGTACAAAGTACAAAATACAAAGGGAAGAAAGTTGTGTCACCAATGATACTTCACACCCACTTAACCAGTCATTTCAACTCCTATCTTCAGGTAACCATTTTAGAGTACCCTGGCCAAGAAAAACACATAAAAACTCTTATTCTTATTATAGTCAGCCTTTTAAAAAAAGGAAACAGTTGTAGATGTGCAGACGGGTGTAGGCATATGGCCTTTTGAGATTATAGAATTTTAGGTATTTTATGATAGTATGATTTCATAAGGTATGGAGCTAAGGACGTTTATGTGTGATATGTTTTTATATGATTATGTGTTTTATCATTGCTTTAATTTGTTTGAACCTACCATAGACCATTTTCTGTTAGGTGTGACAGAAAATTCAAGGATTCAAGGATCTTTATTTGTCTTACACACCATATGTGGTACATGTGGTGGAACAAAATTGTGTACACAGGCTCCTAGTTACATCCAACAAAAGTATAAAATGTTAAAAGAAAAACAGTAGTAAGTTCTAAGATATGAGCTAGGTGAAACGTTAAACTAAAAATACACTAAGCACTAGTAGTATAAAAACAATATGCTGAACAGCAGCATGAACATGAGTCTGTGTGAGCAGATGAGTACCAGTACTAATGGAAAAAACAGCAGCATGAAACAAATCAACAGCATCATGATATGATTTTTCACAGTGATCATCCTTGTTAGAGATTCATGAGTCAAACTGCCTTGGAGTAGAAGCTGTTCCTCAGTCTAGTGGTTCTACACTTAATGTTCCTTAACCTCCTGCCTGAGGGGAGCAGAGCAAAAAGTGTGTGTGCTGGGTGAGTGGGGTCCTTCATGATGCAGGTGACACTCTTCCTGCATCTGGAGGTGTAAATGTCTGTGATGGTGGGGAGGCTGACTCCAACATCTTCTGTGCAGCCTTCACCACTCTCTGCAAAGCTTTTCTTTCTGCAGCTGTGCAGCCTCCATGCCACACGTTGATGCTGGAGCACAGGATGCTCTCCAACTGAGGACTGAACTTTATTTATTGAGGAAAATGATCCAATATTACATACCAGTATTTGTGAGTCGCAAAAGTATATGAACCTTTGCTTTCAGTATCTGGTGTGAACCCCCTGTGCAGCAATAACCACAATTAAATGTTTCTGATAACTCCAACATTTTTCAGTCAGGTCATCTGGACAGTTTCTTTTTTTTTTGTGCTGAAACGTTTCGCCTTCGATCCGGAAGGCTTCATCAGTCAAGGAAACACACAACAAAACTGATTCTTCCTCCAACAGCTTACTCCAAAGTGGAACAAACCAGTTCTGTTTGTGATAAGATGGTCTCTTTGGTACGCCCCTCCTCCATTACCGGCCCTCTTCCTTGTTGACAGTCTTGTCAAACTGGTTGAACTTTGATGTTTCTGATAACTGTTGATCAGTCCTGCACACCAGCTGGAAGAATTTCAGCCCAATCGTCCATACAAAACAGCTTCAACTCTGGGATGTTGGTGGGTTTCCTCACATTAACTGTGCGTTTCAGGTCCTTCCACACCATTTTGATTGGATTAAATTCAGGACTTTAACTAGGCCATTCCAAAACATGAACTTTATTCTTCTTTAACCGTTCTTTGGTAGAAAAACTTGTGTGCTTAGGGTCATTGTCTTGCCACATGACCCACTTTGTCTTGAGATTCAGTTCATGGACAGATGTCGTGACATTTATCTTTAGAATTCTTTGATTATAATTCAGAGTTCATTGTGCCGTCAAAGATAGCAAGCCATCCTGGTCCAGATGTAACAAAACAGGCCCAAACCATGATACTACCACAACCATGTTTCACAGATGAGATAAGGTTCTTGTGAAGGAATGCAGTGTTTTTCTTTCTCCAAACATAACACTTTTCATTTAAACCAAAAAGTTATATTTTAGTCTCTTCCATCCACAAAACATTCTTCCAATAGACCAACATTCATGCTCAACAATCCAGGTATAAAATCCAACAATGTTTATTCAGGTCATCTGGACGGTTCCTTTTTTGTGCTGTGACATTTCCTCCATCAGCCAATGGACTTCCGCAGTCTGAGGAACCACAAAACACTTGCCAGTGTCAGTCAGTTTTGGTTGGTGGTTCCTCAGACTGAAGAAGTCCGTAGGATGACAGTCAAAATGTCTTAGCACAAAAAGAAACCATCCAGATGACCTGACTGAACATTGTTGGATTCTTCCAATAGCTTTCTGGCTTGCACACATGACCTTTAGCAAACTGCAGGCGAACAGCAATGTTCTTTTGGAGAGCAGTGACTTTCTCCTTCAATCCTGCCATGACCACCATTGTTGTTCAGTGTTCTCCTGATGGTGGACTCATGAACATTAATATTATCCAATGTGAGAGAGGCCTTCAGTTGCTCAGAAGTTACCCTGGGGTCTTTTGTGACCTCGCCGACTATTACACATTGTAGGTCCTCCACTCCTGGGGGAGGGTAACAATGGTCTTGAATTTCCTTCATTTGTACACAGTCTGTCTGACTGTGGATTGGTAGAGTCTAAACTCTTTAGACCTGATTTTGTAACCTTTTCCAGCCTGATGAGCATCAACAACCCATGAGGTCCTCAGAAATCTCCTTTGTCCATGCCATGATACACTTCCACAAACATGATGTGAAGAGCAGACTTTGATAGATCGCTGTTCAGGCTGCTGTGGATGAGTGGTTAGAGCAGTCGTCCTCCAGTGCAAGAGTAGGGGGTTCAAATCCACCAGCAGTCGCATGCTGAAGTGTCCCTGGGCAAGTCACTGAACCCCTCGTTGCCTCCGATGCGTGTCCCATCAGTGTATGAATGTGATAAAGCACGTATTTGTCTCTTTAGAATGATTTGTTCAATTAGCACTGTATAGATCTATTAGAGTGTTGTATGAATGGGTAAATGAGGGCACAGATTGTAGTGTAAAGTGCTTTGAGTATCTTGAAATAAGATGGAAAGGCGCTATATAAGTACAGTCCATTTACCTTCCATCCGGAAGGCTTCATCAGTCAAGGAAACACACAGCACAAAACGTTGGTTACGTACTGTAACCCCAGATTCTATGAGTATAGGCGTAGCCCTTTAAGGCTGTCACTGGTGGGTTTTATCCCGTCATGCAAAGCATCGCACTGAAAAAATTTAGTCCACGCCCACCTGTTGTGTGGGCCCCACCCGGTCCGTATAAATTACATTAAGAGCGGGTAATCGGCTCCCAAATAGCTTTTTCTTCAGCCATTTAGGAGCCAGTGAGGCCTGACGCTTAAAGGGCTACGCCTATACTCAAAGAATCTGGGGTTACAGTACGTAACCAACGTTCTATTTTGTATAGGCTTCGACCTTTAAGGCTGTCGCTGGTGGGTTAAGGGCGAAGCAGATGTGGTCCTCGACTCACTAGGTCCATTCGAACACCATACAAAGCGGGGGTGGGGGGGGGGCACCGAGGGAATTTCAGCTTGGTAAAAACCCCTCCATTCTGGTGATGAGCGCGAATGTGGGAAACCGGCGCTCTCAGTCTACCAGATCCGGCTGCAGCCTCGTTCCAGTAGGACATCACTGCTGGGGAAACGAGGCCAGACGGGATCAGGACGGCGAGCCGGGGTGGAGCCAAGAAACCTTCTCGCTAGATCATCCAATCTGGGCGGGGGAAGGAGAGGGACGGAAAAAAGTCCCTTCATGTCAGCCGCCTCCTGGATTATGCCGGGCAGCTCCAGAGGAGGGCACCGACGGCTGGGAGCGGTGTGGTCGCCGATGCGAAAAAGGTCCAGGGGGGTGAGCATTCGCTCTGCCCCCCTCGTTCCAACACTACGCTCTCCAGGAGGGAGTGAGCAGCGGGGGCTGCTGCTGACATCGCCTGTCCCGGAGGAACCATCCGATTCGCTCCGAGAGTCAGCGATAAAAGGAAAAATAAAAGATGGCGTCGTCCAGAGTGTAGCGACCCGCCACTGAGAAATATTCCTTGACGCTTACCTTGAAACAAGACTGCTCGTCTACTTCTCCTCGGGGAGGAGAACTCACCAGGACGGTAGGAGGTTGGCATGACGGGGCCACAGGCAGCCTCAACAAAGGTTGTGCTGGTCAAGCTGGACAACTTCCCTTCTTCGTTCTTCTGACAGTGCTGTTAGCTTGCTGAAGAAAAATGGGAGCCGATTACCCGCTCTTAACGTAATTTATACGGACCGGGTGGGGCCCACACAGCAGGTGGGCGTGGACTAAATTTTTTCAGTGCGATGCTTTGCATGACGGGATAAAACCCACCAGCGACAGCCTTAAAGGGCGAAGCCTATACGAAATAGAACTGATTCTTCCCCCAAACAGCTTACTCCAAAGTGGAACAAACCATTCTGCAAACGAAGACGAGAGCGGTCAGCAATGTTTATAGATGCTCTCGAGGTCACTGTAAGAGTTCTGATAGGATGTAATAATCAGTCAATGTCCTCCGGTGAATATATTCCAGTTTGTAATTGTAAATAATACATTTATCTTCTTACACAGAAATTAGTCATGGAGTTCCTCAGGGTTCAGAGCTTAGACCAATACTCTTTACCTTATATGTGCTTCCATTAGGTAATGTTATTAAAAAGCATGGGATACATTTTCTTTGTTATGCTGATGATACAAAGTTGTATTTGGCCATGAAACCCAATGAATCCAATCAGCTACTTAGACTACAAACATGTCTTAAAGACATAAAAATCTGGATGACCCTTAATTTTCTGCTTTTAAACTGTGACAAGACAGAGGTTTTAGTTTTTGGACCTGAGTATCTTAGGAATAAATTTTGTAGTATTTTGCCATCTCTGGATGGCAATAATCTGACCTCCAGTTCTAATGTTAAAAATTTTTGTGTTATTTTTGATCCGGACATGTCTTTTAACCCCCACATTAAAAACGTTACTAGAATCACCTTATTCCACCTGCGTAATATTGCTGAAATTAGAAACATCTTATCTAAAAATTATGGTTCATGCATTTATCAAGACTAGGCTGGACTATTTGCAATAGTTTGTTATCTTGGTGTCTGGGTGTTTCTCCTTCCTGTCCTCTCAAACCTAACTGGTCGAAGTCGCCTAGTAAATTCAGGTGTGGCCCTTGAGATTTGCCTTCCTTTGGGAACACCTATTTGTCTGCAGACATACCTACTTGAGTCAGTAAGGGCCTGTATCGCCTACATCAATCCCAATTTAAAATAATTAAAGTGGATGCATCATATGACTGTATCTGAATGAAAATTTACAGTCCTTTTTCTTTCCCTTTTAATCAAACAAGCAGTGCTGTAGATCAACGTCCCCTGTCGCTGAGGGATTTAGATATGAAATGTTTGGAGTTTTCAAGATTCTTTGAGTCTGAGCCAGGATGAAACAAGTAAAGGTCCTGAAGTACATCAGAAGGGAAGCCCCGGAGGATGAACAGAATTTGGTTCAATCTCGGTTTGTTTCTTACTCTCTTTCTACCAACAGCCAGTGCAGCTCCCTCTCGTGACAAAAAGTAATAACTGCACCAGAACATAGATGCAGTCACATATGTAAACCTGAGGACACACCGGGTTGGCTCGGTCCAAACTTGATCCAGTTCTGGGTTATTACTTTGGTTGTTTTTAACAGCAGGACCGCACTTAAAAAGATCTGAACTGTCACTTTAATGGACTCATGGCGGACTGGGAGCAGCTGGGAGGAGCAGGGTGTTTGTGAAGGAGTTTCGGTTTGTCTGTCCGGTCCTGCTCAGGTAGGGGCATTCACTTATCGAATCTACCTCCTCCCTTGTCTCTCCTCCTGCCTGCTCCGGTCCTGTGCCCGCCCTTCCTACCCCCCTCCCCGGGTCTGGTCCTCCTCTGCAGGCCTGCAGCCGCTCTCTGCAGCAGAGAGGGGCTGCGTGACGTCACAGGCGGCTCCGGCGGCTCGGTGATTGGAGGAGAAACCAGGAAAAATAAATAAAAAAATGGGAAGAAGACTGTGAGGTGAGTAAGATGCTGCACGTTTCTGTCTTCTTCTTCGTTACCCCCTCCCCTCCTCCTTCCCGCTGATCTTCGTCGCGTGCACATTTGTAACCATCGCCTCCTTCGTGCGACATTCATGTGGAGTCCTGTCATGGGACAGAAACCGGGAAAACGGGATCAAGCCGCCAGGTTGTCGCCCCGTTTTTCTTTCTGCTCCCCCCATCTCTGTCAGGTGGGGGCAGCTGCTGCCATCATGGGTGTGAGGGGAGCCTTCATTCATTCCGTTTTATGATGAGAGGTTCGGTTCGTCCACACCCACCGGATCCATCCTGTCAGGAAGATCAGAAACCAGGACGTGATCCGGCTGTTGGTTTGGAACCAGGATCTGTGTATGCTCATGTTTCCTGGGGGTGGGGGTGTGTGTGCGGGGGGTGTCTGTTCGGCATGTGTCAGAACTGGACCTGCTGCTGGATGTTCTGGGTAATTGTGTGTAAATTCAACCCGGTTGTTGAACTCTGCCCAGGTGGTTCTAGCGTGGTCATTTTAGTGCTGACAGTGTTCCATATGGATCAGTTCTTGCTGGACAGGGGGGTTCAGTCCTGGTCCTGGAGGGCCCCTATCCTGCATGTTTTACCTGCTTCCTGCTCAACACACCTGAGGCAAAGGTTGAAGCACCATTTCAAGTTCTGCAGAAGCCCGTTCATCACCCATTGATTCTGATTAGGTTTGCTGGAGCAGAGGAACTGGTAAAACTTGCAGGATGGCGGTCCTCCAGAACCAGGACTGGACACCGGTGGAACCGACCTTTATTGTTCCTCTCACAGTCAGAACTGAGGTGGAAAAATAAAACAATAGTCTGTAATGTTGTGCTTCACGAAACACACGCTGCTGAGGTGGCAAACAGCCACACTGGGGCATGATTTATTTATTTATTTATTTATTTATCTGAGCCATTTGGGGAAATTACATTTAGTAAAAGTTTCAGCTAAAAACAGAAACAAACGTTAGGAAAATGTTTATTTAAATCAGATTTGACCGTTATAACACATCATAGATATTCTCTGTCTGCACTGCAGCAGAACACGTGCACGCTGAACACTGAACTGAACACTGAACACGTGCACGCTGAACATAGAGAACTGAACACAGAACATGTGCACACTGAACTTAACACATAACACGTGCACGCTGAACATAGAGAACTGAGCACAGAACATGTGCACACTGAACACTGAACTGAACACAGAACATGTGCACGCTGAACATAGAACACGTGAACACTGAACTGAACACAGAACATGTGCAAAGTGAACACTGAACTGAACACAGAACATGTGCACGCTGAATACTGTGAACTTAACACAGAACATGTGTACACTGAACATAGAACACGTGCACACTGAACACTGAACTGAACACAGAA
>NC_056500.1:34971479-34971608 GCF_014905685.2 Nematolebias whitei
AACATAGAGAACTGAACACAGAACATGTGCACACTGAACACTGAACTTAACATAGAACATGTGCACATTGAACACTGAACTGAACACAGAACACGTGCACGTTGAACACTGAACTTAACACAGAACACG
>NC_056500.1:34971708-34987813 GCF_014905685.2 Nematolebias whitei
TGTGCATGCTGAACACTGAACTGAACACTGAACGGAATACATATCACGTGCATGCTGAACACTGTGAACTTAACACAGAACACGTGCACATTTAACACTGAACTGAACACAGAACGTGTGCACACTGAACATAGAGAACTGAACACAGAACACATGCACGCTGAACACTGAACTTAACACAGAACACGTGCACACTGAACACTGAACTTAACACAGAACATGTGCACATTGAACACTGAGCTGACACGTGCACGTTGAACACTGAACTGAACACGTGCACGATGAACCCTGAACTGAACACAGAGCACGTGCACACTGAACATGTGCATGCTGAACACTGAACTGAACACTGAACGGAATACATATCACATGCATGCTGAACACTGTGAACTTAACACAGAACACATGCACATTTAACACTGAACTGAACACAGAACACGTGCACACTGAACACTGTGAACTTAACACAGAACACATGCACACTGAACTCTGAACTGAACACAGAACACGTGCACACTGAACTGAACATAGAACACGTGCAGGACCACACTTCATGGCTCTTCATTCACCAGATGGATTCTGAGAGGGAGAACCTGCAGGTTGGTTCTTCACATAGCCGAAATGTTCCACATCTGTCTGTGTGTCAGGGTCTACTTGCACACCTGTCTCTCTGTATGTGAGGGTCTACCTGTAAACCTGTCTCTTTCCATGTCAGAGTCTACCTATATACCTGTCTCTGCATGTCAGGGTCTAGTTGCTCACTTGTCTCTTTTTATGTCAGGGTCTACCTGTGCACCTGCCTATCTGCATGTCAGGGTCTACCTGAGTACCTCTTTCTCTTCATTTCAGGGTCTACCTGTGCACCTGTCTCTGCATGTCAGGAGCTATCTGCGCACCTGCCTCTCTGTATGTCGGGGTCTACCTGTGCACCTCTTTCGCTTTATTTCAGGGTCTACCTGCGCACCTGTCTCTGCATGTTAAGGTCTACATGCGCACCTGTCTCTCTGTATGCCAGTGCCTACCTGCAGACCTGTCTCTCTGCATGTCAGGGTCTACTTGTCTACCTGTCTGTCTGTACGTCAGGGTCTACCTGTGCACCTCTTTCTCTTCATTTCAGAATCTACCTGCGCACCTGTCTCTCTGTACATCAGGAGCTCCCTGTCCCCTGTCTCTCTGTATGTCAGTGCCTACCTTTGCACCAGTCTCTCTGCATGTCAGAGTTTACCTGCATGCCTGTATTTCGGTATGTCAGGGTCTACCTTTGCACCTGTCTCTCTGCATGCCAGGGCCTACCTGTGCACCTGTCTCTCTGTTTGTCAGAGTTTACCTGTGCACTTGTCTCTCTGCTTGTCAGGGCCTACCTGTGCACCTGTCTCTCTGTTTGTCAGGGTCTACCTTTGCACCTATCTCTCTGCATGTCAGGACCTACCTGTGCACCTGTTTCTCTGCATGTCAGAGTTTACCTGCGCACTTGTCCCTCTGCTTGTCAGGTCAGGGTCTACCAGTACACCTGTGTCTCTGCATGCCAGGGCCTACCTGTGCACCTGTCTCTCTGTTTGTCAGAGTTTACCTGTGCACTTGTCTCTGCTTGTCAGGGCCTACCTGTGCACCTGTCTCTCTGTTTGTCAGGGTCTACCTTTGCACCTGTCTCTCTGCATGTCAGGACCTACCTGTGCACCTGTTTCTCTGCATGTCAGAGTTTTCCTGCGCACTCGTCTCTCTGCTTGTCAGGTCAGGGTCTACCAGTGCACCTGTCTCTCTGTTTGTCAGAGTTTACCTGTGCACTTGTCTCTGCTTGTCAGGGCCTACCTGTGCACCTGTCTCTCTGTTTGTCACGGTCTACCTTTGCACCTGTCTCTCTGCATGTCAGGACCTACCTGTGCACCTGTTTCTCTGCATGTCAGAGTTTACCTGCGCACTCATCCCTCTGCTTGTCAGGTCAGGGTCTACCAGTGCACCTGTGTCTCTGTATGTGTCTTATCGATCAGACTGTGATAGACATCCTGTGTAAATTCTGTTTGTTAGTTTGTGTTCGTAATAATTGAACACCATTTGGTCTATGATCTGGCTGATGATTTATTTTAAAACAGGACCAACTTGTGTAGCTTCTAGAATACTCCAGAACACTCAAGTCATGGGGGTGAAACATCCTTAAAACATGGTGAATGCCACCTGTTTGTCTTTGTGCATACTGCTGTCCTTCAGTAAAGACAGCACAGCCGTTTTTATTTAGACCCAGGTCCTTCCACCCACTGGGTTTGTCCTCAAACCAGTGAAGTGTTGCTGTAGCTTTAGTGTTACTTGGTCTCAAGTCTGTGGAAGACTCAAACAAATTTACCTCAAAAGTGTGTCTATATTCTGCACCAGTCACCTTTATTTCAGCTCTGAGCAGTTTCCCAGTCCCTGCTGATGATAAACATCCTTGCAGCATGATGCTGCCACCACCGTGCTTCACTGTGGGATTCCAGCAGGATAGGGCATTAGGTTGCCACCAAACATTTCAGCTTTTCTTTTATTTCTCAATAATCCATTGTTTACATTTCATGTTGTTGTTTTGGTAGAATATCGTTGTTTACAACTCGTGGCTAAAGTAAATCCTGGCTGTTCTTTTAACTGATGTTCTTGCTCATAGATCACAGAGCCTCATTAGTCAGCTGGACTCATATCTCTCACCGCCTTTTGCCACTAATGAGGAAACAGTTTTCAGGAAACAGAACCTTATTTTTCCATTCCAACAAATATATATTTTTTAAGTCAGGGTATGCGAGTTGTGTCTGTGTAAGCAGTATCTTACCTGCAGTAAAGGAATGATTACTAACCACAGTGAAACTGTGATTATGAAAGTAAACGTTCATGTTTTGGCGAGATAAAGTCTGAATTTACAGATTAATCAGAGGAAGAACTGTTGGATAACTGGATCCGTGGAAGATGTTAGCAGCTGCAGAGTATGCACTTAGCATATTAGTTCTGACAATGTTTGGTTATTAAAATAGTGACAATGTAAACATTTTTAAAATTTATTTTCTGGAGTAATAGTGTTTGAGTCTGATTTGTTTTAGATGGTTGAACTTCTGTCGTGAATGTGCGTTGCTCAGGGAGTTAGACTCCTCAGTGAAAACTTCTTAACGCTTTAACCTAGATTAACCTGAGTGTTGTCTACTGCAGGTAAGATACTGACTGTAAATAGCATAAAACACAGAAGTCTGTTTACATCTGCATTAACTCATTTCTGTTGAAATATTTGATCTTTCCTGATTTCCTCACTCCTTTATCACTTGGTCATCATGCCGACACAAGCTCAGGGCTCGTGAATTTAAGAGTGCAGCAGGGATACAAAAGATGTAAAAAGATTTTTCTTTCTTTGCATCAGTTCCTACAGATGTCCTCTGTAGATGCTTTTTTTAGCCAACATTATTCAGGTTGTAGCGTGTAGAGCTTACTGCAGAAAAGTGAATTTGAATATTGCTGTTTGCTTGCTGTTTTATGGAAGGATGAGTCAGGTTGGATGCAGAGGCGTAAAGGAATGCAGCTAAACACTGCATGACGTACCTTCAACAACTTGTCACAGCAATTTATCTTTTTATTCATTAAGTAACAAGTCGTTGTGTATATAATTTTATTTATTTTCTTTTAATTTCATCTTTATTTTACTCATTGAAATGTTTGAGAACCAGTTCTGGTTCACAAAGACCCCAACTTTCTATCATGCGATAAGCAAACTTAACTAACAGTTTTCTTGTCGCCTCGTTTTTCCACCTAATTTCAAACTCTGGTCCGATACCAGAGGCCCGGGAGCCCGAGGGTTCTGTTCATTATCTTTGTTCCTAGAACGGTTCTGAGATATCTGAGGCTGTTCCCTGCAGGACCTCCTTCATCAAAGAAAGATATATTTGAAAATAGTATTCATTGCAGTTCTTCTTCCATCTATTTGTGCTTGCAGTGTGTGTTAGGGAGGACTCTCAGCTACTACCACACGTAGTTTTAGTTCAGAAGCTGTAAAACTGACTCGCTTACAGCCATCGTTGGTGTTTTTGCTATAGTTCATTGGCGTTAGCAGACATTTTGAATAGGAGTGAAAGTTAATCAGTTTTAGACGTAGATGACTTTCAGAGAGATTTATTTAAATATGTTTATAGGGCATGCAATATTTTACTGACAGAAACACAGACATGCTGCTGCTGTGGAAACAAAAATCTTGGTTGATATGTTTCTTTTCTGTGTTGAGCTCAAGCTTTTGTTACCAAAAGTCGACAAAGTTAGGCCTAGTTTTGGTTAGGCCTGTCATGATAACAAATTTTGCTGGGCGATTAATTGTCAGAAATTATTGCGATAAACGATAATATTGTTTGAAATTTGACAATAATTAGTAATGTAAAATTTAAGAAGAAAAGTTGGTTAATTTTTGTGTGTAGTACCTTTTAGACCACTGGATGGCAGTATAAGACTGTTTGAACTCAAGGATGGATAGTGAGGGAGCAAGCAGCATGTCTCTTTCAGAAAAATGGGAGGGAGGCCTCTTGACGTGGCATGAGCCGTCCCTCCTTCATGTTTTTCGGTTCTCAAAACGGCAGACGCTCGGTGTGGTTTGAGCTCTTTAACATAGCATTTGTCATGCAAAGCTTTTAATAAAAAAATAGTAAACAAGTTCTCAGCTTCTTTTTGCAGAGAAAAACAACTTTTTAGACGAAGGCACGGGTTTCAACTGTGAATTTTGGAGCTTCGACAAGACAGAGGTTTTTTTTCCCGAGGTCAGCCTGTTAGCTTAGCTTGTAGCTTAGCTTCTCAGCTTAGCTGCTTTTAACGATCCAAAAATGCAATTTTGGATGGTTAAACTAAATTTTAAAGAGAAAAGCGGAAGGGATGGGTCAATAAAGAGCACCGGAGTTGAGCTTTTTGTCATCCAGTGTCTTCAGTGGAAAGAGATAAACATGGAGAAACGATAAATGAAAATGAGGTTGATCATTTTAATTTATCGTGCAATTAATTGATTTATTGCAACAGGCCTAGTTTTGATTATTTAATATTATTCATGGTTCAAACTGAATGTGTCCCAAAATGTTTCCTAAACCCTCCGCCATACGCTGTACGAAAAACACGCTGTACGGATGTGATGTCAGTTTGTCGGTTGTTGCTGCCGCTGGATGTATTTTTATGAAACATGTTCATTGTGATGTCATTACTGCAATTATAAAACCCAGGACTGATGTCTTAACTACACGACCACATCATTAAATAATCCACGGCTCAAGCTTAATGAGCTTTGAATCATCAGCTAGTCCCAGTGGAGTAGTGCAGTTTTTGTTGTCGTTGCACTGATTGACCATAACATTATGACCACCTCCTTTATGACGCCCAAACAAGCAAAGAGTTATTAAAAAAAACATGTCAGAGTCCAGTCTGAGTGATAAATACCTACACATCATCATCATCATTATATCATCATCATCATACTGTAGGTGTTGACAGATCTTCGGTTAAAATTTTGGCACGCAAGGCGGCGGGTGACATGCATTCCTTCCACTTTCATTCCCACTGCAGGCTTCAACAGAACAGTTTGGTGTAAAGATGAACATTATTTCTTACTTTACTTATCAGCTGTAGTGAATGATCAATAAATGCAGGGTTGTGAAAATTTATTTAAGGTGACTTTTTCAATATCCAGAAGAACAGACAGTATTCTACATTTATTATGTTTAACTTTGTTCCAAGAAAAGAGGGACTGCTGAACCCTCGACCTTCCTCTGCTGGCATTTCACAGCAGACCCCTGTAAAGAGACAGGATCTATGTAGTTTTTAATCTTTTATTTTAAGTGGTTTGTTTCTCTTGACTCCCTAAACCAAAGCACCAGGCGCAGCCTTTTCTTTCTATTTTGAGGTAAATAAACCCTCTCGTGGAGATTTGTTGTTTCATGTGTCAAGTGAAACAAATGTAACTTTACTCTGCATTGCTTAAATTTTTTTCTGTAGATCTTCTGTCCTGGCAGTTGCTGCTCGTTGTGAGGAGGTCGTATGCGTTCAGGGAGTTTTCTAAGCTTTGTGCGCACCTCTCTTTTGTTGACTCCTGCGTCTGTGAGGAGCTTCCTCTGATTCAGATGACTTTTGTTGTGGTCCAGCATGTGAACATGCAATCTGTAGCATGCTTAATAAATAAAATAATTACATGCAAACCAATTTTCACTTTCATAGTTTCAGATTTCAGATTTTCTTGTGCTGAGAAATTATGATAGCTCTTTGACAAAATCTTTAAAATAATGTTTTGTGTGCTCTGACGTGAGATTCTGCACAATTTATTAGCATCAAAACTATTTGTTGTGATCGACTCTCAGCTACTACCACTGCGGATTTTGGCTCAGTATCTGGAAAAATGAGAGATTTTTTTGTATTTTTTAAGGTTTACTATCTGTGGTTGCCATTTTTAATAGGGCTGACTCCATCTATCTTCATCTTCAAGGAAGCCATCTTTGTAAAGAGAACTTGATCATCATTGAACAGGGGCAGAGGCCTCCATGTCCAACTGTCCCCCTCTTACAATTCTATTATTGATAGTATCACTCATCCCTCTGAATAGCAAGCGGCCATCAAAGCACTAACGAGCAGTTGTTAGGCTGACAGTCCTCCTTTTGCTTGTGAATAACTAGTTCTGTCTGTGACAGCAAACTGTTTGATCCACTATGAGAAGGTGCTGTTTATAAGACAGTTTCTTGCAGCTCCTCAGACTGAAGAAGTCTTTTGGATTAAAGACAAAACATTTCAACAAGAAGAGTCTGTCCAGAAGACCTGACTCAACCTGATTCGAGTTGCTGATTAGTTCTTCACTACGGTCCTGAGCTCAGGGTAGAGACGGAAAGAACCAGATCCTTGATCCAGGAGATCGAAATGAGTTTTCTCTGCATGGTGGACTCTTCCTTAGAGATAGGGTGAGAAGTCCAGTTCTCCAGGAGAGACTTGGAGTAGAGCCATTGCTCCTCCACATCCAGAGGAGACAGATGAGGTGGTTCAGACATCTGGTGAGGGTGGACCCTGGACACATCCCTAGGGAGGTGTCCCAGACATGTCCAATTGGGAGGAGACCCTGGGTAAGACCCAGGCCATGCTGGAGAGCCTGTCTCTCAGCTGGTCTGGGAACTCCTTGAAGTCCCAGAAGAACTGGAAGTGGTGGCTGTGGAGAGAGAGGTCTGGACCTCCCTGATCTGATGCTCCCGAGACCTGAGTCCAGAACCAGATGATGGATGGATGTTTCATGAGATATTTTACTAACAAACAAACAAGACAACAACCACACTGCTGTCCTTTTAGTCTGTTCACCCTCCATAGTCAGCTATTTAAGAGACTGAGCTGAATACAGCACCTCAGACTGAGGAAGTCTTTCGGATGAAAGACAAAACGTTTCTACATTTTTTTGCATTGTTTTGTTTTTTGAATGTCCAGAGGACCAGATTGAACTTTTTTAGATTTTTCTACCTGGATTATTGAACATGCATCAGGATATTCACCCTCCATGTTTCCACTGCATGTGCTGATCAGCAGCAAATCAATGTTAGAGACTTGAACCCACTAAGTAACGATTATCTTTGACTTCAGACCAATTTGTTGACTGTTTGTTTCTACTGTATTGTGCATCAATCTGCTATCATACGTTTGTGTTACCATTTCAAATATTACTGAAATGGGTTCCTGAGAATGAGTGGAGTTTCCTACCCATGCCAATGAGCTGTAAGTGGTTTGTCACCTGAAAGGCTTCACACAGTTTACAGTATCCTGTCTTGGGAGTCCCACGGGTCAATCTGGACTAAGGCACTCTGGCAGCGTTATGTAGGAGAGGACAGTAAGAGTTGTTTCTAGGAGCTTGTCGACTGTAAGGCGTCGCAAGTCAGAAATTCAAAGGACCCTTATCTGTGTCAGCTGCTAATTAAACGTGTGCACGCGCTGCAGTCACACAGCATTCCTGTCCCTGAAAGGAAAGTGAATCAGTAGCTCTGCAGTCTTTAAAGACGCTGCCTGTAAAACATCTGATACGGCAGCGAGAGGGGCCCATGTGAGATTCCTGCAGGGGAAGCAGCTCCGCTGTTTGAGTGTGGGAAGATGCTCGTGTCACACCTCTCACCAAACGCCTGCCGCCTCCAGCGTGCCTCTGCAACGTGGCCGCTCAGTGCATGGCGGGGGCCCGCCACCTTGAGTCACTCTCCTCCTCACACCCCTGAGCAAAATAAATGTGTCAGGGAGCGAGCAGGCGCACAGAAAGAAGCCTCACCTGTCCGAGGGATCAAGCTCCACAGACAAGACTGCTAAACGAAGACCAAGTCAAACTGAGCGTTCAATAATCGAGTTACTTTCAGTATTTATAAACTAAAGCAGGGCGGGGTCATCACGGGTTTATCAGTCTGTAGATCAGTGGGAGCTCGTTCGTAAATAATTAATATCTGACCTGCTGTTCTTCTATGGACAACATTGATCCAAGAAATTTGGATTTAGAGAAATATTTGGTGAAAAAATATTTGCTCTCTGGTGTCTTAGAATAATGCTAAACTCAACAGTCTTGAGCTGTTTATGTAAATATTATTTTACGTCTTTCATTTTTGTAAATACAAACAGCAGCTATTTAGGTCCAGCTTTATTTTTGAAGAGCATTTCATGCTTAAAACTGCTTAATCTACTTTAGGATAAAAAAAGGAAAAACATTAAGTACAAATATTCACACAAACATTTCTAGAAGAAAAACGAAGTAAATAATTTTTTTTCTGCTAAAATGGGATGAGAATGTGAGAGCTGAATGACTGTTTACATTTGCTAAAAAGCTAAAATACAGTTTTTAAAGCTAAAAGAAGTAGAATACTGGCTGAAAGAAGCTAAAAGCTATTTAAAGTAGCTAAATGCCTGCTAAAAGCTAACCAGAATGCTAGCTAACATTAGCCAAACGCTAGTTTAAATTAGCAATAGGCTAGGTAAAGGTGTTAGGATAATTTAATATTATCCTTTCTGCTGCTTAAATAAATATGCCACACAGGAGAGGTAGATAATTTTCTTAATCCCAGGTTTAATCTTGCGAGATGGAGCAGCGTTGAAATACAAGCAGGCAAGATGTTTACATGGCGCTTCATCTCCAAGTCTGCTTTTTATAATGTTATCGTCAGACTCGAGGCCAGACAACTCTTGCAGCCTCTTTGCTTAGGGCCTTGAGTTTATGAGGTGAAAGCTCCATGCCTCTGCCTCCACTCTGTCCAGACAAAACACTCGAACACCACACATGGTTCATATACATTTGACATTAATAAGTGAAAAACATCTGTGACCTTTCACATCTCCATCAAAAGGCTAACTGTAAGAACAGGCTAACTTAAAGTAAAAGTAACAGAAGGCTGGCTAAAAGTAGCGTAATGGAAGCCAAAGGCTAGCAAAAACCTAAAGGTAGCAAATTGGTAGCTAAGAAAAAGGAGCATAGGAAAACAAAATGAGGACAATATTGCTGAAGATTTCAAGAACTTTCAAAAGTTTTAGGAAGAATTGAAGAGCTCTCAATGTTTTAAAGAGCAACATATTTCTAAATAAGCTTCAATAATCTGAAAAATGAGAAAGTAGCACTCAGCTCCAGTGCTGAACAGTAATGGCTAAAATGGTACAAAAAAAAAACATCTGCATGTAAAAAACAAAACAATTTAAATAAACCTCTAAACTGTTAAAATGCTTCTCAAATCATAAAAAAATATTCGCAAGATTAATAAGGTTTGTAACTTTAGGTCACTGTTTATTATAACGGCGAGGTTTTGTGCGTCATTGCTAACGAGCTACAACAGCTCCAGCCGGAACGTCAGAATATAAAATGTGTGACCGAACATTTGCGTGAAACTAAATTAATGCAAATGTAAAACAACATTTAATGAAATGTCTTGTTGTTTTAAGACAACAGCAAATAACTTTGATCTGGACTCCACTCGGCTGTCAGCATCTCAGTCTGGTCTGAATTAAACTCTGTTTCAAGCTGAGCATTTTAAAGAGCTATCTACAGCAGGTAAGATATTTATAACAACGTCCAAGTGAACTGTGTGTCATGATGCTGAAGTATGAGGGCAGCTGGTGTTTTAAGAGTTAATAAGCTCAACTGCAGTGGTTCTTCAGAGACAAACGTAACTAAGAAACTGGTGTAAAGACGTTGATTTAATAATAAACAAACTGGTAGATAATTTGAATTTGTGTTACGGAGATAAACTAAATCAATTTACAATCAGATATAGAGGCCGTAACGACCTTCATCTTATCACGATCAATCTGATTGGTGCCTCCTGTAACAAAGATTAAAAGAAAGTTTACGTTCAAGTTAAATGTAGGAACGAGCTGCAGTCGGCCTGAACCCATTAGGTCTGTAAATGGTTGTTTTACTGATCGTTGAATATGATGAGGTGTTTTCAGCCGGCTGGTCGTCACACAGACGTGAAAAAGGCGCTGATTGTGAGGGTGAATGGAGCAGAGGATGCCAATCAGCTGCTTTGTTGCCTGGGTGTCATCAGTGAGGGCCCAGCTTGGACAATACCAGTGCTGTTTTTAACAAGTCTTGGTTTTTTAATAGTAATCAGTGTTTTATGTTGTAGAAAACAACATTTGTATTTATATTTATTAGAAACACCCACGCCAAACCTCAGGTGATTTATGAACTAAAATATTCTCACAATACTGATGTTTTTAGAAAGAGACATCACCTCAAATATACACAAAATGAAAATGTTTAGTCTTAAAAACTGTGACTGAAAAAATGGTAAAAAAAAATAATAAATCTGTGTCTAAAACGTTAATTTTATCCAGATGGAGGCCTGGAGATGCAGACTTCATCCACCTGGAAGACAACGAGCTGCAGCCAAGATTAGTCAAAAACAGGTTGTTGTCCAAGCTGGACACATTTTGGGCCTCAAAGCAGAACCAGGTGAGACATCAGGTCCAAAGTGTCCCAATAAACCACAGAGAAGCAGGAAGAACTGAGATCCAGACAGGTCTTACTCAAAAACTGAGATCCATAGGTCTTAGACTTTAAACCACTGCAGCCCTCCTGATCTGGTTTTATAACATTTTCTGAGTCAATCCACTTCCTGCAGGTCACTGTTTGATGCTTTGACTTGCATTGGAGTTTGTTTCCATATTGATTTAGTTTAATAAAATCCTGCAATAATCTGAAACTCTGTTTGCACTCCATATCATATTAAAGTGGTAAACTGTATTATCTGCAGCATGCTATGTGTGCACTGGTAGGTGTGTGTGTGTGTAGATGTGCATATAGATGTGTTTGTGTGTGTGTGTTAGCAAAATACCTCCTGAACCAGTACACAGATCCAATTGAAACTCTGAAAGAACTTCACAGTTTACATTTGGAGTTCATCCTAATAAAGATGGCCGACAAAGCTGATTGACTGTATCGAACAGGAACCTGTTTAAAACTCAATCAGTTTACGGATGTTAACTCCTCAGGGATGTGTGTTGAGCCCCCTTCTGTTTACTCTGCTCACATATGATTGTGCAGCTACCCATCCAGGCTGTCACATTGTAAAGTTTGCAGATGATACAGCGGTGGTGGGATGCATCACAAACAATGATGAGTCCAGTTACAGGCAAGAGGTGGAACACCTGGAGAGCTGGTGCAGAGAGAATAACCTTCACATCAATGTGAAGAAGACAAAGGAGATGATTGTGGACTTCAGAAGGAACAAAAAACATCTACACCCCCCTGAACATAAGAGGATCTGCGGTGGAAGTGGTCTCCAGCTACAAGTACTTGGGTGTACACATGAATGACAACCTCAGCTGGAGCAACAACACCACCAGCCTGATCAAGAAAGCTCATCAGAGACTCTACTTCCTCAGACGGCTGAGGCGAGCTGGTCTGGGAAGCTCAGTCCTCACCTCCTTCTACAGGTGTGCAGTGGAGAGCATCCTGTGCTCGAGCATCAATGTGTGGCATGGAGGCTGCACAGCTGCAGAAAGAAAAGCTTTGCAGAGAGTGGTGAAGGCTGCACAGAAATCTGTTGGAATCAGTCTCCCCACCATCACAGACATCTACACCTCCAGATGCAGGAAGAGGGCCACCTGCATCATGAAGGACCCCACCCACCCAGCACACACACTTTTTGCCCCACTCCCCTCAGGAAGGAGGTTAAGGAGCATTAAGTGTAGAACCACTAGACTGAGGAACAGCTTCTACCCTGAGGCTGTTAGACTCATGAATCTCTAACTAGAATAATCACTGTGAAAAACCATATCATGTTGCTGCTGATCTGTTTCATGTTGCTGCTGATCTGTTTCATGTTGCTGATCTGTTCAATGTTGATGTGTTCATGCGTGCACATCTGCTCACAGACTCATGTTCATGTTTGTGCTGATGTTCAATGTTTTATGAGTGCTTAGTGTATATTTAGTTGATGTTTTTCTTAGTTCATATCTTAGATGTTATTACTGTTTTTCTTATACATTTTATTGTCGGATGTAACTGGGACCCCGTGTACATAATTTCGCTCCACCACATGAGGTGCGAATGACAATAAAGAAACTCTGACTCTGACTCTGACTCTTAAGCTAGGATCTGGTGCGGTAGTAGCTGCGAGTCATTCTCAACACACAGTTGAAGCTCTGTCATATGGTGCAAGGTCTTGTTGAACAGTATTTTCAAAGTTTGGCACGACTCAGCACACGATGATCCAAGTCTTAAACTTGGGCCTGAGAAGCGGCAGACAACATGCATTCCTTGAAGAACTGTTGAGTTCTTAGACTGTGGCCCTCAACGTAAAAACATCCATGATGTCAGGAATGAAAGGAAGCCCTTGATAGTCAAGAAAGTGCTCCTTCCATTAGCTGCTTTCTGTGTACAGTCCATTGCCCGAGTCCATGAGTGCTGCTTGTTTAAGAAGTGAGCTGGACGTGCCAGTGGACTTCCTGATCCAGCTTCACCAGACGTCTAATAGCAGCCTCTGTGATTCCTGGGGATTTGCTGGGAATGTGCCCAGGCTGAAGAAAGGCCCGCTCCAGGGAGCTGTCATTAAACGCTCTGTGTCGGCTGCTTCCTTCATCAGGAGAAAAACTTTAGCAGCCTGCTCAGATTCAAGCTTCCATCTTGAATGTCCATTTGTTAGAGTCTGAACAGCTTATGAAAATAAATATATACAGTTAAGGAACAGATCACTGGGGCTTGGTTTTGTATTTTATTTTGACAGAAGAATGTAATGAATCAAACATCTGGGAATTGATGTTCTTTGTATTTGTACTATTACATGTTAAGTTGTTGTTCATTTCATTTATTTTTATTTTAAACTAGGCCAATACATGTTATATTTGATAGGTTCATCTATCCATCCATCCATCCATCCATTTCCCACTTGTTCCAGAGTCAAGTTGTGGGGGCAGCAGCTTGATCAGGGAGGTCCAGCAAACCTTTTATTCTGGGACTTCCCCAGGGTCTACTCCTTGTTGGATAAGCCTGGATAACCTCCCTAGGAAGGTGTTCAGGGTCCTTCCTTACCTGATGCCTGAACCAATTTAATTGGTTCCTCTGGATGTGGAGGAGCAGTGCCTCTAATCTGAGTCTTTTCTGCAAAACTGAATTACCTTATCTTTAAGGGAGAGTCCAGCTACCCTGCAGAAAAAGCTAATTTAGATCTCTTGGATCCTTGATCTGGTTCTTTCCGTCTATACCCAGAGTTGCTGATCACAGGTGAGGGTAGGAATGTAGACCACCCGGTAAACAGAGAGCTTCTTTTCAACTCCCTCTTCACCACAACGGACCAGCAGTGTCCACAATACTAAAGAAACTGCACCGATCGGTCTGTTGACCTTCCGCTTCATTCTTCCCTCACTGTGAACAAAACCTTGAAATGAGGCAGAACCTCACCCTCGGCTTGAAAAGAGCAATCCACCCTTTTTTTGACTCAGGACCATGGCCTCAGATTTGGAGGTGCTGATTCTCATCTCAACGGCTTCACACTTGGCTGTGAACCGCTCCAGTGAGAGCTGAAGACCACGGCACGATGACGCCAACAGGATCACATCATCTGCAAAGAGCAGAGACAGAATCCTGAGGCCACCGAACCGGAATCCCTCCACCCTCTGGCTGCACCGAGAAATTCTGTCCATAAAAGTTATGAACAGAATTGTGACAATGGGCAGCCCTGGTGGAGTCCGACTCCCACCTTGAAGGGGTCTGACTTACTACCGGCAATGCGAACCAAACTCTTGCTCCGCTTCTATAGGGACTGAAAAGCCTGTAACAACAGGCTCTCAATCCCATACTCACAGAGCACCCCCCACAGTGTACCCTGAAGAACATGGTCAAACGCCTTCTCCAAGTCCACTAAACATGTAAATTGGATGCACAAACTCCCATGACCCCTCGAGGATCCTAGTGAGGGTAAAGAGCTGGTCCAGTGTTCCACAGCCACGGCGGAACGCACATTGTTCCTCCTGGATCTGAGGTTCGACCAACGATCAGACTCGCTTCTCCAGTACCTCTGAATAAACTTTATTAGGGAGGCTAAAGAGAATGATGCCCCGTAATTGGAGCACACCTTCTGGTACCCCTTTTTGAAGAGGGGAACCACCACCCCAGTCTGCCAATCCAGTGGCACTGCCCCAGATGTCCACACGCTGTTGCAAAGGTGTATCAACCAAGACAGCTCCACAACATCCAGAGCCTTAAGGAAATCAGGGCAAATCTCATCCACCCCCAGAGCCCTGCTGCCGTGGAGCTTTTGAACTACTTCTTCGACCTCAGCCACAGTTAAAGACAGACCAACCCAGAAGTCCCCTGACTCAGCTTCCTTCATGGAAGACATGCTGGTGGAATTTGATAATTCTACAGGTTATTTATTGTGTATTTAAAAATGGCTGACAGTCACTTTGGATCAATTGTTTTAAAGTTTAACAAACCCTGAAGGATTTATTGAAACTGTTTGTAAGAGTTGATGTTATTTTTCAGGTCCAGAAGGATCCTTGTTTTGTTTTACTCTGTCTGGTTCTTCTCTGCTTCATCTTTTTCTGCAAACAGGATCCTTTTAGACACAGTCAGCTGTTGCTTATTGATGTTTTCCTCTGAGTTAGGAGACTTTCATTCAAAGCAAAACAGCAAGTTTTCATCAGTGGTTAAAGCTGCTTTTAGATCAGTGGCTCGTAAGCTTTGGGTTGGGACCCCACTGTTGGCTGTGAAACACCAAATGGTGGTTCTGAGAAGATCTGCTGAAGTCAAATAACTTTAAAACATGCTGATCAAATTTTGAGTCTTAAACTTTACAGAGATAAGCTCTGCAGTGATAAAAGCATTAAAATGGATGATGAGGCTTTTTATCCAAGAGTTCATTTGTAACGTTTTCACACATCCTTCAGCACCACTCGGGGTCATTTTTCTGTGGGTTGAAGGCTGAAAAGTTTGGGGACCACAATCCAGAAGGTGTCATCAAGACTGAGCCCTGCAGGAGGAAACAGTGTGTACCCTCAGTCAGGACCGGTCCTGCTCACAGTGTGTGCAGAAATCAAATATCTGTTTTAAACTTCCAAATGATGTCATGAAACACGGCAGGGTGTTAATGTTGAAACAGTTGTTCAGGCTTACAGGTGAAATTATTCACCTGCATGGCTCCCTGAGAAAGAACTACAGTATATTAAAACATTTCATTTACAAAAAGCCAATTAACGTCACCAAGCTTCATACTCCGTCTCTGTGTTACGTATATATAAATACTGTATATATAAATACTGTATATATATATATACAGTATTCAGGGAGAGGCTTCAGAGAGTAGTCAAGACAGCACAAAAGATCATTGGCTGCCCTCTCCCCTCCCTGATGGACATTTACACATCACGCTGCCTCAACAGAGCAGAAAACATAATCATGGACTGTTCACACCAGAGTTTTGAACTGTTTGACTTGTTACCTTCAGGGAAACGCTACAGGTGCATCAGAACAAGAACAAACAGGTTCAAGAACAGTTTTTTCCCGAAAGCCATCACCACACTGAACTCACACATGCACTGATTTAATCATCTAACCTCCCAAACCCCTGGACTTCTACTGTGCAATACTACTGACATTTCATACCCTCAGTCACCTTAACTACCTCACTAATATCCATAATGTGCA
>NC_056500.1:34993280-35024065 GCF_014905685.2 Nematolebias whitei
TATATATATATATATATATATATATATATATATATATATATGTGTGTATCCATCCTGTGATGGACTGCAACCTGTCCAGGGTGTCCCCTGCCTCTTGCACAGTTATTGCTGGACATGGACACCAGTGACCCCCGTGACCCAAAAAGGAAGAAGCGGGTAAAGATGACTGATGGATGGATGCATTTTACTATATAAAAGTTCTTATGTAGTTACAGAAAAGCGCTCAGGTTTCCCTGTCAGTGTGCTAGTGTCTTATCAAACAGAAGCTTTCATAAATCATAAACCAAAGGTTCTGTCAGGATACAGTGCTCTGCCTACAAGCATAGAGATTTTTTTTCTTCTAATATTTTGATAAACTGCAGTTGTGTGAATGTAAAAGTGGGTCGTTACTCCAACATATAACAAAAATGCATGTTTTGCTTGTTGAATTTCAGTATTTTTTCATGTATTTAAACTCTGTGTTGCTCAGAATATAATATAATGTAAAAGCTAAAGGAAAGTTCAGAAACAAGAAGTGCTTAGGGAGGCGGTGACTAGACAATGTTTCCCTTTCGGAGATACTTCTGAAAAGGATTTAACATTTTCCTGTTGGACCTCGTTGGCTTAAGACTGGAAAATGACGTCTGCACCCTCATGCTCTCTAATGGGTCCAATTTCATCTTCTGACTCCCATAGTCTTCTTCGAAGTGTGTCAGGAGGCCCAGGTGTGCAGATGTTAGCTTTTTGTCCCCCATCCCAAAGCAAAAAAAAGGAATAGGAAATAACCTCCATCGTTCCATTCATCAATGAATGTTGTGAGCTGGATAACTTGAAAAATAAGTGAGAAACCAACTTCCATTTTTTGTGGGTGGTTACAGAAGCAAGAAATGTTCATTTGAAAACTTGGGTTGACGAGTCAAAATCCAAGATGGCTACCACCATATATATGTAAATGGACTACCCCGGTCATTTGAGGAAACTAGTCTTTCTACATTCTACATTTTATACTGCTTTAAAGTATAGTTTCCTCAAAGGATTGGGGTGGCAGACGATTAAGCAATTGGGGGCCAAGGTGGTGGATAAAATTGCTCCCCCCACTTTCCAGGATCCATCAGTCTGCACTGTTTCAAAAAAAAAAAAAAAAAAAAAAAGACTCATTCTGTTTCTTTCCACAGTGTAACTCCTACCCACTTGAAAATCTTGCACCAAAAATATTCAGGTATACTTCATTCTGTGTTCAATTCCTGTCCAGAAAAACACAAACTACAAACACTCATTATTCAAACCCCCCGAGACGGGGGCTATCCATCCATCCATCCATTATCTTTACCCGCTTCTTCCATTTTGGGTCACGGGGGTCGCTGGTGCCCATGTCCAGCAATCACTGTGTGAAGGGCAGTGGACACCCTGGACGGGTCGCAAGTCCATCACAGGGACACATAGAGACAAACGAGACAAACATTCAACGGGGGATATCAATATACCAATTTTTAGTCTTACTGAAGGGCTCTTGTTCCTTGAAGTTTCTGTTAAAGAAGTACCAGAAGTTGATGCAGGGAAAGCTGCTTATCTTAGGAGAAAAATGTATAAAACAAAAATCCTTTGTGGGGTTTTTTTTGTGTGGGTTTTTTTTTTTACTTTGAAGGTGCTTTATCATCTGCTTTATCATCCAAATCTATTAAATTTCCAGAAATACACAAAAACCAGTGATTGGTTGTGATTTAATAGCCTTGGAGCTCAGTGTGGATCAGTACACATCCATGTTACAGATGAAGCATGTTCATGTTCCTGCAGGGTCAGCTGGTGTTGTACTAAAACAGCACTCCTAGCTGTTAAAAGAAGGATTGGTGTCAGGGCGGGGTGTGAATTCTTGGACACCACATGATTCAGAGGAATGCAATTACAAATAAATTATTTGTGCATCTCTAATCACACTTCACACAAAATCCTGATATACAAATAATCTCTCAGAACAAAAGAAACAACATATTTGACTGCTGCATAAAATGGTTTCCATTCAGACAAGATTTTGGGAACTGAAGGAACAAAAAGGATTCTGAATGCTGAAGACATTAATATGAGTCTGTACCTCTGGATGTTCATGTTAGAGATTTCTTACCTGTTTCCACCACTTTGTTTGTGGTCCCATCGTGGTGTTGGAGTGGCTGTGCCATTGTCTCCTTCATAGGATGATCATGTTCTACTGAGACTCAGAAAGGTGCAACGTAAGGTATCATCTCACTGAGCTAAAGGTGGGGAGCAGTTGCTGTTTCAAAACTGTGAGAAAATTGGAAGAAAACAGGCAAATCTTCATTTGGAGTCTCATTGAATTCTGAGTGTCTCGCTCTGAGGGGTCAGTTTTAAAAAACAATAGCTTAACTTTGTTTTCATGGTTTGAAAAACTGTGTCCTGAGCTGTGCATGTTATTTTTTGCTCACCCTCGCCTGCATTGTACCTGCCTTGGCAGACGTCCTCAAGTCTATAGTTTAATCCACTGCACATACACTTTTGAAACAAAGGGAGGTAAACGTTTTGGAGACGTTCTGGAAACTCCTTCACGAATGCCATTCATTTACTAGTCACCATCAGTCGCAGCCCAAATATTAACCTTTAGCAGCAGTGAAGTGTTGATAACTGTTCTGCCCACAGATGTGTCTGCTTTTTATTGGCTTATCATGCAAAGGTGTGTCCAAGTCTGATGATTTTAAAATAAATATAAAGTCCAGTTCTTTGGCCAAACATCCCTGAGCCTATCTCTAGTAGTTGGTATGAAGATCATGTAACTCAGGAAACCTTTTGACTTGTTTTGTTTCTTGGTTCAGGACCTCTGGAACAGCAGCCATGGCAGACGGAGCTGAGTGTTTCCAATCTGCAGTCATGTGACTGACTCTTCCCTCCTCCTGATGAACTCCTCCAGCTGCCCCCTTTCAACCATGACAGGACCCGAAAGGTGTCTGACCTCATACTGGCGCTGCCATCGTGCTGTGTGAGCGCCCCCTCTCCTCCGGCAGTGATTGCACGGAATGGCCTCTCTGGACCTGCCGTACCGCTGTCCTCGCTGCGGGGAGCACAAGCGCTTTCGAAGCCTGTCGTCCCTACGTGCCCATCTGGAATACAACCACACGTACGAGACGCTCTACGTTCTCTCCAAATCCAACAGTGTGTGTGACGCCGCTGCTCTGCTGCCTCTAGTGGCTGAGGGGGCCCTCCTCACACCAGGCAACAACAACGACCCCTTTGAGCCGCTCCGACCCTCAGCTTTAAACGAGCGCCGCTTTCCCTGTCGGGAGCTCCCTTGTGCCGACGACCTGAGTGTGACCCCGGCTAACTCCAACTCTGCAGCCAGGTATATTCCAAATGTGGAGTTCCCGCTGGGGGAGATTTTCATGAAGAAAGCAATGACATCCACTGATCCGGGCCCCCATGGAAACCCCAGCACAGCCGTAGCCGTGGCAGCCAACGTGGCAGCTAGTGCTGTAGAGGCAGCCTACGAGGAGGGCCTGGCCAGGCTGAAGGCACGGGCGTTTGAACGGCTGGAGTTGGACGAGAGGCTGGAGAAACTGTCAGAGGAGGTGAGTAGGACCCTTGTTACCAGAATCAACTTCATCAGCTGGAAAAGTTTGGGAGTCAGACTCTGGCTGCTGTAGACCTGGCTTCAGTGCAAGTTTGGTTTCTAGAGAGGGGGTAGCTGTTCAGTTAAGAAGTGTTCAAAGGACAAACACTTCAGATGTAGCCTGATAGGAGGTTAGTGTCTCATTTTTAGGTCCTTCATAACCAAAGTGAGTATAGAGTCAATAGGAACTAAGAACCAGAGATTTCATGGCTACGTAATGGTCCGTATGTCTACAAGTGACTCACTGGATGCACAACATATGGAGTTCAGATGATTGTAACGTTTAAAAGATATGCTTCAATAAACACAACCATCTGAACTGAAAATGGAATTGGGCTAAAATAAACAAAAACAAGGAGATATCCTGATGCATGCTCAATAATCAAAAAACAAGGAGAGCCTTGAACCAACTAGCAGTACACCATTGGCTTTGGGAAGCTCCGCTCACCTTATGGTCCAGGATCTTACCCTACAACCAAAAACGAGGAAACAGAACAGCCAGTACCTCCCTGACCCAGTTAACAATCACTATTAACAAAAGGTGACAAGGTGCAAGGCAGGCGTCTATGGGGATGAGCGGGAGTGAGCTTAGAGACGGAAAACCAGCAACCACCAGACTTCAGAGTAACACCTCAGGTTTCTCCTCTCTGTCCCTCTCTCCTCTAACAGGCGGGGCTTACTCCATATAAAGTCCCATCAGCCAATTAAAAACTGATAAGAGATGACACACCCATTAATCAGACATGTGTTCATAAAAGGTGACTCGGGGATGTGCAACACCACCTTTGTAGATACCAGACAAGTTTAATGATGCAATGCTTCAGTGGATGAAGGTGATGAGTTGTTTGGGCTGCAGGTGATGGGTAGTGTATGGTCCTCAATGAATGTTAGACCTTTCATAATTTTCTGTTTCATTTTATTTATGAACATCTAGTTTCATTTAAACCTCGGTATAGCAGAAAGTTTATTTCAGTGTAATACTTGTTTACAGCTGTCGTCTGCAGAGTCTGACTGACAGAACCCTTTGTTTCCTGATGCTTTAGTTTATGACCTCAACTGTAATCAGCAGCCAGCGTATTGATCAGCGCCGGCCACCGGGCAGCTCCAATCATCCTCCTTCTTGTGCTGTAGGTGGAGCAGAAAATAGCGGCCCGTGTAGGCCGTCTCCAGGCGGAGCTGGAGAGGAAGAGCTCTGAGCTGGAGCGGGCCAAGCAGGAGAGCGAACGGCTGAGCCAGGAGAAACAAGACCTGGAGGACAAGGCCTCTGAGCTGTCTCGGCAGGTGGACGTCTCTGTGGAAATGCTGGCCAACCTCAAGCAGGACCTGGTGAACAAGGAGACAGAGCTGACCCACAAACAACAGTAAGAGACATTCATCTGCTTCACGGAAAACAAAGACAAAGTTTGTAGCAGAGATTTAGCATTTTGTTCAAAGCAGCCATTATACTGTTTTTAGTATGAGCATTTAGAGGCAATTAACGGAGCTAAAATGTCCATTGCTTATATAAAAAAATATATCTTTTTACAAATTAGCATCTGTTTGTAACTAAATACTGTTCACATCTGTTGGTCCTAATACTGAGCTGATCTACAAACACAGCTGCAACTGGCTCAGTTCAAGTAATGACTCAAGCAGAGCAACACAAATTAGAGCAGACGCACAAAAGCCGAGCTGTTAATCATCAAGAGTCTGTAATTTACCAACGCAGCTCGTTTCCTGGAGCTACACCACGAGAACCAGGAACCTTTGGTCCAGATCAGCTCCAGGAATTAAGCTGTGCTCTTTAAATTAGTAAGACAGTTTATCAGGTGTACTTTTGACAATTAACTTGTCAAATACTTCTGATAATGAAAGTAAAATTTGTTTTTTATGGTTGAAGTTTTGACTAAAAAAAGAAAATTAACGTTAAAAATGGTAAATAACAATAAATAGGAGAACATTTTTTACTACTGGCTGTCACTGAGTAGATTTTATTTCAGAAAGGAGAGAATAAACCAACTAAGTCATAAAGATTAGGAGTAAAAAATAACCACAAGCAGAAATATCAGTTTTACTGTCTTAAAACAAAATAAATCAAAACCATGATTATTATTTTTTTATTTAAAATATTTCATCAACTATTACTGCTTCTTTATTAAAATCACACTTTGCTCAATAACGTTTATATTTTAGTCATGATGGTATAATAATTCTTACTTTAAACCTTTATATTAATTTAAATTTTAATGCACAAATAAATATAAATTAGGAAACAGAGTTGTTGACAGTCTGTTCAAAATCTGAGTCAGCTTTTTGATTTGTACTGTTTTTATTTACAATTGTTTCAGAATCAAAACTTCATTTTTAATTTGATCACTGTTATTGATATATATATATGTATGTATAATTTATTTATTTATTTATTTATCATCAAGGAGTGAGATATGTTTTGAACAGATTGTAGAGGACATGGACATAACAGGGAGTGGATCCAGTCAGGGACACATTGATACTCTGTGGGTGAACCTGCTCCCTCCTCTTGTCGTTCCTCTGATTACAGGACAGTGGACCCCAAATACTTGAAGTCCTGTATCTTTGTGATCTCTGCTCCTTGTAGCCTCACTGTTCCACCAGCCTCCCTCTCATTCACACACATGTACTCTGTCTTACTACGGCTGACTTTCATTCCTCTTCTTTCAAGTACATGCCTCCACCTTTTCATATTCTTGAAGAATAAAAAAAACAGTTTTGGCAAAGATGATGTAGGTTTGGATGATTGAGACTGACGGCTAACGAGGTCAGGTTTGGGATCAGGGCTTCAGTCAGCCATGCCTGAGGTGAGCTGGAGGGAGAAGGTTTGGTTTTAGAGAGCAGACATGAGCTCAGACTCAGAGAGATCCATAACCAGACAAATGGAGAATGTGGTAAAGAGGTGAAGAAGAGAGTCCATGCAGGCTGGAGTGGATGGAGAAATTTTCAAGAGGGATTTGCATCAAAATAATGTCAGCAAAGGTTAAAGTAAAAGTTTACAAGACAGTTGTGAGACCTGTTATGTTATACGGTCAGAAGACAGAGACATGGACTAAAAGACAGGAGAAAGACCTGGAAGTAGCAGAAATGAAGATGTTGAGATCCTTAGGCATGACAATGATGGATAAGATTAGGAATGAGATCATCAGAGGTACAGCACAGGTTGAAGAACTGGAAGAAAACTCTTCCCCTATCCCCGTGTCATGTCTCTGTGTCCTGCCTGTCCTTCCATAAAGCCGGCCGCTGCTCCTGAAATAGACTTGGACATAAATCACAGTTAGGAAACAAGCTGAACATTTTTTGGATCTCTCCGGTGGCACAAAAAGCGAGAACTGGAAGACTTTCAGAGCTTTTAGTGAAATGAATCCCAGGATGGCTCATCACGTGGTCCAAACATTGCTCTGAATTTTACTTTGAGGAACAACGGGGTATGTTTTACTGCAGATGGGCTTCGGTTAAACAAGTGTGTTGCCTTTTCCCCTGATTTGTTTAAACACCATACATAAAGATCATAATTTTACCAAGATATCTAGTTTAATAATTAATTTAGTAATAATTAAGAATATGTGTTGGGGATGACTCTCAGCTGCAACCATGCCAAATTTTACTAAAACCTCTGTAAAATTGAATGCATTATAGCTTTTCTATGTTTCTGACGGTCAGTTAGCTGTGGTCAGGTGAGGTTTCAGGAAAGACCTGGTAAACCCAAATGCATAGTGAGGGTGAACTGGGAATGTCTGGTGGAGTCTTCTTTCCAAGTCTTTGTTCAACTCACACCTCCGGGAGAGTTTTTCACATGTCCCGGGTGATTTTGGAGACTTAGAATCTGAATAGGCCATGTTCAGGTTCTCTATTGCAAATGTGGCTTCAAGGAGCTGTGGCCTGAAGGTCTCTGGTGCCTGTCGGACCCGTTGATGGATGCCAGTGGTGATGGAGGCTGTCAAGCTGAAGACGGAGGCCTTTAGGACTTGGTTGTTCCAGAGGACTCCTGAAGCAACTGACAGGTGACCAAAAGGAATGTGGCTTTGGTGGTTGCAAAAGCAAAAACTCGGGCATGGGAGGAATTCAGGGAGAAAATGGAGAAGAAATTTTGATTGGCCTTAGGGAAGTTCTGAAAAATGGTTCGGCGACTCAAGAAAGGAAAGCATACCCTATCACAGGTTTTGCTTGATTTGGGTGGGGAACAGCTGACCTAAACTGAGGATATTGTTGAGCAGTGAAAGGAGCAATTCAAGTATCTCCTTAATCCACCCACCATGTCCACCTTTGAATAGGCAGAGTCTGAGGACTTGAGGGAAGACGAGTCCATTACCATGGCAGAGGCCGCTGTGACAGTCAGAAAACTCCTTGGTGTCAGGGCGCCAGGGGTAGATGAGATACGCACCGAGATGCTGAAGGCTCTGGATGTTGTAGGGCTGGCATGGTTGACACATCTCCAACCAATTGTCGATCCTCGGATTCATGAGGAGCAGTGTGGCTTCAGTCCTTGTCGTGGAACAATGAACCAGATCTTTACCCTTGCAAAGTTGGTAAGGGGGTCATGGGAGTTTGCTTCTCCAGTCTACACATGCTTTGTGGACCTGGAGAAGGCTTTTGACCGTGTTCCTCAAGGCATTCTTTGGGGGGTGCTGCAGGAGTATGGTGTGCCTGGGTTGCTTTTAAGGGCTGTCCGGTCTTTGTACAACCAAAGCAGGAGATGTGTCCACAAAGTTAAGCATTCTTGGCACTTGTTCTCAGTGCAGGTTAGATCTACCAGGGCTGTCCCTTGTCTCCTATCTTGTTTGTGGTTTTCATGGACAGGATTTCGAGACACAGTCATGGAGAGGAGGATGTCTGGTTTGGGAACCTTCACAACATTAACTTCCATTGAGTGGAAGTGTTAATGTCACATCTTGTGAGACTAACGGAGGAATGGAGAAAAATGCACGCCGCCCCACAACTCACTTTAAAGGTTCATTTTAAAGGTAACCTCTGAGGTCACATTTTCTGGCGGCATCGGATCAGGACGGCCTTAAAGTAACACACAGAGAGACACAAACACACACAAGTACAGACACACAAACACACGCGCACACACACACATAACTCAGCAGAATCATGCCACAACTCATCAGAAACGCATAACAACTCAGCAGAAACACACCACGACTCAGCAGAAATATACCATGACTCAACAGATACACACCACGACTCAGCAGAAACAAACGATCCAGCAGAAACCCACTATGACTCAGCAGAAACACACAATGACTCAGCAGACCACGACTCAGCAAAACACACCACGACTCAGCAAAAATTCACCACAACTCAGAAGAAACACTACACGACTCGGCAGAAACACACCCTGACTCAGTAGAAATACTTCATGACTCTGCAGAAACACTTCACGACTAATCAGAAACACTTCATGACTCAGCAGAATCACTTCACGTCTCAGCAGAAACAACACAACTCAGAGAACCACTACGTCTCAGCAGAAACACCACACTACAGCAGAAACACTCCCTGACTTAACAGAAATCCACCACGACTCAGCAGAAACACTTCATGACTCAGCAGAAACACTTCACGACTCAGCAGAAACACTTCACGACTCAGCAGAAACACTTCACATCTCAGCAGAAAGACCACAACTCAGCAGAAACACACCACGACTCAGCAGAAATGCTCCACGACTCAACAGAAACACCACAATTCAGCAGAAACACCACAATTTAGCAGAAACACATCACGACTCATCAGAAACACACCATGACTCAGCAGAGTTAGCAGATCAAGCTTTGAACAAGTTGACCTCACCCTCTCATTTCAAATATATTATTGTAAGTTTGAACAAGTGAATTTTAAAGCAAGATTTAAAGCAAGAATTTTAAAGCAAGATGAATTTTAAAGCAAGAAAAAAGTTCAGGAGGGCGTGCCCCACAGTTAAATGCTGTTCTAGCTGTCAACTCATCGGCCTGATCAAAATTAAACTGTTTCTTGAAACCAAGACTGTTCAGAGAGATATCTAAAACAGGTAAGATAGCTCTTGCTAACCTTTAAATATAAATAGCCTCTATCAGTCTATGTTCTTGTAAACCCTATAGTGCTGCGTTTTCATTACACCTGTGTCCTAAATGCTGCTTTTCATGTACTTACTCTTACCGTGCAGGGCCGTACATACAGTTTGTTGTTTTGGTAGAATATACTGTATTCTGTGTAGATTTCCCCCCCAAAGAGAGCAGAGCACTGTCAGGTTTCATATCGTATTCAGAACAGGCACAGTGTCTGCAGTGGACCACCGCTCTTCGTGTTTTTCTGTACACCGGTGAACGGGTCCACGGGACAGACATGCACCTCAGAAACTAGGGGGCTTTTGGAGGTGACCATCAGGAAACACGCCTGTCTTAATGAGCAGAAATCTGACCTGCAAAGTATCAGAATGAGTTTCGATAACAGCAGATCTGACAGAGAGGAGCACGAGAGCGGAGCTGGACTCACCTGACAGGTGAAAGCTCTCAGAGCACTTAGTATTTTATTAAAGAATAAATACTGCTGTGAATATTGAAGTGAGACTCAGGATGACAAAATGTCTTTACATGTCCTGTCTGAGTGCTGACGTCAAGCATGTTCATTTCCATAAATATTGTATTTTTCATAAGCAGATTCATTGGAATTGTCTAAAGTTCTTCTAGGCAGAAGTACGAGCAGCAGGTTGGCGTTGGACAATATATTGTTTTTTTAGACTGTTCCTTTGAAAAACGCTTTAATGAAAGAGAGAATTATGTTCTGTGAATACAAAATGTGTTTTGGTTTTTCTGCAGAGAGCTGAAGAGGCTCCTTGAAGGAATGAACAACGTTTCTGTGACTCACCTTCAGATGGTGGACAGATAGAAATGCTCATCGATCTCGAGCTTAGCGTTAGCCACTGTCCAACAACCTGCCTGTGAGGCTGCCGTCAGGCTCAGGCCTCCCTTCCAAAAGGGGTTGGTGAGCTCAGTGGGATTTGCTGGTTAAATAAATGTTAATAATTAATAAATAAAAGTGCAACTATTAGAGTTGCATTCGGGCCTAAAAAATCTGACCCAACCCGGCCCCAGCCTGTAGTCATCATTTCCAAACACCACCCGACCGGACAAATTAACAGTGATTACAGGTCCAAACCAGACCCCCCCCCCCCCCCCCCCCCCCCCCCCCCCCCCAACATTTTTAATAAAGCTTTGACTGCTTATATAGTTATTAATGGTCGGCAGACGTTAGGGCATAAAAGGAGCAGAAGATCGGAACTGAGGGGGTGTTTGTCCTTTCATGGCCGTCAAAGCGCATTAAATCCATACTTCTGCCCGCATTCCGCATTATTCAGACATGGACCCTGCTCTGACATGTCAGATATTTTGGGATCTCACCTGTTTGGATCGTCGGCCGCGTGCGTCCGCTGAGTGCAGCGGCTGAATGAATGTCCATTTGGGCGATGGATCGCTTCCTGGCAGTATAGTCACATCTGAAGCTTAACTGAACTTTTCTTACCTTTTTCAAGGCCGGTCAGCTCGCGGTGAAATGGTGTGCAGCTGGTGAATGTATGGCAAGCTATGTTACCATATAATTGGAAGTATGGTAAGACATGTTGTCATATAATTGGATCGCCAGCCGCACACATCCGCAGATGCAATCAAAAGTCCGACACCGACCCGTCCCGCCCATCCAGCACATTATTACGGCCCGACCCAAATTTGGGCCGGGCTTTGGGCCCGGGTTAGAAATGACAGCTCTAGCAACTATTAACATTATTTATGATTCAGCAACCTGTTGCCGTTTGATGACCTATTACTGAAGCACTCTCCTTTTGTATCCAAAATCCTTCAGACATGTTGACGAATTGCATCACAACATTCTGACCACTGTACAACAGCATTACTGCAACATGGCTGATGTCAAATCCTGGACAGGAAGTCGGCAAGAGAGATCAGCTGTGATCGTAAAGTGTAGCAGCTACTGTGGGACATCCCAATATAGAGATATTAGACATAGACATGACTACCTGTGTTATGGCATGACAGGACAACGCATGACAGGATATGACCAGGTGGAGTCAGGTCCTCTGGATGGGTTCTTATTTGTTGAAACGTTTCGTCTTTTATCCAAAAGTCTCCTTCAGTCTGAGGAAGGTCAAGTTCAGATTACTGAGCATGCATCAGGAGAATCAAGTAATTTTCAGAACATCAGATATATTATTCTTACAGTTTACAGAGGAACTTGTGAAGTAAAGTCACACTTATGTTTTGTGAGGACTATTATTATTATTATTATTATTTGTAAACGACATTGGACAATGCGTTTGTACCAATCAGAAAAGACTGTGGTCCGTGACAAGAAACCGTCAACACAAAGGTGTGTTTCACACCTGAGTGTATTGTGTGTGTGTGTGTGTGTCAAACGTCTATTCTTTCTGTGTTCACATGGCTTCAGATTCTTGTTTTAGCTTTTTAGCGACTGCATAGAGTTTATTTTTCTGTGTCTGACCGTCTACAGTCCTCTGTGTCTCATCATGTTTTTAGCAGCAGAAAGGCAAAGGCAGACGGTAATGTTTGTGCTCACAGTTAATCCCTGCATGGATTTATCTGTTTTATATTTTGTCAGGTGGCTCAGTTGATAGAGCTGTTGCCTCCAAGTGGGAAGGTCGCCGGTTCAAATCCTGGTCCGGTACCTTTCTGGGTGGTGTTTGCATGTTCTCTCCGTGCATGCATGGGTTTTCTCAGGTACTCCAGTTTCATTCCACAGACCAAAAACATGCATGTTAGGCTGATTGGTAACTCTAAATTGTCTCTAGGTGTGAGTGAGAGAGTGAATGGTTGTTTGTCTCATTTGTCTCAATGTGTCCCTGTGATGGACTGGAGACTTGTCCAGGGTGTCCCCCACCTCTCACACAGTGACTGCTGGATATGGGCACCAGTGACCCCCGTGACCTGAAAAGGAAGAAGCAGGTAAAGATGATGGATAGATGGATTTTGTCAGTTTTATTAATAAGGTGCTCCTCAGTTTACAGTCAGCTGTTTTCAGAGAAGGAGAGACTTCATCTGCTGGTCCATCCTCTTTATCCTCATGAAGACAAAACTGAAACAGCTGAATAATTAATTAAGACATGTTACCTTGGAGTCAGCCAGTCCTCCCTCAGATGCCTCCAGTTGGTCCAGAACGCTGCTGCTCGGCTTCTAACTGGAGTTCAAAAGAGGGAGCACATCACCCCCACTCTGGCTTCACTCCACTGGCTGCCTGTTCATTGTAGAGTTCATTTTAAGATTATTTTATTTGTTTTTAAAAGTGTAAATGGTCTTGCCTTATCCTACCTCTCTGAGCCCCACCCATGCTCTCCTGCTCAGTGCCACTGATCAGCTGCTCCTGGAGGTGCCGAGGTCCAAACAGAGGCTCAGAGGGGACAGATCTTTTTCTGTTGCTGCTCCAAGACTTTGGAACGAGCTCCCTCTTCTCATCAGACGAGCCCCTTCACTCTTCAGTTTTAAAACTCTTTTAAAAGCACATTTTTACTCCCTGGCTTTTAGCACAGACTGAATATGCTCTGCACCGTTTTTATTGCTTTTGTTGATCATAATGTTTTAACAATTGTTTTATTGTTATGTGTTTACATTTTCTTGATTTTATGTGTACAGCACTTTGTTGCAGCTGTGGTTGTTTTAAAGGGCTTTATAAATAAAGTATTATTATAATCCTTCCATCCATCATCCATTCATCATCCATCCATCATACATAAATCCATCCATCATCATTCATCCAGCCATCATCCATCGTACATTATCCATCCATCATCATCCATCATTCATCCGTCATACATCCTGCATCCTTCCATCTATCATCCATTCATCCATCCATCCATCCATCATACATCCATCCATACATCCATCATACATCCATCATCCATCAATCCATCCATCCATCATCCATCCATCATCTATCCATCCATCATCCATCCTACATCATACATCCATCATACATCATCCATCAATCATCCATTCATCCATCATACATACATCCATCAGTCATCCTTAATCCATCCATCCTTCATACATCGTACATCCATCATCCATTCATCATCCATCCATCATCTTTGCCCGCTTCTTCCTTTCAGAGCTGCGGGGGTCACTGGTGTCCAGCAGTCACTGTGCAAGAGGTGGGGGACAGCTGGACAGGTCACAAGTCCATTTTTAACGTGCTTAAAAAAAATTCTCAAATGTTTTACATTTCTTCACTAATAGCCTGAATTCGGGCCCACATTTTGCAGTAGTTTCACAGTAATTGGAGTAATTTTATGGGAAGATTCGTGTATTTTCTTGTGCCTCCAACTAGTCTAAAAAATGCTCAGCTCAGTGCGACGCTACTTTACAGGTGTTATTATAATTATTATTGATTTTTTTTCTTTCAACTCAACCTGAAGACATTTGTCTTATCAGCTGTGCAGAGACAGCTTCAGACCATTAACTGACTGCACAGACTGTCTACGAAGAAAACATGTATTCCTCCATGAAGACAAATGAGTCTGAAGTTTGGTAAAAACTATCCACACTGACCCGCAGATGACTGAAACATTGTCTTCTGTACATATGAGGCCTTTTTGTTTACTCTGCTGTGTTAGTTTTATTTATCAGAAGGTTAAAAGCATCATCCTTCTGTAGATCCTCTGCAAACTGAAGATTGTGTGTTTAAAGGGGTGGGGATGATATCTGTGTGTCAGGTGGTCGTCTGCCAATCAGAAGTTTGTTTAATCAAATCTAGAAATTAAATCTTCTTGCAGCCTCACACTTTCAGCTCATTGTTACTTTTAAACCTAGCTTTTAACTTTAAACAACTCAAAGTGAAATGTTGAAGAAGCAGTTGGATTTGTTTGACCATTCCAACCATGCGTCTAACAAGTCCATTAATTCTTTGGAAATATCTTGAAGCTGGAGAAACCTGGGTCTTCAGATGTGATTGAAGCCGAAACGTGGACTTGTGTTGTCGTGTTAAGAACTGCTGCTTTTAGACATTCTTGCCTTTGAAAAGATTAAAGTTACTGTTCCATCATTCCACAAGTTACGTTTCATTTCCATCAGTCAGTTATATTTACATAAAAACCCACACTCAGTAAGTTCACTCACATTTATTAATAACTGTGTTGGCCTGTTTCAGGTGGGTCCTCTGATCTCTCATTCTGAGACTTTCAGTTTAATTCGTTCAGATTCAGCTTTTTGTTGTTTTTTCCTGGAGACGAGAAAATGTTTCTGCGCCAGACGTGGAAACTATCTTTACCTCTAACTATCCTCTATTCAGGGAAATTTCTTCGTTAAGTGACTCTTTTGTCTTAGTTTGACTAAAAGACCCAAATGATGACCGACTGGACTTATCCTATGAACAACAAGCCATTTAACCGCACAGGATCACACTTTAAAACCGTTTCTTCAGTAAAAACATTCTATTGGCTCATTTAATTTTCTCAGGTGGTTTTATGACTGGACTATTGACTAGAGGAAACACAAAGGATGTCTTTGTATGTTTTTATAAAGTTGAATTGATTTAGAAGTAAATGTAAAGTAAATAAGATGATCCAGCTTTTTATTTAAACAAAGCATTTCTTAACAAATGAACAGCAGACAAACATTGAGTCAAAAAGATGAAAGTTTTTGTCCTTCCAGCTGTTCCTTATTCAAAAGAACAACTCTGCACCCATAGTGACGTAACATATTTTATTTTGTATTTATGTTGGTGTTTCTGTGGTTTATCCCCCAGACTTTTAAATCTAATTTAAGAACATCCCATTACTTCTGCTTCCTCTCTTCTGTACGTCTGCAGTGAGGTTGCCCAAATCGACCACTTCCTCCAGGAGACGGCGGCACGTGAGGCCAATGCTAAGGTCCGGCTGCAGCAGTTTATTGAGGAGCTTCTGGACCGGGCCGACCGAGCCGAGAAACAGCTGCAGATCATCAGCAGCTGTGGCACCACGCCAAACGGCAGCCTGGGGCGCTGCAGTCTGCAGGCATCAAAGGGAACTGGACGCCAGGTTTGGAGTTTTGAAACATATATTATGAAGGGATGGATGCAAAAAACTCTTTTATTGTTAAATAAATACAACAGTACAATATAAATAAGTCAAAAGGAGCACATAATGATAACATATGCAGAAATATTAAAGACGCAATTCAAAATAAAAGTTTTTGCTTCATGTTGTGATGATTTGAGTTACTTAATGAATCATTGCTGCTCTGAACATGTTCAGTTTGTTTCCAACAATCTTCTTACAAAAAGGCCTGTGAAGATGTGTATTACCTCTCTGTTGGTTTAATTAAAACATTTTGATGGTTCGGGATGATTGTTGCAATTGTGCATGAAAACTTTTTGTCCGTTCTGTGAATTCAGAACTTTATTTTGTGTTAAAAGTTTGTAGTGGTCGTCATTATCTGATTTACTGTCATGATGGGATTTAAACATCAGTCTGAACAGCTGGCAGCTCAGTCGTGGACCCACACTGTGATTCTGTGAAGTCAGGCAGAATGAGCTCTCTTCTTCTAAAACAACTGGACCTTCCCGGAAGACATGTAGCTTTAATACTGTACAATACTATTTTATTTATAAAGCACTTTAATCAGTGACAGGGCCAACCAAAGTGCTGTACAAACAGAAACAAACAGGCAGAGCACACAGCAACATATAACATAACGTAAAATCAAAATATAGAAACAAAATAATAGCAGATAATAGCATAATGCCTAACACAGTGTGATGCATACAGGTTCAACACAGATCATGCAGTGTTGAAAGCCAGGGAATGATAGTTGGTTTTTAAGTGAGATTTAAAAACAGTGAGGGAGGGGGCCTGTCTGACAAGCAGAGGTAACTCATTCCATAGTCTTGGGCCTGCGACAGAGAAGGCCCTGTCACCTCTGCGCTTAAGATGGGTTCCTGGAACTGTGAGAAGCAACTGGTCCGCTGACCTCAGAGAATGCGGTGGGACATATGGCTGCAGCAGATCAGTGAGATAGGAGGGGTCAGAGCTGTTCAGTGATTTATAGACATACAAGAGTATTTTGAACTGGATTAAAAGTTGAACCGGTAGCCAGTGCAGGGAGGTCAAAACTGGTGTAATATGCTCTCTTTTGCCTGTACTGGTTAAAAATCGGGCTGCCGCATTCTGGACCAGTTGTAGTCTAGTAATGGAGGTCTGACCGATACCAAACAGGAGCGAGTTGCAGTAATCCAGCCTGGATGTTATGAATGCATGATTTATTGTCCAAGGTATTTTTGGACAATATGGGCTTCAGCTTAGACAGCCGCCTCAGCTACAAAAAACAGGATTTAACAATCATGCTTACATGACTGTTAAGTTTCATAGAAGGATCCATTATCACTCCCAGATTAGTGACTCTTTGTTTCTCTAACTGGGCTAGAGCGGAAAGGTCGATGCAGTGGTTGATGATTGTGTTGTTGGGAGGAAACAACATGACTTCAGATTTCTTCTCATTGAAACTTAAGAAATTTAAAGCCATCCAGTCTCTGATGTCAGCCAGGCAGTCAAGCAGAGGTTGAATAGAGCGTGTACCATTGTGTCTTAGGGGGAAGTAAATTTGACAGTCATCGGCGTAGAAGTGAAAGGGTATGTTGTGTTTCTGGAAAATAGCACCTAGTGGCAGCAGGTATAAAGAAAATAGAAGGGAACTGAGGACGGACCCCTGCAGTACCCCCCATTTAAGTGCTGCTGATGCTGAACTAAAATCTTTGATGGAGACAAAAGGATTTGTCAGCGAGGTAGGATCTAAACCATTTGAGGGCAGCCCCTGTGATGCCCACCAACTTCTCTAACCAAGCAATGAAAATCTCATGGTCAATGGTGTCAAAAGCAGATGTAAGGTCCAGTAAGACAAGGAGCACAGAATCACCAGCGTCTGTGGATAGGAAGATGTTGTTAAAAACATTCAGTAGAGCAGTTTCAGTGCTGTGGAGAGGTTTAAAGCCAGATTGGAATAGCTCTAAGATGGTGTGATCCTCTAGGAAGCATTTTAACTAGACTCAACTATTTTTCCCAGTAGTTTAGCAACAAATGGGAGTCTGGAGACAGGCCGGAAGTTGGACACGACTGAGGGGTCAAGGTTTGGTTTTAAAGCATTGAACAGCAGCATGCTTAAAGGTTTTTGGCACCACCCCTGAGGATAAACTGCTATTCACAATAGCGAGAATAGAAGGACCCAGAGTAGGAAAAACCTCCTTTAGTAATTGGGGGGGTGGGGGGGCACATCAAAGGGGGAACCAGATGGTTTCATGCTGCACGTTACCTGCTCTAGAGAAGACAAAGAGATTGGCTCAAAACGGTCAAATACAGCAACACATTGGGATGGGATGGACAGATCATGAGCTGGAGGGGAAATGAGAGCCCGGGTGTTGGCAACTTTTTCTAAAAAGAAATGTAGAAAGTTCTTGCATAGCTCAGTTGAGGCTTCCAGAGGTGAAGGCTCAGTGAGGTGAAGAACTGAGTTTAGGGTAGAGAAGAGGACACGTGGATTGTGAGAGTTTGAGGCAATTATATTACAAAAGTATTTAGATTTAGCAGATTTTACTGCTTTCTGATGACGAAGCCAACTCTCTTTTAGTATTTAAAAAGAGACCTGCAGCCTGTCTTTCTTCCACCTGCTGTCTGCCCTCCTGCACTGCTGTCTAACAGCCTTGGTGACGTCATTCAGCCAAATTTCTGATCTGAGTTTTGTTTTTTTGGTTTTTCCAGGAGCAACTTGATCCAGAGCCTTTAAGCAGACAGAGTTGAACTGGGAGGTTAGCTCATCAGTGGTGGTGGGGGCTGATTGATCTTTTTCGAGTTAAAGACATCTGTGAAATGCGCAGCAGTGAGGTGGTTAATGGCCCAGCTGTGACATGCAGGAGTGCATGGCTTAGGAGTTAGACTGGGGGATGTGAACTCAAACAGGACTGGCATGTCGTATGAAAACACATTATCACCAATTTCAAAACTACTAACAGTAACATCATGTGTTATGGACATGTTCTATTTCGTATATGCTTCACCCTTTAAGGCTATCGCTAGTGGGTTTATCCCTACGTGCGCAGCACTGAAAACTTTTGTCCACGCCCACCTACTGTGTGGGCCTCATCCCCGGTCCGTATAAATTACGGTGAGACCAGGTAATCAGCTCCCATTTTTTTTCAGCCAGCTAGCTAGCACTATCAGAAAATCCAAGAAGGAAAAGTTGTCCAGGTTTGACTGGCACAACCTTTGCTAAGGATGCCTGGGTCTCCGCCACGCCAACCTCCTGCCATCGCGGTGAGCTCTTCCTCCCCAAGGAGAAGCAGAGATGAGCAGCCTTGTTCAAGGTAAGCGCCGAGGAGTGCTTTTCCGTGGCGGGCCGCTACCCGCTGGACGACACCATCGCCAATTCTAAAGTTTCTTCCTCACGGTAATCAAATGATTTCCTTGAAAAAGGCGATGTTAGCAGCAGCCCCACTGAATGTTTTTCCGTGGAGGGCCGCTACTCGCTGGACGATGCCACCGCCTTTTCTAACGTGTTTTTTTTCTCAAAGTGAATCGGAGGATTCCCTCGAAAAAGGCGTTGTTGGCAGCAGCTCCGCTGAGTGTTTTTTTTCTGTGGCGGGACCCTATGTGTGGGACGACGCCACCACCTTCTTTGACGCAGAGTCACGCAGTGAATAGAATGATTCCTCTGAGAAAGGCGATGCGATGCTGCCCCCTCCCTCCTGGAGAGTGTAGTGACGGAAGATGAGTGGCTGAGCGAATGCTCAGCCACCTCGAATCTTCCCACATCGGCGATCACACCGCTCCCAGCCGTCTGCGCCCTCCTCTCGGAGCTGCCCGGCATAATCCAGGAGGATGTTAACACAAGGGACTTTCCGTCCCTATCCTCCCTCTGCCCTGATCGGATGATCTGGCGGCAAGGTTGGCTCTGCCCCGGCTCGTCGCCCTGACCCCATCTGGCCCCGCTGTCCAGCTGTAATGTCAAACTGGAACGAGGCTGCAGCTGGGCCCGGCAAGCTGAAGACATCTGTCTCCACCTTCGCCTCCATCTCCAGAGTGGAGGGTTTTACCGATCTGTGTTTTTCCCTCAGTCGCCCCCCTGGAGACAAGCTTGGCGGTGGCACTTGGGGCAAAAGCTTCCAGGATGGACCAGCAACCTGTCCCTCCATGGATGCATGACCAGATGGTGACAAGGTCTCCAACCGAGCTCACCAGTGCTCATTCCAGATGGCCGCAGCGAACAACAATGTCACCCTGCTGGCCTACAGCATCTCTAAGAGGCTGGAAGAAGCAGACCTGCTGGAGGAGACAAAGCTCTCTCTGTAAAGCTGCTGATGTCATCTTAAACATGTTCCACCTCTGCGGTCTGCCTGTCCCACATCGCCGCCTGGATGACCATGATCCAGAGGACTACTTGGCTCCGCCTCTTGCCATCCTTGTCCGAGAGGCTGCAGAAAGACCTGTTGGAGGGCCCCATCACCCTAGAGGCGCTGTTCGTGGCCAACTTCAGGACCATCCTTGAGAAATCGCAGAGGTCCGAGGAGGTCTCAGAGACTGTACACCATCTGGTGACGTCACAGTCCTCCTCTCGCCCCTCTGGCCACTGGAGAGACTGCCTTGGCCAGCAACAGTAGCAGAGGCGCTCCACAGCTGTGGCAGCGACTTCACGCCCCGTTCCTCCGCCGGCCCCCTCCATCAGGTAACAGATCCTTGAGGGGAATGTATGTGTTTTTTGATGATGTATGTTTTTGATATAAAACAAAAACACTTCTGAAACACCTCTGAAAGTAAAGTTTTCATCTGAGACTGTTAGATCAGCTGATCTCACAGCTGTCTCTCTTCACACATTCCCCACACAGAACGAGCCAGTAACCTCTAAGCAACGTTTTAAATGGCACCGCAGTTCATTAAATATCACAAAACACTTGTCTGCCACGTCAGTTAAAATTATGTTTTTTCAGCAGACCGAGTCCGGTAAAATCCCTCGTTTTTCAGCCAGAGCCCGTTTTTAATTTATGCTGTTTTCTGCTCACTCACAGTGCAGCGGGAGTAAACGTCTTTTATCCATGACAGCTGCAGCCTCCACCGAAACGGTGTTTCACTCAGAAAGCACTCAAAAAAAAAAAAAAAAAAAAAGAAAGCGCTCACACCTCCTCTCAGTGCGCGCCGGCCCACCTCAGCTCTATGTGAGACCGCAGCCTGGGCTCAGCACAGAGGCACACATACAGCCCTTTTTTCTTTTTCTGTCGGAGCCCCCCTTGGGTTCTCCCTGGAGAATCTCTGGAGCGAGTGATGGCAGTAAGGATTTTTAGTCTGGTTGATGTTCGTGAGAAACATGACACAACACAAATGTGTGCCCGCTTTCCAAGCATTACTCAGAGTGGCAGCGAGTGTGTTCCCTGGACAGATGGACGGACCGTCTGATCAGCAGGGGTTACACGCTGCAGTTCACAGCTCAACCCCCACCGTTCAGAGGCATTATAGAGACGGTTCTGTCTTCTCCAGAACAGAGCTCGTCTCTCCAGTTAGAAGTTCAGGAACTTCTGACGAAAAACGTGATTTCCAGGGTTCCCAACGGAGAGGAAAATGTTTTTTTTTTCCCTCTCACTACTTTCTGGTTCTGATAAAAGTCGCACAGACCAAAATGCTAGTGTTACACCTGCTAAACCTGGGGTTTTCTATAAACTGGGAAAAACTTCCATTCGTCCGTCCCAGATGATTTTTTTATCTGGAAGTGGAGCTAAACTCAACTACAATGAGAGCCCGTTTATCACAGCTGAGAGCCAAAGCTCTATCAGCTCAGCTCTGCCGTGTCAAACCCTGCAGCATAGTGACAATTCTGCCTGCCATGCGACTCCTGGGCAATGTCAGCGGCCCACATTGTGGTTCCGCTGGGCCTACTTCATATGAGATGCCTTCAGAGATTGTTCGCCCTCTTAGGCATAGATCCTGTGCACCAGAAGAGGTGGATTATCTTTGTGCTCCCCTTCGTGAGAACCGATCTGAATCACTGGGGATACCCTCTCATTCTGTCAGAGGGAGTTCCCATCAGCAGGCCTACGTCACACATCTCAGTTTTCACAGACGTGTTCCTGTCAAGCTGGGAGGAATGTGTCTGTCCCAAGCAGTGGGAGCATAGTGGCTGGACCACATGTCGCTTCACATAAATGTGCTAGAATGTTTTCACGGTCTGAAATGTGACTCAGCATTTTGCCCCTGCTGCGGGATCAGCATTTTCTGATCCACACAGCCAACAAGGTGACGGCAGTTTACATAAACTGTCAGGGAGACATGCACTCAGCCCAATTGTTACACATCGCGAAACAGCTGTTGTGTTGGGCACACACAAACCTGCTCTCCATCAGAGCAGTGTACATTCCCAGCGTCCTGAACAGGCAAGCGGATATCATGTCGAGGGGCGATCCCCGCCACAGAGACTGGAGCCTCCATCCCGAGCTGATTTCTCAGATTTGGAGCTGGTTTGGCCGAGCGGCAGTGGATCTGTCCGCCACACGGGAGAACGCCCAGTGTCAATTATGGTTCTCACTGAGCCCACGAGACGACCCACCGTTAGAAGTGGATGCCTTAGCTCACAGCCCGTGGCCAAAAATGCTCCTTTATACGTTCCCTCCAGTCCTTCTGATATCACGGACTGGGGAGGAAGAACCGTCAGTCATCCTCGTAGCTCCCGAACACATAAAAAGCGCTCTGTGGTTCCCGAATCTGCAGCGACTGATATTAGGTCGGCTGTGGAAACTGCTGTGGGGGGGCGCTCTCCTCCAGGCGGGAAGATTGATCGAGAGTTACCCAGAAATAGGTCAGCATCTTTGGGTCTTTCCGCTGAACAGATCCGTTTAGAAAAGATGGGCTTCCCACAGGATGTGGTGCGTACGTTCAGGGCACACGAGCTGCTTCCACCACAATGCTGTACACATCAAGTGGACAGTTTTTCAGAGCTGGTGTGCAGAGAAAGGCGTGGAGGCCATCTCATGTCCACTAGATGGTATGCTGTCCTTTCTGCAGCAGCTGATGGACAGAATCTAGCGTTCAGCACAATTAAAACTTATGCTGTAGCTATTTCTTCCTGTTACGAGGGCTTCGGTGATAGAACAGTTTTTAACCACCCGCTGATGAACCGTTTTCTGAAAGGTGTACAGAGACACAGACCGATGTCACGTCCACTAGCTCCACAGTGAGACCTAATGATGGTCCTGCACGCTCTGATCAAAGCTCCTTCTGATCCTTTAGATCAGGTTTCACTTAAATTTCGGTCATTAAAAACAGCTGTGCTGTTAGCTCTGACGTCGGCAAAGAGAGTGAGTGATTATCTGCTCTCTCTGTTGCTCCCTCATGTCTCAGAATTCAAGCTGACGGCAGTTCAGCTGTACTGCATTTTAACCCTGCTCTGGAAAACATCACAAGCTCATTCAGATCAAGAGTGATAACCTTGGATGGGTTTTTATCCTCTTCCTCATAATTCTGAGGAGGAAGCAACATCTCACCTCCTTCTATCCCGTGCGCACATTTTCATGTTACGTGGCGCACACGGCCACACTGCGCTGCTTTCAGCGTATGTTCTTGCATTACTGGGACAGCTCTTCAGGACGTCCTCTATCCACCCAGCGCCTCTCACACTAGTTGTGTGAGGCTATTTCTGAAGCTTACAGTTCATCTGGACTGGATCCTCCAGAGAATCTCAGCACATTCCACCAGAGGGTTTTCATCCTCCATGGCTCTGCATGGAGGGATGACAGTGGAGGATATTTGTATGGCAGCTGCCTGGTCATCGCCATGTTTAATTATTCTTTTTTATCTACGTGATGTTTCTACTTTCTCTATTACCATTCTGTTTTCAGGGTTCTGACAGAATGATTATTATTTGTTTCATGGAGCCTCACTTTTGAGCTCACACCTGCCTGCATGCAGTCACAGTGTGAGATATTTATTATCAGTCACAAGTTCATGACTGCTGATTTGATTGTTATTAATCGGTTCATCCTGAGGAGCTGTTGGTCTGCTTTGTTCGTCGTTACACTGTTACAATTCGTATCCTCCATTGTTCCTATTCACAGCAGCAGGTCTGCTATCTTAGCCTTTTTTCCTCACCAGAGATCTTTTCTTCGGTGCGTTCCTGCGCATGGAGCATGCAATTACACAGCACGTAATTACACACACAGAAGGCTGAGTGATGAAATTTTTTTTGTGCAAGCAGGTGCTTCATGTTGTGTCTGAGTGGACCCAGTGAGGCATAGACTACATCCTGCTTCGCCTTTAACCCACTAGTGATAGCCTTAAAGGGCAAATCCTATACGAACTAGAACGCTGGTTACATACTGTAACCCCAGATTCTATGAGTATAGGTGCAGCCCTTTAAGTTCTGGGCCTCACTGGTTCCCAAATGGCTGAAAAAAAAGCTATTTGGGAGCCGATTACCCGGTTTCACTATAATTTATACGGACCGGGGATGAGGCCCACACTGTAGGTGGGCATGGACTAAAGTTTTCAGTGCTACGCTGCTCGCGTAGGGATAAACCCACTAGCGATAGCCTTAAAGGGCTACACCTATACTCATAGAATCTGGGGTTACAGTACGTAACCAACGTTTATCTCTGAGACGTTCTAAGTCTATGTCTCCACATCAGTGGCTCCTTCATACACTGTCCCTGATGCTCATACTGACCATCCAACATCTGTCTTTACTGTATATCCAAAAGGCTCCTTATTTTCAGCACAGATAACATCTGTCTCTGATGTCCACTGTCTTCCTGTCCATCAGTGTGGACAATCAGAGGAGATATAAAGCTCCTTCCTTCCATAATGCTTTCAGATTACAATTCTGGGTGTAGCAGCATGCTCCACCCACCAGTGTCTCGGTAGGGGTCGGCCATGATGTGTCTCAACCTCGTGGCATTCTTGAGCCTCCTAGAGGTCCCATGCCTTCAGAGAGACCCAGGCCTTCAGAGGGTCCCAAGTCATCAGCAAAGAGTACCAGGCCAGCTGCCACCTCCATGACAACCACGTCTGCTGCCGCCTCCATGACAACCACGTCTGCTGCCGCCTCCCTGACAACCACGTCTGCTGCCGCCTCCATGACAGCCACGTCTGTTGCCGCCTCCATGACAACCACGTCTGCTGCAGACCCCACAGCCCTCAAGCCTGCTGCAGACCATTCATCCCCGGCGTCGCCTGCACCTCCTTCTCTGCCTCTGGTGCTTGTTCAGTCCAGTGAGGCTATATCTTCTGAGGGCCCTTCCCAGCCAATGAAGCGGCAGAGACTTTATGAGACTGAACCTCTTGAGGACCCAACTCTGCTGGCGAAGAGACAGAGACTTGGTGACAGACCCTGCATGCTTCTCAATGGGAGTTGAGGACGACTGCCCACCTTCCATGCCTTTGGAGGGGTCTGCGCCACCTGTAGCTCCTGAGGTCTCTGTGCTGCCTGCAGCTCCTGAGGTTTCTTCGCCTCATCATAGCTCTTTGCCTCGTCTCAAAATGTCCACACCACGACCTGATGTGTCCACGCCACTTGGGCCTCCATGGATCTGCTCCGGCGTGCTGGACAACCTCATGGCCGCCCTCCTACACTGTTGCCACATGCTGGACGGCCTCACGGCCGCCCTCCTAGACTGTTGCCACGTGCTGAACGGCCTCATGGCCGCCCTCCTGAACTGTTGCCACGTGCTGGACGGCCTCACGGCTGCCAACCTGAACTGTTGCCACATGCTGGATGGCCTCACGGCCGCCCACCTGAACTGTTGCCACGTGTTGGATGGCCTCACAGCCACCCACCTAAGCTCTGGCCTTACTCTGGATGGCCTCTTGGCGAGCTACCTGAGATTATGCCACCGAATGTTATGGCCCCCTAGTCATCTTCCTATATGTCTGATCCTGTCGGTTTTTTCTTGGTACCCTCCATCCTGGTTTTTCCCCCCTCCACCCACCCAGTCCGTTTATTGTGTCTGGTCTTTGGGACGTCAGGAGCCGTCCCTTGATGGGGGGGGGGGGGGGGGGGGGGGCTCTGTCATAGTCTGCACTTTGTCTGTTTTCTTTGTGTTCTTCTTGTCTTTATTTACTTTCCTGTTCTGTCATAATTTATCCTCTTGTCTGTAATTTTTGTGCGTATCCTTCTCTTGGTTCCTTTTTTGGGATACTCCAGAGGAGCTGGAGAGTCTTGCTGGGGAGAGCAAGGTTTCCCTTCTGGGTCTGTTGCTTCCAGGACCTGGCCATGGATAAGCAGGAAAATGATAGATGGATGGATTATTTAAGCAGGAAAATCCCACTGAGATCATAGATCTGTTTTGAGGTCCTCCGGGGCCTGAATGCAGCCTAACATGCATGTTTTTGAACTGTGGAGGGAAACAGGAGGAAACCCACGCAAACACGAATAGAACATGCAAACTCCACACTGAAAGACCCCTGGTCTAAACTGAGAATTGAACCCAGGACCTTCTTGCTGTGAGGCAACAGTGCTAACCACTAACCCATTGTGCTGCCCGTGGATTATTTTACTGAAAACCAGATGTTGAGTATAATAGCTACACATATATTTATCCTGCCTCAGGGATGTTTTAGTGATGCGTTATTCAAACAGGACTAATCAGTATTGATCCTTGGATCAGCTGATGCTCGAGTACCTGTGGGATTTATGAACAGGACTTTTGTTTTTCAAGGTGAAACAGGAGCTCTGGCCCTGGTCTGTTCAGCATTCAGCTCCATCTCTGTTGAAACAGTGAGCCTCTGCAGCACTTTGTCCTCACCACAGTGTAATGCAGAAAAAGACACCTCTTGTCCTGGAAACTGGACTCCGGTTCTTTGTCTCCAGGCTGTGCACTTGAACTGTGCCACTGTCTCTACCCACTTTTATCTTTTTGCTTTGCCTTATTACACAATGATAAAAATTCTAAAAGCAGGCAAAGGTTGCTCTTAAAATGCCTCTCATCTAAAGTATTATCCAACACCTGTGGTGACCTGTTTCACGTCCTGCTAATGCGAGTGGTGCCATGGAAACCAGCTCCTGCTTGCTCTCAAGGTTTGGACCAGATTTTGAATCAGATGTGGTTCAGATCTGATGTACTTTTTTATCCCCACTGTTAAAATGACTGAGAATTTTAAAAAATTGACCAAAGCTTGAATTTAATGTAAATACTTTTTAATGCATTTTTATTACATAAACACAATTTTCCCACTGGTTTAAAGATGTGTTTTACTACAGTTTTACTCATTTTTTTTTTATGTCTTGTGACCTGTGCTTTGATCTGAAGTGGTGCCTACATTTAAACATTCTTTCTTTGGGGTGAAACATCTCTCCGTTTCATGTCTGCCTTCTCGTGCATGGCTGTCAGACTGTGAGTAATCAGCATGATGAGTACAAGTGTGGAGTCACGCACTGTGTGGCATCTTGTTGCAGTGTGAAGGGAAGCCCAGAGATGTCACCCGCCCAACCTTCTACCTCCACAGCATGTCCGTCTTCTTCTCTCCATCCGGCATTAGCGAGGTCGCCCTCATGTCCCTGCAGTGAGACGGACGAAGGAAGGATGACTTGCTTCCTGTTCCCTCGTTATCTTGTATTTCAAGTTGAATTTAAAGGGTTTGCTCACAGAAAACAACAGGAACCCAGCTGGAACTATAAAATCAGTAAATAGAAGATCAGAGTTAAAGGCAGAAAAGGGCTTGGATTTCACACAAGCATCTCCACATGAGAGCGTTCTTGTTCCATTTTTTTAGGATGCTTTCTTTTTCTGCGTTCCTTGTGTCCAGGAGTGTGAACCTAAAATGCTGTTTTACTGTTTCCTCCATGTTCCTTTTCATGGCAGCAGAACATGCTGCAGGGCTGAGAGCAGGAAGGAGGAGAGATGGTGCTCTGGTGTTTAAGAACGTTCTCCCGCTGATACATGTCAGCTGCCTGGTACACAGAGTTCCACCTGGCACTGCTTCACACACACAGACACACAAAACACACACATACACACACGTATAAGTAAACACTTGGTTTGTCTCCAAATGGTTTTGTGCACAGGCAGCCTTAAGCGATGTGTGAAAGATTGCATCCCTCAGAAAGAATAAATTTAAAAATATATCATTTTTCATAGTAGCGGCCTGATGATGAAAATGAAGATGATGATGATCAGAATGATGATGATGATGATGATGATGATGTTCAGGATGATGATGATGATGATTAGGATGATGATGTTCAGGAGGATGATGGTTGATTAGGATGATGATGTTCAGGATAATGATGACCATGACAATGAAGACGCCGATGATGATGTTCAGGATGATGATGAATATGTTCAGGATTATGATTATGATGATGATGTTCCAGATGATGATGATGATGATGTTCAGGATGATGATGACAATGACAATGAAGATGATGATGTTCAAGATGCTGATGATGATGATGCTCAGGATGATGATGGTTATGTTCAGGATGATGATTATGATGATGATGATGTTCCAGATGATTATGATGATGTTCAGGATGATAATGATGATGATTATGATGATGATGATGATGAAATTCAGGATGCTGATGATGAAGTTCAGGATGAAGATGATGATGAAGAAATTCAGGATGATGATGATGAAATTCAGGGTAGTGATGTTGATGATGATGATGAAATTCAGGATGACAATGATTATGTTCAAGAGGATATGATGATGATGATGATAATCAGGATGATGCCGATGATAATGTTCAGAATGATAATCTTCAGAATGATAAGGACGTTCATGATGAAGTTCAGGATGATGATGATTATGAAGAAATTCAGGGTGGTGATGATGATTATGAAATTCAGGAGGATGATGATGATAATCAGGATGATGACGATGATAATGTTTAGAATGATCATTTTCAGATTGATAATGACGATCATGATGAAGTTCAGGATGATGATGACAATCATGATGAAGTTCAGGATGATGACGATGATGATGTTCAGGATGATGATGATGATGACAATGATGTTCAGGATGATGACGATGGTGATGATAATGTTCAGGATGATGATGATGAAGTTCAGGATGACGATGGTGATGTTCAGGATGACAATGATGACAATGATAATGATGAAGTTCAGGATGATTATGATAATGATGATCAGGATCATAATGATGATCATGGGTTTTATTGGCACTGCCTCCATTTAAATGTAATAATCAGTCAGTCCCACATATTACACATTTTAGTGAAGAGCACTGAGAGGAACTACTGAGCACATTCCCACGATGTTGAGTCCAACACAATAAGGTACCCTTGGTACACTTCAACACATTAAAAATGCTTAACTTCTCAAAAAGAGAATTCAGTTAAAAGCAACTGTAACGTTTATCTGCACGTTTTTAACATGTGCTAGAGTAAACAGAAGCTGTCAAAATTATATTGTTTTGTTTATTTTACAAAGAATCTGTCTCTGTAGAACAGGGGTGCCCAAAGTGGGGCCCGTGGGCCAAGCCTTTTGATTTAGCCTGCCAAACTGTCCTCATTACTATATTAATATTTCCTTTGAAGAATCAATGTGTTTACACTCAAAACATTCTAAGTTTAATGTTAGATGGAAAGTTGGCCCAATGACTACTGTAATGACACTACACAGCTGGAGTGACTAATTTGTGCAATAATTTTTTTTTATTTTAATAATTTATATTTTATTTTGACAGACTTCATACTGTCTCTCGGCAGTTTCTTGCTGCTGAATAACTTTTCCTTTGACAAAGCTGAGCATCATGTAGGTGCCTATCACCCTTCTTGAGCATGCCTAAATTTTAACTCAGCATATCTGAAAAATTAAGAAACCATCATTAGGATTTTGTAAGGAAACTGTTCTCAAACCTTAGATTCACCAAAATATTGAATAAATGTTGAATAAATATGGAATAAATGACAACAGTCTCTAATGGGCCAGTAAAATCTATAATTTTTTTGCACAAGTCACGCCACCTGTCAATCAATCCAGTAGGCACGTCATCAACTGACCAGTCAGCAACTGACCAGTCGGCGACTGACCAGTCAGCAACTGACCAGTCAGCAACTGACCAGTCGGCGACTGACCAGTCAGCAACCTCAATTTGTCCTGAAGTGAACGTCCCTTACTTATAAAACTGCAGTGGTGTTGCATTAAGAACGCTTTGCAGTCGAGAGATTTCAATAATAACAGAGTTTACATGTTTTGCTTCATGTTAATCTACTGTAATAAACCTTTTTAAAATACACCAGAATGCAGGAAATGACATCTACTTTATTCAAAATTATCTGGGGGAGGACCTCCCACCACCATCACCAACACAGCCTGTTCTGTAATGTTCTTTATGCAGAATGGAAGGATAAATAACTGTATAATAAATAAATGGACTTTATTTAAATAATTATTTGCATTTCATGTATTATATTATTGCATTTGGCCCGCAGCCCTCTGATAGATTTTAAATTTGGCCCTTTCAGAGAAAAAGTTTGGGCACCCCTGCTCTAGAATCTGTCTCTCTAGAATCTGTCCCTCTAGAATTTGTCCCTCTAGAATCTGTCTCTCTACCTCTGTCTTACCTTAAAAGGTCAGATAGAGGTAGAGAGACGGTTAATCATCATCACAGGTGTCTTCAAAGTTTTCAACAAACGTTCAGGTAATTTAAAGACAACAGACGTTCCTCTGGGTAGTTTGGTATCAGTGTGTGCAGCAAACCTAACAGCAGCCTGCAGAGTTCACACTGTAAAGGTGAAGGCTGCAAGAAGCAGCTCCATGTTCCTCTGACCACAGCCGACAAGGATATTTAACAGTTGAAGGTTCATGGGACTGTAGCCAACCTCCTAAGATGTGGATGCAAGTGAAAATGCCACCCCAGGTTTATCAGGCAGATAGTGGTAGAAAAAGTCTGGAAAACATCCAGAATAATTCAAGCTGACCTCCAGGGTGAAGATAAGTTGTGTATGTGTAGATTCGTTGTACTCATGCACCTCAGAGGGTCATCACTGTCAGTATGATGCTGTCAGCCCTAACAGACCTGCAGCGTCATTACTCAACATTACTCAACATTACTCAGCATTACTCAACATTACTCAACATTACTCAACATTACTCAGCATTACTCAACATTACTCAGCATTACTCAACATTACTCAGCATTACTCAACATTACTCAGCATTACTCAGCATTACTCAACATTACTCAACATTACTCAGCATTACT